>NC_134486.1:258329217-258959217 GCF_040206685.1 Ascaphus truei
CACACACACACACACACACAGCCTCAGGCACACACACACACACACACAGCCTCAGACACACACACACACATACACACACACACAGCCTCAGACACACACACACACACACACACACACACACACACACACACACACACACACACACACACACACACACACACATACACACACACACAGCCTCAGACACACACACACACACACACAAACAGCCTCAGACACACACACCCTCAGACACACACACACACACACACACACACACACACACACACACACACACACACACACACACACACACACACACACACACACACACAGCCTCAGACACACACACACACACACAGCCTCAGACACACACACACACACACACACACAGCCTCAGACACACACACACACACACACACACACACACACACACACAAACACACAGCCTCAGACACACACACACACACACACGCCTCAGACACACACACACACACACACACACACACACAAAGTGGAGCAAGAGATGCAGCGCCGGATGTAAGTGCCTGGGGACGGGAGGGGGGTAGCAGGGAAGATACGCGCGCACACACACACACACACACACACCAGACAGCCACACACACACACACCAGACAGAGACACACACACCAGACAGACACACACACACACAGCCTCAGACACACACAGCCTCAGACAGACACAGACACACACAGCCTCAGACAGACACACACACACACAGCCTCAGACACACACACACACACACACACACACACAGCCTCAGACACACAGCCTCAGACACACACACACACACACACACACAGCCTCAGACACACCCACACACACCCTCAGACACACTCACACACAGCCTCAGACACACACACACACAGCCTCAGACACACACATACACACACACACACACACAGCCTCAGACACACACACACACAGCCTCAGACACACACACACACACACACACACACACACACACACACACACACACAGCCTCAGGCACACACACACACACAGCCTCAGACACACACACACACACACACACACACACACACACACACACACACACACACACACACACACACACAGCCTCAGACACACACAGCCTCAGACACACACACCCTCAGACACACAGCCTCAGACACACACACACACACACACACAGCCTCACACACACACACACAGCCTCACACACACACACACACACACACACACACACACACACACACACACACACACACACACACACACACACAGCCTCATACACACACAGCCTCAGACACACACACCCTCAGACACACAGCCTCAGACACACACACACACACACACACACACACACAGCCTCAGACACACACACACACACACACACACACACGCCTCAGACACACACACACACAAAGTGGAGCAAGAGATGCAGCGCCGGATGTAAGTGCCTGGGGACGGGAGGGGGGAAGCAGGGAAGATACGCGCGCGCTTCCTTGCACATCATGAGCGCGCTAAACCCTGTCACGCCAGTGCCCTCTGTCCCCCGCCCTTGGCGGCCCAGGATCCAGGGGGGGGCAAGCGTCCCCCCTTACCTCCCCTGCGGACACCCATGGGCTCAGGCCCTGTGAGCCTACAGGTTATACAGCATATGGTAGTGGTCTGTGTTCGCTAGGAGCCAGAGCTACATATATATTATAATTAAAATATATATATAGGGGCCTATGCTATAAAGTCCGATAGAAATTATCGGCAGGGTTTTGAAATCGCCATGTTTTTGCCGAGTTGCTCTCACGGTATACAGAAAGGCCCAAATCTCAGTGAGAGCAAGAATTTTAAACTTAGCGAGTTTCCGGCGGTGAGATTCTCAGCCATCTGAAAATTCGGAAATGGTGTGTTGTGCTCAACCATGTGATTTTTGAATTTGAAGAGAATCTCGTGAGACTCAAACATTTCTCGAGCAGCCTATTTTAATGCTGCATTTGTTTTAATCTTTCTCTGTATTGTTGGGAATGAGAGACAGACAGAGCTAGGCGTTTGGAGGTTTTGTAATTGCTACAGTTGGTGTGTATTTTGCGAGATTTGTCTTGTGTTGTTTTGTTTATGTTTATAAATTTGTGTTATTGTGAGTTTGAAAGTATTTTGTAAGTTTGTCGTTTAATTTCTTTCTCTGTAATTTGTGAGTGGTTGATGGGAGTTGTGGGAATGAGGGGACTGACGGTTGGGTGACTGGTGGTGTAAGTGTTGTTTGTGGTGTAAGGCTAAGTAGGCGTGTGAGTGCACGTGGGAGTCAGGGGAGTGGTCATGTGAGTGGACTTCTGCATGGACGTCTTGTGCATAGAGCCCAATTTAAGAGGTATCGGGAACGTGCTGGTGGTGACCGACCACTATACGCGGTATGCCCAAGTGTTCCCTACCAAGGATCAGAAAGTGATAACGGTGGCTAAAGTGCTGTGGGAAAAATACTTCATCCCCTACGGTCTGCCGAATCGGATGCACTACGACCAGGGAAGAGACTTTGAGAGTTATTGAGATTAAACCTGACCGCTGTCTCCTCACGGATATTTTCCATAAGGGGATGGCAACAAATTCCATTCTCCATGCCACCAGCTTCCACCCTAGACATCAAATAAGGGGCATTCCAAAGAGTGAGTTTCTCCGCCTAAGGCGGAATGTATCCTCACAGTCGAAATTTCTGGAGAGGGCAGAGGAAATGAAAATGAGGTTTTACCAAGAGGCTATAGTCATACCTGTGTTAGAAAAGGACTACAGAAGAGCTTTCAAAAACCAAGGGAGTGCCTTCTACAACCCAAGATTAAGACACAAGGCCCTAATCAAATCAGATTCATAGGTACGCATAATAGACAATAGTCTATTTTGCGTAATATACTTTAGAATTACTGGGGTATATTAATGACTAACCCTGACCTCAAGAAACTTTTGGGTAATAAGTTCAACATGACCAGTAGAAAATCACCAAATTTATATGACAAATTGGTTAATAGCCATTTTGTACCTAAAGCTCGTGACACATTTCTATCTACATTTTCAAAGAAGGGCTTTTACAAATGTATGAGTTGTTCGGCGTGTAGATGTGTTAGGAATCAGCGCCCCCTGCGTCCCCCACACAGAACACTCTCTACCTTCAGGGAGACCCTGGAATCACAGCGCAACCCTGCCTTACCGGCCTCCGCGGCTCCTCGTCTCTGCCACCGTCGCGGGATCACCCCCCTCGGCGATTCTGCCGCTATTCCCTCCCTTCAGCGCCAGGCGGGTTCCCTTCTCCCCGCACGCACGTGTGCAGTTTCCTCCGGCGCAGGCCGCTCGCAAACGCGCCTTACAGAGCACGCGCACAGTGCATACTTCTTCCTGCCCTCCGGACCTCAGGCTCCACCCCCGCATGCTGCACGGGCATACTCACTGCAGTACTAAGATTCACCTGGCTTGTAATGGCTGCACCAATCCGGAGAGTCTCCCTGCAGTTCCTCCTGACCTCCCCCGCTCCTGATTTGACCTCCCTGCTTTATCTTGCTTCTCTGTCCTCTCAGTCCTCGCTCGACATAGTCTCTGCATGGATGATACTCTGTCTATTGTTGGTGATTTCACAGGTTCTGACACGGCTCGTACGACTACCCCCTTTGGCTCCCGACCTTGGCACTCCTCGGATTACGCACTCTCTGGCTCCCCTCGAACACGGCTTGGACTTCGACCTTCCACCACTCTCCGCTCCATGACCTCAACGTGATAATCACGATTCTACTTCTACACCCGGTACCGGCAGGTATTGTCTACCTTACTACTGTACATCTGGCCTGGCAAAGCTTAATACCACACTCCGGGCACGCTCCCTTTGCTGCGGGTGCGTGTATTACCACTTCTCCTTCAGCTCAGGGGATGGGTCTGGTCTGCGGGCAGCACCGGCGTAACATGATGTATGCACCAAACTGATACTTTTGGTTTCAGGTGCTTGAGCACACTTGAAATATCAGGAATGCGGCTAAGGATTTGGAATCTTTCAAAAAAATAACGTCTGTAGCTAGGCATTTTCTACTTAAGCATAATTCTGACCATACACTATTAAAAGCATTTGCCATGGAAAAGGTTACATTAGAGATACGTGGAGGGGATATAGAAAAGGCACTCTTGTGCAGGGAGACCCGATGGACATTCAGATGGATTCAATGATCCCAAAAGGTCTGAATGATTATTTGGGTTTCTCAATGTTTTTATAAAATCCCTCAATATGCCTGTTATAAAAGGGACCCAAATGCATTTTCTTCCCCACGAAATGTGGGCTTCTCATGCGATATATATATATAACTCAAAGAAAACCGCACAAATATTGAATTGCATATTTATTTACGTGTTGTCCCTGTAAATGCATGATATGCGTGGTTTATGTTTAAAGTGTATTAGGTATGTAATTGCTGGTACATCTATATAAGGACACTCAACACACACTCTTTTTCCCTGTTAACTTTATTTTAGTTTGCTGCGTGCCTGTTAACCACCGTGATTGGATCGGGATCTTATGCAGACATGATTTGTTTCCTTGGGCACCACGGAGTATTGCTGCAGACACCTTCAGTCGTCAACATCATCAGCTATTCAACATGCTGATTAGTGTGAAGCTCAGCGGTGTACCTGCAATACTGAATACCAGCACTGTTGTTTCACCAAGGAAGACGTTATGACATATTATTGCTGGCAACCTATTCCCTCTTGGCGAAATCAATGTGCTAATTAATAAGGAACTCAACTGTGTAGCTGTAATACAGAATAGCTGTTTCATTATTTCACAAAGGGAGATACTATGATAGAGTATTGGTGGCAACTTATCCCTTATTGGTGGAATTGGAGCCTGACATCAATTCATTGGCTCTGGGATGTTTACAGCTCCTGACGAGACGCCCATTGCAGAGACTTTATTACATAAGGGCATGCAATATTGATCTGACGCGTGACGATGCACTGACGTCACCACACAACTGTTCCTATTGGCTGCATACATCTAGTGGATCAGGGGTATGAAGTGAGACATTGCTCACATAACGCGCAGTGTGAGGTTGGTCACTACAAACATCCTGCTCCTTATACCTAGTTGAACTGCCTGAGAGAACCTACTACGAGGTGCACCAGAGGACTAACTGCGGGATATCGCGAGCAGCAAAGCATGATCCTGGACAGCCAGCCGGCAAGAAGCTTGCGTCATCATGCAACGGAGTGCGTAATGTCATCGCAGAAGCCGGGAGATCCAGGAGAAGATACCCAGGCATCAGCCTAAGACAGTGTTTCCCAACTCCAGTCCTCGGGGAACCCCAACAGCTTAAGGATATCCCTGCTCCAGCACAGGTGGCTCAGTCAAAATGACTGAGCCGCTGATTGATCCACCTGTGCTGGAGCAGGGATATCCTTAAGACCTAACCAGTTGGGTTCCCTGAGGACTGGAGTTGGGGAAACCCTGGCCTAAGCTCTGTTACAGACGCCGGTGAGAGCGGTGATTAAAGCGGACCGAGAGGAAGGTGATTCCAAGGGCCCTCAACCAGACTAAATTTGTTGAAAAGAGCAAAAGGATGGAGTACAAGTAGTAAGTGAGTGACACTCCATGTCCATGTGTCCGTTTTTATATGTTTTATTACATTTTCAGTTTCTTGGTGGATCTGTGCTATGTTTTCTTTTTCTATGATACCCTGCTGGGGAATTCCACTGACATCCAGAGTTATTTGACATCAAGATTGTACCCTTTTTTGAGTCAAATCCATTTATGAGCACCTTATTTGTGTGTTAATGTGCAGTATACCAATATGAAGGGGTCAAGATCTGACTGACCTACAGACACTAAGGGTGTATCCTATTATCAATACCTACAGTATGGTTAATGGTTGCATCGCCTGATCACATCATAATCTGAAGTGAATTATCGTTAGGTATCCACATCCGGTTTATACTACCTGTTCCTAGAGGTGTTATTGTCCCTATATGATATTATACACTGTGTCTTTCTTTCTTCTTCTCTTATATACTGCACTGAGCACAGAGTGAATAACAGCACCAAGGAGGACCATTTTTCTATAAGTACTATCGGTATAGGATTTAATAATAGTATGTTCTTGTATAGCGCTGCTAGTTTTACATAGCGCTTTACAGAGATATTTTTGGAGGGACAGGTCCCAGCCCCGTTGAGCTTACAATCTATGTTTTTGGTGCCTGAGGCACAGGGCGATAAAGTGACTTGCCCAAGGAACCAACAAGCCAAGATCAGGAATTAAACCAGGTTCCCGTGCTTCAAACTCAGTGCCAGTCAGTGGCTTTACTCACTGAGCCGCTCCTTCTCCCATTTGGATGATCCTAGTGACCTCCCGGCTGCAGGACTTCAGAATTAGGTGGTCACACAACACTTATTTGTAACATATAATTTACATATTATATGCACTATTAACACTTTGGGTATAGCGCTCATGTTGTGTATTTTTCCATTTGTTTAATCCTCTCACTCCTTCCTTGCTGATCTCAATAGAATAGGCAGCCAGTGAAAAACAGGGTATGTTAACCCCTCAAAATGGCAAATTCAAAGTTTTATTCAGACCATAGCTGCAGGCAGGTCTTGTCTATGAGATACATTTACAGCACTTACTGCATAGTGTTTTCAGTAAAGTGTGAACCTGGTACTCGCTGAAAAGTACATAGCCATATTAAACACAGAAATATAGTGTTTAAAGCGAGATATTTCTACATTGTATATTGTATTGAAACACATGTGAAGTTGCTGGCATGCTTGCCCAAAGATATTATACAATCTGTACAATACTCTGCGCCTCTGCAATAAATGAATAATTTAATCCGACTGTACAGATATAACATGATATACTGTTTTCGGGGCCGCAGAAAATCAAGTTTAAATACCTAGCATTTATTTACAATTTGCGGCTTCCTTGCGACTCACTTATGACTTCTGAGTATCATAGGGGGAAATATTCAGTGTTCCATCTGCCGGACCCATATACTGAATTGCAATGACATAAATAATTCTGATGCCTGACCATAGCCGAGACGTGGTTAACAAAGTGCTCAAGCGGCTGAAATCCCGCACCCTGCGGTGGTCACGGGGACAGTAAGTCTTGCTACAGAATATCTCTATCATTTATGAAATTGAATAAATGCCTGGATTATTTAAAACGACCACAAGATGGTGCTTTTCATCCCTGTACCATGTAAGACATTCGAGACACCAGTTGATCTAGCTGTGAAAACAAATTGAATTACTTTAACATGTTTTTTGTAGAAAACTATTGTAACTTAGTTTTGAAAATGCAAAGTAGCACATTTACAACCACTTGTGAATAAATAGAGTGCATTATTTCATGTTTTCTAATGGTACGATGTTCAATTGCATAATTGATATACCTCCATTAGATGGCAGCAGTATATCATTTACATTGAGTTTGGTTTTGCTCATTTGTACTCTTCTATTTTTCCCTGCTACTGCAAACTGAATACCAAAAGTTTCAGTTAAATAACAGTAATGTTTAGACCTTGTACAGGCCTTAATTAGAGCTGTATATACAGTACACTGGCCTACATAACCTAACCTGGAAGAGGCAAACTTTCTAAAATGTTAAAGTAGGACAAACAAGTGACTTGGCTCTCTTAGAAAATAGAAATGTGTTCACTACAAAGGAATAAATGGTGAGATAGGAAATAGGAGAAAGATTAATTATTTTAGAAGAGTCCCAAGTGCTATATATATATATGAACAAAAAACAAACAAAAGCGCAAACTCCATAGCACGTAACTGGATAAAAAATAAGGTTAAAAAATCATTCCTGATGAAGTCGCCGCAGTGTGACGAAACGCGTAGAGCTGTGACGTCATCGCGTTCGTGTTGGTGTATTTGGAGTCCCTGGCTTCCCTGCGCTCCGGCTGGCGGTAATTTTAAGTGCTAGCAACCATTGTATGAGAGTGAGCAAAGGACGTGCAGGCATTGGATGCCTTTTTATCTTGCTGCCAATTTGGGATAGGAGTTCATGGTGAACCTGGGCTATTTACATCCACTCTGCAAACCTGGGACTCGCCCTACCACCGCAGATGACCACAATAGAGCTTTCTCTCCCACGAATGGTTCTGTTTAAAATCCTGTAAGGGCACATTCTTATGGGTTGCTGATTTTTTTTTTTTTTTTTTTTTTTATAACTTGTATTTTATTATACATAAATGCATGATATACATAGAAAAAGACATCAGGTGCATATTTAGCATAGCATATATAATAACAAAGGCATAACAAGCTCACGTAGTTTTTCGAGCCCTACTTAACCACGTGAGTGGGAATCGTCATGTGTACTGTAAGGTACTGGGGTAAATAATAATTGAAAAAAAAAAAAGGGGGGGGGGAGGAGGCAAAGGAGGGGGTGGGGGGGAAGGAGAGAGGGAAGGGGTATCCAAGGATAAGAATACATCTGCCTCCGGGGAACACCAGGACGGCGTGAGGACTGTGTATCAACTAGCGAGGCCTTTCGGTAGTATAAGTGATTGGGCATAAGGAGTGTGAGGTTCTAGGTGTGGAGTTGGTTTTCATGCCCCCGAAGGAGAACGCATTTACTACTATTATAGCCAAATTGTGTTACGCTCTACCCCAGGGATGTCTGTTTGGGCAAGCCAGGGGGCCCAGACTTTTAGATAATTGTCGCCAGTGTCGTTAACTAAGCTCTTTGGGATAATTGGAAGATCGGGGCGTTTCCATAGTGCTGCGATCTCACACTGCGTAGCTAGAGCAAAATGTGCAATTAGTTTATTGTGTGATTTTGATAGGCCCTTTAGGGGTCTGTTCATGAGAAACAGCCACGGGTCTGGGGGAATAGTGAGATCGAATACTCTCTGGATCCAATTTCTGATCTTTTCCCATAGCGGGTATATCAGCGGGCAAGACCACAGCATATGTAACAGGTCAGCTGTTCCTCCACATTGTTTAGGGCACAATGGGGAGGACCCTGGTACAAACTTAGATAATTTGAGTGGGGTTAGGTACCATCTCATAAGAACTTTATATGCGTTCTCCTTCAGTGTGGTGCATATCGAACTTTTTGCGGCTCCTAGGAATATAGCATTCCACTCTTCGTCGTCCAGGGTCTCCCCTAGATCTCTTTCCCATTGGGTACGGAATGGAGGTGTTTGGTGCTTTGAAACTGCAGGCTCAATTACCTCTCTGTATATCGTAGATATGAGTCCCTTAGTGTCGGTTTCTGCCCGACAGAGCTTTTCAAAATTCGTCAATGGGGGGTATGGGGCGAATTTATTATAGAATGATCTGAGCTGGAGGTATTTATGGAATTCAGCGTGGGGAATGTCTTTTTCTAGTCTGAGATGGTCAAAAGATTTAATTTTTAGATCATAGCCCTCCAGATCTTTGAGTCTAGCATAGCCTTTTTGTTTCCAAATTGAGTGATTATGACCAATAAGACCCGGTGCAAAGCTAGGATTATTCCAAATGGGTGACATCACGGAACTTGCTGAGGTAAGTGAGTTTTTTAATCTTGATACTTCCCAAACAGATATGGAGTTAGCCATTGAGGTGAGCAGTAAAATAGTGTTTTTCCTTGATGTTTTAGGTAGCCAAATCAAATTGTTAAGCTCTAAAGGGGAGCAAGCCGCATGTTCGAGCTCTACCCATCTTTTTAATTTGGGGTCGGAATGCCATTGTATGACCTGGCTTAATTGAGCCGCTTTAAAATATGACAACAGGCAGGGTACCGCTAGGCCACCCGCTAAGATAGGTCTCTTCATAGTTAATTTATTTACTCTCGGTTTTTTACCTCTCCAGATAAAATTAGATATTCCAGACTGAAGTGAGAGTATGTCCTTCAGTTTGAGTGGCACAGGTTGTGTCTGGAAGAGGTATAGGATACGAGGAAGTAGATTCATCTTAACGCTGTGAATACTTCCAATCCAAGAAATCTTCTTGGAAGAACATCTGATTAGGTCTTGTTTTAGAGTCCAGATCAGTTTGGGATAATTTGCTTTATAGATGCTTTTTACATCTTTTGTGATATGGATCCCTAAATATTTTATCGAGTTCTTTTGCCAATTAAAATTGAAATTTTGTTTCAGTAATTTCTCTGTATGTCTAGGGAGGTTGATATTCAGAGCTTCAGATTTGGATTGGTTAATCTTGAAACCTGAGACCTTGGAGAATTTATCTAGTAGGTCGAACAGGTTAGGTAATGAAGTAAGGGGTTGGAGATGATTAATAGGATATCATCAGCATACAGGGCCGCTTTACGTGATTGGGAGTAAACGTTTAACCCTGAGATATCCGGACTATCTCGGATTCGTGCCGCGAGGGGTTCAATACATAGGGCGAACAGGAGGGGCGGATAAAGGGCATCCCTGTCTTGTGCCACTCTGGATTTGAAATGGGACCGAGGGGAAGTCCTGATGTATGACCCTGGCGGTTGGGCCCGAGTATAGTGACATAATCGCTCTACTCACCCGGTTTCCGAAGCCAAATGCCGCGAGCGTCTCTTTTAAATATGGCCAGTCTATCCTATCAAAAGCTTTTTCTGCATCCAGACTTAATAGCATGCGTTATGTGTTATTTTTGTTAGCCAATTCCAACAGATCAATAAATCGTCGTGTGTTATCCGCTACCTGCCTACCCTTAACAAAACCGACCTGATCTGGGTGTATTAGTCTGGGTAGGATAAGACTTAATCTATTGGCCAATAATTTAGCATATATTTTGATATCAGTATTAATTAGAGATATTGGCCTATAGCTTTTACAATTTAGCGGATCCTTGCCAGGTTTATGTATAAGTGATATAGACGCTCGCAGCTTGTCCTCAGGAATAGGGGCTCCTGCTAAGATAGCATTAAACATTTGGAGCAGCCTCAGAGCAAGTGACTCAGAAAATTTCTTATAATAAAGCCCCGTAAAAAGCCATCAGGGCCTGGAGCCTTTGATGGCTTAAGCTCCTTGTCTGATTTTTTAAATAAATGTACCTTATTTTTTACTCAGTTACGTGCTATGGAGCTTGCGCTTTTGTTTGTTTTTTGTTCATAGATTTCAAAAGTGGTTGGCTATACCACTCCCCTTAAAGCTGCAAAGACGCTCCCTGGATCTTCTATTGGGCCTATATTTCTCTCTGGATTTTTTGCCACAGGAGCAAGTGATCAAATAAATTACTCCTGTGCTCTTGCAGTTAATGAAGGTTTTGACATGATATGTCTTCGTTTTTTGTGTGTTTGTGAAGGTTGAACTTTCCTTCATAAATTCACAGGCCTTACAGTGATGGCATTTGAAAAAGCCTTTAATTTAAAGCCATGTTCTTTTGTTTTTATTTCTTGTGAAATGACTGTGTACAAGGTGGTCCCGCATATTTTTGGAGTGTCTCTAAACAATGGATGGGTGTTCTTTAAGAATTTTTTTGAGATCTTCGTCACAGGTGAGTATGTGCCAATGTTTTTTCAGAATGCGGTTGATGTCTTGCCACTGGCCGTTGTATGTACTTATACATCTTATTTCTTTGGTACCATCGGGTTTAGGTTTATCTTTGAGGAGGTCTGGTCTGGGTGTATTCACTGCTCTATGATAGGCTTGCTTAAGTTGGGTATTGGAGTATCCCCGTGCTAGGAAGTTATCTTTCCTTTCCTTTGCTTGTATCTTGAATGTTGCCAGATCGGAGCAATTTCTTCTTATCCTTAGATATCGACCAGTGGGGATGCCTCTAATCAGAAATTTTGGGTGGAAACTGTCCGCCAGAAAATAGCTGTTGGTAGCTGTTTTCTTTTTATAATTGCAGGTGGAGAGATAACCACTTTCTGTCTTCGTGATTGTTAAATCCAAAAAAGAGATGCTTTTGTTGCTGATCTCAGAGGTCAATTTGAGATTATGGTCATTTGCGTTGAGGAGATTAAGGAATGTATCAAGCTCCTGTCTACTGCCGTGCCATAGCAACATGATATCATCAATATATCTAAGCCATATGTCGATATGTTCGGTATATTGTGACATCGCTTCAGAAAATACGCTAACCTCTTCCCACCATCCTAGGTAGAGGTTAGCGTATGTTGGGGCACAAGTGGTGCCCATGGCTGTCCCCTGTATCTGCAAATAGTATTTACAGTTGAAAAGAAAATAGTTATGCTCAAGGATGAATTCAAGGAGTTCTAGAACAAATGAGTTATGTATTGGACACAGTGAACTCACATACTGACATACTGTCTAGGTACTATTATGACCTGTTGGTACCTATACTCACCCTACATATACCTACCTTACTTAGGAGCTTTGACCTAGCAGCCATTTTTCAGCAGCTAGTTTCTAGCCACCTGATACATAACCAGAACCATTATGATTGAACATCTCCTCTCACTCCTTTTGGGCAAATTAATTGATATATTAATATCTCTCCCCCTACGATTACCACTAGAGGAGTTTGTCCCACGGTCTGGACCCACTCTGCTATTATGCAAACATAGCAGATACATTTCTGTTATCTAGGTCTCACTGGTCCTACATATACTCTCCAGGTAGTAGATAGCATCTTTCTGACTTAGAGAATTAGGAGGATTCACGTTTTTATCCATTTATTTGTATTAAAATCATTTTAATTGTTTGTTTTGACACACACTTGGACCATGATCTAATACCACTCAGGTCTGCGGTGCGCTACTATTGGGGATCTTGTGTGTACTCTGTACACTTCATTCGATATAGTCTTTGATATATAGATATATACAGTGGTTGACAAATCACCAAAAAATCTACTCGCCACACAAAAAAATCTACTCGCCACCTACAGTAGTACCAAACGTGTGCTGCTTGGGCCAATATTTACTCGCCCGGTGGTTAAATCCACTCGCCCGGGGCGAGCAAATGTATAGGTTTGTCGAACACTGGATATATATATATATATATATATATATCCAGTGTTCGACAAACCTATACATTTGCTCGCCCCGGCAATATATATATATATCGCCCCTGTATATATACAGTTGTGTGAAAAAGAAAGTACACCCTCTTTGAATTCTATGGTTTTACATAAAGGTTATAATAACAATCATCTGTTCCTTAGCAGGTCTTAAAATTAGGTAAATTCAACCTCAGATGAACAACAACACATGACATATTACACTGTGTTATGATTTATTTAATAAAAATAAAAAATAAAGCCAAAATGGAGAAGCCATGTGTGAAAAACTAAGTACACCTTATGTATGATTCAATAGCTTGTAGAACCACCTTTAGCAGCAATAACTTGAAGTAATCGTTTTCTGTATGACTTTATCAGTCTCTCACATCGTTGTGGAGGAATTTTGGCCAACTCTTCCCTAGGCTAAGGATCTATTATACAAACATCTATTTTTTTTAATATACTTTAAAAACAAATATAGGATAAGTATCTGTCATCTAAATGTATCATACAGTAGGTTGAACTCAAAGGACAAATGACTTTTTTCAACCTCATCAACTATGTAACTATGACTACAGATACATGTTTAGCTATCAAGTGTTCACTTGGTTAGTGAGACTGCTGGGTTTTATTTCCATCTCTCGACATACTGCCCACATACAGATACCGGTAGTCCAGAATCAGTTGTGAAGCCTATGTAGTGTTTTTTTGTTCACAAGAAGTGCATAGCTCAAATAACAATATGACAACTACTGTACTCCTACAGTGGTTTCTTTTTCATTTACCCTCCTAATTTCTGAAATGCCATTAGTTTTGTATTGCCCAGTATATATTATTTAAAAAAAAAAAAGGAAGAATTTATATATAATCATCATCAGCCCTTTAAGATTCATTGCTGGATGAAGGCCTCCCCCCAATAATCTTCCAGGTACTGCGACTGCGAGCCTATCTTCTCCATGGTACTCCAACAAATTTTCTGATTTTATCCTCCAATTTACTGTACTTTTGGTCGTCACCTTGGTCTTTTGATATCCCTTGAAATCCAGTCAAGTACCGACCAGATACGTTATATAATGTTTTTACTTTGCCAGATCCCGGGGGTTTCGTGCCCTCGCCTATAAGTCTGACAGCCCTGAGAAACCCTAGGTGCTGGTAAATGTAACTTTACATATTTTCAAGGTTCTAGCAAAAAAAAACTACCAATACAGAATGCCTGTCCTGACCACACAAAAAGAAAAACATAATGTTATCTCCCGATGATGTTGCAGCAGCTTTATATTGGCCACTAGAGTCAAGACTGACTATGGTGGAACATTTAAGGTTTCATTTACCACCTAAGTAAAAAAAAAAAAAAACATTGAAGGTACATTGTTGCTATGTATTTAATACTGTGAGCCCTACTAACTGAAGCAGCTGTTATACAAACAAGTCCAAGAAAATTATTGAGATGTCAAGTTTTGTTAACATTTGTTTATTTTGTATAAAAACAATTTCAAAAGTGCAATCATATCTGTTTCCATCAAATATTTTAAGAAAAGGTATAACCATTGTGTAAAAGGAACATGTCCCTTATAGCATTTAATGCATTACAAAATATAATCAATAGGCAAATGAATATATTACAGGTTAAACAAGATGATGCAGATTCACATACGAACTCTTCTGACTTGTATGTCTTTTTTACTTCAGGTGGTGAAACTATCATGCCTTGAACCTGTAAGAAAAATAAAATCCTAGGTAAATTGTGGCATGTTTGACCTAGGATGATGTTACATAGTTACATAGTAGATGAGGTTGAAAAAAGACTTCCGTCCATCAAGTTCAACCTATGCTACATTTAGACAACAGATACTTTATCCTATATCTATACTTATTGATCCAGAGGAAGGCAAACAAAAAACCCCATTAAGGGGAAAAAATAATTCCTTCCTGACTCCAAGGATTGGCAATCGGATTAATCCCTGGATCAACATCCTTCCCATGTATACTTATTTGGTATATCCCTGTATACCTTTCCCATCTAAAAAGATGTCCAACTTTTTTTGAACTAATCTATTGTATCTGCCATCACAATCTCCATGGGTAATGAATTCCACATTTTAACTGCCCTTACTGTAAAGAACCCTTTCCTTTTTTGCTGGTGAAATTTCCTTTCCTCCAACCTTAAGGGATGGTCCCGAGTCCTTTGTACTGCCCGTGGGATGAATAGTTATTTTGAAAGCTCCTTGTATTGTCCTTGAATATATTTGTATATAGTTATCATATTCCCTCTTAGACGCCTCTTTTCTAATGTAAATAAATCTAATTTAGCTAGCCTCTCCTCATAAGTTAAAATATCCATCCCCTTTATTAATTTGGTGGCTCTTCTCTGCACTCTCTCTAGTTCCATAATGTCTTTTCTTAGGATTGGTGCCCAAAATTGTACTCCATATTCAAGGTGTGGTCTTACTAATGCTTTGTAAAGGGGCATAATTATGTTTACTTCCCTTCCATCCATTGCCCGTTTGATGCAAGATAAGATCTTCAGAAAAGGGGGGGAAGGAAAACAAAAAATGGATGTGTCTCCTAAAAGAATTCACTATAATGCACTCCTACTTAATTTAAAATTTAACTTTTAATATATTTTCATAAAACATATGTTACCAAAAACGTCGTGTATTGTGCATTAAAAATAAATTAAATTGACAGTAACTAGCGTCTGTGTCAGTGAATGTGTGTTGAAGTGGTCTCAAACGACAATATGTAGTAGAGGCTTCAGGACACAGAACGCTGTTTAGTCAGGGTATAAACCCCTCTGGGGCACCTATGAGATCAGGTACACAAGTAATAGTAAATAAATAAATAGACGTGCACACTCAGTGACTAAGATGTGTCGTAAGGCTACAGCAGTCCTGCTTAGACTTGTAAAGCACAGAGCACTTAAGAATGTTAGTTATACATGTATTGCCATCCAATATATATAAAAGTGCTACTGATAGTAAGGTGATGGAGGGTAAATGATTCACAGCATAGTGAATCAAATGTTCACAGCATATTGATCATTGAATCATTCTACAGCACACTCCAAATGGTTATATCATATAAAGAGCAGGAATGCTTGCGCACTGAGTGTTGGTGGAGTGCCCAATTCAGATCTACATAGATAAAGCCAGGAGACTACAGAACACTACATAAAAGCAGCTCCAAGTAGGAGACTGACAACATGGCACGTCCAACGCGTGTTTCCCTCCAGCAAAGGAGCTTCCTCAGGGACAAATTTGCTTGGGGGAGGAAGAATGAACCCTTATATACCCAAACAGTACCTTGATTACAGATTGAACAATTTTACACCTGTTGCACATGCGCAGTTGGTCCGTTGTCAAACTACACCCCTCAAATTACAAAAATGCTTAATAAACCATCTGTGTAGGTTCCCACACATACAGCAACAAAAGTGCTGAATTGGTGTGTAAAAACGAGTGTTTTGGGGGCTTTTATAACAGTCTGGCATAAATCGGCGAAATTTGAGTCCAATGCGCATGCGCGTGGACTCAGGAAATCCAACGGACCAGAATGAAACCCACTGCGCATGCGTGGGCACTTAGAGTAGAGATGGCCAAATCAAAATTAGTGCTATGCGCATGCGCGAATACTTGTAAATTCTAGCCCGATATACATATGTCTGCACATGCGCGGAAACTCCCGAAATCCCTCATTTAGAGGCGCATGTGCATGGGACTCAGGCAATAGTACTGCCATAGTCCAGGCATGGTGCGCATGCGTTCGGTCTCCGATATTTCTGGCTAACTGCCGTCTATAGTTGCGTGCAGTGCGCATGCGTCGGGACTTAGAAAATTTCACAAAATAAAAATTGTTCATATCGCGCATGCGTCGGGACTTAGAAAATTTCCTCAAAATAAAAGGTGGTTCCTATCGCGCATGCGTGGGCACTTAGAAATATTTAGCCTTATTAACAAAAAGTGTAATTTTGTTTGTTCAAACGATCTGTACATGCCCTAGATGTTGGCAAATGGGAAGGGTATTATGAAGTGTATGACTGATAATAGCCAATTCATAGTGGGTAAGGGTTAATGGTACATTATGTAACTATTTTATGCAGAGTATAATTGCAAAGATTAGGTTATATATACTCCCCCATAGTGATATACTGCACAATGTGTCAGGCTTGAAGGTAGTGGTAAGATTAATAAAGAAAATAAAGAACCAAGTTATGTGTATGCATATAGAAATTTTGCATAGAATTTTCATTATATAATTATTATGCTATACACGTATGTCATACATAACGACTAAGCCCAAAGATGGGTTTAGAACTTCGGTAATATAGTCAATAATTGGGGTAAATAAGTAAATATCTTTCAATATCAAATGCAGGGAAACAGCCTAGTGAACATGGAAAATAATCTGGCTGCTCATATATAAAAATATATATAACACATGAATAAGCCATTTAAACAACAGGAAAACACGGGCTAAATAATAGAGTCTAAACAAAGGAACCTAGGTGATCAAATGAAGGGCGTGAATGTAAATCCCTCATTGAGTCCATTGGGGCTCCTTGTTTTTAATTTAAAAATCCATTCTGCTTCAATCCGAAGCAGGGATTGGTCAATATTACCCCCTCTCATGGGGCATTTAAGCTGGTAGATGCCCATGAATTTGATGGCATTGGTATCGCCATTGTGATATTGTGTCACATGTCTGGCAACAGATGTTTCAGCAGAATGTTTGATGGAATTAATATGCTCCAAAACACGTCTGCGTAGTTGTCTGGTTGTTTTTCCAACGTATCTCTTACCACATACACATGTGATAAGATAGATAACGTTGGGAGTCCGACAATTGATGAAGCTATCCACAGAAAAATTTGATGTATTGTCACAATTGGCGAATACTTTGCCCACATCTATGTGTCTGCATGCTTTGCACCCTTGACAGCGGTACATGCCATTAACAGGGCTCAACCAAGTTGTAGTTCTGGAGCGTTGGAAATGGCTGTTCACTAATGAGTCCCGTAGGTTTTTGGACCGCCTGCTGGTAATCATGGGTCTAGGGCCTATAACCTGTGCCAAATCATCATCGGCCTGTAGGAGATGCCAATGTCTGGTAAATATCTTTTTAATGGCCCACCAACGTTTGTTAAAGGTGCCAATGACTCTGATTGTACTATCCTTAGGTTTTGTCTTATTTCTGGACAGGAGAGAGGCCCTATCGCTATGCAATGCCCGGTGGTAAGCTTTATTCAATGTTTTAATGTGATAGCCACAGTTGAGGAATCTAGACCGAAGTTCTTTAGATTGTGTTACAAATTCTTCGGTCGTAGAGCAGTTCCTCCGAAGTCGGAGATACTGACCAATGGGGATGCCACTTATGAGGCTTCTAGGATGCTGGCTCTGCGCTAGTAACAGACTATTAGTCGCAGTGCTTTTCCTATAGACCTTTGTCTGGATGTTACGTTCACCATCAATGTATATGTTCAAATCTAAGAATGTTATTGAGGTGGTACTTAGCACTGTCGTGAGCCTCAAATTCAGAGTGTTTGTATTAAGTTTCTCCACAAACTCATGGAGTAATTGAGTGGAACCTTCCCATAGGAGCAGAATGTCATCTATGTACCTGATCCACATAGAAATGTGGTCAGTATACATAGAGAAATCCTCACTGAAAACGTGGATACACTCCCACCAGCCCAGGTATAAGTTGGCATACGTCGGGGCACAAGCAGTGCCCATGGCGGTACCCTGGGTCTGGTGGTAATAAAGCCCATCAAAAATAAAATAATTATGTGTTAGAACATAATTTAATAGATCAAGAACGAAAGAGTTGTGTCTGTTAAATCTACGGTCCCTGGTCGACAGAAAGTATTGGGCAGCATTGAGACCATTCTTGTGAACAATGGAAGTGTATAGTGATTCTACATCTAGACTCACAAGAATGGTCTCTGATGTGACATGGATCCCATCTAGTCGCTTTAGTGTGTCTTTCGTATCCTGGACATACGATGGGAGACTGATGACGAAATCCCTTAGAACCTTGTCTAAGTAAATACTGCTGCCCTCGGACAAACAATTATTGCCCGAGACTATTGGTACTGTTTGGGTATATAAGGGTTCATTCTTCCTCCCCCAAGCAAATTTGTCCCTGAGGAAGCTCCTTTGCTGGAGGGAAACGCGCGTTGGACACGCCATGTTGTCAGTCTCCTACTTGGAGCTGCTTTTATGTAGTGTTCTGTAGTCTCCTGGCTTTATCTATGTAGATCTGAATTGGGCACTCCACCAACACTCAGTGCGCAAGCATTCCTGCTCTTTATATGATATAACCATTTGGAGTGTGCTGTAGAATGATTCAATGATCAATATGCTGTGAACATTTGATTCACTATGCTGTGAATCATTTACCCTCCATCACCTTACTATCAGTAGCACTTTTATATATATTGGATGGCAATACATGTATAACTAACATCCTTAAGTGCTCTGTGCTTTACAAGTCTAAGCAGGACTGCTGTAGCCTTACGACACATTTTAGTCACTGAGTGTGCACGTCTATTTATTTATTTACTATTACTTGTGTACCTGATCTCATAGGTGCCCCAGAGGGGTTTATACCCTGACTAAACAGCGTTCTGTGTCCTGAAGCCTCTACTACATATTGTCGTTTGAGACCACTTCAACACACATTCACTGACACAGACGCTAGTTACTGTCAATTTAATTTATTTTTAATGCACAATACACGACGTTTTTGGTAACATATGTTTTATGAAAATATATTAAAAGTTAAATTTTAAATTAAGTAGGAGTGCATTATAGTGAATTCTTTTAGGAGACACATCCATTTTGTGTTTTCCTTCCCCCCCTTTTCTGATTCACTTTTCAGTTCACAGTTTGCACCCACTTTTTTGGATTACCATTTATTTACTCATTATTTGCTTCAATTGGTGTGGTTTTGTGATCACTCCCTAACCCTAGTGTTTCTTCTAAGATAAGATCTTGTTTGCCTTTGCAGCTACTACATGACATTGGGCCCTATTGCTAAGCCTGCTGTCTACAAGCACTCCTAAATCCTTCTCCATCAAGGATTCCCCCAATATATCTTCATTTAATTTGTAAGTCGCCTTTTTATTCTTGCATCTCAAATGCATAACCTTACATTTATCTGTATTAAACCTCATCTGCCATTTACCTGTTAAACAGTATTCAGTAGTTGAGCATCTTTAATTAATTGACAGGTTCTTATTGTGAGGGGTGAGCATACTGTTTGGCATTTCTTAACATCAGCCCAATAGGAAAGAAATGGTAAATTGAAATAGAGGAAGGTGAATTAGGCATAGGGAAGAAATGGGGCTAGGAAAAAGTAATTATTTAAAAAGCAGTCGAAGCAATGAGCAGACTTATCGCATACAGCCCCGGGGGAGAGATAGGTTTCAGTCACAGATAACATTCCAAGATGCATTGTTTTTAAGTTAAAACTTGCTTGCTTTATTCATTGTAACAACGCCGGAAAAAGAGATCAGTGTATCAGCACTAAAAGCCCCATGAGAACACCTGCTACAATGCAGACAGAAAGAACCTATCACACGCATAACACTAGTGGCCACATTCAACCCTACCCCAGAGGGAATACGAAAAACAATCAAAGATCTGCAACCCATGCTGGCAGAGGATGTGACATTAAAATAAATCTTTCCCAAACCTCCCATTCTTGCGTTCCGGCAACCACCAAACCTCAAACAGAAATTAGTCAACAGAAAAGTTCACAACGAACTTAAAAACACTGATAATGGCACAAAACCGTGTAACAATGCACCTTGCAAACTCTGCAAACATATATGCCAAGATCCCACAGCCAGTTACAACAGTGGAACACTCAATGTTAAAGGATCATACTGCTGCACATCCAGGAATGTAGTGTATATGATTCAATGCAACAAATGTGACTAAGAATGCTACTGTACATTGGGAAAACCAGCCAAAAACTTCAAGGCAGAATGAATATGCACAGGTACTCTATACAACACCATGAAGAAGGAAGATACTGCTCACCAGTGAGACATAATTTCTCACAACCACATCATTCCATAAATGATTTAAAAATCAAAATTCTCAATGGAATGTTTAAACGCATCCAAGAACGGAATGATGACTCTTTGACACCAAAACAAAAGGACTTAATGCGGATATGGGGTTTCTCACACACTATCAGAATTGTTTGTAATCATCCTGCCTGTCTCTCTTCTTATCCACACCTTCTACCCCCTCCCCCCCCCAATGCTGTTCCTTATCACCCTTCCATTGCTTCAAACACTTTATCACCCCACCTTATCTGCAGTACATCCCTGTTTTTTTTTCTCTCTTCCTGCTCTCCCTTACACTGTTTTAGCCATAGATTCCTGTGTTAATCAGTATTGCTGACCTGAGGAAGAAAGGAGAACTCTCGAAAGCTTGTCATATAACATGAATTGTTAGTCCAAATAAAAAAGGTATCACCTAATACCGAAGAACATAAATATATATAAATATTGTGACATAACAACATTTCTGGCACACAACATCATACATACATAAATATATATATATATATATATATATAGCAGAAAATAGCTGTGTAGTGCAGTTGCGATAGTGCAAAATAAATGAGTTCTTCAGTATTAGGTGATACCATTTTTATTGGACTAACAATTTATGTCATAGGTCAAGCTTTCGAGAGTTCTCCTCTCTTCTTCAGGTCAAGCAATACTGATATATATATATATATATATATATATATATATATATATATATATATATATATATATATATAGTCATGTATTGGAATACTAAGGTATGTGATCACCTACGGGGATGTGATATTGAATCAAGTTGATGATGGGACAGCTATACACTTAACTGGTCTGTACTGACCACACTAGTTATAGCACTCACATCTTCACTATTTGTCCTGATGAAGGTGTTCTAGAGACACCGAAACGTTGATGTACTGTATGTTTTAAGAAGGAATTTAAAAAGATTTTATCAAGACTGGACTGCCACAGCATTTATTTCTTGGATGGATTATGCACACAGCAAACAAAGTAAGCAGCCGTGGTAGCCAACTATGTAAGGAGTGCATCTCTCTTATTTGAATTTGTTTGTGGTATACCACAGCTATGAATGTTGACTTACCGACCACTCATCACTTTCATGCTTAGAACACCTAACATTCATTGGTATTTGACGGACATGTTCATTAAAGGAGAGTCCTTTTCTTCTGGACCACTGAAAAGTGTTCATGGCGTCTGTGAAAGAGAGGTTGTTGTACCGCTTAGGACTCTTGATTATAAAAGGCCAAGAGCTACAGTAAAAGATAATACAGAATGGGTTAAAAAAATACACAGTAATTCAAAAAAATCAAAATGAAGACTATCATTAGTACAAAATAGAAGATGCGTTTGATTGAATAAGCAATGAAATGTAGGGAAAAAACAAATGTACTGTATATACTGTATTACATCCTATACTGTAGGTGGGTACTTAGAAATAGTTCTATTAGCACAGTTACAAACTCACCATCAGAATACAAATGTACTGTAGTACCTAAGTCAAAATCTATCAAATGTTGTGTTTATTACATTTAATTGTAACCTGCAATCCAGCTTTAAATTGCTGTATAAGTGAGTGCATGAAGCTACTGTATTTAGTGCTTTAAGAGGTACAATATGTGGTGTGTATCTGTTAATCCATAAGTGCTCTCCTTGAGGTTTTGCAGTACGGAATTTCTTTGTTTAATAAACTATCCAACTATTCTTGGTATGAACCTTGAAACCATGCTGAATATGGTAGCAGTGAAAAACACCAAGAAATGCATGTTGAAAAAGAAGTGTAGAACAAAAGTTGGCGATGAGGAGACTGACAAAATGGGAGTTATATTTTCAAATAATACAGGTATAAATAGGGCTGGCTAAAATTTATTGACTTATAAAAAAAACCCTGGAATTTGTATTAAATGTTTGCTACTTTTTTCCTGTCATTGCTAAATTTGACACAGTTCGGGTTTTGTGATCATCCAATATAAACATCCAAAACTAAGAAATATTTTTATTAGAAAAAATCTGGTAGGAATTTTCTGCCAAATATTGAAAATGTTAACTTTGCCGAAGTTTTACTTTATGCCACATTATAACCCGATTGTGAAAAGATAGGCTAAATATGTAAATAGTCCATATTCCAATGACAAGTGGGATGTTTCTAAAAATAGAGATGGGCAAATGTGGCAAAATTCCATCTGCAAATTAATCACATAATTCCATCCGCAAATTAATCACATAATTCCATCCGCAAATTAATCACATAGTTTTAGACAACATTCAATTCGTGGATGAATATTCAAATGCGAAGTTGTAAATAAATTTCAGCGAATGTACTGTATGCAATTCCGCCACCATTCAAACATTCAATTTACTCTGACATTCAATTTGTCCAGAAGTTCCAGACTCTGACATATGGAATATACTGTATAGCACTTGGGACTCTAGCAATGTAGAACTCTCTCGAATAGTTGTGGCTGATGGGATTGCATACATTCAAACAAAGGGAGGCAAATTTCCATTCCGCAAATTTTTGCGCGTGAATAAATGCCATATTTGCAGCAAAGGCAAATAACTTGCACTGTGACATCACAGAATGTGGAGCTTTTCTGGGACTTCTGCAGCTGTCACAGAATCCAAAAATACAGATGTACTGTAGCAAGCCTAAGTGTCTTTGGTGCCACTGCCTTGAGCGGTTATGTGACCTGCGGTGGTCATGGTACCAAAGAATTATTGCTGCGTGTGTCCCATTCAGAAGCATGGACCACCACTGCTTGATCGCGGAAGGCAGTGTCCCACACGCTGGGGACAGTATGTCTTGTTACATCTGTATGTACATACTGTATTTATATAGGGCTAACTATACAATATATTCAGTGATTTACTGAGATAACAAATACAGAGGAATGAGCTATGACGTAGAGATGTGCGAACGTGTCGCTATTTGCTTTTCTGCCGTTTGGAATGAACTTTCCAAAATTTGGCACAACCCGCAAATATATTGGAGTAAAAAGTTCTAGCAAAACTATCCAAATTGTTCACAATTTGCTATTTGCAACCTACAAAAAAATTGAAATCAAAAGTGTTCAGAATTAATTGAATCTGCAAAGCCCACGGACTTTTTAGCGTTAAGAAAATTTGTTGCAAACTTTTGGAACAAAACAAACTTTTTAGCATGACTATAAAGGGTAAAATTCACAAACTTTACTTTGGCATGTCAAAAAGTTTGTTCATCTCTAATAAGTACATCAATGATAAACATACTGCAAACATTGGGAGAAAAAAGTCCCTTGCATCAGTTCACACAAATATAGGAAATATAACACCTTGCCCTCATCTAATTCAGTTGCTAAAGGTATGATAACATTTTTTTTTTAATCATTAGATTTGCAAGTATTTACTGCATAACTATTACAAGATATTCTACTTAGTGTTCTGGCTAAGCATTTTAGAACAATTTTCTGGTATTTGACAAGATTCTTTAATTACTTACGTGATTGGTTTATATATTTCCTTCACACCAATAAACTGAAGCTGCTCCATTACTTCTGGAATGGTTTCACACCGGGCAAGATTAATTCTCGGGTAATAAAGTAAGTAGGAGAGGCACATTTCATCTCTGGTACTCAATCCACCCTGAAAAAAAATAGTCAAATGGAGTTAAAACCGTACCACACAAATTAACTATTACCAAAGAATGTGAATGCATTAATGCACATCTCTGTATAGTGTATATTTACTGGTAAAATATTATATATAGATGGATTACAAACTAACAACTAAAATTGTCAGCCTAAGTCATTATGCAACTACAATAAGCATTAGGAATTAATCCTTGCAAAGATAAGAATCAGTATAAATACAGTATCAGTCATAATTCCTTGCAATGCAAGGTAAAATGGTATATACAGTATAATATCTTGCTCTCTTACCCAAGTCATCATGGTTCGGCCTTTTGTGCTATATTGACATTCAGTAATTAAATTGTCTCCCTGAAAAAAACAATTAAAAAAAGTTTATGGATCTACTACGTTTTCTTATCTGGATCTGATATTTGGCAGTAACTCATACATACTATACATACATTTTCAACAAAACAATGTAAGAGTTATGAACAGATTTATCAGTAGTTTTGTGTATTTTCATCATCATACATATTAAGTGCCAGCAGGACGGCTGCAAGAAAAATATTTTTAGCCACAAATATCTGGGGGAAAAGAAACTTTCCACATTCTACCATAACCAACCTGTATACTCAGTGTGATTTAAACATCCCATCTAATAATTGGTAAAAACTTGACCTTCTGTTTGCATATTTTGGTCAAAGCTTGATAAGCCTAACCAAAAAGCATATTGGGTAAGTCCCTAGCCTGAAATGCGACATTAAAAAAATTATGGTGGGCTAAAAAAAGTGACACAAACCCTCCACCCTACAGTCTACATTAAGTAAAAATATCGCTTGTTGTGCATTCACATCTCTCAGACAGGTCTGCAACCCTGTATTTCCCCATTATCGCTTAGCAAACAGTGCAGCCAGGTATTCTGGCTAAAGACATGTAAATGAGTACTCTTTACTTTTCATCCATTTTAACATGGAACCCTATAAGTTCATGCCTCCCCTATTACACAGCTTTAGCTGTAACCTGAACCCCATGCTTTCTTTGTGTCTCCCTAATGTCTATATTAACAAGATTAATATAATTAGATTAAATAAATAGTAAATAAATAAGATTGATTCAATACATTAAATTATATTTAATTCAATAACTAATAATAAATAATACTTTAACATTTATTTTGTATTTTCTTATATATGGGGTTAACTAATACCTATAGTAAACCCCATTCATAAAATGTGTCATTTTTAGCTTCCGGAGATCATCCGATTCCTAAGATACCAGGGATGTATTACTTCATGATTTTTCTATGGGATTTAAATGGCTGGCTCCTATCGGCTCGTCGGATTAGCGAGATTTCGTGGCCGTTTTGCTTCCACTGGAGTGAGATCTAAGACCAGTAACAGCATTGGTAAGTATCTTGGGAGTGGCTCCCCAGAGCTGAAAATAGCACAGTTCACCTATGTACAGTAGCACCTCCTTATTCCCATGCTGTAAAAAAAAAAAAAAAAAAAAGAAGAGCAACCACAATTGTTATATTAAAAAAAACACAGATGTCCATCAAGTTCAACCTATGCTAAATTTAGACGACAGATCCTTATCCCATAATTGTTTATTTATTGTATCTGCCATCACAGTCTCCATGGGTAATGAATTCCACATTTTAACTGCCCTTACTGTAAAGAACCCTTTCCTTTGTTACTGGTGAAATTTCGTTTCCTCCAACCTAAAGGGATGTCCCCAAGTCCTTTGTACAGCCCTTTGGGATGAATAGTTATTTTGAAAGCTCCTTTTATTGTCCCAGAATATATTTGTATATAGTTATCATATCCCCTCTTACACGCTTTTCTAATGTAAACAAATCCAAATTAGCTAGCCTCTCCTCATAAATCAGATTTTTCATCCCTTTTATTAATTTGGTGGCTCTTCTCTGCACTTTTTTCTAGTTCAATAATGTATTTTGTATATGGTGGTGCACAAAACTGTACTGCATATTAATAATATTTTACTAATAATATTACTAATGCTTTATAGAGGGGTATAATTATGCTTCTCTTCCATCCATACCCCGTTTAGTGCAAGATACTGTAAGATGTTATTTGCCTTTCCAGCTACTGCATGACAATGGGCAATATTGCTAAGCAGGAGCACTCTCTTGTGATTATACAATGAATAATATAGTGAATAGTATATGTGAATAGTGAATATATATAGTAGATATTTAAGTGCACAACATGAGTGAAAAATAGTGATAGAATATTAGTGATACGCTGCTCGACCAATGAGGATCTCCTTTGATCCTTAGGGAATGTTGATTGTAGAATATGGCGAGCACAGGATCATGTAAAAGAAAGAATATGCAGATAGTGCAATATTGTAATAGCAAATAGTTTAAATGTTTATCAATTCAGAGTTGATCAATGCCACTACTCACATGGGCCAAAGTGAATGTAGATCTATAAAGGTATCTTTGGGAGAATATTCCTCTCCTACTCACTGCCAACTCCAGAACTCGTGCTTTTACAAAGGGGACATCTATCCATCTATCAGACTACAAGCACTCTTAAATTAGGAGAGTCCTTGATGGAGGAGGATTTTTCGTGCATTAAGAATATACATTTTAATAATAATGTACATGAGCAGGGGGTCTCCGGAGCTGAACCGCATTGGTTTCAGTTCCGAGGACCCCGTTCTTCATGGGATACAGGCCCAGTTATGGGGTGCCGGTATCCCCTGCACTTTTAAAGCTTCCACGTCACATGACCGGGACATTTAAATTCTGCAGGGAATACCGACACCCCATAATGGGGCCTATATCTCCTGAAGTAGGGGGTCCCCGAGGCTGAAACCAATGCGGTTCAGCTCAGGAGACCCCTGCTCATCTATACTACTGTCAAAACACACATATCAATAAACAATAATTCATTACCGTAGCAGCTATCCGCTATGGTAATGAAGCAGCATTAATGTACAATTTAATAATAGTGTGCAGGAGAAAGGGGTCCCCTGAGCTGAACCGCATTGATTTCTGGCTCAGGAAACCCTGCTTCCCGAGTTACAGGCCCCGTTATGGGGCATCGGATGCCAGTGTCACCGCCATTTTTATAGCGTCCAAGGCGCAATGTGGACGCTATAAAGATGGCGGCGACACTGGACCCGATGCCCCATAACGGGGCCTGTAACTCGGGAAGCAGGGTTTCCTGAGCCAGAAATCAAAGCGGTTCAGCTCAGGAGACCCCCTGCTCCCGCACACTATTAATAAAAATACATTAAAGCAGCTTCATTAACTTAGTGGATAGCCGCTAAGGTAATGAAGGGGTTAAGGCACAGTAGCATGTTTATTGGGGACAATTTCCCCCAATAAACATTGCAATACACAACACACACACCCCCTGTGCCCCCACATAAACCATTATATATTTTTTTAGACACAGGATTAATAACACAGGCCGGCGGGGGTCCCCGGTGGTCCCCACGGATGTCCACAGGTCCCACAGTGCACCCTGGGTGGTTGCCACAGGTGTCTGGGGGCCCTCGGGTGGTCAACGCTAGGCTTCGTGGGCCTCCAGGTGGTCCCCACGAGCCCTCAGGTGGTCCCCACGAGTGTCTGGGGGCCCTCGGGTGATTCCCATGGGTGTTTGGTCCCCGGCTCCTCCCCGCATGTGTCCGTGGGTCGTCGGGTGGTCCCCGTGGGCGTCCGTGGGTCCTCGGGTGTCCCCTCTGGCCTGCAGTACCATGCCTGTATTTAAAAAAATAAACATGGCCTATATTTCAATAAATACACCTCCCCTACCCCCAAACACATACAGTACAGTAATGGGCAAAATAACTATTATCCAGATATGGATAATAGATTATTTGCCCATTATTAAACACAACATTAGCCAGCCAGCATAATTGAAGTAAATAAAAATCGTTCTACTTACCCCTGCCAACATGAAGGGCGTCCTAGTCAGCATACTGCAGGGACATGTCCTCCGTTGCCAGAAAGCATACTGTACATAAAAAATACAATCTAATGTCTTCAAACCCCTTAATCACGTTAGCGTTTAATAACCGCTATAGTAATTAAGGAGTTAACACACCCTGCGTTGCTACCCACCCAGGAGGCCTAACCACCCACCCCAGACCCACTATACCCACGCTGTACCCATTGAGTGGCATAGTAGTACATCATACCCATATATATTTGGGCATGAGAAGCTACTGTAGCAGTTAATGGTCACCCTAATACAAAAGCGTGAATGCACAAAATACGCAATAATAAAATAGAACAAGCACTTAAACACCCAGAAACAAAAATTAAAAGCAATAGCCAACCAAACAATTAACTAAATAAAACCACTAGCCAATCAATTAAATAAATCACACCACTAGACCCAAATTAAATGTAATAGCTAAAAGCATTAACCAACACAACAATTAATTAATAAAACTACTAGACAACACCAATTTAAACAATTAGCCAACAAAATACATCATTAAATAAAAACGCAATACAATCTGAAAATAAAAAAAATTCAAGCCATCACAAATCAAAACAATTTAATCAAAATAATAAACATACATAGAAAATATAACAGTCAATAGAAGAAATGCATTTGCCCAAAAGTGCATTGACTTCCACTGTATTCCTGTACCCTAAACAGGTACAGATTAATACATTAGCAGTCAATGTGCAATGAAATACATTAAAAAAGATGAATACAATCAAAACCCCTGTAGAAATAAAAGTACATACAGTACATTCAATAGTTATCTTACCTTTAGAAGCGCTGGCCCTCTGAATCCTGGGGAATCAGGAAGTTCTCGTCCGGTGACGTCACGAAACTCAATCCAACGCCATCCACCATGAAGATCCGGACCAGGTAACCAAATTCTTCTTTCATCTTGTATCACCTTCTTCTTTCTTCATCTGTGACTATTTCTTTCTTTTCTTTATCTTCTGTTTTCATCTGTCAATCCAATAACCCCATGTTAAATCCACGATGTTGACACATCGGTTTCTTGAGCTCAAATGAGGCGTCATGGCCTTACATATGGCCTGTAGTGTCACATTTGATTGGCAAATGGTTCTCACGCCTTTTTTCCCCGGCTGTGCTTCCTTTTCCTTTAACATGATGTCACTAAATCCAAAATGGCTGGCGTCACATGGTACTTCAGACAATCAGATTGTGAGAACTATATCCCCAATCTGATTGGTTGTAGTAGACCATGTGACTCCCTTTGGATGACGTCACATAATTTCCCAAAAATTATTCGGTCTGGATAATAGATATTTTGGCCATTACTGTACTGTACCACCCAGAGGACCCACGGACGCCCGCGGGGATCACCCGAGGGCCCCCAGACACCCGTGGGGACCAGACACCTGCATGGACGACCTGAAGGCCCACAGATCCTAGTTTGGACCATCTGAGGGCCCCCAGACTCCCGTGGGAACCCCTCGGGTGCACTATGGAGCCTGCGGACAACCACGGGGACCCCCGCCCGCCTGTGGTATTAATTCTGTGTCTAAAATAATAAATAATTGTTTTATGTGTGGGCACAGGTAGGTGGTTTGTGTTATGTTGTTTATTAAATATTGTAATGTTTGGGGGACTATGAGTTGGGTAGTGGGGCTGTTGTGTGCATTTTTTTTTATTGTTGGTAGCGGTGGTGGCCTACCGGGTGGTAGCGGGAGGGGTTAACCCCTTCATTACCTTAACGGTAATGAAGGGGTTAACTCCCCCCGCAACCCCACTGCAAGGCCAAAACACCCATCATGGACCAAATACCACCTTCACCCACCCCGCTACCAACAATAAACATGGCACTGGCTTTTAACCCCTTCACTGCCTTAGCGGATATCCTCTAAGGTAATGAAGCTGCTTTAATGTCATTTTTATTAATAGTGTGCGGAAGCATTTAAATTGCCCACATCCCATGACCGTGGGAATCAAATGCATAGGAGATACAAGCACCCCATAACGGGTCCTGTATCTCACGAAGCAGGGGGGTCCAACGCGGTTCTGCTCCGGAGACCCCCTGCTCATCTACACTAGTCATAACATTTTAATTCAAAATAAGTTTTTCGTGGCGAGATTAGCGCAGGGAGAGGTGAGCCCTTTTCGGTGGCAGATCCTCTCGGCGCCGGCTACTCACTATTTGTTGAAATGTTGCTATCACTGGGATCCGGGCCTTTCTGCATACTGTGATAGCAACACTGCCAAAAATGGCGATTTTAAAAAAATGCCGATTTTTTTTTTTTTTTTCGGCCCTTAGTACATAGGTCCCTAAAACGTAGATTTTGGTACTGAAAAATGAAGGGGAAAAAAGTCTCAGTAGAACTATGGATAAACCAAAAAGAGGTTTAAAATTTAAAAAAAAAAGAAAGTGATCCAAGCACGGCACACTTTTTAGTAGTAAGGTATTTATGGCTAAAGCTCTGTTTATATAACCTTATACTTCCGAGTATAGAAACACACGCATAGGATATGTCGCTGACTTCCAGTAACTTTAGTTACTTTTTAGTAGTAAGGTATTTATTGCTAACAGCTGTGTTTATATAAACTTATACATCCGAGCATAGAAACACACTCATAAGTTATGTCGCGGACTTCCAGTAATGTATCAGTCACTGCTATAACAGAGACCTCAATTTATATTTATCATTACAAAAAATGAACAAATGACCGCAACTAATCTTACAGAAAAGATACAAGAAAATATACAAATATAAAAGATAGATTGTCTACTGTGAAAAATATTGTAACAATATACAGTATGAGTAAAATTACCCTGTCATCATGCTCATATTGCAATAATTAAAACCAAAACAGCCTGTTGGACATGGCTTGTACAAATATAAAAAGAATGAAAAATGAACAAGCAACAGAGTACGACTGCTATCATCTGGCTTCTCTTCTCCTTCAGGACTTTAGCATCCTCCTTCCCTTAGAGATTACAAACGTGATTTTTTTTTTTAATGAATGATAAAAACATATGTGTCTCAGTGATTTGTACATTTATCACACCCTGCAACTCTGAACCGTCAAAGTGATTCCATTCATGCCTTTCAGTTTTTGGGGTTGGTTACTGCAGAGGGAGGGCGGGATGACACCTGTGCTGTTTATCAATCACTTTTTTAATGTAAAAAAAAACCCAGAAGAGATTGTGTACTCTCATTCCAGGATATTACATTATTATAGACCAACCTCACCATTACAGTTAGTATTCAGTATGTATAGAGCAGGGGTAGCCAACTCCAGTCCAGAGCAACCAACAGGTCAGGTTTTCAGGATTGGTTGGCTTCAGCACAGGTGGTTCATATCATCACTGGTATTGGGTGCTCTGATCTTTGCCTTTCAAGATTGGTAATACCGTTATCATCAACCATATAGTGTGATTGAGTGCTGTCATGTAGGGGACCTTACTGGTCTTTTGGCCCCTCTTGGGTCAGTTGCTCACCAGTTTTTCTACTGTAAGTGTGTTTGCCCACTCATATACCCTGGGCCATCAACTACCTGGCAGCATCCACCCAGGACTCTCCTCAGAGGTCCCCTATCAGGCTGAGGCGTCCACCTGCTTCTAAACCCCTGGGGAATGGAGAACTAAAGCCCCCACCTCAAGTACACCAATCAGGGCAGACTTACCCATACCCAGGGTAACCTTCACCCCAAGTGACCTGCTAGAGGTATCCAGCCAAGCCGCGACTCCACATCTGTCACCTACCCCCAGCCAGTATGTGAGAAGTTTTGCGCAAGCTCCTACCCAAGAGCAAGCATACCCCAGTTGCCGTCTTGGGATTGACTCTACCACAACTAGTAGAAGCCCTAACCATGTCTTCCCAGTCGCAGAACTATAGGAAACTCAAGGCCTTCTCTGGGATAACGTCCACACCCATGGGGAGGAAGGGTTCGAGGCCTGGAAAAAGCATGCACACCAAGTGCTTGATGTGTGGTCCTGCTCCAAGGCCGTCAAGAGACAGTGACTGGTTACGTGTCTCCGGCCACTGGCCGCCCAACTTGTGCGAATGCACCGTGAAACCGCGGGAAAAGTCCCCGCTCATGAGTTGGCGGAACTCCTAACACAATCCTACATGGCCAAAGACGACGAGGACGAACTCCTGGCTCAATTCCAGGCCCTTCGCCAAAAGTACGGAGAAGAACTGTCAGGATTTGTCCGGCTGCAACTATCGTTATGATGCTACTCTCTAAGAGAGTCATTCCTGCTATGGTGGGTGACCAGTATCGACATAAACAACTTCTGGAGAGATCTCTACCCTCACACCCTGTGGTCCTCATGATGCGATGCGCACCCCAAGCCGACACCCCCCCCAGCTACATGGCTCTGATGAGCCACAGCCGTAAACACACCCAAGAAAGCCAAAGATTTCCGTAAGGACGAGCTCAAGGGAGCGTCGACCCCAAAGTCCAAGGAGGAAGTACTGAAAATGACACTCCTCCCAAGGCACCTGCCACGGCGCCCAAAATGCAACCGGAGAGGATCTCCTACCTTCAGGACCGAGGCGAAACAAAGTGACGTCGTCTGCTACAACTGTGGCCAGAAGGGTCACTTCTCTCGTAACTGTCCGGAGCCAAAAAAAACTAGGACATCCTAAGGTCATGACATACATGGTGCAAACCGCAGAAACTCCCTCTGTGGCATCAGAGAGCACCCCAGCGCCTAGCCCAGATGAAGCATTCCAACCGGACGCCTGCAGTCGCATGGGACTGGTCGCTATCATAAGGATCCTGGTGGAAGGTATCTACGCCTTGGCTTTGCTGAACACCGGGTCCCAAGTGACTATTATATACCGCCCTTTCTACAACCAACATCTTAAGCACCTGCCCTTGCAGTCGGCAGACAAGATGAAGTTGTGGGGACTCAGCAATGAGGATTACCCCATCGATGGTGTGATAAAAGTGCGGCTAGATATACCACAGCTGAACACTGGAAAGTCTCACACCATGGATGTGGAGGCTCTGATATGCCCCGAGCCCCGCGAACATCCAAACCCTCCAATCATCTTGGGGACAAATGCTGATGTGGTGTGGGTAGTGATCCGAGCTTACCTACAGGAGACTGGCGAACCACCTCTACAGTATCTTCTCTACGGATCCATCCGGTTCTGTAGGAAGAGTGCTGCAAGGTCTCAGCCCAAGAAGGATTTGGTGACCTATTCAATCCCATCAATGGGTTGACCGAGATTCCACTAGGGGGAGTAAAGACAAGGCCGAAATGAGGCCAACCATTACTTCTCCATGGAGAGTACGCCAGAGGAAGACGCCAACCGAGGCTACAGGGAAAATCAAGGTGTTTATTCAAAATATCTCTCCATACACCATGCCCCTCAACCAAGGTCAAAGATTGGGTCGGACATACCCAGTTACCCCTGTCGAGACTGTGTAATATCAGCCGTCGGGCTGCCGTTTGATTTCTAGGAATGGACCCTGCCGGCTGCATGGAAGGAACGGCTAAGTGCCAAGTTGGAGGAACTTCGGGAAGTATTCAACGGCCTGGGTGCGGTGTTGCATCAGAAGTACCCGGCTGGCCTCTGGCCAGTAGCATATGCCAGCTGTAGCTTGACCCCCAGTGAACAAAATGATCCCATCCACAATCTGGAATTCCTCACTCTTAAGTGGGCGATAGTGGGCGAGTGTGGACAAGCTCCATGACTACCTATACGTACCTATACATGACTTTTTTTTTTTTTTTTTTTTTAAGGCTCAAAATGTTGGCTTTTCATTCTTTTATCGCCCACTTATCGAGGCTTACTGAATAGCAATAGGCATTTTGGCTGATAAGTGCTCGATAAGTGGCTTATGAACGCTTATAGCATAGGCCCCACAGGGTCTGATTTATTAAACTAAGATAGTGCCAATTGCAGCAATCGACTTGAAGAGCTTAGTGAATAAGACCCATATGGTATTGCTTTGGCAAAAGCTCTATAAAGAAGTAAAAACCTATTAGGGCATACTTTAAGTTTCTGGGCTTTGTAGCATGTTTCTCTGAAACGCTTCCTGTATGCTACTACATTTGAGAGAGTGACAGAGCTTTGTTTTAGGAGCTTAGTGAAACTAGGTCAAAATACAGTAGTCTGACATAGAAGGGAACTAAATTCATACTACCTGTGTCCTAGAAAAGAAAAATTATATCCAGGAGTAGGAGACTTATCCAGAATAGCACAATGGTAGAAAAGAGAAGCACAAAGGAAGGGGATGATACCTACAGGCAAAATGGTCCTTTCATCCTTTAGGTACTGGAACTCCTGAAAGTTGAAGTCAAACTCATTATCATAGGCGAGCAGCTTCTGTTCTTCTCCTTTCCTGAAATGGCGTGCCCAAATAGCTGTCCCTGCCAGATGTGCATGTAAAAGAACGGCAAACACGTGGATCCCACTTGGTTTTTCATTGGTCAGAGCCTGATGAGGAGCAAATACAATTATTGACATGCTTCAGACTTCCATGTTGGAATACTGTACTACAACAAACATATATATTTTTTAAAACATTGGTGCAGATTTAACAGCACTCAACTTGTTAACCCCTTACAAATTTACTCTACTGACCACAATAAAAAATGTGATGTCATTACATATATTGTACTATAAGCTTTTATGGATGTGACATTTTATGTATAAGCAGTATTGCCTGGTTTCATTCTGTGTTGCCTAAAGGATAAAATTACAGTTATCAGAATCACAGACTGCCCTAAATGTCTCAGACTCTCCTATGGTTGGTGAGAATGAGGTAAAGATAAGGAAATATATGTAAAAGTAAAATATTAAAATAACGAGTACAATAAGTGATTCAACTGTTTGACAATAATAGGTAGAAGTAAATATACATGTCCTCCACACCTAATCCAGGTAGACGACAATTACAATCTTCAGATTCACTTTCAACAGTGCTTCCAAGCACTGGTCCCGTATTGTGGTGGGGTTGTATAATAGCAGGTAAGATTGTAATTGCCCTTGAGTTTCCTCCAGTGCATTGTTGGGAAACAGGCCGCCTGGGGGTAGGAGGGGGAGGGGGGCCCCATTCCTGTAGCTTGCTCTCCCTCTCTTTCTAGTGCAGAGGGACTGGAGATGTTGCCTGTGTGGATTGTATCTTCTTCCCACTCCCTGAGATGCATTATGGCTGTGCTAATCACTAGTTTCCCATGTAAGGATAGGAGTGGGACAGTATTCATTAGTGTGCGAGCACTTAGAAGCTGACTGGAGTGGGCGGAGAGAAGCTCTAACCCACCACTGCAATGTGATGGCCGGCGCACCATAAACATATACTGTATGTGAGTAATGTGCAGCTAGGTAAAAATGCTATCATGTATGCATGGTCTGCTATATATATGCATGAGAGGGACATTATTTACATGTTCTCACGCACACCACAACCTTTTACCATTTTACATAAAAGCAATTACCTTATAAGAATTGATAACTCATTGCATTCATAAATATTTGTAGGACTTGTGTTATGTAATTAGAATAGGCAGGCTAATCTTACTGCATACACCGTATCTTTGAAAAATGACAAAAAATAATAAAAAATAAGATTGTAATAATGAACATTTAAACTGTAGGAATTACAGTGTTCAATCAGGCAAGAGACACCCTTTTTCAATAGATCTGGGTATTAGCTTATCCTTGCAGCTGGTTAATTCTCATTGGCTCTCTCCTGCACTGGCTGGGTAAACAGGTCATACAGTAATTAAGATCAATTCCAACCTACAGTACTGTATGTAGGGAAAATACCTGATGTTGCCACATGCAACTCTTAAATGAGAGTTGATACTCCAGCTCTGTCCCAACTATAAAAAAAAAATCCTTGGTCTTTAGGGATCATTCTATAAACAGAGCTGCCATTCCCCTCGCCTTAAAACAAATATATTTGTGCTGTTATATTTATAAAATGACAATCTCTAGACACACCTCTTCCAAACATTCCATTGTGCAGTGTCCTTCGGTGTTGAATACAGGCATATCTGGTGGGATCATGTGATACAGGCTGACCCAAATGCCCGTCTCTAAAACACCAGCATCATACTTTCGTATGTGTGGAGTGTAAAACATTTGTATTCCTGAATTATCTATTAAACCTGCAAAGTAAAGACAATTATGTAATGATAAGAAAACAATAAGTAATGTTACCTCATTTTTGTTAACGGTCTTTGATGGTACTTTATTTACAATGCCCAAAATGCTATACATTTCTATTGTACTTTATACAATGAGGGATTTGAGGAACACAAAGGAAACTCTGGAGTCATCAGCATTGCGATTGCGGGGCCTGAATGACCTGTAGCCAGATCAAAAGGATTATGTGTATGCAGAATGTAATTATAGACCACACGTGGCTAGGGAAGTGGAGAGCATGGGGTTTAAATTATGAGAAAACTGGGGAAATGAAATGTGAGGATGTAAAATATTCCAATGAGGTAGAGTGGTAAAGTGTTTATGGAATAGTGAACCTTCACAAACAAGCATGCTACTTCCTTTGCATATTATGTCATTATGAAATAATGTCCATGTTTAAAATAACTTTTAAAAGAAAATTAAAAAGAAATAAAACTAAATAAAAAAAATCTTATTAAAATATTTTATTCCAGCAACGGGAGGACCTTGCAAGAGGAATGCACTGAAGATTGTCTGCTTTCGCATGGTGGATTAGGAGAGGTGTTGATGCTGCCTATGCTACAGTAGGTGATGACTGTGGTTGTTTCCTCACATTGAGGGAGAGGGGGCCTACAGCTATATGGTATAGTGTAGTCCTCTCATGGTGGGAGAGGTGTTGTTATAGCCCATGCCTGGTGTCAGAGTTTGGTGCTTTCTTCTCAGAGAGGTAGAGCTGATATTCAATGGTGAATGGCAGATGGTGCCCTGTCCTGGAGGAAGAGGAGTTGCTACAGCTCATGCATGGTGCAAGGTTTGGTGCTGTCCTCACATGAAATTATAGGTACAGTAGAACAAATATGCAATGATGAACAGCAAGGTGTGGTAGTGTCCTCTCAGGGAATGTTGGTTATGAAATTGTGTTTGGCCCACCAATCTGGTACGCCTGGTGACTGGTAGAGATGTGTAAGACCTTCATAGGAGTTTTTTTTACCAAAATGTGTCTTTCTTTCTACAAAAAATATTGCGGCCTCATCAGAGTTCACAAGCGATTTGCCTAGCATTACTTTAAGTGGTTTGTAATTCCACTTAAATGTGCTACTTTTCTAAATTCTCTAACAATTATGTCTATTAATTATATAGGCCAAACAGGGGGGTTGGGAAGGTGACGAGTTGGGGGTGGTTATCATAGCCATGGAAGTTGGAAAAGAGTTTGAACCCTTTGAGTGCCCTATGACGTAGCCACTAAGTCATGGGGTTTGGTACTCCAGGGGCCGCATGATGTGAATGGCTATGTCATGGCCGTTTCCTGCTCATTTTCCAGGGCAGATCGGGTCCTATGGAGTGCAGAAAGTGATCTGGACTACAGCGAAACAGAAGAGGAGAAATTCTCTTCCTTTTCCAGATTCAATGATGCTAAGATTATGTGATTATTCTGAAGCGTGGTCACGTGATCACAATGTGCTGGAGGGTCTGTGGCACTCTGGTTTCATGGCCCCTCAGCATACAAAGAGTTAATGAGTGGGACCCTAGAGCAAAAAGTAGTAACTTTCCCTACAAAAACCGCAGCTGTTTTACTTATCCCCCAGTAGCCTTCTAGTATGAACATAAATAAAACAAAATCGCAGGTTTTTGCAAACACCTTCATCTTTTACATCAGGTCAGAAGGACAAACAGGTCACCCAGACCAGACTAAAACAGCTTGCACAGAAAGAACATAGATTTTGTTGGCAAGATTTGAAGTAGATTACAAGAAAGAAGCCATCCATGCAAAACTAAGCACTCATGCTGTAACTAAGGTGATTGAGAGAGAAGAGGATTCTGAGGAGTATTTTTCTGAGTAGACAAGCCTTAAACTCAGGGTGTGCAAGGGCACAAACAGAACTACCAATGAGGTAAGGGACCGAATCAGATACTGAGTCAGTCTGATAGATCGTACAGTATTCCTCAGAAAAATGTGCAACGACAGAGACCAGGATAATGGATGCAGAAATAGCACAATGTCTGTCAACAGAAGCCAATGTCATGTCATCCTCATCATCAAGAGTCCATAGCCCATGTGGGTGGTAGGACTGTGGGAAGAGGCAAGAAAATCAGCCTGAGACACATCAGCACGTGATGTTACACAACAGGCAACTGAGGTGGAGTATGATGATGAGGATTAATATGGTGTTAGTTGTGGTGGTGTTGCAGAGCCATCTCAAGTTGGGAGAGGAGCAGGACAGCTACAGTACTTCTAGAAATTGTAATAAAATTGTCAGGATTAAGATTCATTTACCTGTTGTTTGTTTGGGGGGGAAACAGTGACACATCTGGCTACCTCTGCACTTAGAGGCGCACAGCGGGGGATTTGAATATCCACCACCCCTAGGCACTTACATGTGACGGCCACCTCCTTGCTGCCTCCCCCATTCTCCTTCCAAATTGCAGCATCAAATGACGCCGGGGACGTCACATGGTGTCATGTTGCCATGGTAATGAGAATGCTGTGTCACGTCACATTAGTGACATCCATGGCGTCATATGGCACTGCGATTCGGAAGGAAAAGGAAAGTGGCAGAAAGGAGGCGGCCGCCACATGTAAGTGCCTTCCCATCAGGCCCGAGAGCATAGCATCTGAGTATGGGGGCAGACATTTTTGCCGCCTCAAAATGTTGCTGTTCTAGGCCCCGGCCTAATGGGAAATCCTCCACTGAGGGTACATATATATCAACATATATGTCAATATGGCAAAAAAGTTAGAAGGACACAAACAATAGCACTGTTTTGAAAACGGGTGGCTCAATTCCAGGTAGTTGATTAGTTGACTCAGAGGGTTTGGTGGTGGTATTGAAAGCTACTGTATAATCATGATGAAGATGTATTTGTTAGTAATAGTGATGGTGATCATAATGAATAGGAAGCTTGTGGGGGGTTCTACAAAACTAGTTACTGCTAGCAGTAGGCAGCATAGGTAAGCAGAAAGGGGTCCTTTGGCTTGACTAGACAAACATGTGGTGATCAATTACAGATGTAGCCAGCAGGGCAAGCTGCGGTAAAAAGACCATGGCTGTACCGTCACCAGAGGTTTAAATCTGGTCAACACCTGTACCACAAGGTTGTTGAAGTAGTGGGATATGCTCTTGATAGTTCACACAGTAGCAAGGTGCACCTTATTATAGACACGTGGACTAGTGAACATGACTGTTACTGCTCATTGGGTTTGCTTTCCTCCTCTTGCCAAATGGGAAGGTGTGTTGGAGGTGGGGGTGTCGGCAGTAATGATGTTGATTGACAGAGAGTCAGCAGCAGCACTGATAGGCAGCATGCTACCCTATGTTTGCTGAGTTTAGACCAGAAGGCCCATAAAGCAGCTAATGTCCTTGTGACATTAGAGGGTTATTGCGTATTGGTTTTCTCCAAGGGGCCTGGAGCTTAGGCAAGGGGCAGGAGTTACTGGCAGAAACCTTGTAGCAGCATTACATGAGGGCCTATCTTAAAAAGCTTGTAACACAATCTGTAACTTTCAACAGAAAAACAACCTGCCACTCCACATGCTCAAAACAGTAGTACCCATTTGGTGAATCTCAACACTGTACATGCTAGAGTGGCTTTATGAGTAGCGGAAGGAACAGTAGAAAACAGTGATAACATATGGAGAACTCCAATCTCTTAGAAGGGGAATACTTATTGCCCAAACAAGGGCATCTGATGGGGGTGCTGTGTGAGATACTGAGGCAATTTGAGGAGGCTACTGTTCCTGTAAACAATTACAATGCTGGCATCAGCCAAGTCACACACCCTATACCACCTGATAGGACCTTTGTTCACATGCAGAATAATTACAATGCTTAATTTACGGAGCTGGAGAAATTCTATCTTTGTATGTTCCATGAAAAGTACAGTGGCGGCCGCCTTTAGTCTCATGCGGCTTTCTCCGCGGGTATTTTTAAACCGCGTGCAGACGCAGGCTTTTTTTTTTCGGCGCCGCAGGCGCTTCCATTGTTCAGCGCAATTAGCGCTGAACGGAGAAATGGCCGGCGCGAGGCCGCGAGATGCGGCTGGCGCGCGGCCAAGTTCGGCGGCTGAAAAAAAAAGCCCCGAACAATTGCGGTTAAGCTTTAGAATAAGCTTAGCCGCAACAGTATGGGGAATATCTTCTGACCACTTATTTAGACCCTCACTAAATTAAAGCTTTTGTGCCTAGGGGGAAGCCGACAGTAACGCAATGTAGGGTTAACGTGTGTCTACAGTGCATGTTTTCATGGAGGAAGAAAGGTAGAAGGAGGAGAAGGAAGTGACATTTGAATAAGTATTCAGCACAGCTGGGTCCATTATAACAATTTGTACACCCAATCGGTCTAGAAGCAGTGTAATGAAATAAAATGAAATGAATGAACATCTTATTTCCCAAGACTATGTTATGTCGGATTCAATTACAGAATACAGATTTGTACAATTGTTTTTTTTTTATTAAACTGGTTCCTAAAGAAATTTCAATTTACTCACTGGTTATGTGCTCGCAATAGAGCTATCCCACCCACGGCATATCACCATTAGAATTAGTGTCCACCACAATGATTTTAATTTATCTATCAATTTTTGAGGGGCGCTCAAATGTCAGCATTCATATAGCTCTGCCAGTCACTAATTGGAGTAAGGATATCTTTAGTTTTTCTTATTTTTTTTGCTTGTGATAAACTTTTATACAAAAGTGTTTTGTGTCACAGCTGCCAAAGCTACAGACCAGCGTGAAATTCAGTGAAAAGAGTATAACTGAGACAAGTGAAGCTGCTGGTGACTGATTTGCCACCAGTTGCCACCAGTGCAATCCTGCCCATGGCATAGCTATTATCACCACCAACAACATCATTAACATTATTGCCAGTTGCTAATTTACCAATGGTATAATTCAAATGTTATTTTTTGTATTACTTTGTGTGGCCCAAACACACCAGATCTCATACAGTATAATTTATATATTCTATATATATATGAGTATAATCTCATTGCCAGTCACATACAGTATAAGGCATGTTGGTCCACTGCTTGGTTTCTTCAGTGTACAGTATTTCTTAATGTTGACCATTAAAAAAAGAGGTAAATGAGAATTTTACCAGGAAGTGTTAGGACGTGCAAATTGGTCATGCCTTGATGTTGGAGGCAGGTTTATAACACTTTATGGTTTAACGCTAAATGGTTTAACTAAATGACCCTTACTCCTGAGCAGATCAACACTGAAGTATCGTACTATATGTTGTGTCACTTTGGATGTTGCGCTGGGCATTTCTGTTTTTGTTTGTACATTTGGCCACGCTCAGCAGCACTGCTTTTTGACACAAATATTTATGCTGTGAGGGTGGGTTTGGGCATTCTTGAGCTTGCTGGGTTATTGCAACTGTTGTTGTTTGGAGGTGTGGCCCCTCCTCCCAGCGTTTAAGCTCGCCCCACTTTCCAATTAGCCGTTTTTATCATGTCCCTGAGTGTGACAGACCCAGTATGGTCTTTCTCCCTCCAGCACAAAAAGAGGTACATGACAATTTTACCAGGTAGTGTTAGGACCTGCAAATTGGTCATGTCTTGATGTTGGCTGCAGGCTTATAATGCTTTGGCCAAAGGGTTTAACTAAATGACCCTTACTCATGAGCAGATTAGCATTGAAGTATTGTACTATATGTTGTGTTACTTTGGATGTTAACTGTATCATCTTTAACATAAGGGTGGGAGGGCTCGTAGACACTCTTTATTTTCATGTTTCCCTTGTGAAAAACATGTACAGAGCAGTGTTTTGTGTGACTGCTGAAACAACAGTAGGGTCTAGGAGGGAAATTCAGTGAGTAATAAGAGCCCAATAAACAGACGTGTTCTACCACTCAACTTAATAATCATGTGCAGAAAAGATAGAACACTGGTGGAAACGGGATATAAAATCAACGTAGAGCACATAAATTTTAACCCAAATAGGGAAAAACACAAAAGATAGTTATGCCCTCCTCCACTGTGGGGCTTAAATTCCTCCTACTCACTCTGTGGGGCAGTTTGAATGGGACTGCCAGGGACCCCCGCTGTTAATCCGATGGGCCATTAGTCTGTCTGCAGAAATGTCACTGAAATGTTGCAGCATGTACCCAGCATGTACCTGGGTCTTGTTGGTGATTGCCTCAGATTTGTTTTAGAATATTCGTCTGCATAACAGTATGTTGTGTTTGCGGCACAAGCAGGATTCTCCTCACCTGAAACTGTTTCCCCACACTTTGGAATTTTTGTTAGCGGTAGCACTTCAAAGTCTCCATTTGATGGTAAACTAAAATATGGTCATGTCCAGGATGAGAGAGGTGAAAGTGTTTCCCCTCCTGGCACAGTGCCTTTATTATTATCATCATCATCATCAACATCATCATCATCACCACCATCATCATCATCATACCCATGGGTAAGAACAACAATATTCCCCTTAGTAGTGGCCTGACATTGTCCTTCCTCCTCTACTGACCCTTGTCTGTGCCTTGCTCCTCCTCAACTGACATAATGTAATGTAATTGCAAGAATACAACCAATGCCACCATGATGAGGCACTACCAGTGTGGTGTACACAGTCTTACTCTCAGTCCCTGACTCTGGTGGCTGCCACTCTGCCACTGACTCAAACAATGAGGTTAAGGGGTGAACCTTCACCAGAATCTTCAGCATTTCTCCTTCTCATTTTATATACTCATAAAACTACAGGAGCTGGGTGCTGGGTTTAGGGGAAAGTACTAAATCTTCATACACTCACTCACTAACACAATAATACTCCTAACAGTGACTAACTCTTACTAACATACTCACTAACACACTGTCTGTCTATCACTCACTATTCATATAAATCACACCACTAAACTCTCTCTCTCTCTCAATCTCTCGTTCGATCTCTCGTATCGCCCTCCTGCTTCTGCACACACCCCAAAACCTCAAACACCAAAGCAAATGCAGCAGGTCAAAGGACTCTTGATATACTTCTGTATTTTATGACATTTTGCATACCTTCCGGTTCTGCGAAATCTTCTAGCTGCCGTTCGCTCAGTGTCAGGCGAAATTTCTCTGAAAGCCTGCAAAATCTAAGACTAAATTTCGCAATATTATTAGCCCTTTCAGACTTGGTGAAATGTTTCACAAAAACACGAAATAAAAAATAAAAACACTACAAATGTCACTACTGCATCTTGGACAGATTCACACATAATTAGGGTCTGAGGCACAACTTGATCTGGAACTCTGAATAAAAGTGATGCTCTTAATTTATGTACAACATTTGCATGTGTAGCCAGGTCTCCCCGGAGTATCAGCACCCCCCTCATCTCTCTACTGATCGCGGGTGCCGCCGAGTCCAATGGCGGCTCCGTCGGGCGATACGGGAGGTGAGGGCGGTCAGGTCCCGGCTCGGGGGTTGCCCTGGCAACCGGCCGCACGCGCGTCACGGGAATCCCGGCACTCTCGGAGCCGGGCGGTTAGGGCGCCGCCATTGCGCGTTAGCTCGCGTTAGCTCGCGCATGCGTAGTGGTCGCGCGAGTGTAGGGCCGGAGCGGGGAGTAGCGCGTTGCCCCCTAGTGCAGGCCGGTTGCCGGGGACACGATCGGGCCGTCGCTAAGGCTGCGATCGCGTTGCTACGGGCCCGGCGGCTAGCAAAGAGTGCGCCGTCAGTTCTAAGTGGCTCGCGCATGCGCAGTGATCGCGCATGCGCAGAAGTTACCCCAGAGCCAGGGAGAAGTAGCGCGAGGGGGAGGATAGCAGTGAGAGAGTCAAGGCAGCCCCCTATAGCTTGCGCATGCGCAGGAAAGAGGCAGAAAAGCCCGCGAAGCTGTAGCCTATTAGGAGAGGCTCTGAGCAGGGACTACAGATCCCATGAGCCTCTGTATGCCCCATGTGACACCAGGGAGCCAATAGGGCTTAGGATCTCCAGTGAGGCAAGTGGATACATTTCGCGCGCTGAGCCCACGTTAGACAGTCAGAGACCGGAGCAGCCCAGGGAAGGAGGTAGGGTACAGGGGTCAGGGACTCCCTGTACTAGGCCAGCATCCCCAGGGCCCGAGATAGCTCAGCTCCCCAGTAAAGTGAGTGTTGCCAGGGACAGCCCTCAGGTCAGGGACCCTGTCACTTGCTTTAGTGGGAGCTGGGGAACAGAAGGGAAGAAAGGCAGCAGCGGACTTAGTGTTAAGTAGCAAGGAGTTCTTGGAGTTTTCCTTTCTGAACATCTTAGTTTGAATTCTAAGATCTGAATCTATATATAAATGTAGGTCAAGAAAGTCAATCTAGCTCTCATAGCTATGGCTATGGGGACCTCCTTTGCACCCTCATATGCCAATTTATTTATGGGTTTTTGGGAAACCACTTTTATTTTTGGTGATGCTAATCCATTTAGACCAGGGGTGGGGAACCTTTTTTCTCCCAAGGGCCATTTTGATATTTATAAAATCATTCAAGGGCCATCCAAAATTATCAACTTAAAAATTAGCCTGCTGTATTTGTTGAAACATTTAATGACTCACCACTAATGTGATGGCTGGAACTGCTTCTCTTTGGGTGACTGACTGACTCTTGGGTGGTGGGTGACTATGACTGACTGTGGGTTGGTGTCTGTGCACACGCAAATGCACACGCATACACACACACACAGAAATCGGGCAGGGGGTAGGGAAATCAGACCCTCAGACCCACTCTCTCTCTCAGACCCTCAGACCCACTCTCTCTCTCAGACCCTCAGACCCACTCTCTCTCTCAGACCCTCAGACCCACTCTCTCTCTCAGACCCTCAGACCCACTCTATCTCTCAGACCCACTCTCTCTCTCAGACCCTCAGACCCACTCTCTCAGACCCTCAGACCCACTCTCCCTCAGACCCACTCTCTCTCTCAGACCCTCAGACCCGCTCTCTCTCTCAGACCCTCAGACCCAATCTCTCTCTCAGACCCTCAGACCCACTCTCCCAGACCCTCAGCCCCACTCTCTCAGACCCTCAGACCCACTCTCTCTCAGACACACTCTATCTCTCTCAGACACACACTCTCCCCCTCTCCTTCTCAGACACACTCTCCCCCTCTCCCCCTCAGACACACTCTCCCCCTCAGACACACACTCTCCTCCTCTCCCCCTCAGACACACACTCTCCCCCTCTCCCCCTCAGACACACACTCTCCCCCGCTCCCCCTGAGACACACACTCTCCCCCTCTCCCCCTCAGACACACACTCTCCCCCTCTCCCCCTCAGACACACACTCTTCCCCTCTCCCCCTCAGACACACACTCTCCCCCTCAAACACACACTCTCCCCCTCTCCCCCTCAGACACACTCTTCCCCTCTCCCCCTCAGACACACACTCTCCCCCTCAAACACACACTCTCCCCCTCTCCCCCTCAGACACACACTCTCCCCCTCTCCCCCTCAGACACACACTCTCCCCCTCTCCCCCTCAGACACACACTCTCCCCCTCGGACACACACTCTCCCCCTCTCCCCCCTCAGACACACACTCTCCCCCTCTCCCCCTCAGACACACACTCTCCCCCTCAGACACACACTCTCCCACTCTCCCCCTCAGACACACACTCTCCCACTCTCCCCCTCAGACACACACTCTCCCACTCTCCCCCTCAGACACACACTCTCCCCCTCAGACACACACTCTCCCACTCTCCCCCTCAGACACACACTCTCCCACTCTCCCCCTCAGACACACACTCTCCCACTCTCCCCCTCAGACACACACTCTTCCACTTTCCCCCTCAGACACACACTCTCCCACTTTCCCCCTCAGACACACAGTCTCCCACTCTCCCCCTCAGACACACAGTCTCCCACTCTCCCCCTCAGACACACACTCTCCCCCTCAGACACACACTCTCCCCCTCAGACACACACTCTCCCCCTCAGACACACACTCTCCCACTTTCCCCCTCAGACACACAGTCTCCCACTCTCCCCCTCAGACACACAGTCTCCCACTCTCCCCCTCAGACACACACTCTCCCCCTCAGACACACACTCTCCCCCTCAGACACACACTCTCCTCCTCAGACACACACTCTCCCTCAGACACACACTCTCCCTCAGACACACACTTTCCCTCTCTCTCTCAGACACACACTCGCTCAGACGTACACACACACTCTCTCTGACACACACAGGGGGAGGGAAATCTGATTGGGGGGGGATCGGAGTAGGTGCCCTCCGCAACTGCTGCTCGGTGTGGGGAGAAGGAGAACCGTGTAAGTGCGCAAAGGGGGGGGGAGTCTGAGCAGGGGGGATCGGAGCAGGTGCCCTCCTCCGCAACTGCTACCCGGTGTGGGGAGGAGGGGGCGGAGCAGGTATCCTCCGCAACTGCTACCCGGTGTGGGGAGGGGGGCCGTGTAAGTGCACGGGGGGGGGAGGAAGGGGCGGAGCAGGGCGGGATCAGAGCAGGTACCCTCCACAACTGCTGCCCGGTGTGGGGAGGAGGAGGAGAGGCAGTAGTGAGGTGTCTCTCCCACCGCAGACTCGTTCTTCTATCCCCCAAGCCTCTTATACCCCCTTCCCCCCCCATCCCCCACTCCTCTTATACCCCTTCCCCTAATCCTCTTATACCCTCTCCCCCCGGAGCGCTGTTTACCCGAGCCGCCCTGGTGATACTCAGGTCCTTCATCACCTCAGGTGGCTGCTGCCACACACAGACAGTGACACACAAACACAGTGACCGTGACACAGACAGTGACAAACACACACACACACACAGTGACAGTGAGACAGTGACACACACAGAGACAGTGACACACACACACACAGTGAGAGTGACACACACACAGTGAGAGTGACACACACACAGTGAGAGTGACACAAACACAGTGAGAGTGACACACACACAGTGAGAGTGACACACACACAGTGAGAGTGACACACACACAGTGAGAGTGACTCACACACAGTGAGAGTGACACACACACAGTGAGAGTGACACACACACAGTGAGAGTGACACACACACAGTGAGAGTGACACACACACACAGTGAGAGTGACACACACACACACAGTGAGAGTGACACACACACACAGTGATAGTGACACACACACACAGTGAGAGTGACACACACACACAGTGAGAGTGACACACACACAGTGAGAGTGACACACACACAGTGAGAGTGACACACACACACACACACACACACACAGTGACATTGACACACACACAGTGACATTGACACACACACACACACACACACACAGTGACATTGACACACACACACACACACAGTGACATTGACACACACACAGTGACATTGACACACACACACACACACACACACACAGTGACAGATACACACACACACACACACACACACACAATAAGCCCACCTCTGTAAACACACACACACACACACACACACACACACACACACAGTGACATTGACACACACACACACACAGTGACATTGACACACACACAGTGACAGATACACACACACACACACACACACACACAAAATAAGCCCACCTCTGCAAACAGACACAATATTAAGGCCTCTCCCCCCTTGGGGTGGGTAAGGTGCCTGGGAGGGGGTATGTGGGTTACCTGGGGCCCGGGGATGGGCTGCTGGAGCAGCATAGCCAGTGCAGCCGAGAGTGACAGGCCCGCGGAGCCTAAAGGGAGGGACAGGGGGGCGGAGCCTAAGGAGCCCGGCATTACTGGAGGAGAGAAGGGAGGGGGGCAGTGTTGAGGGAAGAGGCGGGCCAAAAAAAAAATCTTGACAGAGTGACAGCACGGGCAGCCAATCAGGAGAGGGGGAGTTTTAAAAAAAAAAAATATATATTTTTTTTTTTAAACCATTCTTGCAGGCTTCCCGGGGGCCGGACCAAATGACTTCGGGGGCCTTATACGGCCCGTGGGCAGGAGGTTCCCCACCCCTGATTTAGACAATACATTCTTTTTTATCGTCGGTATATAGACGACCTATTAATCATCTGGTCTGGCAACACTTCTACTTTTCACAAATTTCTTGTATATCTGAACAACAATGTCTTTAATCTCAAATTCACATCAAATACACATGAGAGCGAGATTGACTTTCTTGACCTAAGATGTTCAGAAAGGAAAACTCCAAGAACTCCTTGCTCATGGCTAATAGTGCACACCCCAGACCCTTGCTCAGAGGTATTCCGAAAGGACAATATCTCAGACTTCGGAGACTCTGTTCAACAGATGAGTCATTTCTGAGTCAAGCACAAGAACTATCAGAAAGGTTCAAATGTAGGGGTTATAGGGATGAGGACATCAATAGTGCCTTAAATTATGCACTAAAGATGGACAGGTCGGCACTTTTACAACAAACAAAGTCCAACAAACAAACAAAAACACAAAAACATACGACATCCACTGAGGTTTCACCACTGTTTATTACCACCTATTCTAGACAGGCTAATCAAATCAGAACCATTTTGAAAAAGCATTGGGACATACTTAAACTTGACAAAGACCTGGATAACTATATATTAGATCAGCCAAAAATAGTTTTCAAGAAGGCAAAAACACTAGCTAATAAAATTTCACCTAGTTTATTTGATCCCAACAAAAATAACTTTAAATCCAAAGTCAAAGGCTTTTTCAGTTGTGGAGATTGTAGAATGTGCCGACATGCCTCCCCCATAAAACACATACTGAATGTGAATAGAAAGAGAACTCACACTCTCAATTCCCTGATGACATGTAATACCAAATTTGTCATATATCTATTGAGATGCACTTGTGGTAGCTCCTATGTGGGCAGGATAATCCACCCACTAAGAGAGAGGATTGTAGAACATGTTAGAACAATTAGAAACAAAGATGTGAGATACCCAGTTGCACGTCACTTCTCCAAATGTCAATCTCGTTCTTTACAGAATTTCTCTTTTAGTGCACTCGAGCATATACGCCCTCATGTGCGTGGAGGAGATAGAGAATCTCTCCTCAATAAAAGAGAAATGTTCTGGATTTATGCCCTTGGGACATTGGCACCCGGGGGCATGAATCTAGACTGGGAACTAAAACATTTTCTTGATTGAATAACATGGCATATATAGTCGGCACGGCCATCTGCAACAAGAATTTATGTTTATATACATACGATACATATAGCCATGTTACATACATCTTTTTATGTACTCTATGGAGTTATGTCATCTATTCCTTTCTTTTGCTGGATATCATATTGATCCTTAGACCCATACAATAAGACTGTCTACAATAATAGCATAGAATACTGTGTTATCTTTATAAGTGATTCAATATCTGCTTGTGGGATTTACCTAAGGCATAGAACCTACATGCATCTGGTATTATTATCAGATACATAAAAAAGATGTTATGCTATATTAACACTAAAGCTTATGTACTGTGGTATTATCTGTTCCTATCCATCAACTAGTGGTCCTTCATAATAGGAAACTAATGTCTAGTTCTCATGAATTCACTTTGTATTGTTTCCAGGTGATATCATCATACATGTATAGTTATTGTTATTCTAGACATACACTACCCTTTCATCTACTTGAGGTATGTGAACATAATTTTTGCAATAGACAAGCAGAGTAATAATGTTGTTCCAATTGGATTATGTTAGATATATAACATGAATTGCATATTTGATACCAGTTTACCCTCCAGGAACTAGCATAATTATATATGTATTATACAGTCTTCCATCCCTTTTGTTTTGTTTTTAAACGTTGCGCTTTTTTAATCTTTAACTAGAATAGTGCTACTTAGCATGTTTGTTTTTTTTTTTGTTTTTTTTATTCACACAGTGTTTTGTTTTTCCTGGCTGCTTCTCCGTTGTTCACTATACTCCGAGGTTACTCCCACAGGGGAAACCATTCTCCCATGAGTTGCGCTATTGGTTAGGAGATCCACCAATGAGCAGGCTTATCCATCAACTCACGCGATACTTACAGAGCGTGACGTCATCGCTGGGGGCGGGAGTAAGAGTTTATAACGGAGAACCCAGCAGACGCGCATTTACTCTTTGATAAAGGGACAACAGTCCTGAAACGCGTCAGTGTTTATTTGTACTCCCGATGACCACCAAATAAATTCTTTTTAATATTGGAACTGGTTTGCAGCCCCTATTATCTACAGCCGCAGTGCTCCGCCGTCGGATCCCACGGGACCACCCACCGTCCTTCCACATTACTGTTGGAAGTACTATCATTCATCCAATAGCCCAAGCACGCTGCTTAGGGGTCACACTCGACTCCTTTCTCACATTCTCCTCTCACATTCAAAAAGTTTCTAAAACCTGTTGCTTTTTCCTCCAAAATATCACTAAGATATGCCCGTTCCTCTGTTGCTCGACTGCTAAAACTCTGACAGGCCCTCATTCTCTCCTGTCTTGATTACTGTATCCTCCTGCTGTCTGGCCTTCCTGCCTCTAACCTGTCTCCCCTACAATCTATCCTAAACACTGTTGCCAGAATCGCTCTGCTCTTTCCATAAATCTGTATCCGCGTCTCCCCTCCTGAAATCCCTCTCTGGCTTCTGATCAAATCCCGCATCTCACACTCCATTCTTCTCTTCACTTTTAAAACTTTATACTCTTCTGCCCCGCCTTACATATCAGCCCTAATTTCTCGTTATGCACCATCCCGACTCTTGCGTTCTTCTCAAGGATGTGCCCAATTAGATGTGCTAATGTGCCCAATTAGAGATTGAGCTGTGAATATTTCCGCATGAAAAATAAACGTAATATTCGCAGCAAAGACGTATGTCTGTGAATAATTCGCAAATCTCTATTAAGCAGTTGTAAGGTTTAATAGAGTTTTGGAAATCAAGGCCCAAAATCACTTTGCCTGATTCACTCGAACTCTAGAAAAAGTTTGAAAATGCACTCACAAATTTGAGTGAAATTGACAAATTGGAACACTATTGTAGAATTGCACCATAGGAAAATATATCCTAAAATGGGGTTTTAAGGAAGGGAGTGGAGGGAAGGAAGGGGAAGTCCTATTTAGTATAGTACCCATTGAGATATACCTTCCATAATATCATCGTTTATACAACATGTGGAGAGATACCTGTCAAATAAGCTCATTTAAATCATTTGAGTTTACTCTCTTGTCTATTATATGTTCCTAGTGTCTCCAGACTGTTCACAATAGTCAAATATAAGGAAGTCTCTTAATTTCTCCAACATGCCTCATGGAACCGATCTAGCAATTTTGAGCACTAAACCATTTTTCCCATGATGTCATCTGATTTAATAATAGACATGGACTTAGTCATTCACCCATTATATTGCTTTCTATATCATAATAAGCTCCACTTGATTCCTTATGGCCAGACTTTCTTGTCATCTGAGCCACTACATACCTACAAGGGATGCATTTTCTTTTATTATCTACGCCTCTTACCAAGAACATACACAAACACAGGAGGTACTGTACAGTATGACTGTTACCAATATATATATATATATATATACAGTGGTCGACAAATCACCAAAAAATCTACTCGCCACACAAAAAAATCTACTCGCCACCTAGTACCAAACGTGTGCTGCTTGGGCCAATAGGAGCTCGCCACGATGTTAAATCCACTCGCCCGGGGCGAGCAAATGTATAGGTTTGTCGAACACTATAATATATATATATATATATATATATATAGACCATACGATACTGGTTGAAGCACAACATCAAGGGACAGCACACAGGTAAGTTGATCACAATTTTTTGTATTGAAAAAGAGACACAAAAAACTACGTTTCGGTCCCCCAGTGGGACCATTCTAAAGGTGGTGGTCCACCCCCACATGGGGAACCGAAACGTCGGGTTTTGTGTCTCTTTTTCAATACAAAGAACTTGTGATCAACTTACCTGTGTGCTGTCCCTTGATGTCGTGCTCAACCGGTATCGTATGGTCTATTATTGTGTTATGGGATAAGCACCAAACTTTGTTTACTTTCAAGTGGAGTGCCGGCTGTTTATATATACAGTTAGGTCCGGAAATAATTGGACATTGATACAAGTTTTGTTATTTCAGCTGTGTACCAAAATAAATTCAAGTTACAGTTAAATAATGAATATGAGTTTAAAGTGCAGTCTATCAGCTTTAATTTGAGGGTATTCACATCAAAATTGGAGAAAGGGTTTGGGAATTACATCTCTTTAATATGTAGCCCCCTCTTTTTCAAGGGACCAAAAGTAATTGGACAATTGATTCAAAAGCTGTTGTATGGACAGGTGTGGGCTATTCCTTCATTATTTCATCATTAATTAAGCAAGTAAAAGGTCTGGAGTTGATTCCAGGTGTGGCATTCACATTTGGAAGCTGTTGCTGTGAACCCACAACATGCCGTCAAAGGAGCTCTCAATGCAAGTGAAACAGGGCATCCTTAGGCACCAAATAAAAAGAAAATCCATCAGAGAGATAGCAGGAACATTAGGAATGGCCAAATCAACAGTATGATACATTCTGAGGAATAAAGAACACACTGGTGAGCTCTGCAGCACTAAAAGGCCTGGACGTCCACAGAAGACAACAGAGGTGGATGATCGTAGGATCCTTTCCATGGTAAAGAAAAACCCCTTCACAACATCCATCCAAGTGAAGAACACTCTCCAGGAGGTAGGTATATCATTATCCATGTCTACCATAAAGAGAAGAATTCACAAGAGCAAATACAGAGGGTTCACCACAAGGTGCAAACCATTCATAAGCCTCAAGAATAGAAAAGCCAGATTAGACTTTGCCAAACAATATCTAAAAAAGCCAGCCCAGTTCTGGAACAGCATTCTTTGGACAGATGAAACTAAGATCAACCTGTACCAGAATGATGGGAAGAAAAAAGTATGGAGAAGGCTTGGAACGGCTCATGATCCGAAGCATACCAAATCATCTGTAAAACACGGTGGAGGCAGTGTGATGGCATGGGCATGCATGGCTTACAATGGCACTGGGTCACTAGTGTTTATTAATGATGTGACAGAAGACAGAAGCAGCCGGATTAATTGTAAAAAAGTGTATAGGAATATATTGTCTGCTCATATTGAGCCAAATTCAGTGAAGTTGATTGGACGGCGCTTCACTTTACAGATGGACAATGACCCAAAACATACTGCGAAAGCAACCCAGGAGTTTTTTTAAGGCAAATAAGTGGAATATTCTGCAATGGCCGAGTCAATCACCTGATCTCAACTCGATCAAGCATGCATTTCACTTGCTGAAGACAAAACTTAATGCAGAAAGACCCACGAACAAACAACAACTGAAGACAGCTGCAGTAAAGGCCTGGCAAAGCATCACAAAGGAGGAAACCCAGCGTTTGGAGATGTCCATGCGTTCCAGACTTCAAGCAGTCATTGCCTGCAAAGGATTCTCGACAAAGTATTAAAAATGAACATTTTATTTATGATTCTGTTAATTTGTCCAATTACATTTGAGCCCATGAAATAAGGGGACTGTGTATGAAAATGGTTGCAATTCCTAAACATTTCATATGATTTTTCTGTTCAACCCCTTGAATTAAAGCTCAAAGTCTGCACTTCTATTGCATCTCAGTTGTTTCATTTCAAATCCATTGTGGTGGCGTACAGAGTCAAAATGATGAAAATTGTGTCGGTGTCCAATTATTTCCGGACCTAACTGTGTGTGTATATACAGCTAAACCCGGTCTGAGCATGGCTCCCGAATTGAAAGCCTCCATTTTGCCGGCTTACCTGCATCTCAAATTTTCCATTTTGCCGCCTTACACACACTCTCTCTCTTCTTACAGCTGTGCTGTCCACGTGCTCATCGTCTCTCTGCCCATATCTCATCTCTCTGCCCGTCGTGTGCCATCGGGGTTATTTTTTTTTTCGAAAATTCAATTCAATGCTTTATTGACTACCAGACACAGACACAAACACAATTAAACATTAATACATTTTGTACAAAACACATGCAGGGATTGAACTCGGGACCTTCTGATACCAATGCCTTGCTTCTTACCTCTACACCATAGGCTTGGTGTGACAAGACAGAACCTATAAATATATTTATCCTCTACAACACAAGGGACATGTCAATGTGAAATCTTAAGGCAATTTCTAGCTGTCTATGACATCACACAGTTCTGTGGTGTAGTGGAAGAACTCTTACCAACATATGCAAGGGTCCTGGGTTCAATTCCTGTATGAAATGGTATAATTAACTTTTTTTTAAAATTATTATTTTAATTATGTTGTATAATTTATAAATATATAATTCTTTATTATTCTTTATTAAATAATAATTATTCATTAATCAATAATGATTTATTAATAATAATTCATTATTAATCATTCTTTATGATTAATTATGTATTATTAATAAGTATGATTATTAATTATTATTAATTATTATTAACAGTTAATTACTTAATTACTTAATAATAATTATTAATACTTACTTATTAATGAAACGTATTAATACTTACTAATTATTAATAATTAGTAAGTATTAATAATTGTTATTAATAATTAAGTATTAATAATTACTTAATAATTATTAGCACCCAATTAGTAATAATAATTATTAATACTTAATTATTAACAACAATTATTAATACTTACTAATTATTAATAGTTATTAAGTATTAATAAGTTTTATTAATAATTAAGTATTAATAATTATTATTACTAATTGGGTATTAATAATTATTAGGTATTAGTAATACTTATTAATTAGTCAAAATTATGAATTGTTAATGATAATTAATAATCATACTTATTAATCATAATATAATTAATAATAATAGTATTATTAATTAATAATTATTAAAAAATAATTATTAATAATACTTAATACATAATTATTAATTAATTATTAATTAGTTAATTAACTGCTAATAATAATTAATCATCATACTTATTAATAATACATAATTAATCATAAAGAATGATTAATAATGAATTATTATTGATACATCATTATTGATTAATGAATAATTATTACTTAATAAAGAATAATAAAGAATTATATATTTATTAAATTATACAACATAATTAAAATAATAATTTATTAAAAAAGTTAATTATACCATTTCATACAGGAATTGAACCCAGGACCCTTGCATATGTTGGTAAGAGTTCTTCCACTACACCACAGAACTGTGTGATGTCATAGACAGCTAGAAATTGCCTTAAGATTTCACATTGACATGTCCCTTGTGTTGTAGAGGATAAATATATTTATAGGTTCTGTCTTGTCACACCAAGCCTATGGTGTAGAGGTAAGAAGCAAGGCATTGGTATCAGAAGGTCCAGAGTTCAATCCCTGCATGTGTTTTGTACAAAATGTATTAATGTTTAATTGTGTCTGTGTCTGGTAGTCAATAAAGCATTGAATTGAATGTTTGAAAAAAACGATGGCAAGAGAGCAGAGAGATGAGCAGAGCAGAGAGATATGAGCACGTGGACAGCAGGAAGTGGAGAGCACTGGTAAGGCGGCAAAATGGAGGAGATTTAAATCTGTAATGAGGAAGCTCCAGAGCTGATGTCGGTGAAATTTTAACGCGACCCCGGTTGTAACGGGGTTTAGCTGTATATATATATATATATATATACACACAGTTAGGTCTGGAAATAATTGGACACCGACACAATTTTCATCATTTTGGCTCTGTACGCCACCACAATGGATTTGAAATGAAACAACTGTATATATATATATATAGTATAAAAGAGCAGATGGTACACACAAATACAGATGTAAACAGGTGCTAGTCCCATAAGAACAGGTATAATGAAAGGCTCTTTACCAGGCAGACCATGGAATCCAGGGAATCCAAGGGACACACAGCAAAGAAGAGACAGCACACTTGGTAGTAATGAAAAAGTATATTTGAACAGCAGGCACATTCACCGACATTTCGGTCCTAGGAACAGGACCTTTATCAAGGGAGTGCTCACCACACAATGACCTACACCACCTATATATACCCAGTTCGAATCCATAAGCGCTTTCCTAATCGTAGACCTATGAACAGCCAATTCACATTAATACCTACATGAATTGTGAGACGAGATTCGTCGTGTACTTCATCAGATGCCCTTGCGGGCTCTATTACATAGGCAAAACTAGCCGTATGTTTAAAGAACGACCGGCCGTTCATAGGTCTACGATTAGGAAAGCGCTTATGGATTCGAACACAGGGGAGGACTACAAACTTCTTCCTGTGGCTCGATACTTTAAACAGGAGAAACACAGTTTGTCAACACTTAGATGCCCATCCTACAAGCTGTCACCTCGTCCCGAGGTGGAGACCGGAGTAGACTGTTGCTGCAGTTGGAGGCTAAAATGATACATGACCTCAAAACTATGCCCCCTTTTGGCCTGAATGAGGACTTCAGACTTGGATGCTTCATTTGAGTACTTTAACTCTTTCAATTATTTTAGTGTTCCCTATATGATCATTGTGTTGGTTTTTCTCTGATTTGGCTTGACCTCATCCTGGGCCTGCATTACTTGCCCTTTGTTCATGTTTGACTTATGTTATGTATCTCCCCCTTCAGTCTATGTCTTTCCATCCCTTCTTCCCACCTTCCCTTTTCCCTTTCCCCCTCCCCCTCCTTTTTCCACCTTTCCCTTCCCTCACCCTCTACCCCCCCCCCTCTCCTTCCTGCCCTGGTGCTTTATTTATACTTCACTTTGAATCACATTGGGTGTTTAAATACAAATCATGTGTAATTCAGGCTCTGTGGCCTCTATATCCATGCACTTTTGAGCAGCCCTGACGGAGCGCTTTGGGAATCCCCTCCCTCTCCCTCATTCTGTCCCTTACTGCTTTGCAGCCGGGTCTTGAGCGCCAGACATGCGCAGGAGAGGGTTTTTCTGACAGTGGGGGGTCCCTTAGCTACCAATGATGCTCCTCACGGTTGTCAGCACATGTGATAGACGCGTGGTGGTGACGTCATCGCCAACTCGATGGAGATGGCTGCAGTTACTGTACATAGGTGTGTGTATTTTTGATTTTAGTTAATTGTTTATTGCTGATAGATGGTGCTGGGTATATGTAGGTGGTGTAGGTCATTGTGTGGTGAGCACTCCCTTGATAAAGGTCCTGTTCGTAGGACCAAAACGTCGGTGAATGTGCCTGCTGTTCAAATACACTTTTTCATTACTACCAAGTGTGCTGTCTCTTCTTTGCTGTGTGTCCCTTGGATTCCCTGGATTCCATGGTCTGCCTAGTAAGGAGCCTTTCATTTTATATATATATCCTGGGGAATGGGGCTACATTTCAATAAAAAGTGCAGGGGGAGGAACAATCTGTATCACTTTTGCTGCTAGTAATATGCAGTCACCCCAGCTCAACCCTAAATAATAATAAAATACAGTGCAGGAGACGGCATAATTATAGTGCCCAAAATGCACACAGTCTTCCACTGTAACTTTAATTTACAATAACAAGATGCTTACCTTCTTGATATGATGGATTATCATAATGGATTTCCATAAGTACATATTTTGGATCCGTTGGCATGCCAATTGACATACCAACATGTGGTGGGTATGTGAAGCCCTGTAATAAATATGATATGATATTCATTATCTATTAATGTACTCAAGTCATATCTCAAGCCTTGTAAGTAACAATAAAAGTCTACTGAATTCAGTTTTTGAAGAAATACCTTGTAAATTATTGTTATTTATTCATGTAAGTGGGTCACCCCCGGTTCCCCTGATCTTCCTTTGCCCCCTGCTTTACCCCTGTGGCAGTGGGGGAAGGGGACGGCGACTTCTCCCGGTTGACGCCGCCATCTGGGCCGGCGCCATCGGGGTCCTGATGATCGCGCGTGCACAAAGGGTTGCGCATGCGCAGATAGCCGCGGCGGCCATGTTGTGGTTGGTGCAAGGTTCACGCAATGCCCAGAGATTGGCAAGGGTAGCGGTGACCATTACAAGTGTGCAGGAGCTCTGGGAGGTTGCGCCGGCGCAGTTAAGCATAGCGGCGGCCATTACAGCTTCGCACATGCACAGTAGAGATCGCTCACGCGGTCCCCATAGGAAAGAGGTCCTGAGTGGACTACATCTCCCAGCAGCCTCTGGGGAATGCCCTATGATCCCTGTCACCTGCAGCCAGCCAGCCACTGAGACTTGCAGATTCTCTGCAGCAGGGAATTGGATACATTGTTGTGTGCAGAGTCAGGAAGCAGACTGTGAAGCACATGAGTCAGTCAGACTTAGGAGACAGAGGGGGAATGAAGGGGGGCAGAGAGCTGTGAGCTTCTGCCCTAGGCCAGAAATCCCCATGCTAGAGTTGAGGCTCTGACTCCCCAATAGTGAGGGTGGGTGGTCACAGGGACAGGCCCTTAGGTAAGGACCTGTGCCCCTTCAGCTGTGTGCTAGGCAGGGACCTAGTGACAGACCCTGTGCAGTTCATTAGTGTATGGAGAGGGAGAGACACTGTGCAGTTCTTTGGTACAGGGACCCAGTATAGTGTATGCTGCATGTTCCTGTATGCGGTGTTGCTGTTCCAGAGACTGTCCTTACGGTGGGACGTCCGGCTGGACCCCATCCCACATGGAGGTACAGATCAGCGCTGGACCAAGCGGCGCCGGTAGACCCTTTGCGAAGACACCCAGGTGTAGAGACACCTGGGCAGGTATTTACAACCTTCCACACGTGCACCAACTTTAACTTACTCCTCACATGTGACAGGCCTGTTCACACACTTGGGTGGGCTTGGACTCTTTGGACACGGGGTTGGGAAGGAGGTTATAGCCCAGTTAGGGGCACGGTTATAGTTGCGAGCTAGTGGCAGAGGGTGGTATATATATCTTGTTGTGTTAAGTTACATTCTGCATATAGTAAAGATCGTTGCTATTTTACATCCAGTGTACATGTATGTGTTCATTTGTATGTGTCCTGCAAGGAACAACTCCCGCTCTGCTGGGAGCCATCACAGGTGGAGGCGCTGCACCGAGTGTAAGTATATACCCCAGGTTCCCCGTGGCGGAAGCTCAGCCCTCCTGGTTGCCAAACAGGTACAGCACCACACTGATAAGTAGTCAGATACACCTACCCACCTCAACCTCACTTAGGGTGGGGGTAAGAGGGTTACATTCAGATAAAGAAGAACAAAAACTTTACATCATTAAACATTACTGTACAATAATTCTGTCTACACATTATTCCGTGACGAAGCCCTCTGTGTAAGGGTGAAATGCGTTGAGGGGGAGATGCTGGTGTAGCCCTGGTGTGTGTTTAATAAAGCTTATTGAAGAGACATCCGGGAGCCTTTTTTCAGACATGCGCAGTTGCGCCGATTCTTCACCATTTTTCTTTTTTCATTTTACACATTATTCATAACTCATGAGAACAAAGCAAGTAATACATCTGTATATTGTTTCCCTAATGTATATTAATGTAATAAATTACAGTGTAAATGTATCCAGATGAATTTGGTAAACACATTTTAAATTTAGCAGATTGTGTAATAATGTTTTTCGAGACCATGTGAGTTTAGTCAATCACTCAATCTGTTTGCAATATTGCACTATGTATTTTCTTTTTTACATTAATTGATTCTGCGCTCCCCATTGTCAAGAAGATTCATCACGCAAGACCTACAAGGACGTTCTTTTTTGTTATTTATTATGTTATGTTATGTATTATTATGTATGTTATTATGTATTTATTTTTATACTATACATGTTCTACGCGTCGTTATACTGTAAATTTCACCACCCTTCATTTTATATTTTTGAGCAGAGCTCCCAATAAAACTTGTTGTTTTTAACTTAAAAAATATAAAATGCGGTGGGGCCAGTGGGCGGGGCCAGTGGGCGAGTAGCTTTTTTCTAATATATATATATACATATATATATATATATATATACTAGCTGAGAGACCCGGCGTTGCCCGTGAGTTAAATTTCCCGCTATGAGGGGGGGGGGGGGACAGTGGACAGGAGGGGGGGGGACAGTGGACAGGAGGGGGGGGGGCAGTGGACAGGAGAGGGGGGACAGTGGACAGGAGGGGGGGGGCAGTGGACAGGAGGGGGGGGCAGTGGACAGGAGGGGGTGGGGGGACAGTGGACAGGAGGGGGGATGGACAGTGTACAGGAGGGGGGACGGACAGTGGACAGGAGGGGGGGGCAGTGGACAGGAGGTGGGGGGCAGTGGACAGGAGGGGGGGGGACAGTGGACAGGAGGGGGGGAAGGTTTGCTTAAAAATTACGGGTCCCTCCTCTCCCCCTGTATGTTTCTCTGCTCCCCCCTCTCTCTTTCCGCTCCTCCCCCCGCATGCGCAGCTCCGGTCCCCACCCTACAGTGTCTGACACACACACACACACACACACACACACACAGAGACACATACACACAGTGACACACACACACACAGTGTCCCACACACACACTCACACACAGATATGTCACCTCTTCTTCCGGCCGCCGCCATCTTAGGCACTCGGCGCCGCGAGCTGCCTGCCCACTGCCTGCCCCCGCCGGAAAGGGAGGGAAGTGAGCGCCGGGGAGGGAGGTGAGTGAGAGCCGGGGAGGGAGGTGAGTGAGTGCCGGGGAGGGAGGTGAGTGAGCGCTGGGGAGGGAGGTGAGTTAGCTGGGGAGGTAGGTGAGTGAGCGCCGGGGAGGGAGGTGAGTGAGTGCTGGGGAGGGAGGTGAGTGAGCGCCAGGGAGGGAGGTGACTGAGTGCCGGGGAGGGAGGTGACTGAGCGCCAGGAGGGAGGTGACTGAGCGCCGGGGAGGGAGGTGACTGAGTGCCGGGGAGGGAGGTGACTGAGTGCCAGGGAGGTGTGGTTGTGTGTGTGTGTGTGGCCGAGGGGGAAGAGAGTGGCAGTTGGGTGACGTCAGACCCATCAATCTGATTGGGCAGAGGCTGAGGACCAATCAGATTCACTGCAGGTAGTACCAACCTTTCGATTTTATATATTAAGATATGTGTTTTTGTTTTTTGTAATATATTTTTAATACATATACTTGTATATGCAAACTTTTATTTTTATAGAACACTACAGTATTGTGTGTATCTATGTATGTATGTATGTATCTATGTACAGTATGTATGTATACAAACAAACACATTAACAACACCTCTATATATCTATATATATCTATATCTATATCTCATAAAAATAGGCAGATGGCACACACATAAACTGGAAATAGGTGCTTGTCCCATACAGGTAATGTATAGATAGGTTCCTTACAGAGTAAATCCATGATCCCAAGATCACAAGGCAAGAAGGAGACAGCACACTCAGGAGGTACAAAAAAAGCGTGTATTCAGTAGAAAAACTGGCACATAAACCCGACGTTTCGGTCCTTGGCACATGACCTTTCTCAAGGGAGTGCCAGTCACGTAATGGAGGAGGGTATTTAACCCAAGATGAGGGACAGAAAGTGAGATCACCCCTGACGAAGCCAAAAGGAGAAACGCGTAGGGCGTGGTTTATTAGCTATTGAGAGTGAACACAGGAGACTTGGGAGCAGCAGACAGCAGTGGTAGCTGTTGGTGGCTATTTGCTACTTGCTATGTTACACCAATTGTGCGTGTTTTTAATGAGGAGGACTAGGACACTGATCTAACAACTAGCTGGAGGAAGTCTCGCGAGAAGGAGTGACATCATCGCGTCGTCACGTGTCGCAGGACGGTCACGGAGGACGGGAGCAACCGGAGGAGCAGAGGAGTTCACATGCTGCCGGGGATTACATCCACAGAAGGGAGAAACTGAACACTGAATACCCAAAAGTATTGTGAGTACTGCTAGCACATTAGGTGCAGATAGAGAGACCCACGGGGGTCCATACTAACGGAGTCTATTCTCTAACAAAGTAGACTGTGGGCAGTACTCAAAAGTGTGGACACAAAGTGTTTCTTTACTGACTATATCCGGCTAATTTCCTAAGTGGTCACTAACACACAAAGGAAAAACATCAGAGACTGTTTAAAAGATCTGCAGAGTGCGATTAACCCCTTATGAGTGTGAGATACTCTGAATTCCGAAACGCTTTATGAGAACTCACCAAATGTGAGTTTTTTACTTATTGTTATTTTATCATTAATTTTTATTAAACTGTGTTACACTATTTGTGTGTTTTACTTCTCTTCCTGCATGTGATAATACGCACGAGATTATGCTTGCTGCGGATTACTAGTTGCTAGAAGTTCCAGATTCTTCATAACTGTTCCAGATCCCAGAGTGGATACAAGGCCTGATTATATCCTACATGCTGTGAGTGCATATCATATCTTCTGGTGGTTCAATTGTTAGAACGTATTACCCTATGTTTGTCTTTCTTGTCTCCACTTCCGCCTAGGTCATTCTTTTTGGGAAATATATATATATATGTAACCCTGATGTATTTTATGACTCACTGACCCCCCTCCGCGAGTGCCGAGTGGTCGCGGGTGCCGCCGGAGGCAGCGACGGACCCGCCGGCACTTCGCGAGGGTGGGGGCCAGTGCAGGGAGCGCTCGGCATCCCTGGAGCTCCGGCGGCGCACCCGGCTAGCGGGGGCCACCATGACAGATCGCGCGAGCGTGCGCCGGGTCGCGCATGCGCAGGAGGGACTCGGCGGCTAGGGAGAAGTCGCGCGAGGGCAGGCCAGAGGAAAGTGAGTTTGCGGCGGCCATTAGTAGTTCGCGTATGCGCAGGGCAAGTGCGCACGCGGCCCCAATACACAGACAGCCTCCTGGGAACTAAAACTCCCAGGAGGCATAGGGAGATAGGCACCAGGTGCCTCATAGCAGCCAATAGGGCTGGAGGACTCTCAGCCCGGGAAAAGAATAGATACAGTTCGCGGGCTTTGCGACAGGCAGTCAGGCTGAGGAGGAGGAAGGGGAAGGAAGGGTGCCGGGAGCGAGTGGCTCCTGCACCAGGTAAGGTATCCCCAAGTCCCAGGCAGGCCCCAATTCCCTGTAAGGGCAGGGGGTAACTGAAAAGGGATGGCCCTAGATAGGGAAGGTCACCCTTAGGTGTGTGAGGATGCAGGTTTGGCAGTGCCACAGCGGGTAGTGCTGTGAGCACTGACAAATAGGCACAGTGTGTGCAGTGGGTTATTGCTGCGGGTTCCAGGTTGCTGTGTATGAGTGTTGCATGTGACGCTGCATGTACTGAGTGCAGTGTGTGTGCAGCGTGTGTTACTGTCTGCAGGCTGACTGTGAGAGCTATGTGTCGGCTGCAGGCGCTGTTAGTATCAGTGAGTTATTAGGTTACAGTTAGGGACTTGGGTAGTAGGGGAGGGGGGGCAGGTTATTAACCCCGCAGGCCCTAGGAGTTATCCAAGCCACCATAGGTTGCGGTACAAGAGGGACCGGCCCTAGGTTAGGGTTGCTGTTCCCGGGAAACGGTTGGACCCACGTTGGGGGCCACAAAGACTGTGTTCCAGAGTGGGGCCGCTCTAGCGGTCCGCACGTGCAGGAGTTCGGATCCACGTTGGGGTCCACGGAGAGTATCACCTGGATAGGATCAGACGGATGCATCGCACGTCTGACCCTTTGTGAAGATTGTTGCAGGCCCGAGCACTCCGGGTAACTCTGTATCATAAGTGCACCACCGGGCCCTTAACTAAATTAGTGACTGCGCAGTCACCCACGACCCCCGTAGGAGTACGGGACATTGGTTGGGGGATTACCGGACACTGGGTGGGGGCAACGATAAAGGTGTAAGGATATATGTGTTGGGGTCATATTGCTGATTGCATGTTAGAGTGGTAAGGTTATGTTGCGTTATGGTTTTCTATGTTCTCAAGTAAAGTGTTAGTATCATATATGTGTGTTGATGTATTTCTTACCCAGGGCTATCTTACATAACGGGGATCCTGGGTAAGTGGAGGCGCTGCACCAGGTAAATGGGTAAGGGTTACCCCAGGCTCCCAGCTAGCGGAGGCTCAGATCTCCTGGAGCCAACAGGTGCACCACCGTAACGGGGACTGGTTAGACCACAGGGGCCAATGTGAGATTGGGGGGGTCAGACCGGTTCAGAAAAACCGTTACATATATATATATATATATATATATATATATATATATATATATATATATATATATATATATATGTGTGTGCATTGTTAACGTGCTAGCTGAGCTTTAATAATCAAAAATGAATAGACGATACCGTTCTGTGGCTAACAAAATTTATTTGTGCGAGCTTTCGAGATACACCAATCTCTTCTTCCGGCAATGGTACTGTACATTGAATAAAGCAAGCAAGGTTTAACTTAAAAACAGTGCATATAAGAATGTTATTTGTGACTGAAACCTAACACCCCCCCCCCCCCCTGTGTAGTATGCGATTTACGACTTTTGGTGTAGATAGTCCCTAAATGTTAATGATGTAAGAGTGTGTGTGTATGTATGTAAATAGAAATTGGTGAAGAGCCCACAGTGTATACAGCGCTTTACAAAAGGTGTGTGTGGAGTGGGAGTGTATATCACTGGTGTGGGTATGTGTGGAAATGTAAGAGGCTGTAGCATTACTAAAAGTGTGTGTAGATACGATGTGGTCCCTATTGGTATATAGGGATGGAATTACATGAGATGCATCCCAGCCTCTGTTTAAAAGCTGTGTTTAAAACAGCATGCATTGGCTTGAGGATTGGCTTGTGTAATACGAGCTTGAGACAAAAGGTGGCACTGAGTGCTCATTTGCATGTCATTTCCCAGAATTCCTTGCTGCAGTGGAAGTGCTGTATGCTGGGTGACAATGGGGAAAGACAGGGTTGCAGACCTGTCTAAGACATGCAAATGAACATACAGTAATATTTACAGTTGCTTTATGCTTTACTGTGGAGGGTTTTTGTCACTTTTTTTACCCACCATAACCTTAATGACAGTATATATATATATATATATACACAGTACACACACATTTCTTTACTATTGTTCATTTTAAGTGTCTTACATATATATTTTCATTGTTTATGCATATCTAATATACAGTAAAACAAACAACAAGTGCAAACCAAAACCTATTATTGTGAATCAAAAACTGTAAATAGAACTGAAACAGAACTATATTAAATGAAAAGACTTAAAGAAGTCTTAGAGAAATCTAGGCTCCAATGGGAAATGGGAAATATTAAATATCACCCTAGGAGAGAAATGCAGCTCTTTCGGAAGATGTTTCCAAACATCTAATGGACAGGAGAGCAAAAAAGTCAAAGCACAAGCCTCTCCAGGATCAGAAAAAGATATACATAGTGCAAAACTGCTATAATCATATAACTGTGGATTATATCATTTACTAACACTGTATATAATATATTCTGTTTATTCCTTCGTGTGTTCAAGCCTATGGGATAATTATGACTTACAAAAAGCATGAAGCATCTCATAGGGAGCAGTCCTGATGAAGGTAATGGTGAAAGATTTAGGGGGCTATGCACTAAGCTCAATGGGTTTGCGTTGTGATGTTCAAAAAAAGCACGTCCGTTAAAAAGTGAGGCCGGGGATGCGATTCACTAAGGCCTTGAGCCCATTTTTTAACGTACGTGCTCAAAACACCCACAGTGTACGTGTTGCTTTTTTTTCCCCCTGCTAGCGTTCTAAAACTTTACATACGCTAGCTGCTAGAAAAAAAAGCTGCATTTAACATTTGCATGGAGATTTGCCATCTCCATGCAAGGCTGTTACAGTCGATCGCACACTAAATAAATACATTTGAATAATAGTGTACATGAGCAGGGGGTCTCCGGAGCGGAACAGCATTGGTTTCAGGTCCGAGGACCCCCTACTTTAGGAGATACAGGCCCAGTTATGGGGTGCCGGTATCCTCTGCAGAATTTCAATGTCCCGGTCACGTGACGCGGACGCTTGAAAGTGCAGGGGATACCGGCACCCCATAACGAGGCCTGTATCTCCTGAAGTAGGGGGTCCACTGACCTTAAACCAATGCGGTTCAGCTCCGGAGACCCCCTGCACATCTGCACTATGAAACACATGTATATTAAAAAAAGATTTAACAAACATCAATACACGCCCCCCCCCCCCCTCCGCCCTAACACATACAGTACAATAATGTGCAAAATTACTATTATCCAGATATGGATAATAGATTATTTGCCCATTATTAACACTAAATAAAGTAAATAAAAACAGTAGCCAGCTAATCCAATGAATACAAGCAGTAAAAATATCAACAATGAATTAATTAAACCATTAACCAATGAAACCAATTAATTCCTAAACCAACTCAAAATGAATAGTAAAACTAAGCAATCAAACCAAAGAATTACTACAAAATTAATGAATGTAAACATTAAAAGACAAAGAAATAAATTCAAACAATATCTGAAATAACCATGAAATGCATTAGCTAACATAATACAACATTAACTACAAACGAACACCAATCGCAAACATTTTATTACCATTAAGCAGGAAAAAATGAAACAATCACATCCACATAAGAAATTTAAATTAAAAAAACCAACAGCAATACCAAGCCACAAATTCCCCCCAAATATTGGCATAATAATGTATTAATCTGTACCCTAAAGTGGTACAGATTAATATATTATCAGTCAATGTGCCTCCCCCAAAAAATCAAAAACACATCCAATGAAGAAACCTGTAAAAGAGACATTTACAAACATTCAATATATTACTTACCATTAGAAGCGCTGGCCCTCCGACTCCCGGGGTAACAGGAAGCTCACGTACCTTGAAGGCCTCCAACAGCATCCGATGCCATCCGCCATGAAGATTCGTATCAGGTACCCAAATCTTTATTCTTTCTTTAATCACCTTCTTTTATCTTCATTTGTCACCATTTCTTGATCTTCTTTATCTTCTATCTTCATCTGTCAATCCAAAAAAAAACCATGGTAAATCCCAACCGATGTTGTTTCGTCGTCTTCTTGGGCTCAAATGAGGCGTCACAGCCTTAAATAGGGCTTGTGACATCACATTTAACCTCAAAATGGTTAACAGCCACCTGATTGGCTGTTAAAACCATGTTCCGACTTTAAGGTTTTTTTTTTACATGACGTCACTTAAAGGGAATGATGCCAGCCAATCAGAATGGCTGTGCTTCATTTGCCTTTAAGATGACTTCACTAAATCCAAGATGGCCGGCGTCACATGGTATTTCAGCCAATCAGAGTGTGGAATTGGTTCCCACGATCTGATTGGCTGAAATACCATGTGACGCCGGCTTCGTCACGTCATCTTAAAGGCAAATGAAGCACAGTCATTCTGATTGGCTGGCATCATTCCCTTTAAGTGACGTCATATAAAAAAAAAAAACTTAAAGTCGGAACATGGTTTGAACAGCCAATCAGGTGGCTGTTAACCCTTTTGAGGCTAAATGTGATGTCACAGGCCTTATTTAAGGCCGTGACGCCTCATTTGAGCCCAAGAAGACGACGAGACAACATCGGTTGGGATTTACCATGGTTTTTTTTTGGATTGACAGATGAAGATAGAAGATAAAGAAGATCAAGAAATGGTGACAGATGAAGATAGAAGAAGGTGATTTAAGAAAGAAAAAAGAAGATTTGGGTACCTGATCCGGATCTTCATGGCGGATGGCATCGGATGCTGTTGGAGGCCTTCAAGGTACGTGAGCTTCAAGTTACCCCGGGAGTCGGAGGGCCACCGCTTCTAATGGTAAGTAATATATTGAATGTTTGTAAATGTCTCTTTTTACAGGTTTCTCCATTGGATGTGTTTTTTGATTTTTTTGGGGGGGGCACATTGACTGATAATATATTAATCTGTACCACTTTAGGGTACAGATGAATACATTATTATGACAATATTTGGGGGGCATTTGTGGCTTGGTATTGCTGTTGTTTTTTTTAATGTCAGTTTCTTATGTGGATGTGATTGTTTGTTTTTTTCCTGCTTAATGGTAATAAAATGTTTGCGATTGGTGTTCGTTTGTAGTTAATGTTGTATTATGTTAGCTAATGCGTTTTATGGTTATTTCAGATATTGTTTGAATTTATTTCTTTGTCTTTTAATGTTTACATTCATTAATGTTGTAGTAATTCATTGGTTTGATTGGTTAGTGTTACTATTCATTTTGAGTTGGTTTAGGAATTAATTGGTTTCATTGGTTAATGGTTTAATTAATTAATTGTTGATGTTGTTACTGCTTGTATTCATTGGATTAGCTGGCTACTGTTTTTATTTAGGTATGCCAATGCAGTGTTTAATAATGGGCAAATAATCTATTATCCATATCTGGATAATAGTTATTTTGCACATTATTGTACTGTATGTGTTAGCGGGTGTATTTAGTTAGAAATAATGTTTAGTATTTTTGTAAGCACAACATTGGTACTGCAGGCCCATTGGTCCCGCGGGGACCCCGGGACGGCCGTGGGGTCAGCCGGGGACACCCGTGCACCCCCGGCCTTTTCGGGGACCCTTGCGGGGTCAGCCAGACACCCGCCGACCTGTTGCAAAAATGTACAGCAAGAAATTTTTCAAAGTCTAGCTTTTTTTGCATCTACCTTGAGCTGACGTGTTTTGTTGAACGCAACTTTCGCGTACGCTAAGGTTGCGTTGCTTAGTGCATCCCGCTTAAGGGCAGAATTTAACGCAAACAGGGTAACGAACGAGCAAAGTTGGACGTAGAAAAATTTCCTGAAAAAAGTCAGTTTTAGAGCGCAAAGTGCCTGTTTGCGTGGCTTAGTGCATCGTGTTCAGTGCAACATCACGTTCTAAGAGCACTTTGCGCTCTAAAAACGACTTAACGGAGCTTAGTGCATGACCCCCTTAGTGTTGTACATACAAACCATGTACACTGTTTTAGTCCATCGAGTCAGTAGTAATACTATGATTCCCAAATCTATCAAACTTGTTATAATACTTAATCCAAAGGCAACACCAGTGCCGTTGATGGTGTCCAACATTAACAATATGATTGAGGACATTGGGTTCACATTGTGTGGGACTAGGAGAGTGGTTTCCAAGTGCAGAATAAGGTTCTGCCACATGTGGTCCTTATTTACTCAGCGGTGCTACTGTATGTTATAAGACACACTATCCTTAATGAGCTGTAAGGTGTTTTATGGCATAGCCTGATTAGTAAATATGGGCCATGAAGATAACAAACAACACACAACTTTGTACCTACCTCTCCACCAATGGCCCAAGCAAAAAGAACAGTCTCGCAGGTGAGAAAAACATCAGGCATGTTGGGATGATAGCATTCATGTCCATAATCCAAGACAGTGTCATTTACATTTCTGTCACATTCATATAGTAAAATATGATGCACCAAGTTTTCATGGCCTTTTTGTATCAGTGGTTCAACCTAACAAAAACAATTGCAAAATGTTAATTTTTTTAATTATTATTAGTAACAAAAACGTTGCATTCTAAAAGAAAAACTGCAAAGCTCCACACAGTGTAATGTACATCTGAAAATGAATGGTTTCATATTCTTGTTTTACTTCAAGTGATTATTCATTTTAAGAGTTAACAAGAGCAAACTTACAGCAAATGTCTGATTTTTATCTGGAAATACACATGCTCTAGTTTTGTCATCATGAAATGTTATTATTGCTTATAGGTAGATCGTTCTTATATTTTTCTAAGTAAAAAAAATCCTTGCACGTTACAGAGCATTTTGAATTTTATATAAAATTCCAGATTTATAGTAAATTAGTGCTTGTTTAGAGCCATTTCAGAACTATGCAAATATTGAGAAAATACTAATTTCTTCTTTACAGGATTGAGCTCAAAAAGGACACAGTATATTTTCCTTGATGGATAGTTTGAACAAGGTAGACAAGCGGAAGTTATGCCGAGTTTGCCCACAGAGTGGCAGACATTAGACTGTATAGTATAAAAGGGGGGAAAAAGCCGGTGACAAAAGCATGCTTATGTTTTAAAGAGTCGAGATTCTTCTGAGGGATGAAAGTGGGTTTCTTACCACTGGAAAATAGTAAAGAGAGCCTTCAGCAATGCCAATCGACATTAATGCAAGTGTTGATGTATTCAACTTCTACTTCGTCCAGAAAATAAAGCCATAGAAGTCTATGTATTAGTGCAGTGTTTTTCAATCTGCACTCTGTGGAACCCTGGAGTTCTGCAGGAGGTTGCCAAGTGTAAATCTTTTTTGATATCAATTTTATATGCAGAACTCAAAAAAGTTATTAGAATAAGTTAAACTGTAATGGTATTATTAACAATAGAAATATATGTTTGTATATCCAGAAATTATATATTTTATATATATATATATTTTAAATACCGGTGTATCCTAATTTTCCCCCTCGGCCGGAAATTGCCAGGTGAAAATAACCACGACAATTCACAGTCAATGATAAAGCTGCCCATATTTTGAAACAGTAGCTGTTGCGAGTGCCTGCGGCTGCACCTTCACTGGTGCCCTAATAAATTGCGTTTTATCCCATGGCTCCAGAGATGGTACGACAGCCCCATTTGTAAGATAGCTAAAATAGAGTTTTGCAGTTCTTAAAAGATTGAAAATCCCTATATTAGTAGTTCACGGTCTCCAACTGTGGAAGAATGAGAACCATATTTGTCACAGAAACAAAATCCTATTGAAAGCAATAGTTTTCTTTTCCTGAATACTGTAGAGCTGGTCATCTCTTCAGTCCCGTCTTGCAACCAGGAAACTTCGATACATCGCCCCCATATTTTTTAATAAAAGAGCCAATGCTGGAGCTGCAGTGCAGCTTCAAAATACAACTGAATGTAATTTCCATGTGAGATTAGGAAATGTATTTAATTGCAATTTAAAGACAAAGAAACATTCAGCAGCATGCTGGCTTGACACCTGAATTAATCTAGCAAATGCAAGACCAATCAATAAATAATGTTTAACTAAATCAAGAATGGATGAATTTAGAATAACAATTATGAGAAATATAATCTCTTTACTTAAAGAAGATAAAAGAACATGGGTTTCAAAGAGCTGGATGTGCAGCCAGGCTGCTTTAAACCATGGCCTCTTTGTGAACTGTAATTACTGGTTCAAAGGGAACTTTTGAAAAGAAATAGGATACTGCCAAAGTTTGAATTTAAATCCTTTAATGTTGTTGCTTGCAACAACATCAGCTGCCTAAAACAGAAGTATCTTTGTTTTCATTCCCTTGATGTCTTGCTTTCTAAACCTCCCAAATATCTATGAGTGAATTAATGTTCTAACAATGAGATTCAATATACCTTAAGCAAGGCACAAAAGGGCAGATTCACCAAGTGACGATACTGGGTATAGTACTCCGATACGACATTAATGTCATTCGTGTTAATGGCAGTTAACGCCGGATCGGGGTGCGATATTCTGCAGAAGCGCTTAGTCAATCCTGTCCAAAGTATTTTACTAGGTTCTTTTAAGCAGCAGGTTTAATTTAACACTTTGAATACCAAAAGGATAACATGACACCAAGTTTGTGGTAGCAGGGTCATATTATCCCGATGTCAGTAATCTCATGATTCTGGAGCCCCTTTCCTCAAATTCTATCGTGCTCAAAAAGAAATACATTTCAAACATACTGTAGCTTTACAGTCATTATGGGAGCATAGAGACTCAACATATGTATGGTCCAACTGCATGTGACTATCATCAGACATCACAAAGGCTTCAAGTTCACTAGTTTAAAAACAGAGCATAGAAGCTTAGAACATTGCAAAAGATAAATGCCTCAGCACAAATAATACATTTTCAACCTTTGGACTGTCTGAATTACAAAGCTTGCCCAGTTGATGAAACAACTAAGATAATTGAAAGAGTTTGCATCTGGCATTATTACAGGATCAAACTTCCAACCACGTAATTACATAGTGGCACCACTGTGAGTGATAACATACTTCTCAGGCCACAATACATACCTGTTAAATGCATCACACAATGGTATGCATCTGGGAGCAGCATCTGTAGATACTTTAGAGTATTTACATCTGGAATAACAGCCAGGAGTCAAAACTATATTACATAGAGTCTGATAGACATAACGTGATTCTTGATGAACATACTTACCCATGTGTGTGTCGAAGTGGCACGGCTGTCTAAACACTAGCACTATTTTACATAGCACATGTCAAGAATATTCCCTAGACTCCTACTCCCTAAGACAAGGTGCATCTTTATACAGTACCTACACCTAAGGGACAAGCTTCCTATCAGTCATTACTATCTATCTACATACTTTGAGCTACATACTCATGGATACCTAGCCAATAACTGATTTCCCTCTTTACATAATATGGTACTATAAAGGTATATTAATACCTCATCCAAAGCTATTTCTCAAGAGGAGGATCAGTGATAAGTGGCATATTAGAAGGTATACCTTTTGGTTTACTGAGAGGCTTGATATCTTAGCAATATCAGTAGCTTTAGGTTTTTAAGATTTATTTTAATCATTAATAAAGTTTATATGTTGTATGTTTAGCGCATTCATAGACCAGGATTTAATACCACTCAGGTCTGCGGTGCGCCCTAGTGGGGATCTTTCCGTGTGTCTCTTACACACATATCCCTTTTAACTAAGATAATTGGAAAGAAAATGCTGAATAGTAATTTGACACGCATCTTACAGATGAATGAGGCATATTATTCATAATACACTTGCTTCTTGATCATGACACACAAGATGCGTTCTCCATAGCTGTGTTTAAACAAGCACACCGCGGTATTTGTTCAATCCATAATGTTCTGTCTTTGCCTTGCTACAGTAATGCTCTTTAAAATTTGTCATCCCACTCAGCTATGTCACACACACAATGTATACAGGTATATACAGTGTATTTTTGGCTGTATAACAAATAAATGGAATATTCATGAATACAAGGCAAAAGACATTCCACATAAAGGTGAAAGTCATATACTGTTCAGTAGAAGATAGAATACAAACGTCATCAAAATTATCTTGTGTTTATGGTATGTACCAAACCTCCCACATTCTATCTAGCTTCAGAGTGAGTAGTTGAAACAATATGTGAAAAGAAGAGAAAGTAGCCTCGAGACCTTCGGTGACAGGGTGGCATGACTGCCAGGGCAAGGCTCCCCCTTACAGGTCGGCTGGGTGACACACTGGTGAGGGCTTCAGGGGGAAGTTATATCAGGCTTGGGCAGGAGCAGTGAATCATCCTGCGCCCTGCCATCAGAGTTTAAGGATGTCTGCTCCCATTATGCAGGAGCTCATCAAGAGGCTTCAGGTCAAGGCCTGATTGTTTGAGGTGGGATGGCTGAAGCAGCAGCTGGCCGTAGTGGTGGGAGGAGGGACACCACTTGGAGTCACATGGGGAGGTGTCGGACCAGCGTGTGCGCAGATGCACTAGGCCCCAGCAGGGCTGTCAGAGCGAGAAGTATACCCGAGATGTGCAGGGACTCAAGAGGTCCCCCTCCATTTTGTGGTACATACCTGAGTGGCGTGCGCTCAGGCACGCTGGATCCCCTGCAAGAGCCCGAAGTTCCGAGGGGTCATGGGGCATGGAGCAGTTCAATGGCTAGATTGGCTGGGGATAAGAGGGGGGCACTCGCTCCTGTATCTCTCCCAGCTCCCTTTTTTTTAGCTAACCCCTCCTTAGTCCGCGCTTATGTCCCAGCAACAAATGTATTGACTCCATCGCGTGCATTATAATAGGAGCAACGCGATGGCGCAACGGCTTGTTGTGATCACTGGAAGTCACTTCAATTTGATATTTTCGGCGACCGCAGCATGACGTCAGCGTCGCCGGGACTATAAGCACGGCCTAAGATGTCCCACAGGTGGGTGAGGCTTGGCCTATGTCACTAGGAACCCCTATAGTAATAGAAGCGATCTCATTATGTGGGGCAGGGCAAGGCAGACCTGAATTGTCCATTGGGAACAATGGCACATTGACAAGGACCTACGAAAAGTTTAAGGCCCAAAAACGCTCAGATGATTCAAAAATTAAAAAAGGAAACTGCTAAATCAAACATAATATTTTTCTTTAATTGAATTGCTTTACATTACCATTTTATTATAATAAGACATCTACAAATGCTGAAGAATATATACACATGCATGTAATGTAAATAAAATTGTGAGATATTATAGAAAGTTGAATAATCAAGAATTAATAATAAATAGTGTAACAGCATAACAAAATAGTACAATGTAGAGTGTTGGATATCTGAATAAAGTTTAATGTTATTAGCTCTGACTTAAGTAAATGTACATTAAACATTAACTTTGTGGCTCTGTTTGTTAGCAAATTCACGGACTATATCTTCCAATTAATTTTTTTTGTAAAAACTCAATGTCAATTGATAGTAGTGTAAGTGAAGATAGTCATTTCTGTCCCATAGTTTATTTATAGATCTATCTTGGGTATGATTATGAGAGTACCCAGGTCCTACAAAGACTTGAATATAGCCCCGGCCATGGGGGATTATTGGCTTTGTCTGGGAGGTCAGCAGGGTGGGTGGGGGAGCTACCACAGAAGCCTCACAGCAGCGTTTAGGGCATACAAGTCAAGGGTTAGTGGAAGTGCTCTGGTCACAAGAGGGAGAGCCAGTAAAGAGCAAGCGGGTAGTGAGTGCAGCTGGGGACTTGGCAGCTATCCTCAGGGGTGTGCTGGTGGTGCTAGAGGGCCAGAGCAGTGCCATACAGGGGGGCAAGGGGAGTTATCAGTGGATCCTCTCACGACTAGGCTTGCTTCGCTGCTGGCATGGGTGGGGCCCCTGCAGGCCTGAAGGTGGTGCTAGTGTTGTGGCATCCTCAACAGTTGAGGTGGTGGCCGCTCTGAGTGCCATGTCAGTGGTTATGGCTGAGGCTGGCAAGGGATTGGACATATGCTTCAAGGATGCTTACACATCCGTCACCAGTCCATTGGGATTACATTTACCTGCTGACGTAAAAAAAATAATATATGGTTGGGGGAGTACGTCGAAATATTGTCATTACTGCCAGGTTATAGGGAAGTGATAACGAGATCTAGCAAGAAAAGCGAGACCAAAAAAGGAGGACGTTGAGAAATGATTATTCCCACAGCCATTTTCTAATTGACTCCAGGCCTTCTCTATACTTGCTTGCGTGATTGGCAAAAAATCCCCTCAGTTATGCTCAGCTCTGTTAAAGTACCAAGGCATGATTAGTTTTGGTTACAGAAATCATAGCGAAATGGGTTGCTAGCTCTATGAAGAGCAGTTTCACCAATAATTGGTGGCATGTAAGCAATTGTCCTGGGATGCAAAATATATAGATACTGTATATGGATCAAGCTCATGACAATGGAGAGGCCGGCCTCCTTTCTCTTTGGTGGTGGTCAACAGTGGGGCTGTGACGGTGAGGGGATAACCAGGCCATCAATAAAGGTATTATGCCCTGCTGGTTACCTCTGAGCCACATTTGGGGTTTTAGAGTGTCAGCTCTTGAACCTGTTTGTTGTACATGAAATGCATGATTGTATGACAATAAAGAATTTATGTATGTTATACCTTTCCAGGAGTGCTAACCAGTGGAGATTGAGAGGCTATGAGTTTCAAGGGGGGTTTGCGGTAAGTGTTGTCAGATTGTATCTAGGTAACCAGGGTCCAGAGTTGCTGGTCACCCCAAAAATGTATCCAGGAATCAGGTCAGATTCCTGTGGACATGTAGTCAAAATCCTCCCTTGAAAAGTTTCTCGACTCACCGCCAGGTTTCCCTGCTTCAGCACAGACCACAAAGGTAAATGGGGGCATAGAGATATGTGTATCCCGGGTACAGTCAGGGATCCCTAGGTTAGTGGAGTTCCCCCCAGTATATGCCCAGATCACCCGGACCCGGTATAGGGGTTACGGGGTGCTCCAACCATCGATAAGGTTGCGAGACTGTTTTTAGTCTAAGTCCAGATTTCAATGTATTTTGAATGCAGCCCTGAAAATGAACCCATGCATTATTTCATTCTACTTAGAAACACTATTCGTTATAGGAAGGGCTAGGAGGGCTGAAAATATGAGCTGGGGACTTCCAGGTCCGTGGTTCAGAGAGACCATAACGCTACCAAGCTTGGTGCCACCAAGTCTGCTCGGGTCCGGACATGAAAGCCTCAGAGGTTGCCAAGGTGTGAAAGCCATTTGGGCACCGGAGTTATGCTCAAGTACCCACGTCTTGGGTTGAATGGTGGTCCCGGACCACCATTTGCCCCAAGTCAGACTGTGAGGAGCCTAACTCAGCAGATGGCTTCTGACTGACAAGTGGCAGAAGTGCCAAGTTAGCGCATGCCCTTGTCAGAATACAAATCCGTGCTTGCCCGGCTTGGATAGGCTGGCAACGCTCTGATTGGCTGGTAAAGATTTCTCCCACGCTCGGATTGGCTGGAGTATTTCATGAATGAACTTGAAATAGTATAAGAAACCCAGCAGCCAATCCGGTGTTGAGATTCTCTAAGATTGAGCGCCAAGACAGCAGCGGCAAATTTTAAATCACCAAAAGATGCTCTTGGAGAAATAGATGCGAGCCGGCTTCAGAAATTTCAAGGTGAGAAATTTTCTAAGTTCCACTTTCGGGGCCAAGTTCTCAGAATAGAACGTAGCGGTCACAGCTTTGATTGCAAACTGAAAAGAGTACCAGAACATTTGGTACTATCTCCCGGTCAAGGCATTTTGGTGTCTCCGGAGCGGATACAGTGGTGGCATCAGGAACTTCATGCCGATTTGAGTTCCAAGACACTTCGGGCTAAGTCCCGGTCAACTAAAAACTTTGTTGTATGGACTGTAGAAGCTAGGAAAGTCTCGTTTTTTCACCCAGACCCACAGTCAGTGTCTCTCTCTTGTATTTTTGTCATCCACTGTGTGTACGTCTGTTTCAATTGAATAAATGACAATTTGTTTTACACCCTTGTTTTGCTCAATGTTATGATCCCAGTAAAAAGGTTTAAACACCTGGTCTACCGTGACAAGGGCATCCTTCGGTTTTCTGGCCAGTAGTAGGAAGGGTCAATCCTGGACCTTTAATGAAGGTGAATGCAAGTTTAGCAGTTGCCAATTTCTGCGTGAGTGCTTGGCCTGCAGTGGTGCCCATTCCACTGCAAAGTGCTACTGCAAGGGCAGGGGAAAACCTGTGTAGTTTTTTGCTTCAAAGGAAGGTTACTTCAGTGAGCATCAAAACGATAGGCTGGTTTGAGTTTCGGTTGTGTTAGAGGAAAAGGAAGGTAACTGAGAGGTAAGGAACTTGAAGTCTGTTAGGGAGCACAGCGGCATTGTGAGGGAGACGATTCTGAGTGATGTAAAGTTAGGGAGGATGGCAGGGTTGTTGTCTCCCCCCCCCCCACCCCCATCTCACCCTCCCTATGCCGGAGCTTAGAATTTCCCCATTAAGAATTTTTGCTAAGAAACAAGTGGAGTCTTTCCAGTTGATCCAAAATGTATCTGACCCTGAGGGATCGATGGTGAATGGCGGTATTGACAAGCAGCTTTGCTCTGTGGACTAAGCTAGTTTCAATCAAGCTGCTGCCTTAGTGGACAGGCATGGGCAGGGTGCGCTGCTTGCAAAAGCAGACAAACTCTGCTTTCCGGTGCTTTCATCTGCTTGGTTGCAAGGTGGATGAGCATTATTTTGTGGATTTTTTTCTGCACATGGGGTGCGCTGTTTTGGTTTATTTAAAAACATTTAGCACTTTCCTGGAGTGGGTAGTTCGGAAAAGAGTACAGGCAGTGGGGGTAATGCACTACCTCAATGATGTTTTGTTAGTGGGCCCTGGGGTTCAGAATTGTGTTCCAGATGGCTGCAGGAATTTTTGGAATCCCATTGGATGTTGAGAAAACCGAGGGCCCTTTGACAGCCCTCAGTTTTTTTGAGACTGAGATTGATTTGGTTCTAATTTTTTAGGGTAGGCTGCCCTATACGTATTGATAATCTGGGATTTGTTCATTGGGAGAAAATGTTTTGCTTACAATGGGACCAGGTAGAGTTTTTTGGTTGAGTAGGTGAAATTTGAGGTGGGACCAGCTGTTCCCAGAATTGTTGACCTTTGCTAGGGATAGGAGGCCCACACGGTTTTGTTACTCTTGTTGGGGGCTATGATGTGGTTTCGGTAAAATCTCTGGATTTAATTGATACAATGAGGAAGGATGGGGTGGGGCGTGGGGCGAGTTATCTGGTATGACATTGTGCATAGGAATAATTAACCATTAATTTTAAAAATATATACAACTAAGCGCTCTACCTATTAATTCAAAAACAATAAAGTGTCAGTGCCTAAGGCTGCGGTCCCGCTAGCGCTGAGCGGGCGGTGCTTGGCGAGGTGACTTGCATATATATATATATATATATATATATATATATATATATATATATATATATGCAAATATAGCTGTGTGCTCATCTGCATGTCTTAGGCAGGTCTGCAACCCCGCCTTTCCCCATTATCACCCAGCATACAGCACTTCCACTGCAGCAAGGGATTCTGGGAAATGACATGCAAATGAGCACACAGTGTCACTTTTTGCCTCAATAACCATTTTTAACATGGTTCCCTATAGGCTTAAGCTTGCTGCATGGTCACAGCTTTGAGCACAGCCAGGGTTAAGGTGCATACCCAGAAAACCACCCACAGACAGCTGTTTCGACCTTGATGGGTCTCATCACTGTGGGGTTGATTTTACTGGGAATGCAAGAGAGGCTATGGAATAGGCTAAACCATAATACTGAGTTAAGTTATGGTGAGTAAAAAAAGTGACAAAAACCCTCCACAGGAAAGCAAATATGCAAATATAACTGTATGCTCATCTGCATGTCTTAGGCAGGTCTGCAACCCCGCCTTTCCCCATTATCACCCAGCATACAGCACTTCCACTGCAGCAAGGGATTCTGGGAAATGACATGCAAATGATGAGACCCATCAAGGTCGAAACAGCTGTGTAGCTGGGACTGTGCCCCCTTGGCCCTGTGGCATCGGCTCCTTCGGGAGTCTTAAGCCACTTGCTGCTTTTGGGGGGGCACGCCATCCTGAGCTGTGAGGATTGATCCTGAGCGAGCGGTTCTGAGCGAGCAGATGCGGAAGTGAGGGGCCGGCACCTTTGCCCTGGGACATCGCCTTTAATGGCTTAAGTCCCTTGCTGCTTTTGGGGTGCAGCACCTGATCTTGGGAGAGCAGAGATGACGTCGCAAGCTGGAATGCGCAATTCCATTCGGTTCCTGATCGAGGAGACCGAGAGATGTCGAGTGAACCTGCAGTGGATAGTGGAGAAGGTGCTGAAGCAATTGATTGGTCTGGACGCTGAGAGGATCTTCTGCCTTCAGGATTTCCCTGCGCAGGGGATTTATGACCTGACCTGTTTTCAAGAAGCGGATATTTGGTGCACTTTTGAAAAGTGCAAGGAGAAGTCTGGTGACCCGATCTTACAAGGCATCAAGGTAATTCCAAGTTTTATGCTAGAGGAGAGACCACTTGTACTTCACATGTACAATCCGTATGCAAGGAAAGAGGAGATTGTGACGTTTTTGAAACGGTATTGTGAAATGATCACAGGAGGTGAAGAACTTAAAAACCCGTATGGCATGTACAACGGGAAGAGACGTTTCTGGGTACGGTTCAGACGGGATCCATCATGTGTGGGAGGAGTTACACATCCACCGGCCATGTTTAATATCAGAGGAGACAGAGGATTTTTGTTTTACCCGGGACAGCCTCTATATTGCAGGCATTGCCACACTTATGGACATACAAAGGAGGGTTGCACAAAAACGGTTATTGTGTGCCGAAATTGCGGGGAAGAGGGACATACCGCAGTCAACTGTGGTGTCCCTAAGAGATGCCATCTTTGCGGAGAGGAAGGACACTCGGCATGGCAGTGCACTAAAAGGACATATGCCCAGACAGCTAAAGGGGACAGTGTGCTAGAAGAAGAGGAAGAGACAGTTGAGGGTCTGGGAATTTTTGAGATGGAGAGTTCCCAAGAGGGAGGGCTTGATCCTGCTATAACAGCAATGTATGAGGAGGATTTAAGAAGAGAAGAAAGGGTAGAAAGTGGCCCAATAGAGGGGGAGGTGGAAGTGGAAATAATGGATACGACTGGACCCAAGAAAGGGGCGCAAAAGCGCAGTTTACAAAGTGACATTGTTTGTACAGGTGAAGGGGAGGGGAAGAGTGAGCAACGGCAAGATAGGGGGGTGAAGGCAAAGGTTTGTGCACTGGATCCGGCCAGTTTTGACGGGAGTGGGGAAGAGGAACTGACCGTGAGCAAAGGGAAAGAGGGAAAAAAGGAGTTAGATAGGGAAGCGCAAGAAACAGAGGAGGTACCCAAACGGAAAGTGGTTGTGATAGATAAAGAAAAGAGGGAGAAGGAGGTGAATGCAGGAATTAGTGGAGTTAAGGAAAAGGAGTCAAAAGAAAAGACAGGACCAAAGCGTATGGTAGGGGGGACAAGCAGAAGTGAGAGCGAAGGAGAAATAGGGGCAAGGACAGCGCTAGGAGAGAGAAAACCAAAACAAATCCAGGACTCAGGAGTTGAGGTCAAAGTATCAGAAAGTAAGGTATTGGGGGCAGTATCAGAAAGTAAGGTAAGAGGAGGGGCAGGACCTAGTGGGCCGGAAGAAACACTAAGGGAAAGAGATTTAAGGCAGAAAATAGCTGAGGTTGAGGAAAAAGTGGGGGAGTCAGATTTTTGGATTGCCAGTATTAAGCAGAATAGTCCAGGAGCGTCGCCCGAATCAGTGATGAAAGATTTACAATCTATACTGAACTGGAAAAGGGACAAAACAAAAGAAGTGTTTGATAATATGAGAAAAAACAAAAAAGCAATTTTAGGAAAGGCAGGGAGGGTGTAAGGTTTTTTTGAGATGTTATTTTCTCTTTAGATAAGTGGTAACTTGTAAGGATAGGATGAAATGATGATATTATGAAATGTATGGATTTTTTGTAATGTTTGGGACGGTTTATTATTTTCAAAAATGTTACTTTTGTATATAAAACTGGAATATGAATAAAACTTTATAAAAAAAAAAAAAAAATATATAATATATATATATATATATATATATATATACATATATATACAAGTCCCCGCTCACGCGATGCACGCCCGCTTAAGAAAATAAAAAAAATATACTTACCCGCTCGCTCAATATTCTGCAATGCCGCCCCCCCCACTACCCCCTCCCCCCACGCGCGAGCAGACGCAGGACACCCACCACGCATGCTTTGAGTGCCAGCGCTCTCAGCGCTAGCACTCAAAGCTAGCAGGGCCGCAGCCTAATGCACCGAAAGTGATTATACAGTAGTGCACAAACAATATATAATAAATTGTAACAAATAAGAATTAGAACAATTAATGGGTAATAACTCAAAAATAGTAGGTGAATCCTATAGTGACTATTAGGTCAGCTATTAGTAAGGCAGCCAAAAGGACATACAACAAGTCAATCCAAATGACTTGTGCAACAATGTAACAGTAAAGAGAACAAAAAGCCCTTGGCGCAGACAAAGTCAATATTACCATTCCTGGATTATGATAATTGGATCAGTACCAAATAGTGTTCGCTGATCCAAAGAAAAGCTCCTCAAGGACTGGAAACTGTAAGTACAAAAAAGAAGAAAACACAACATTGTGCAGCAACCTCCACAGTGTGAATCGCTTGCACAAGTCAAATGCCTACTTACAGCAAATGAATAGGTCTCAGGCAATGGAAGATGTCTTTAGCTTCAATCAGAAGTCTCCAACATACATGTACCCATGAATGAATAGAAATAAAACATAGCATGGTACAAGAGATACATTTATTTAAAAAAAACGCCAGCCCATAAATTTACATTCACAGTGTTTCAAGTCTTGACACCGTCCGCAGTATGGGTATCTGGTGTTAGGCGCTAGCACCTGGGGTCGGCGTCACACTCCTCTCCTCCTCGCGGCTGCAACTCAAATCAGACCCTCCCCCGGTGACATCATTGCTATGCCAATAACTTCTCCTCCCTGCTGACGAAGGCAACTAGCTCCGCCCTATGCGTTTCGTGACTCAGATATCACTTCCTCAGGGGTTTGGAGCTGTACTAACATTGCTACCTATTTATAGCTAAAACATTAACCCTCTGACTCCCTGCACAAATATCGCTAGGACAAGTCATGAGAAAAATAATAAAATTAACCCATGCGCTTCTCTGTAGACTATAATAGACAGATGGCTAATGGGCAATATAATAAAACATGTTAAACATGCATATTTAAAACACAAAATGCTGCACTGATCAAGTATTAATGGAACTGCAGGGGACAACCCTGGCAATCCATCACAAATGGGAAACACACTACACAGAAAGTATCATTCCCCCTAGAGAAGGATTGAATCAAAATGAATTGACTGTGCTGGCTCTTGCTATAGATTCCCTAATAGACTCTCTGTAACGGATCGGGGGACTCGCTCTTCCCAGCGTGTCCCCGTCACCTTGGTCCCTCCGGCTAACCCTTCCCTTTCCTTGCCTTCATGGTCCCTGCTCTGCTTCCTTGCGGCGTGCTCGGCGCGCTCCCGTTCACGGTCCGCGCACTCGCGCGGTTCTCCCGCTGTGCGTTCCCGGTCCCTGGTCTCCCGTCAGGGGACTCGCGTCCCTCGGCGCACCTCCATCCCCTCACCTACTTCCTCCGCTCCTTCCCCCTCTCTTACCCTTCAGCCGAGCACCTCCTCCGTGATGCTTCCCCCTCGCTCTGGCACTCGCGTATTGTGCGCACGTGACCGCGTAACAGAGGGTACGCGCACCCGCTCTATTTATCAATCCTCCCTGATACTGGTTCCGCCCCTCGGAGCTCAAAGGCCATTACCCTAGACTACCTCCCTGTCTCCTCCCCTGCTCTCACACACCAATCCCTGCAAGCTCCCAGACAAACCCCTGCTCCACCCCTTCCTGCTATTTGTCCTCCCTCCTTTATATCCTCAGTCTGTCCTCTACTTCCTCACTCTGCATACTGTAGCTTTCCTGTAGCTCCTGTGTGTGCAGTGTCTATGCCCAGCTCCCTTGTCTATTTCAGCTCTGGTTCCTGTCCCTGCCCTTGTTTGGATTTCCTTGGTTTGAACTTGAACACTGCTTTGGACTTTGACTACACTGCCTTCTCTACCCTTGAACCTTGGCTTCCGGACATCACTACGTTGCTCTCTCCTATCCCTGGACTTTGGCTCTTGGACTACTACCTTCCAACCTCTGGCGCCCCGGACTCAGCAAGTATAATGTTAACCTTTACTCACCAGGCCCGGCAACGCAATTACCACACTCTGGGCATGCCCTCACTGCTGTGGGTGCGTGTTATACCCATACCCACCTCAGTACTGGGGACTGGCCAAGTCTGCAGGCATACAGGCGTTACACTCTCGTCATATACTGCATCACTACAACACTAATAAAACAATATAATAAAATAGTTGTTTTGTGGAAACATCTTATCACCTTTAGAAGTGGTAATGAGATCAGAACTTATAGTCAAGGGACTATTTAATTCACTTTTAAAAAGGGCACCAAATCAAATTCAATATTTAAACCCTCAGGGGCCAATGTTCTAAGGGTATAGATTCAGAAGCTTTCGCATCTGGATATTACATTCATTCTGTTGCCACCTCTCCAATTTGGTTTGGGGCAATCTATCCCTTAACATATCAGGCCTTCCGGGTTTTGATTGTGTCTGGTTTTAAAATGATTAGAGACACTATGGACACATTTGGACAAAGGTGACATGAAAAATGGACGCATTAGCGTTCCCATGGACGTACTTGAATCTTCCAAATGCTTTATTCACCGCCCTTTCTCCGGGGGCATTATAAAAAATCAGTACTGACTAGGTAAATGCCTTGGTTGTGATACACCCAGTATGGAATTCCAAGATGTGATTTCCATTGATTCACCTTCTTACCAAAAGTCTAACAACCAAATTAGGGGTCACCCTCAATTGCTTTCAGGGAATGGAGGACCTTATATAGGAGCTCCCAAATTCCACATGGATGGGGGCATGATTTGGAGCTTAGCAGCAGTCCCTTTCATTAATTGTTCAAAAACGAATTAATTCTTCTGTAAGATTGCATACTAGAGAAAGGTATAATGCGATCAGGAGTTTAGATCTTGTCATAGCTCTGTAAGAGATGTGTGCAGAGGTGAAAACAGGAGACTGCTTTTGGAAAATAAGGCTTTTATTTCACCCAAAGCTTTAACAGAAAATATTGCTTCTGTACAGCATATAAGGAGCAACCAAAATAAAGATACATCGCTCTTATCAAGAGCACTGACTAATACATTAAATTAGTCCTATCTGTGGGTTGGAAGGTTAAGCCACTTACCAACAATAACATAAATGTAGTCTTAGGCAAGTTTTCAACACCTGGCTTCCTCCTGGCTAGGATAGGGAGTGAGAAGGTCCATGGTGCTGGGTGATCTCTCTTGCGCGGTCCAGGTGCAGCACCTTCCTGGATCAGAGACCATTGCAGTTACTACTGCATGGTTTTTAAAGTCTACTAATGAGGAAGCTGAGGAAATCAATTAAGGCACCATGCTTTAGCATTAACCTCCTCAGTTCTGTATTGGCTATATAAACAGGCTTTCTCTATCTATCTGACTGCGGATCAACCCTTTCAAAAGCTCTAATAAACCAAAAACACAGCTAGAGTTCACCATTGAGGTGGTTTTAGATTTCCTAGCACACAAGTTTTCTCGGGGGTTTGACGTTATATGGCGTGGCCTAGTCCACTCTAAAAAAAAATCAATATTTCTGGCTATTCAGATGTGCAACATTGTCTAGAACTATTATGCCCAAACACAAACACTTCCACCAGGGACATTGAACCCCTCTTCCTCTTTCTGTCATAGGTGATGCAGCCCGGTAGGACTAACACAGCAGGAGTCCCATTTAGAAGCAGGGAACCTTGCTGTGTTAATCCTGATATGCCATTAGTCTGGTCTTGGGGCATCCTGCGAACAGGCGGATGTCAGAAATTGGCCATTGGCAGTTTCCCTGCCGACTACACAACAAACCATCCGGCTGCATCTGTAGATAAAAATATCGGCTTTTCATTTGTATCAGGGTGACACTAATGATTGCTATCAGATCATCAATGTTCTGAAAATATCTGCCACTCAGTGGCGCATGCATGCAAATCGTTAAAGGCAGCCACGACTACTGTAGCTCGGTTTTTTTGCCTACTTCATCTTTTTGGGGAAGGCTTGCGTATCTCACCAAATGTTTCTAGCTGGCAATCCTATTCCCTAGAAAAAGGAAGTTTACAGAACATAGATTCCTACAAACTGGGTTAAACATTAAGAAGTAAAATGTCCTTGTGACCCTTTTATTTGGTGTTGTACTGTATGTTGTAAAAACAAGTCAGAGCCAAATACAACCAAAGACATAATCATATGTTCAGAGGTTTTACCTCAAGACATTTCAGTAAGGAAATACCAAAACAAACAAGAAAAACAAATGTGAACTCTTGTGCACAGAAAAACATTTTTGTGGCTTCCCACACTAACAGCTATAATATCTCTTTACATCAATGTAACTAAATACTAAGTTGACTGAATTCTGGCGAACAATGTGAAAATACTAACAACAAATGAAGACAAGCTGCTGCAATATTGAACTTTGCACGAACTTAGGACTAAATGAGCATTCTGAATACATTTTTGAAAAGTGAAGTAGGAAAGTAACCAATACGTTCTGTTCAAATAACTATTTATCCGCTGCCTGTCTCCAGTTCTGTTCCACTGGCTGCAGGTGTAGATACCTCCGTCTGAGTCCTTGCTGGACTGGCAGGATGGCTGCACTCTGCTCCTCTGTGTGTGCCAGTCGCAAGGCGGCAACTGACCACGCAGCTGGAGAACATTGCACCTGATGGGGATTACCAGACTTGCCCCTGTGTGGACAATCTGATCCGAGATGCCCAGTCCTGTTACACTGATAACAACGCCTGTCATGCCTCAGCTCTGCAGACTGGGATGTACGCTCCCCTGCAGGTGCTGTGGGCTTACCATGGGGGACACTGGAATTTAACTCACCTCCCTTGGGTTCCTGAGCCGGATTGGCTCCATGGTGGGTGATGCATTCATAAGCCAGGGTGACTGCATCCAGACAAGTTTTTGGTTTTCTGTCCAAACCCCAATCTTGCAACTCAGATGGGCACTGCTGTAAAAACTTTTCTTCAAAGATCAAGTCCAGTACACAGTGATAGTTTGTAGCATCACATCCCTCCACCCACTGAGTTCTCTGCAAAATTGTCCTTGAAGCAAAATACATGCAAGTTGCTAGTCTTGTTATCAGACCTGAACATGCCATGGTATGCCGCTGGAGTGAGGGCATACTGGCATAGCAATAAAGTCCTTACAGTCCGGTAGTCACTGCTATATGATGACAGGATTGCCTGGAAGATTCCCTGGGCAACCCCAGTCAATAGCGGCGACAACCGCAAAACCCAGTCCCGTTCTGGTATATGGAAACGGCGACAGTGATCTTCAAAAATATTTAAAAACCCGTTGATCCTGTCCATGCAATCCACTAATTGGTTAAAACTGTGGGGTAAATCGAAGTAGATCCAGAGCACTACGGATTTGGTAATAGAGAATTAATTTATTTAGCCACACAACGTTTCGACCAACAAATGTGATCTTTTTCAAGTGTCACGACACATCAAGTGATAAAGACCACATTTTTGTTGGTCGAAACATTCTGTGGCTAAATAAATTCATTCTTTATTACAAAATCCATTGTGCTCTAGATCTACTTCTGTTTACTAAGCTTGGACTGCTTTGACAGGCACTTCTTGAACCTGTAGCTCCGGTAACTGTATGTATTTGGTTAATTTATTTGGTGTGCAGCATACTACCTTTGTTTGCATAAAACTGTGGGGTGACAATTTTGGCAGAGTTGGTTTGTCAGGATTCTGCTGGGGTCTTGGGAACTCCACACCTTGAGAAACTGCAAGTAGCTGTAGCTTTTGCTCGAAGGTGATCCCCTTTCCCCAAGTGATGAGGAGAGAGAAAAGCCCTGTAGCACTGAGACTGTTAGCCCTCTGGGCTACCATGGCTACACTCCCTGGAGCATGCTCACCATCTCCGTCCTCTTCATCACTGGCCTTTTCCTCCTCCTCTGCCCCCACTTCCACCAGGTCCGGAATGACCCTGGCTGGGTTAGTGGCCCTTGCAACTGCAGGCGAGGTTGTACACACCTCAGGTGAAGCTGTACCCGCTTCATACCTCTCGAGATCCTCCTCCTGCACCGTCTTTGCCCGTCCTGCAGGTACTAGTCCATAATTCTCACATCTGGCAACAATCCGAGGACGGTCCCAGGACCTATACTGTCCTGACCGTCGGTCCATCTTCGCCTGGTGGCACTAAACTTAAGTGACAGAGAGAACCTATGCTTTCCTTAGCTTTGTGTAACATGTGTAAGTCACTACTTATTTTGAGAGCTCGCAATCTACGAGTTTCTCTTTTATGTTAGAAGACCCCGCAGGATTTTAAAACATAAAGCTCAATGATCCCACACACTGCCACCAGTAAATATAAGCAGGAGTCCAGGCAGTTTGCACCTTTTTACCAGGATCATACATTGGGTAAACAAACCTAATGAAATAAATTATAGTTTATTAAGTTAAAATAGGCATACACACAATGATATACAAACTACATGCAAAAATAGACATTTACTTGGGTACTGGGGGGAAAAGATTAGACTCTCCTAGGTGCAAGAAATTCTAAATAAGGATTTTTCCCTGTTCTCCTCTATAGGACTTGGTTGCAAAAAACAGGACTTAGAAAATATTCCGGGCAGACTGTGCTTAAGTCAGTGTCCTTTCTTGGTGGAGACTGGAGACTTGAAACTGAAGTCACTTTCAGCTCTGAGTGCGGTAGGCCCCTTTACAGATTACAGTGTTCTATGTTTTAACATGGACTCAAAGCGTGGGAACATTTCCCACCAGCCAATCAGAGCAGGGCTCATCTGGCTAATGATGTCAGGGAAAGGGGCATGGCTATCTGCGGGGAAGGCTCGGCAGTGTCTGAGAGAAACCAAATGGCTGTTGTGAACCTATGACAAAGGGCAGGGAGCCCGAAACGCGTCAGAGTACCTCTCACAGCGCCATGAGAACATTGTTTTTTTGTCAAGATCCTGAATAAAAGAAGCTATTTTTATTCAAATGTGATCCAGCCACCGTCGTGTTCTTTTCTCTACATCCCACAAGCAGTGCACTGTTTGCACCTTCCTCCTATGGATACAGCGTTCTAACCCTCATGCTACAGGTGCATGCTGAATACAGGACTACAGGACTAATTGCTAAGTGTGAGTACTTTCATTCATACTGTCTGAATGTTACTATAGTACTTTACTACGTTCTAGTCTAGCCCCAGGGGGAATGTTTTCTGCTTATGAAGCTATAATCTGGGGTCCCAGGTGTTGGTTTCTTATTATTCCTCCCCGTAATTGGGGCTTTATCTGACTAGTCTCACAAACAAGTCTTTATTGGATAAACTACGTGCAATTCATGTGGACTTGGTGTTACGTTTGGATATATTACATAAGCATATTATGGCTTCTAATGCACTTTTCTGACACAGAGACAGAGCTTGTCTCTAATGTTGCCAATGTAATTCACCCCGCGAACACACAAATAGTGCCTGTACGCCAGGGGGAATCAAGGAACCACCCGTAGCTGGGCCCTCCGAACTCCTGCAAACAAAAGGAATACGTTTTCGCCCCAATATCCCACCTAAAACGTACACTCCCAAAATCTGGAGTTTCTACGACACAGGGAACCCCAAAAAGCCCCTAATCAGGTCAGGCTTTTCTATACAAGGCAAGGGGACTTTCATAACCCACAAACCCAATACAGGTTCTGGGACACCTTGGCACTAACTTGTATACCCCTACGTTATCCAGGGATCCCCACAGCTACAGGAACACTTTTCATCTCTGTGCCTCATTTTACTGTGCACAAGCATATATGTACGTAACACAGTTTGTTAATAAAATATACACTTTAACAACCTAAGTCTTTCTAGTATGGGAAATAGAATAAAAAACGGCACTTTATTTTTCACTAGCCATATTCCCCACACACTATTGCATAGACTTAGTACGGATTCAAAGAACCCCCTCACAACCTTACTGTACTGTATATGTATGGTTGGAGCACCTCAGAACCCCTAGACCAGATCTGGGTGACATGGGCATTTACTGGGTATCCCCATTAACCTAGGGACCCCTTGACTGTTTCAGGGACACCTCACATTCCTATGCCCTTTTAACCTTTCTGGTCTGTGCTGAAGCAGGGAACCCCTAGTGGTGAGTCGCGAAAGCATTTTCAAGGGGAGATATTGCGGGGAAATGTGCCTACATGTATCCAGGAATTAGACCTGATACAGAGGTACATTTTAAGGGGAACATGCAACTCTGGACAAGCAACTCTGGACTACCTAGGCACATTCTGACAACACTTTCTCCTCAAAAAAACCCTTGAAACTCATACCACAGCAATCTCTGCTTGCTAGCACTCCTGGAAAGGTAAAAACACATCAAATACTTTATTACCGCACATTAAAGGGTATGCATGTACCAACCTTGGGTTCAAGAGCTGACACTCTGTAAACCCAATGGGCATAAACCTTTATTTGATAGCCTGGCTACCCCCTACCATCACAGGTACATCCTGAGACATTGGGGTGATAGGCTGGTAATGGGAATATCGCTCCAGTCCTGCAGATAGGGTCTTGGGAAGTAAGTTAGCCCTTACAAAGAGATATGCGTTTGTTATTTTGTTTTTATATGTTTTGCCTGGATAAAGGAACAGGCTCAATAAAGTCAAGATATAATCTAACCCAAATCAGTCTCCATTATATGTACCTCTGCACACATCTCTTACATATTGTGTCAGAAGTTGGGATGAGAGGTGGCCCTTGAATTTAAAAGGGGCCCCGGAGACTGCCTGTGAATTTTTGTGCTTTTGCCTGCATAAGTTCCTGCAACAGTCTGAGCAACAAAACAAAGAATCACGTGAAGAAGTAAGCAGATTTATAGGGCTACACATCAGACAGGAAAACTGCACTGGAGAAAGCCACAACGCCACAGTTTGACTGGGAGGACTGCGACAGACGGTGACCCACACAAGGGACTGACCCACACAAGGGACTGATGCTGTGACCAGAGTCTACCCCACCACCTGTGAAAGAAAAGTAAAAACCCCCATGGGATTTTAAAATGGCCACCAAGCTGAAGTCAAATACAGACTCTGCAAGACTGGGGAAGAAAATGTGTTCCTGGTGTAAACAGCCCAGCTACATGGAGCAGTGTCCCTTCAGGCCTTATTCCGATGATGAGGATTATCCCTATGTGGCCTCAGAAAAAGGGCAGCAGCTAGAGGAATATTTTTTTCAATGTGCCAAGGAACTGCAGCAGCAAGCAATACGCTGTGGTCACAAGGAAAACGCAGATGTTTTTCTTAGCAAGTGCACTTCCAGTATCACTAATGAGAAAGAATGTGTGTACAGTACTGCTGATGTCTCAGATTCTGCAAAAGTAAAGAAGAACAAAAAGTCGACAGAGACGCCTGTGAGAGCTACGAACTCTGCAAGCAAAGTCTGCCCACCTATAGGACTAAAAGCTGGGGTTCTAGCGAACACAGTGAAAACAGCTGCAATAGCCCCTCCCGAGGTCAGGAAGAAAAATACACATAATACTGCCAAAATGGAGGACAAGATGTGGCATTCCTGTAATGAACCCTACCCCACGGAATAGTGGCCCTTCCGGTCCAATAAGGATACAGCTAAAGATGAAGATATCTCTTATTGGGAAACCGAACCGAGTCAAACCCACAAAACACCTCAAGAATGGTGTAGGTGCCTAAACTCGGTACGCACCAAACAAACAGGTCTCTATGACCGTGAATATTCCTGCCAGCTAACACAATTGCAAGAAAAGCCTGGAGGATACAGTGAAGCTCCTGAAGTTTCAAATAAAGACGGAGACCCCAGAATCCTTGGTGGAACGGAGTCGTCTAAAACAAAAAGGCAGAAAAAGAAAAGCGGTTCTTTACTTACCATGGAAGGAAAAGACACGTCCGCTGATCTCGCGGAGGAAAAGGGGGTCCAAGATGCCCTGCAGCCTAGAGAAAATGGAGGATTCGCCACGTGGATGACAGAATATCCCGAGGGCCCAAGGCAGAAGTCGTGCAACCCAAAGAGTGTCTGTACAGTGCTTACAGTGAGGAACCCTCAACTGACCATACAAGGGAAGCGGAGCCGGAACCAGTGAGTGACGATCCATTGACCAGTCCTGAAGATGCACTGCAAGCTGTCAGGCATAACTGTGATCTGCTCCATGAAGAAGTGAAACTGGAGAGAGAAAATAACGCTGAACTACAGAAGACTGTGCTCGCAATTTACTCTACGGCCAAGACAGAATTGGAAGTTCCAAGGACGCATCTAGATACTGCGAACACTACTATTACCGCCATGGATGAAAAGCAGAACAAGTCTGACCGAATGATTGCTAATCTGAAACAGAAGTATGAGGAGGCACTGAAAGAGAAAACAGTCTCTCAGCAAGAGGTTTGAAATTGCCCTAGAGAGTTTAAAGTCTCTCAGAATGAGCATCTCTGCACACATCTCTTGCAGTAACAATGTAGTGAATTTATTGTTTCAAAATGTATTTAGGAAGAGGAAAAGAGTGAAGATATTGATATACTGTATGGTGTTATACTTTTTTTTAATCTCCCTTAAAAAAGTTATATAATCTTAGTGTTAACCCTATAACAGCTACGGAACATTTAAAATATGTACTATATTTATATGTATGTACAGTAATACTGTATATACTGATATGTAATATATTTGTACTGTTAAACATTTGTGCAGTACAATAGCCTCACCGCGGTCATCGACAAAAATATTCAGTGTGACATCTGGCGAAAAGACACATAAAATGTCATTAAAATGAAAACAAAACACCTAACCGTGAGAAGTCATTTTCTAGGCCCTCTATGGCTACCCCGCAGTAAACCATGTCTTCCCATGGGTGAGATCTCACACCTTTCCCCAATAGCAGGAAAAGTAAGTCTTGCTACAGTACATGTATAGTGTTTGAGAATGTTCCCCCAGAGAACACTACATTTTGTGGTTTATAACAGAGTTTGCATAGAATTCAGTTAATGAATAACATCACTAAATGTCACACCATGTCCCTCCAAAGGGATCAATAACACACTACATATATTTAGAATATATAAGGCGGCATTAAGTAATGATGAGAAAAACAATGGTCATTGTTTTATGAATCACAGTTTTACACCGGTATAATCAGGATAAAAAAGGAAAAGGTATAAGTAATTATGAGTTATTTGTGAAGAAATAAAAATTACATAGAATATATACAGAATATATTAAGTGGTTGTTGAATTACCCTTTGCTTCTAAGACAGGTAATTACATCCTAAATTAAAAACACAATTCCATTCTACCAAAAATATCTCTGGGACATAATACCAGAGTCGCCCCAAAGACTCCCCAATATGCCTTCACAACCCGTGTCCACTAAGCCATCATGGGAGGGGTTAACAGCATGAGGACAAGAGCCACTGTGCTATGCTGATGTTTTATTCTACCAAAGAATCTCTGGGACATAACACCTGACTCGCCCCAAAGGCATTAGCCGGAAGGCAGCCAAAGGGAGTCACTAGTTGCTGCCTTTCGCTGTTGTTTCGTAATGTTACAGCTACTCTATTGCATTCTAAAACTCATCAACCCTCTCATCCCCTGTACCCAATGTTTCAAACTACCTTGCTTTTAGATTGTAAGCTTGTTGTGGCAGGGCCTCTTCTAACAACACATTACAGACCTATCCTCCCTCTTCTAACATAATTTTAATCCTGCCTATAAATGTTACTTATGCCCATAATCATATCGCTAACTGTCCATGAAATGTTTGTAAACTGAATGTATAACCTTTGTTCATTTAATGCAACCATTTATTATTATAATTCTGGCTTTCCCGTCTGTCTCTTGTTTAACAAAAAAAATTGTATATAATTGTAGTTGTTCTCAAACTGACTGTAAAGTATTGTGATGCCCCCTTAAGTGGAACCCTTAAAAAATAAGTGATGATGATGTTCCCTGTTAGAACTTCTTCAGTGTGTAAAGTAGCTAGCTTAGGGCAAACATTTGCACACAACTTTATACTGTACTTTGAGTAAAAATTAAATTAATATTTCTTAACAAAAATTATAACAACAAAACCAACAACATGCATCTTCTACATACTGTAGCACACATTTGATCCTATTTTAGTCTCCACCAGCAGCAAGGAATTTGTCATATATTTAACTTACATAATAATTTATTTGTTTTCATCCATATGATGCAATTTGTTAAAGTCATCACATCAGAGCAAGTATACCAGCTTAGGGCATGGAATAAAAAGCATTTACTGTGTCTGTGTTTCAATGCCCTCTATTGGGTACTAAAGGCCATTAACTGCCCCTTCTGCACAGAATCAATGAGTCTCTTGAACTGCAGTCCATTTGTCTTTGTCTATACAAAGAGTCTTTGGTAATAGTGATGCATTCTTGTCTCATAGAGATCTGTTTCCATAAGAAAAAAGATATTTGCTAGGATGTGACTTGTAATTACAGATCATTATACATTTAAAAATGAAGTCAAAATTCAAGACACAATAACTGTAGCTCTATCTTGGTGTGGCGCATGCTAAAGTGGCTGGATTTTTTTTTTTTTTTTTTTTTTTTCATTACAGTTTATTTTTTAGATCATGGCTGGAATGAAATACAAGTTGTTGAATGTTCTCTGAAAACAAATGAAACATTGTTGACTCCATGTACAAGCATGCCTTACAATCGCCACGGTGTAAGTGGAACACTTTTTAAAAACATCTGTTGCTCAGATACAGAAACCACCAGCTTCCTAGTGACATGTTTTTGGTATAGTCCTTAAAACTAAAAGCCAAGTGTTGGAATCAGAAAAATAATGGGAATAGCTCATTAATCAGGTTTCTGGTCCCGTGTTGAAAGTGAGACTATTAAGAGTATTGGGCACAGAGAAGAGAGGGATGCATGCTGTACACATGGCATTTTGAGTAATAAATAATTATTGATGAAGGGGCATCTTTTGACTGTTTAAAGACACAGTCAAAGCGGCACTTAAAAAAATATATTAAAATAATGTTTGTTTTAATATATACAGCCTTTGATTACCTTTCTTGAAAGCTAATTACTTAAGCTGCCGATCAATTAATTCTCCTGTGATCGTTTAGCAAACATCCTGCTTCTCTGGGTTAACATAATGGCTGCCTTTGAGTTTCAATCAATCCTTCAGTCCGCATAGCTCATCAGCTACAATGTATCCTGATATTAAGGTAACATTGCCTATTGTTACAGTTTACAGCTCAAACTGCTAAGGAACATTTGCAACAAATGATCACAAACAGGAAAGTATTGCAAAGATCTTGCACTGTTTCGGAGGGGGCTTAAAACCTGCTATAGAAATCAAAGGATGCTCACTCTATTAAATCTCATTAAAAGGCGCGTTAAGAGTTCAATAGGTTTTTTTATGAATTAAGTATTATTTAATACTACACACATGATTCATTTATTAAAACACACATGTAGAAAATTGCATAGATTGCTCATTTAACAAGATAAAACCTAAAAACCTGCAAAACCTCATATACATACCTGTACATTCTGTATACACCTACACATCTTTCTCAAACTGACCATGGAAAAGAAAGACGTGGCAATGCCAATGTTGCATTAACTGGGGCTGTCATATTGAACTTTCACTATTACTTTCACTATTTACTTCCAATTCATTTTTTATTTCATATTGAAGCATGTACAGATGTAGCAGGCATTATTTCACCCACTGACATGTTAGCCCTGCCCCTTTTTGCATGTGGCTAATGCATTTAGTAGCAGTTGCTGGCGTGTTGTGCTTGTCCTGCTGCAACGCCCCAGCAGGAGCAAGAACCACGGCTACATCTGTAGGTCTTTTATTAAGGACCTGTTTTAACCCCTTAGCTGCCAGGGGCCCAGCAAGGCATTACTTTGCAAAGCATTGTTGGCCCCTCTGGAAGCGAAGAGGGTAATATTATGTATTGGGTTTTAAAATGTTTGCCGCACAAACATGTTATTGGAGTGTGTGAATAAAAGATATCTTCTATAATAAAAGAACTCCAGGATGTCATATTAAAGAACAGGCACAGTACAGTAACACACTTGAAAGAGGCAAAGATTGACACTATGAAAATGTAAAAAACAATTATAGAAAAATCAAAAATGTATTGATCATGACAATTTCTACTTCCTGTATGGGTTTCTGCGCACTGAATTTTGAATGTACAGTAGAGGCTACTTTGGAACAGAAATAAATCATCATAGCACCAGATCCATGAGTTGACAATATGTAAAGCCTCTTTTGTATTAATTGACGTATTTCTTGAGCAGATTCACTAATCCCAACAAATAGACTTTACATAATTACAAAAATACAATAGCCATTACCGATTCTTTGCAGACATTCAAGGGAACGATCTCAGTAGTGTCTGATTTATACGGTATTAGTGAGTAGACTTCACAATATACGTGTAGCAATTACCCCATTTATGGCATTTGTGAAATCTCACTATTCTTAGCTCTGGCGACCCTGCAGTTCCAGAGATATTTACCTTTTTATGTATTGGTAAAATGAAAGTAAAATCACACATGGATGTCAAGGTCATCCAACAGGAAGCTGAGATGCCATGCTCTGATGACATTGCATCTTCTAATTGGCCCGTGGGAGTGAGGTTTGGATGGTAGCCACATTGATTTCCCATAAGGAAGCAGAAAAGGTAAATATCTCGAGAACCAGGGCATCACAGAGCTAAAAATAACATTGTTCAGCTTCTTGGATCCAATTCTGTACAATAATAAATAAAAAGGTAGCGGATATTGTTGCTTGAAAAGAATATTTTTAGAATGGATAAACAAATCCTAATTAACATACATATATAACAGACATTCCACTCAATAGTTGCAGAATTGTGCAGTAATCTCAAACAATTCATATCTTTTAAATATGCCTGCATACATGCTGCAATATACAAAACTATACAATTATAGGCACTTGTCTGGCACTTCTGTCATGCAGTACTAATGTTTTGGAATCGCCTATTTATAAAGACATTGATTTTACATACTGTATCATAGTGTGTAATCAGAACAGAAGCACCAATGAGTGAACCATACAGAAAGGTTCACAAAGAAAGCATGGTCAAAATGTATTTTAGAGTATAGTTATATAACTATTACTCACAGTTAAGCACAACAATGCTAAAAGACAAAACGTTAATGTATCTACTGCAGCATCAATGATGTTCTGACATTTTTAAACATAAACAGAAGCAATGAAACAACATTTTCATACCTTAATGATGTGATGTTTCTTTTTGAGTGTTGGCATCTTAAACATTTGGCACCAATATATTGTGTCTTTATACGGGATAGGCACCTGTCTTGAAAAAATATGCACATTTTCAACTTGCAATCATGTTCTAAAGGATGCATACTGTATATTCTTGGCCTTTGGGATTGCAGGTCGAGGTGCTGAAACCTTGTCGTCTTTTATGCTCTTAACACCATTAATATCTTAAACAACCAATAGGATTCCTGAAGTCCAGCACCTCTTTAAATACAGTATATGGGCATAATAACAGCATAATACTATAGGTAAAATGGCATGAGTTCTAACCTCTAAAGCCTCTTCACATGGAAAACTCTGTAGGATTCAATCTCTTAAGTACTGTATCACACATGTTTAAACAGTGTACAGATGTTAAAAAAAGTCTTTTTTTCACAAGTTTGTAAATAAATACATTTTTACATAGGAAATACCAAATTCTGTATACAGTAGGTAAACTGAAGCAAAGGATAGAAAATGGTATTTACCCTAAACCACTGTTCTAGGGTGGATACGCAACAGTAAGAGAAAGGACTATTTCATTTACAAATTTTGCCAGTCATCAAACCATATTTTATCTCTGGCTATTATTCTCTGTTTGCACCTTCTTTTTATGTATTCCAATTCTCAGCTACTGTACTTATGAATTCCTGTACTATCTCCATGTTGACTAAAGGGTTTATTCAATATCCACCAAAGTTGACAATCAGGCCATTTTGGGGCAGAATTCCCCACCGACTTAAATTGGAATTTCGTCCGAAAATGTTCCAATCGGCCATTTTGGTGGATACAGAATAAGCTCTTAAATCTGCTATGAGGCTATTCCTTGTAACGACCACCATTTTTGTATTGAAGTGCTATATCACATGTCCCCGTCTTCCATCATCTGTGCGTGGACAAGTCTAATGATATACAGTAGCCACAAAGCCACACCTCATATCAGTTGGTACTCCTTCCAAATTCCTTAATGAAGCAGAAAAAAAGTTTAAACTTACGGCCAGATTTGTGAAGTTAAAATACGCAGTGTCTATAGATATAAGATTGGTTTTCTCAGGGTTTAGCAATCGTAAGCTTTTCCGACCACGATTCGATCCATGGTAGGTGGGGCCAGTGCTTCCAAAGTCGTCCGCGTGATAGGCCCAAATTACTCTGACTGTACTTTCCTGCAAATTAACAACAATTTTGAAGTGTCACGGAAATAAAAAAACTTCAACAAGCATGCCAAATATAAAAATACCTTACAGTACATTTTAAAATATATTACTATGTTTTTATTTGCTCAAATAAAATTTTACTTACCGTTATAGTTTTATCATTTGGATCACAAGTGTGGAGATCTCTACTGAATTTCAAAATAGTGTGAGTGCCATTTTCCATGGCATACTCAAGGTTATAGTTTTGCTGAGAGTCTCGATGGAGAACCCTGTCTGCATCTGTAAAATAGTCCTGTGAAAAAAATGAACTCATTCAAATATTTACAAAAAAAACATTTTGGTGCGATCCTTAGTGAATAATCAAAACTTATTGAATGATCCACACACCAAGAACTGAAGTGTAGACCAAAAATGTGAATACTAAAGTGTCCAGATTAATGGAGTCTCACAAAACGTTCCAATGTGCAATAGAAGTACTGTACTAAGGAAATTGCCAATTGGAGCTGTGGCCTTCAAATTGAGTTGTAGCAGATTCAAAATGGATTCATCATATCCAGAATTTAATTTATAAAACAAAGAATAAAAGCACATGCTCCAAAATATAATTCTATTTAATAAAACATATACTGTAAAAGAGGGCTATGTTAGACATGCCTTCGCAGATATGGGTAGTAACAATCACATAGCATAACCTGATGTTGCACATGTGCCTGCTGCTTGTGGTTAAAATTGATGTGGTCACAGCATCCATAGTGGCCTCCCTTGATGCCAACCCAAATCAAATTTCCAGTTTGGGGATTCAGGCCTAGACCGCAGACAAACTGAGCACAGACCGCTGAACTAGCCACACTGCTCTGCGTTCTCAGCGTTCTCAAGCAGATAGCTTTGTTCTTCTCTGTCATCATAGGGAGGGGTGCAGCAAATAGTTGTGAGCTGGCTAGTGACTCAAAGTAAGTCCCATTGGACCACTAGCCACTGGCAGCAGGCACCTCTCCTATGTTACAGGGAAAAGTGAAGGGGAGCACAAAAAGATACAAATATATGCAAATCAAGTCAATGAAAAGTGCAAGTGATATGAGAAAGTATCAAAATAAGAGATATACTAAAAGCAAACAAGGTATGGCTGGATTCCAGGGGATTTCCATCAGATGTTCATCTGTATTTGAATTGCATATATTTGTATGTTCTTGCGCTCCCCTCACTTTTCACTGTATCATTTGATTGAAGGATTTGGAAACAAGCCTTCATTTGGGTTACAGGGCTGCATTTTGTTTTTTATATACAGTCATGTGAAAAAGAAAGAACACACTCTTTGAATTCCATGGTTTTGCATATCAAAACATAATAACAATCATCTGTTCCTTAGCAGGTCTTAAAATTAGGTAAATACAACCTCAGATGAACAACAACACATGACAAATTACACTGTGTTATGATTTAATTAACAAAAATAAAGCCAAAATGGAGAACTATGTGTGAAAAACTAAGTACACCCTTACTGCTTCCATAGGAATTAAGATGCTAAGTAGCAAACAGGTGTTGCTAATCAAATGCCCTTGATTAATTGATCATCAGCAAGTGTGACCACCTCTATAAAAGCCGAAGTTTTAGCAGTTTGCTGGTCTGGAGCATTCAGGTGTGTGTTAACACAATCCAAGGAGGAAAGACATCAGCAATGATCTTAGAGAAGCAATTGTTGCTCCCCATCAATCTGGGAAGGGTTATAATGCCATTTCCAAACAATTTAAAGTCCCTCATTCTACAGTGAGAAAGATTATTCAAAAGTGGAAAACATTCAAGACAGTTGCCAATCTTCCCAGGAGTGGACGTCCAAGCAAACTCATCCCAAGGTCAGACCGTGCAATGCTCAGAGAAATTGCAAAAAAAAAAAAGATTTACATCTCAGACTCTACAGGCCTCAGTTAGCATGTTAAATGTTAAAGTTCATGACAGTACAATTAGAAAAAGACTGAACAAGTATGGTTTGTTTGGAAGGGTTGCCAGGAAAAAGCCTTTTCTCTCTAAAAAGAACATGGCAGCACGGCTTAGGTTTGCAAAGTTGCATCTGAACAAATCACAAGACTTCTGGAACAATGTCCTTTGGACAGACGAGACCAAAGTGGAGATATTTGGCCATAATGCACAGCGCCACGTTTGGCGAAAACCAAACACAGCATATCAGCACAAACACCTCATACCAACTGTTAAGCACTGTGGTGGAGGGGTGATGATTTGGGCTTGTTTTGCAGCCACAGGACCTGGAATCTTGCAGTCATTGAGTCGACCATGAACTCCTCTGCATACCAAAGTATTCTAGAGTCAAATGTGAGGCCATCTGTCCGACAGCTAAAGCTTGGCCGAAATTGGGTCATGCAACAGGACAATGATCCCAAGCACACCAGCAAATCTACACAGAATGGCTGAAAAAGAAAAGAATCAAGGTGTAGAGATGGCCCAGTCAAAGTCCAGACCTCAACCCGATTGAAATGCTGTGGCAGGACCTTAAGACAGCTGTGCATAAACAAATGCCCGCAAACCTCAATTAACTGAAGCAACGTTGTAAAGAAGAGTGGGCCAAAATTCCTCCACAACGATGCGAGAGACTGATAGTCATACAGAAAATGCTTACTTCAAGTTATTGCTGCTAAAGGTGGTTCTACAAGCTATTGAATCATAAGGTGTACTTAGTTTTTCACACATGGCTTCTCCATTTTGGCTTTATTTTTGTTAAATAAATCATGACACGGTGTAATATGTCATGTTTTGTTGTTCATCTGAGGTTGTATTTACCTAATTTTAAGACCTGCTAAGGAACAGATGATTGTTATTATGTCCTGATATGTAAAACCATGGAATTCAAAGAGGGTGTACTTTCTTTTTCACATGACTGTATGTATATATATATATATATACACACACACATATACATATATTTATATATACATATACATATACACAGATAACAATCACACACACACACATATAATTGTTAAAATGAGACATTTCATTATTTATACTTTTCAACTATCGTACCATTTTTATGAACAGAATAAACATGAGAAAAAGACTTGATGTGTTCTCTATATTCTTGGAATATCTTAAGTACATACTGTACTAAAGGACAAGAAGTCTTATACAAAAGAGGCACTGTAGTAGCGAAGTCCTAAAAAATAGAAGTGCTGCACCATAACTCAGTACACAAGGGTGCTGACAAGAGGAAATAGGTCTTGAGCGCACCAAGGACTGGGCATTGAAAACAAGACAGAAGGGGACCTTTTCTTGGACACAGGACCCAGGAACCTGCCAGAGGCTGGACCCTCCAACACACCAAGACACCCCTGACCGGAAGGGCCACCTGCTTTAAGGTACCGCTGAGACTTTGGGGGTGGTATACTAGTAAGGGCTTTTCCCCCCAATCTTACAGATAGGGAATGGGGAGTGAGTTAGCCCTTACACAGGGATAGGTGTTTGATGTTTTATGTATATGTAACGGGTTTCCCCCCCCCCAATCGCAGATATAGTGTGGGGTGCAAGAAAACATACAATGTTACCATAGGTGTGGTGCATTACCTGTTGGCTCGCAGGAGGGCTGAGCTTCTGCCACGGGGAACCTGGGGCAATTATACTAGGGGTACTCACTTACAACGATGCAGCGCCTCTACCTGCGATGGCTCCCACCAGAGGGGGAGAGGTTCCTCGCAGGACAAACACAATAATCACATAGACAGCATGTATATTAACTAGGGACTTTACTAACATGCAATACAACACATCACATTCATAATAACCTGTGTCCCTCTCACGAGGAGACACTAACCGCGACGTCTCACAGGACGCTTCCCCAACACCAGGTGATCCCACCCAGTGTCCAAAGAACCCCACCCAATGTCCCGCACTCTTGCAGAGAGAGTCAATGGGTGACTGCGCAGTCACAATTACACTAAGGGCCCGTTGGTGCACTTATGAATGTATGATACCTGCCGAGCACTCCGGTGCTCGGGTCAGCAACACTTCACAAAGGGTCAGTCGTAGGATGACGTCATCTGATCCCCAACCGGACTCCTTGCACGTGGACCGCCAGGGGCGATCCCAACCTGGAAACAGTCTCTGAGGACCCCAACTTGGATCCGAGCTCTCAGCAGGAACCGCAGCGTCCGCTGAGTCTCTATCTAACACTACAACAACGTGGCACACACTATACTATAAGCCGTCCCTTTAGCACAGCATCCTTAGGTGGCTTTGGGGAAAACTCCTAGGGGCCTACAGGGGTTAATGACCTGCCCCACTTCCCTAACTCTTCCCAGTCCTCTCAGCCTCACTAATACCTAACAGCAGCAAGCTGTAGCTCACTGGATGCTGGCAGCCAACGTGCTGCGCAACAAGGTGCCTGCCTGTCAGACCTCACAGCACTGACAGCCGTGACTCTGACAAGGCAGCACTCTAACACTAAGGGCAGCATACCTATCTTGGGCCTCCCTCAGCACTTACCCACTAACCTAGTGGGGAGTTGGGGCCTACCTGGGGTGTGGGTACCTATAGGGGTGCAGGAGCTGCACTCGCTCCCTGCACCCTTCCTTCCCTCACCGCTCCCCTGCTCCAACTGACTAACGTGGTGCAAGCGCGCGAAAATGTATCCAATCTGCAGGGACATCTTAAGCCCTATTGGCTCCCTGGCATCACGTGGGGCACGCAGAGGCTCATGGTACTCGTAGTCCCTGCTCAGAGCCTTCCCTGGTAGGCTAGAGCTTCGCGGGCTTTTCCTAGGCTGTACTGCGCCTGCGCAAGCTATCTGCGGCTGCCTCAATCTTTCCCGGCCTAGCCTTGCCCTCGCGCGACTTCTCCCTGGTTCTAGAGGCTGTACTGCGCATGCGCGACCACTGCGCATGCGCAAACTAAGGGGCAATGGCGGCGCCCTATCCGCCCGGCTCCGAGAATGCTGGGATCCCCGTGACGCGCGTGCGGCCTTGGCAACCGGCCGCACGCGTCCCCGGCAACCCCCTGAGCCGGGACCTGACCGCCCTCACCCCTGCGATCGGCGCGGGGCCGCCCTGGGACTCGGCAGTACCCGCGATCGCACTCAAGGTGAGGGGGGTGCTGACACCTACGGGAGACCTGGCTACATATATTTTTGTTTGCTGTGTTATTTAAAGGAACAGACAATAAAGCCTTATATTAATTTCACCCTAAAAACGGTCTCCATTTTGCATACCTCTGCACACATCTCTTACACTTACCCATAGCACATTCCACACTACTGTACATGACCCTTACACCCTTACCTTCCGCCATTCCGTTCCTCACCTCACCCACATAAACATAGACACCTTAGTTGGGTATAAATGGCGACAGCCTTTTAGTAATCAAATCATAATATTCCTGCACCTGGTCATAAAGTAGCCCTGCCAGCTGAACCATGATCCATGCCCACCGCCACTACATGACCCAGTGGGCACTCATGGTTTGTAATACCGGGGGGTCTGAATTTGGAGTACACCTTTAGGCCCACTGCACTTTTCCCTGACCCAAGAGCGCCTCCTCTTGGACCTGTCACATACCTCCTCATTTTACCACCTAAATAGAACTTACCAGTCACCAAACTGGCTGACACATGTTTGCTGAACTTGGCTAAAAGGAAACACACTGTTGGCCCAAAACAATCCTGTTCAGACCCAATCTCTCCTGACCCAGCCACAAAATCCTGCCAGGCCCTCCATGCCCCTATGTATGCTGCCCAGGCTGCTGGTGCCACTGACTGTTTCATGACCTTCATCAACCATCCATATCTGCCGAACTGAGCAAAACAATGATTCCGAATCGGATCTTGGGACCAACTGCCGAAACAAACAAAAAAACATTTTCTTGACAAAGCATCTGCAATAATGTTTTCCACTACTGACATATGGCATGCTCTGAACCAGATATTATTCTCCAGACAATTGAGCACCAGATGCCTTAATAGCCATACCACCGGTAGCAAACTGGCGAACAATCTGTTCACAGCTTCTACCATCTTTAAATTGTCTGAACGCAATAGAACTTTCCTATCCCTTAACTTCTCTCCCCACAGTTCAACTACCAGTCCTAAGGGCAACATCTTTAATGTCAGGTTCCTTATTAAGCTGGACTCCAGCTAATCTCTCAGCAAGTGGTCTGCACACCGCTTTTTTCCAAAAACTGTTTCAAAGCCCACTGAACCTTTCACGTTGGTAGAGTTTCATGTCATGGCTAAAAACCTCCCCCAACTGTACCAATATTTTGCCATTTTACTTAACCAGGAACTCTTCCTACACTCACATGTCTCCCTTCATGTCCTTCGATACCCTCCTAATATGGTGACCACATTTGAGCCTTGTCATTGCTCCTGCTAGTCGCCTGCAAATACCCTTCCCATTGACATTAGTCGACAACCTGCAAAAGGCATGTCTAGCCTAGACCTGCTTCTGGATACTTCACTTGTATATCCAGTATGGCCCCCTCTGGGCCCTAGTGGAGGATATATCTTCCTGTGTGCTATTGCGACCCTTGTCTACCTACCTCCTGTTTGGGGCCTTGTCCTTCAGGGGCCTGTTTGTGGCCCTGGCCTCCTGATGCCTACTTGTGGCCCGCTCCTCATATGGCCTGCACGGGGCCCTATCCCTAGGAGACTGCTTGTGCCACTGGCTCTGAGTCCTGCTGAACCTTCCTATGCTGTGTGCCTGGGCCTGCTCCTGTATCCCCATTGATCTGGTCAGATCCCTGGCGTCTTTGGCCCTGTCATGGGCACTCAGCCCCCCTGTATTTTAGCATGAGAATCATGGTATGGCTTTTCTTTTTGCTTCCCTCTCTTCCACTTTGGCTTTTTCATCAGTGGGGCCACATTGTTGAAAGCAATAACCTCTAAACTTTTCTGATACCAATTGTTTAACCCACCATAGTATCTTTTTGTATTTTTCATCAGAGTGTATGTTACCAAGATGTGTTCTCCTGTAAACTGTGTTCCCTTGTCTGTTACCACTGCAGATGTAGCACATTTTAAATCGCTCCCACTATCACATGATAGATTTTCTTGCAACTCCATTAAAACAAAGGAAGACAAAAGTTACATTGCGTAGTAATGCAAACAAACTGTGCGACTTTACATGATAATGGCAGTGCTAATGTGGACAACATCTGTATCCCAGGTACACCAAAACAGGAAATATTAATCCAGAGTTTACCAATGGGGATTTTCCTGTGAATTATACCGTCGGATGTACCACAATCCACTTAGAACAGGCATTGACTATGACTAAGATCATATGCTGTATCCCATAAATGGAACAGTATAATCCATATGGTCTCTAGTTCAGGGTCATTGGGGACACTCCCATGGATGTAAAGGTGATTTGGGGTTGCATGCTGAGCTGTCACAATGGCAAACCAGCTGAGATATCTCCTGGTCTATATTTTGCCGCAACACATAATTGTGCAAAACTCTTCATGAGAACCAGTCCTGGATGTGCTTCATGTAACAGTCCTAGTATTTATGGTTTACAGTTAGGTGGTACCATTTTTTGAGATCCCCATAGCAAACATTCATCTTAGACACTTAAAGTTTCAATTTGTGTGTAATAAGGCTGAAGTTCTTCACTTGCTTTTACCACCCAGACATTGGTCACTAGTCTCTTGAGCCTGGGTAACAGGACATCCTTCTTAGTCCATTCCTGTACTGTATATGGATGGTGTCCTCTGGTGATATAGGCAAATTAACCAAGAATATACTGTAGTTTCAGCTGGCTGAGGAACTGTTACCAGTTTGTCAGGTAAATGTAACTTGCTGAGTGCACCCGACATAAATCGTCATTGAAAATGGCATGATGACTTCTGAAGAATTCTTCTCTGCTGTCATGTAACTTTGCAGACTTCAACTCTGGCACTGCTTTGGGTGTTGGTGCCTCTATTATTGTGTGAAACTTTTTTTTAAACATGTATATCAGATGCCTCAGTCTTGTCAAAGATAAAAACCCTTCAGGAGATTGGAAGGCACACTTATCTGTCTTTAGGAAAATCCCTATATCTGTTAATATTAGCAACACCTGTTCCAGGTTTCCCAAGTGTTCTACATCAGTGCTTCCAGTTATCAGAATATCAGAATAGGCCCTGAAAACAGGCATCCACAGCCCTTCCAAAAAATACCAGATGCAGCAGAGACTCCAAATAGCAGGTGATTATAATGGAATACGCCTACTGGGTGTTAATAGTAAATAATTTCATGATAATTCATCCAACTCAACTTGTAAGCAATCCTTAAGCCAATCTTTGTGAACATTTCCCCCCCAGACAGTATAGAGTAAAAGTCTTAAATTTTGGGGAAAGGGTAGGCATTCACCTTAGCCATTCTGTTAATCGTAACTTTGTAGTCTCCACATATCCTTACATTACCATCTTTTTTTAACGAATCAAGGGGAAAAAACTGAAAATAGAATTACTGCAAAAAAGTCATTTTAATGACTAAAATAGTCAAAAATATCCAATGTTCCGGTGAGAAGCACCTTCCTGGTATCACTGATGAAGGTGCTCCTCACCGGAACGTTGGATATTTTTGACTATTTTAGTCATTAAAATTACCTTTTGCATTAATTCTATTTTCAGTTTATTCTGGTGTGCTTTGCTCCCTTGATTCACTATGCTGTTCTTTGGCTAAGAATTTTTTGCCTTAAGCACCCTCTCTGTTTTTTTCCAAGTTGCAGTTAGTCCCCATGATTTAGGGGCATCCCAAGTTGCTTTTTCCTGATTACTCCTTTTCTTTTACATTAACATATTTTTTTAAGACAATGTTTTTTTTTAACACTGTCAGAAAATTGAACAGGTTTTATTATGGCAGCTGCCTCCAGGCATTCTAGTTCCTGAACCACTTAATGGCACATTGCATAGGCACTGGGTGTGGTTTGAAGAAACATGGCTTGACATCTGTATCTACAGTACAGTACATCAATTTGCCCTTAACACATTTCAGTGTCCCAAGTCCTTCAATCACCAACTGTGAATGTTCCACAAGTAACTGTTCAAGTGACATTACTTAGTTACTTTGTCGATGAGGTTGAAAAAAAACATATCCATCAAGTTCAACCTATGTTAAATTTAAGCACCAGATGCTTATCCTATATTTGTATTTATAGTATATTGATCCAGAGGAAGTCAAACCAAAAAAAAAAAACAGGAAAACTTTATTCAATTATGTTTCATAAATGGGAAAAAATAAATTCCTTCCTGACTCCAAAAAATGGCAATCAGATTTCTCCCTGGATCAGCATCCTTCCCATGTTTAGTTGTTTGATAAAAACTTTGTATACCTTTCCTTTAAAAAATGATGTCGGGCGCATGCGCGACGTGGAGGAGAATGGAGTACTAACTCTTGAGCTCCGCTCCCACCGGCACTTGTAATTTAAATAAAAGCGGCAGAAACTAATATTTCACGGCATATCACACAGCATAATAAACATAAACACCCACAGATGGCATCCAGCAAAGCAGCGCGGACCAGGAGCCAGCCGGTCTCCACATACTTCAAGAGAAAGGGGGTGACCCCACCGGATAAGCCGGAATCTCCCGCGCGGTCTAATAACATGGATCCCGAAATCGATCCAACTGCTGAGGAGGACAGAGATGAAGAGATGGTCCGACGCAAAGATTTAAAAGAGTTTTGCTCCAAAATGCAAAAATTCTTTAAAACAGAACTTTGGGCCATCAAGAAGGATGTAGATGCACTGGGTGAACGAACGGCCACCTAGAAACAACCACGGAAGAAACAACTGCTGCCATATCGCAAACGCAAGATCAAGTCACCACACTAAATGATCGGATTAGACTGCTAGAAGATAAAGTGGAAGATGCAGAAAACCGTGACAGACGGTGTAATATTAGACTGCGGGGGGTCCCTGAAAGCGTCCTGGACCCAGAGGATTTCACGAATAACTGGCTAGAAAATCTCTTCCCTGATAAACCAGAATCTGAAATACGTTTAGACAGGTACCACAGGGCTTTACGCAGGAAGCCTCAAAAAGGCGATCCCCCCAGAGATATTGTGGCCCGTTTTCATCACTATCGCACCAAAGAAGAGGTGTGCAGGATTGCCAGAGAAGCAAGATCTCTGGAGTTCGAAGGAGTCAAACTCCAGGTCTACCAGGACCTTGCCCCTGCTACCCTGATTAAAAGAAAGGCTCTGGCTCACGTCACAAAAGTACTCAGAGATAATAACATTAAATACAGATGGTTATTCCCTTGCGCCTTACTTTCCATTAAAAATGGCGTGGCACATACTCTGAGGAGTCCAGAAGACGAGGAGGGCTTCCTAGCAAAAATCGGCGTTACAAGATCTCCCCAAAGTCCGTCTCACCCCCCGCCAACCAACTCGAATGGCCCCGCTCCCACCGGGTACAAAGCTGGGTCTACCCGTTCCAAGAATGGCGCAGAGGCACCCGTGACTCCAGACACTGACTGAGTCCGTCCCAGGCAGCTGTGTTCCATTTGAAACCTACCATAAATCTTCTAAGACTTAAACACACATCTCACACTCCATCTGGTACGAAGACGACCTACCAAGACCAAGGGAGAGGGAAGGGATCGCGGAGCAGCTCCGTCCACAACTTCAGAATGGCAGCCATCTTCCCACGATCCTTCTCCAAGCCAAGCGGGAAACAGAATGGCTTTTTCCCGCGCGAGGGATCTGACGTCATCGCCGGGCACCTCCCTCTCGCGAGATCTGGATTACTTCCTGGAGTGCGCATATCTCTGGCACAGATGTGACACATCACAGGAGGCTGCACACCCTGAGATGCAGCACCTCCGGAGACTCGCAAAAGACCCAATAAATAACATTTAATTAGTTCCATCTAGTGTCCCATATTATCCCTTTAGTCCCATACTTGACCCGTTCCCATTCACCTTACACCTCCGAAAATAAAAATAAAATCTCACAAACCAGCAAACAATTAATAAATACATACATACACTGTACACTATGGCCAAGGTGCTGTATACTATATATGTAGGTGCTGTTATGTATATGTTCCTAAAAGCATCTGTAGGCATCTGTATACATGTAAGTTCATGTGTTTAGGTGTACTATGGGAGCATTATATACACATACGGTATATATGTCGTAATATATATGTGAAGGTTGTATAATATGATATACATATGGGATCCGGGAGTATATGAATACTATGTGTACTCTGTGTACTATATGCTATGTACTACATTCATAGTGCAATGGTTGATATATATGTGATATACTGAAATATATATTGCATTGCGTATTATGCGCTTTATATATACTGTCCTATACTGTAAGCTATGCACTATGTTCTATATATCATACACAGTATATACTATATATTAAGTACCATAGGGACTACATATACTATACGTCGTACTAATATGCTTTGTACTATGCACTACATGATGAAGACGGCATATATGTATATGTATATAGAGGCTATATATACTGTATACTATTATCTCCTATTTTCCTCTACCAGTATTAGCAGCAGTTCTAATCCTACCATCAATATATCTACGTTAGTGAAGGTTTAGTTAAAAGACAGATGGTTAAGCTGATATATTATTAGGATTTGGAGGCTTTCAGTTTTATGTGTAATATTTATATAGTTATTACATCCCAAACATTACTCAAGGGATAAGTAACTTTGTTATGTCTCATATAAACTTTAGATGATCAGTTTCACAGCTAATATACTTAATTCTCTGTACATAGTAAGGGATTTAGACACGTTTATCTAAATCACAGAAACGTTAACACCCTACCTATGTTGTATACCCTGTATATCTGTCTCATATGCCTTATTTGTCTTGTAGATCATATGTCTTGTTTGTCATATCATATCATATGTCTTCCCTGTCCCACTTGTCAGGCAGTTCTTAGAAGTTATTTAGGTCAGTCTATTAAGTGTCACAAAAGTTGTTATTACATACGGCTAAAGTTACAGCTGTAACGATTCTCTGTTCTATGGTTCCTGTTTAATTTAAGGTTTCTATTTCTATTTGGCATCTATAACACCCAGTTTTATCTGTCGCAACTAACAAGATAATAAATATATGGAAATTGTGCCGGGGGGAGTATCCCCGGCGTCGCGCATGTGTTCCTTTTTGTTGAGGACCGACCACAAGACCCAGAGAGGTCAGTCTCCAATACAGGAGTTTGGCCCACCCATTTGGTGGAACCAAAAGACCTACCTTCTGGGCGCAGGGGCTATCCTCGGGGGCTCCCGTGGTATGCCCTTGTTTTTTGTTCACTTTTTACTTTTTTTTCCCTTCCCTGTGGTATCCCTCTTGTTTCTTCCCTTGTTCTGTCTCCCTATCCCCTCTCTTTCCCCTTCCCTCCCCTCCTAAGGACATTCGGAGCCCTGCAGACTGGTCTATATGGCATGAGAACTACAAGCACAACAGATAGATTCACCGGTGATATAGCTAAAAGTGAGTATATGAGTCGTTACACTAGTTACCTCTTTTACTACAACATATGGCGTTAACATTAATATCTCACAATGTAAATGGCTTTAATAGTCCAATCAAAAGAAAATTAGCTTTTACGGACTATAAGAGAAAACAGGCGGATGTGTTGCTCCTACAGGAGACACACTTCAGTAACAAAAATCCACCTAAATTCTTAGATAAGGGCTTCTCCCAATATTTCACCGCCTCAGCCTCAGCCAAAAAAAGAGGAGTAGCCATCCTGTTCAGTAACAGAGTCCCATTTATCGCCCAGACAATTAAAAAAGACGCTGAAGGCCGCTTTATTATTTTAATTGGAACGATCCATGAACAGCCTATCACATTGGCCTCACTATACGCCCCCTGCATACAAGATGCAATTTTCTTTGAAAAGTTTTTCAAAATACTAAACTCAGTAGCTAAAGGATGCATCATAGTAGCAGGAGATTGTAATATTACAATGCATTCGGCATTAGATAGATCAGGAGGAGGAGTCTCTGACAATAAAAAGGCGCAATTCGCCCTTCACAAAGGCCTAAAAGATACCCAGTTAGTGGATATATGGAGAGAGCTACACCCATCTACCAGAGATTATACTTTTTATTCCCACCCACACACCTCATATAGTAGAATTGATTACCTCTTTGTCTCGTGCCATCTGGTTCCTATGGTCACTCATTCAGAGATCCATGATATTTCATGGTCCGACCATGCACCAATAGAGCTAAGGTGCAACAATATCCGGGCCAATCGACCAGGTGCAAACTGGAAACTTAACGAATCTATTCTTAAGATACCTGAAATTTGTGATACTATAGACCGAGAAATAGCTCAATTTTTTGAGATAAACACAGGCTCTGTGGAATCCCATATGATTCTTTGGGAGGCTCATAAAGCAACCTTAAGGGGCATATTAATCAGCTAAGAGAAAACGAGAAAGAGATTCCAAAATCAAAACGCTCCAAACCAAACTACACTCTCTTCTCTCAAACCACAAAACCAACCCTGATCCACAAACAACAAGGGATCTAAAAGATACAAATATAGAATTGAATATGTTATTGACTTCCAGGGCAGATAATTCCCTAAGTTGGTCCAAGAGGAAGTTTTACGAAAAAGCTAACAGGCCGGATACGATGCTAGCTCGAGCGCAAAAAGATAGGCAATCTAAGTTTAACATCCAAGCTATACGCTTAAAATCGGGCATACAAACAGCCAATCCCAAAAAGATAGTAGAAGAATTCGGTTCATTTTATGGTTCCTTATATGACGGAAAGAAAGTGGCACATAATAACAATACGAGCAAAGCATTGAGAGATTTCTTAGCTAGCTCAAAACTGGAGAGATTGACAGAGCAGGACAGAAAGGCTCTGGGCGCCGACTTCACATTAGAAGAAGTGTCACGGGCCATTAAAGAACTTAAACCATCAAAAGCGCCAGGACCAGATGGTTTCTCGGGGCTATATTATAAGAAGTTCTCTATCTTACTTGCCCCTCGGCTGCTCCACATGTTCAACGCTATATTAGCAGGAGCACCAATTCCTGGAGATATGCTGCGGGCGTCTATATCATTAATACATAAACCTGGCAAGGATCCGCTGAATTGTAAAAGCTACAGGCCAATTTCCTTAATCAATACCGATATAAAGATATATGCTAAATTGTTGGCCAACAGATTAAGTCTAATCCTACCCAGACTAATACATCCAGATCAGGTCGGCTTCATCAAAGGGAGGCAGGCAGCGGATAACACTCGACGATTTATTGATCTGCTAGAATTGGCAAACAAAAATAATGCTCAAACCATGTTATTAAGTCTGGACGCAGAAAAAGCTTTTGATAGGATAGACTGGCCATATCTTCAAGAGACGCTAGCAGCATTTGGCTTCGGGGATCGGTTGAGTGGAGCGATTATGTCGCTGTACTCAGGCCCAACCGCCAGGGTTATACATCAGGGCTTCCCCTCACTCTCATTCCAAATTCAAAGTGGCACAAGACAGGGATGCCCATTATCTCCCCTCCTGTTTGCCCTATGTATAGAACCCCTGGCGGCACGCATTAGAGATAATTCGGACATCTCAGGGTTAAACGCTTATTCCCAATCACATAAAGCGGCCCTGTACACAGATGATATCCTACTAATCATTTCAAAACCCCTCACTTCACTACCTAACCTATTTGACCTACTAGACAAATTTTCTAAGGTCTCTGGGTTCAAAATAAACCAATCCAAATCCGAAGCTTTGAATATCAATCTCCCTAGACATACGGAGAAACTACTGAAACTAAATTTTAAATTTAATTGGCAAAAGAAATCTATAAAATACCTAGGGATCCACATCACCAAAGATGCAAAAAGCATCTATAATGCAAACTATCCCAACCTGATTTGGACATTAAAACAAGACCTTATCAGATGGTCTTCCAAGAAGATTTCTTGGATAGGTAGGATACATAGCGTTAAAATGAATCTACTTCCTCGTATCCTATACCTCTTCCAGACATTGCCTGTGCCACTCAAACTGAAGGATATACTCTCACTTCAGTCTGCAATATCTAACTTTATCTGGGGAGGAAAAAAACCGAGAGTTAATAAACTAAATATGAAAAGACCTACCTTAGCAGGTGGCTTAGCGGTACCCTGCCTGTTATCATATTACAAAGCGGCTCAATTAAGTCAAATTATACAATGGCATTCTGACCCTAAATTGAAAAGATGGGTGGAATTGGAAAGTTCTGCTTGCTCTCCATTAGAGCTTAGCAACCTGATTTGGCTACCTAAAAAAGCGAGGAAAACCGCTGCCCTACCGCTCACCTCAATGACCAACTCCATATCGGTTTGGGAAGTAACAAACATAAAAAACTCACTCACATCAGGCTGTTCTCTGATGTCCCCCATTTGGAACAACCCAAGTTTTGCACCTGGCCTAATTGGTACAAATAGTTCAATCTGGAAACTAAAAGGATACAATAGAATCAAGGATATGGAAGGATATAATCTGAAAATTAAAACATTCGACCATATCAGATTAGAAAAAGACTTGCCCCACTCAGAATTCTATAAATACCTCCAGATTAGAGCATTCTATAACAAATTTGCCCCGTACCCTCCCCTGACGAAATTCGAAAAGCTCTGCCGGGCAGAAACCGACACTAAGGGACTTATATCTACGATCTATGGAGAGGTAGTCGAATCTGCTACATCTAAACAGCAAACACCTTCATTCCAGAACCAATGGGAGATAGATTTAGGGGAATCCCTAGAGGATGAGGATTGGGACTCCATATTTTTAGCCACTGCCAAAAGTTCCATATGCACCACACTGAAGGAGAACGCATATAAAGTTCTTATGAGATGGTACCTCACCCCACTAAAATTATCGAAATTCGTACCAGGGTCCTCCCCATTGTGCCCCAAACAATGTGGAGGAACAGCTGATCTGTTACATATGCTGTGGTCTTGCCCGTTGATAACCCAAATTTGGGAAAAAATCAGAAATTGGATCCAGAGGATTTTTGACCTCTCTATTCCCCCTGATCCTTGGCTGTTTCTCTTAAACAGACCTTTAAAGGATTTATCAAAGTCACATAACAAATGAATTGCTCATTTTGCAATAGCCACACGGTGTGAGATTGCAGCACTATGGAAACGCCCCGATATCCCAATTATCCCAAAGATTCGGAATCGTATTTGGTTTATCTGCCAGATGGAAAAATTAACAAGTTTAGTTAATGATACTGGCGATAACTTTCTAAAAGTCTGGACCCCTTGGTTAGCACAGACAGACATCCCCGGGGTAGAACGTGACACAATTTGGCTTTGATAGTAAGAGATGCGTTCTCCTTCGGGAAAGTAAAATAATTACCCCCACACACACAATGGGATCAATTACTTAAAGCTGAATAGAGCCCTAGTTATAGCTTTACAACCCATATGCCATTTATGTTCAAGAAAAGTTAGCTTCGATATATCCTTCCCTACCAACCACCCTTACCTCCTCCCCTTCCCCTTCTACCCCCCCAATCCTTCCCCTTTTTTTTTTTTATTATTTTATTATTATTTGTTCACCTGCACTCACACGACCGAGTAGGGCTCGAAAAGTTGTGCGATTCTAATATACGTGATTCAAGGCCCACATTACATGTGCTATTTTATATTTTGTATGCATATAATGTTCACTCTGTATACCATGCATTTGTTCACAATAAAATACAAGTTATAAAAAAAAAAAAAAAAAAAAAATGATGTCCAACTTATTTTTAAGATATGTATTGTATCTGCCATGCCAGTCTCCATCGGTAATAAATTCCACATTTTAACTGCCCTTACTGTAAAGAAGCATTTCCTTTGTTGCTGGTGAAATCTCCTTTCCTCCAATGGTGACCCCATGTATTTTGTACTGACCTTGGGATGAATAGTTCTTTTGAAAACTTCTTGGATTGTCGCAGAATATTTTTCCATAATGTTATCATATCCCCTCTTTACTAATGGAATCAAATCAAATTTAGCCAGCCTCTTCTCATAAATCAGATTTTCCACCCCTTTATTAATATGGTGGCCCTTCTCTGTACTTTGTCTAGTTCCATAATGTCTTTTTCTATGGAATAATACACAACATTGTACTCCATATTCAAGGTGTGATCTTACTAATGCTTTATACAGTGGCATAATTATGCTTTCTTCCCTTCCATCCATACTCCATTTAATGTAAGATAAGATGTTGTTTGCCTTGGCAGCTACTGCCTGACATTGGGCACTATTGCTAAACCTACTACCTACAATCACTCCTAAATCTTTCATCTGAGATGCCATCTCTTGCCACCAATATAAAGTATTGCTGTGACACATTAAGGTAAAAACCATGTTCACCAGTGTATTATTTTGTTATTAGGAAATGTTTTGAAAGCTGGTGTATGCATTCTGCAGCTGGTTGTATGTGGCTTTAATTTATACTATTTTGTAAATCAGAAACAAGCAGGGCTACAACTTGCTTACCCTGTGCTATTTTAAGAGCTATATTAAAGTTCAAGTTGGATTTTGCCAAAAGGCGTCTCTGGATTCTCACATCATTAATGTCTGAGACCAGATTGTGCCGTGGCATAACTTCTTAAATGGTACCAAAAGCACAGTGCATAGTTCAGCAAAAAGCCCCTACTGACATGCCTGGGGCACAGAAACAACTATTACATTTAAACCAGTAGGCCTTGGGTTGGGATGGGCAGCAACCATATTGACTGTCATGAAACGGTCTTTCAGTGGGTTTCTGAGATGTCACTATGTACTTCTGATGGGAGCATATGTCTTTTCTCTGCAAAGGATGAACAATGTAATTAGTAAGAAAGTACTGGGAGGGTCTCTTAGTATACTGTACCTAACATCATACTGTGCTATCTTGCCATACGTAGCCATTATTTCTACAAGCAGAGTGAAATGAAATGAACACACTAACATCCAGTGCAGGGAGGAAACCGTGGATGCCGTATTTTCCTTGCTGCAAATGTAATATGTGTACTACGGTGTGAAAGGAAGTTCCAAGGTTATTTATTCAGGAGACAGGAACTCCACACTGTAGGGCAACATCTATCTCAGGAATTACACCAGCAAAACGTGCCCTTTCCCAGGCGTGTGCCGTGGAAATATATATTTATTATTATCTTTTATTTCTATGGCTTCAACATATTCCACAGTACAGTGGAAGGACAAGAATAACACATTAAAAATATACAGCTTAAGACATAAATAGACAATAGGATCCCTCACCCGAGAAGCTCACAATCTAAAAATAAGCATTGTTTTCCTACAGTACATTCTATACTACATATAGGTTTTTTATTCAAACAATTACAGTATTCCACTGCCAAGGCCTACTTCAAACAGCAGTAAAACTAAATGGTACTATAGTTTAAATATCATCTGTGACTAATATTACAATTAATTTAATGATTAAAGGCCGTATTTACTACTCTGCTGGAAGACACCTTTAAGATCATTCAAGACTTATAGTATGGCAGAAGACTTCATATACTGTACTGTATGTAACAGTTTGTTTGCATTTTGTACGTACTAATTGGCACAGTCTTAAAAGACATCAGCTTTAAAATGGAAAACCCTGTTTAAATCACAGCTACTGTATAACTTTACATTACTTTTTCTTTGCCGCAGACACGAAACATTTGGGATTTTTTGTTTGTAAACTGTACTTGTGTACATCATTTTTAGACTACATTATTATTATCAAGAAAAAATTGTAACGCTGTGAATATCAGTGCCTGAAAGGTATTCTAATGGGCTGACCCCAAGTCATTTATAAAGCAAAAAATAGTATACTCTGCAAGCATATCATTTCTTGTATATAATTTATGAAATGTACAGTACATGAATATAACTGAACATTACTCACATCCTGTTGGCCTTAAAGTATCCTAATTTTCTCTCTGACTTTTTCTTGGTGTGACTAATACCTGCAAATATACATGTACCAACCTGATACCAACCCACATACTAAACCTCGATGCTTTCCATCAAATACTGTGACTGACCTTTTCCTTTTTTCTTCCAATTCCTTATAAAAGAGATTCTTTTTCTTACATTCTGATGCAAGAAATGAAAAGTGTTTACCACAGTTCCAAGGTGAACTCCAATTAGGCAGATCCTACGCAATGCTTTATAATTAATGCCTTTATTACACTTTATGGGCTAAATGACTCCTGCTTTTCGCTTTTATTTCTGCGTACTTTTTAACTTGGGCCCAGATCCACAGAGGCCCATTACTGACTTACCAAGGCCCTAACTTAAGTTATTGCCTCGTTAAGCATTAACATGTATCTTCAAAGCTTATTAACTACAGGTTGAATAAAATCTTCATCAGGAAAGGGCATTGAGTTTACGACAGTATTCCTGTTGTGCTAATGAAATGCAAAATATAGTATTTTTGTAAAGTCCCAAGTGACATATATACCACCCCAAACACACCTTTTTAAAACATGTGCACAAAACTGACCACACCTGAGATATCTGGGTTATAAGGTAATATGGCTACACAAAGTATATTTAAATGATTTAAATTAGCATATATCCCATGTAACTCAGGTTAGTTCAGTTTTGTACACACATCTCCTCTCTCTGTCTCTCATTCGCTTTGCGGAAATGTGTTAACCTCCAGGAAAATTACAGCTGTTAACATTCTTGATAACGGTGCTCTGTGGATCTCGCCCTTAAAGTCTCAAAAGTATGCTGTGTCATCAGCCGGACCAGATGGCCTTGGTCTTCTCTTACTGTGTAAACCAGTGTTAACCAATAATTTGTTAAATATACTGGGTTTTAAGTGAAATAGACTGCTAAAAAGATTAACGCAGGAGAAGAGTTAAAAATTTTGAACAGCAATAACAGAGCTACAGTATGGTCAAATAATGCCCCAGACTAGAGAAAAATAATGACACACTGAAAATGGTAAAGTGACAAAACAAATAATAGACTCACAATATTAAAAAGTGCAAACACAGAACAAACTGTTGATATCTTGACCTCAAAACCTTCAAGGTTCCTCACTCCTTTCTCCCCAAAACACCAACCCTAATTCAAAACCAATATGTCATAATAAACTCACAGAACACAGACCTAGAGGTTTAAATTGCCAAAGCTTTAATAAAACCATATTTCTGATAAAGTTTAACGGTAAATTAACCCTGCAATAGTGCCCATCCATGCTACCAGGCCAACAGCACACAACCAAGGCCCCCTCCACCCAGCCAGGTACCCCCCCCCCTGCCACTATGGCTCATTCCCAAATTATCCATAACCCAGCTGAGGAAGAGCTCCATGAACCCACCGCCCAGTGGATATAGTTCCCTCTCAAACACTGCATAACATGGGCCCCATATTGCAATAACAACTACTCTGGCAATGCTTTCCCCACAGCCTGAACCAAAATTGCCCCAGCTGTGACAATATAAACCAAATACAAAATATGCGTTCCCCGGCGCTAGTGAATAAATGGTGTCCAAAATACCGTAGTCCAAATGTCGGTCCTTAGATATGAGACAAAATCCGGATGGGGTGATGGAGTAACCAAGAATGTCTTAGATAAGTGGGGGTGTCCCTGTAGAATATCTCCGAAATTGTTAAGAAGCAAATCTTGCTCAGACAGGGGATAGAATCTGTACTTGTGCCACATCTTCACCTCGATCTTCCACGGACCCCACGTGGTCTGACGAGATGGTTCCCCTTCAGATTGTAATCAGGGCTCACGGGGCACACCGATGGCAGCGACACCCAATGATAAAGGGAAAAGGACACAGCCTAGTGTAATATGTAACTACACTTTTAATGGAAAATAAAAGCAACAAACTACCCACACTTACAATGTGTATGAGGTAGCTAAACAAGTCACGAATGCCGTCCGCAACCTGTACCCAACCCGTTATGCACGGAGACCAACTGCCTAGCATGCACGAGAACCCCCGCGACTCGCCGATGGTGACGTCAGCGCAGGTGTCTCTTCTCCGGCGTCGAGCGGGTTCCCTGAGGAAGGGGAGCTTAGTGTTGTGTGTGCCTGTTCAGCCACCGTAGCCGCCCGACGCCGGAGAAGAGACACCTGCCGCTGACGTCACCATCGGCGAGTCGCGGGAGTTCTCGTGCACGCTAGGCAGTTGGTCTCCGTGCATAACCCGAAATGCTTCAGAGTGTGATTGTCCGGTTTTATGGTGTCCCCCCCTATACCAATAAATTAGTTAACCTTTGATATGCTGGTCCTGCTGTCCGTCCTTGTGCTGTGCTCCACATTCCTCTCTAGAGGCTTTTTTCCTTCCTGTTTTGCAATCAAGTTGGAGGCACACCTGCATGGATCCCCTGCTGATCTACACTACTCTACAATCAAAAAAGTGAGTGGACTTTGATATACCTACTGCTCTCGTATATTGTCACCATCTCTGTTCTGTGACTTACCTTAGTGTGGTAGGAGAACAGGGCACTTTCAGCCAATGACGCTATGTTCCCCTAATACCCTATAAATCCCACTATTGGAAGCCATATAGGCAGTCACATACTCATGAACAGTCTATAAGGTTGACTAGGATATATATCCTCAAGAAGCAGTTTGTCCTCACTAATAATTCAAGCAAAGAATATGTATCCGTGACATATGGGACCTGTTATATAATATACCTGTTCATATATCTGTTGCACCTTTTTGGACGGAAGTCCTGTTTTTCTATACTCAGGAACAATCTCCCTTCCTGTTTCAAGGGCAGGCTTTTCTAGGAAACCTAATCAGCCAGGTGGTATTGGTTAATTGACTACCAGCAGTTAACCACCACACTGCTGGATTAGAGGCACATTTCCTGAACAGGGATAACTCCCCTGTTACATACCTCTGCTGTTTGTGGGAAGCTCGGGCTTACCACGGCCAAAGCCATCCTTCCACTCTCATTCTAGATATCTCTGTGACTTGAATGAGAGTGGATGGAGGAAGAGAACCCTCAGTCCTGCTGGGATTGGAGCCCTTTCTCCAGTTTATTTGTGTCTCCTCCCGAAGGTGCTTGAGATCAGCACTCCTCAATCGCTCGAGGAGGACGTTTTCTAAGTATAGTCTTTTTGCTACGTGCGCGGTCATGAGATTTCCCTCGTGTCGGGTGCTCGTCTTATTGTAGGCAGACTGTATGGCAGCAGTTGCAGAGCGTTTAAAAACAGCCCTTTGAGTTTTCCGCTCTTGAAGCTGTCTCTCTGCACATTTTCCACTCAATGGAGTTGCTAGTTAAGCCTCTTTGGGATTAAGTTGCAATTCCACATCCACTTCCAGAGAATGTCCCATCTTTTCAGCTTCATCAGCTAAGGATTCTTCTGGTTTTGATTCAGCACGTGTACCTTCTTTTGTTGCCTGTTGGGTGGCTGAAGGTTTTGCTAGTGCTTTTTTAGGTGGTTCAAATTTTGCAATCTTGTTTTTCAGACGAGCGGTATTCCCAGCTCTCACTGTACCCTTGTCTTCATGGGTATTTGTGGCTGTGGGATACTGATGCTTATTCAGGGTCAATACTTGTCCTTGCAGAACTGTAATCTCATCCGCGAGAGATCCCTGTTTTTTGAGTGCGTCTTGCAAGTCTCTTCTCAGGGAATTTATCTGCACACTTTGCTTTCTCTGAGCTTGCTTCCACATTTTCACTGCATTGTGAAGCACTATAAATTTCTTTGCTCTGGCCACAGTTACTTGTCTCAGTTTCTGGACCTTCTTGTGCTCCCTTTTGAGCCGAGTCACCTGGGTTCTAAGCTTGGCCTCTAGCGATGCTTTGGTGATGCTCAGGGTAGCCTTCAGTTTCTCATGCTGCTTTGCGGGGACATACTGGGTAATTAGACGTTCCTGCAGCACTTGTATTTCTTTAACAGCCTGCAGATTGTCTTCCTGCAGAGTTCGCTGCTTCTCCTCGGCCTTCTGGAGGTGCGTACGCAGACCTTGCAGTTGGTTCTGCAGTCGGTGCACTGCTTCAAACTTATCACCTTCCAAAAGTCTATTTATTTCTTGAAGCTCGTGCAGCTTTTCATTATTTTCCTTGACGAGGTCTGTCAAATGAGAATTTTCTTCTTTCAGTTTTAAGATTTCTCTTTTTAATCATAAATTTTCTCCTTTTTCAGTCTCTGTACTATTCAGGGCCTCCTTAGAGTCCTCCTTCCATTTACGCACATCTGCTTTGAGAATGACAGTCTCCTGGCGTGAGACTTCCTTCTCTAGGTTGAGGGTCTGAAGCTCCTTCTGAGAGACTTTGAGATTTGTATTAAGATTGATAATAGTTTCTTTAGAAATGTCCAGCTCCTCAGTGAGACTGTGTAGTTCCTTTCTGGAGACTTCCAGGTCTGTGCGGCAGCTGTTGGTCTCATGATGTGAGGCATCCAGTGCTCTGCGGAGTGTCTGAACCTTTTTCTGAGATACGTCCACCTCTGTCCGGACACTGTTGTGAGGCATTCAGGCTACGCGAAGAGTGTGAACCTCTTGCTGAAAGACTGTCATCTGCTTCAGTGCCTCCTCATACTTCCACTTCGCCATCATTTTATCAGATTGGCTCTGCTTTTCATCCATGGCGGAAATAGTAGCGTTTGCAGTATCTAGCTCAGTCTTGAGATCGTCCAATTCTGTCCTGGCCAAAGAGTAAATTGTGAGCACATCTTTCTGTAGCTTCACGTTATTTTTCTGTAGCTCTGTGTAACCATCTTTCTTTTTTTTCAATTGTTCACGGAGCATATCACGGTCATGCCTGGCATTTTTCAGGGCTGGTCAAGGGATCGACACTCACTGGTTCCGGCTCCACTTCCCTGGGATGGTTGGTTGAGGGTTCCTCACTGTTGGCACCGGACAGACACTTCTTTGGGGTACACGACTTCTGCCTTGGGCCCTCTGGATATTTGGTTATCCGAGGGACGAATTCTCCATTTTCTCTAGGCTGCAGGGCAAATCGGTCCCCCTTTTTCTCCACAGGATCTGCGGACGTGTCTGTTCCTTCCACGGTAAGTGAAGAACCGCTTTTCTTTTTCCGCCTTTTTGTTTTGGATGACTCCGTCCGATCAGGAATACTGGGGTCTCCTTCTTTATTTACTTCTTTAGCGGTTTCATTGTACACGCCAGGCTTTTCTTGCAGTTGCGTTAGCTGACAGAAATATTTGGTAATCTGCTGCTCCCGCTCTTTCTCCTGTCGATCATATTCGTCATCATAGAGAGCGGTCTTTTCGGTTCATGCCGAGTTCAGGCACCCCCACCATTCTTGGGGTGTTTTGTGGGTGTGACTCGGTTCGGGTTCCCCGTAAGAGATGTCTTCCTCTTTATTGGATTGGAAGAGCCAATCTTCCGTGGGGTATGGTTCATTACAGGAACGCTGCATCTTGTCCTCCATTTTGGGGCTATCAGGTGTAATTTTCTTCCTGACCTCAGGAGGCGCTATTGCAGTTGTTGCCACTGTATTTGCTAGACCCCCCAATTGTGGTAGTCCTACAGGTGGGCATATTTTGCTTGTAGAGGTCGTGCTCTCACAGGCATCTCTGTAGACTTTTTCTTTCTTGGGTAAGTTTTACAATATCAGCAGTACTGTGCATGCATTTTCTCTCATTAGGTATACGGGATGTGCAATTGCTAGATAAAAACTTCTATTTGCTTTACTTGCTAGGTGTAATCCCTCCGCTTCAGCCAAATAATGTGGTTTTCTGCTTGAGTTCAGTCTCAACTTTGGATATTATGGCATTCACGCTTCACACTTTGGGATACCTTTTACACAGCTCAGCAATTCCTTTTTCCCCAGTAGGGCAATTTTACCCTTAGCACTTGTTTACTGAAAATTCCCCTGCTTCAACACTGTCTTGCATCAATTTTCACACTTTTCTGCATATACTCCATTCACAGCTGGTAGTCCTATGCGGTGTGGCAGCCGTTACTTGCAGAATCTGCTCGTGGGTCACCATCTGTATTCACTGCTTCAGCCAAACATTCGAAAACAACAAATGCCTACCCCTTGAACCCTGACTACGGCTGGAAGGCAAAACCCCTATTTCAATGACCATATTACACTTTATTGTGATAGGCAAATAAGGTTTACCTGCTTCCGCACAGTCTCTCTCTCCTCTTGGAATCGGGGAAAAGAGTCCATCTGTGGTTTTGTGGGTTTCAGTGCAGTGTAGATTTCCTGCCTGGGTGTGTATCCCTTTAACTCTGGTCTCTGCTGCATGAGATCTTTGTTTATGTTGCTCAGGCTGAATGTAGGCAAAAAGCACAAAAAAAATTCACAGGCAATCTCCATGGCCCCTTTTAACTTCAAAGGCCACCTCAGTCCCGGTTCTGACACTATATGTAGGAGGACGTGCGCAGAAGTATGCAAGGGAGACTTGTTAAGGTGAAATTAAATAAGTCTTTTATTACGCCTGTTTCCTTAACATAAGAAAATCATCCAAATATGTTCAAATAAGGGGTCAAACAAAGCTTCTGTTCACTTGGGAGTATGCCTAGTGAAACCTATGCAGTCCACAACTCCCTTTAGATTAGCATGTCTCCCAGCCCCAAACATATATCTTGATATGTGCAGATACAAAGTCTTCTAAAGGAAAGTCTTATCTGTTTTCTTGTAGTTGGAGAGAAAGTCTTCTCTGTTCCTGGGTTGTTGCCTTTTTCCTCAGGCTATATCAGGATTCAGGTTCAGAAGTGTTTTCCCTGTGTCTTGCAAGCAGCGTGCAGTTTTTCTTCTGGCAGGCTCAAGACATCTGTTCCTATGGTCAGTCTCACACCTTGTGATACTCAGGAACAATCTCCCTTCCTGTTTCAAGGGCAGGCTTTTCTAGGAAACCTAATCAGCCAGGTGGTATTGGTTAATTGACTACCAGCAGTTAACCACCACACTGCTGGATTAGAGGCACATTTCCTGAACAGGGATAACTCCCCTGTTACAAACGCATATTTTGTGTTTTGTTGTAACAAACAACAGGTTCTGGGATTATCTGTTTTATGAGGTTCCCCTTGGTCGCTCTTTTTTAGTTATTGATCACTTCACTATTCACTGATTATTTGTGTTTTAATCTAATTTTTTATCACCATTATTTATTGCACTTCACATTAATTGGTATAGGTTAGCTCTTGTAGAGAGTATATTTAGGTAGTTTGTTTGTGTAAAATAAACCAAATACATAAGTTAACCACACGTTTTACCGTCTTAACAAAAAATCATATTTATTCAACACTATCATCAATAGAATACAAACACAGCTCAATTTTCTCTCTCTCTCTCTCTCTCTTACCTTTTCTCTCCCTGCTCTTATAGACCTCTTCCCCGCCTCCCCTGCAACTGGCCACCCCAACAGGAACCCCTTCACCGCCCCAACCTATTCCCTAAGGAATTGGGGTGCTGGCAAACAGAAGGGGCAAAAATGGAACAGAGAGGTCAGGCTTTGTCCAGTGGTCATGCTACTCCTCCCATCCCTGTCAGGGATTTCTTTATGGAAACGTTTATAAGTCGCTCACTGTGAAGAATTATGGATTATTAAAGATTTTCTAGGTAGTAATCAATGATCCCTAATTTCATAATGGAAGTAAAACTACACTACTTATTATTAAAAGATAAACCTTACACTTTTTAAAACTTTACATTTTTGTTCCAGTTACTTACATTATTTCATTTTGTTTTTCAAAGCGTTTGAGTACCCGCAGAATTTCCCATCCAATTAACTTGCTCCCTATGGGGAAATGTCTTTCCATTTCTTAAAACAGCTGTCTTAGCACTCTGGCTCTCAAAAGAACCAGCCTTCATGTGAATTTACTTTCAAGTTCCTGCGTGCTTCCTTTTATCTCAAAGATCTTAGAGAAAGTTGTGGTGAAACAAATAATGTTACTTGTTATTCTATTCCAAACTCCTGTTGCTTTCTTTTCCTAGACAGGCATAAACCAGTTACAGTAGATGTTTTCTTCCCCAGGCATATAAAGATGCTTATTTAAAGATTGCAGGGCTCCAGCCCATCATCTCAAATGGGAGTGAAAATAAGCGGCTTCAGCATTTTTCTGGTGACTGGCAGCTAGTGCTACAATCTTTTAAATGAATCTAAAAAACAAGGAAGTGGAAAAAGGCACTACAAAAACCACCTCACATTTTATTCAAAACCTTCTATCCAATGTATGAAAATGGAGTTGACACAGGCTGTGTGTGTTCCCCAGCAACTGCCATCACTTTGGGGTTCCTGGTTTATTTCACATCTCTTACAAGACTGTAGTCTAATCCTTCCAATAAAGCATTTAAATCAAAAGTCCATTTGTTTCCTTTAGCACAATTAAAAAAAAAAAAACAATGTAAAAAATCGGGCAAAAATATGGTGCATAAAAAGAAACGAAAAAAGTAAAGTCCACTGTAATAAAACTTTTCCAGCAGGAAATTCTGTAGTCACATTTCTCATGGTTCATGCTCTTTCTGCATTAAATGGCTCCCACAGATAAACTGGTAAGGAAGCAAGTCACCTAGTTTCCAGCAAAATATTATAGTGTTGTATCAATTTTTGCTATGGGAACAAATGTCTCCGGTGCTACGTTTGGACCCTCCAGTCTTCTTTCTAGCCTAGGTGATAGAGCACCTCAAATATAAATTTTAAAGCATATAATAAGAGGTAATAGTGATCTTGGACTCTTTTTGTATATATCATTTTTTTTTAATTCGTCTCACTAATCCCAAAATTTGGGGATTCTATTTTGAATCCTACTTATGCACTATCATTGGTGTTCTTAAACATACAAAGAAAGGCATAGTTTGTGACACTTTTTATTGACTCGAGTGGTGAATACAAATGCAATTTCTTTTGTTTTTAAAGAACTAGATACCATTTCACATTATGCTGCAGCCATTAACTTAACTTTAACAGTAACCCGAGTATATATTTAAGCAGCATGAACAAACAACACAAAACATAGACACACCCCACTCCCTTTGATTTTAATGTTTTGTACTTTGACACTTTTTAGCTTGGTAATGGAGTTGTTGATGGGTTGCTTGCTGACGTATTGAAGCTTTAAATAGGTTAATAGCAGACAGATTTGATGAACACAGAAAGTCCATCACTCCCAACCTTCATTAAATATCATCACAACTCTTAGTGAGTTATTCATTAAAACAGTATCTCGCCCCTAACTAACACACTTTTATTCTCAACTTGCAACCTGGGGTGTCCTCCAGAGTGGAACCATACTATTCTCAGCTCCGGGACCCCCTGGTTTCTGAGAAACTTACCAGTGAAGTTACCGGTACTACTTCTTCATTCTTAAAAGGGATTTCAATGGTCGTTTAAGAGAAAGACACTGGTGATGTTGCAGCTTCTAATTGGCCCAAAATGCGAGCCATTTTGTTTGCTTGGAGGGAGATACAAGCCCAGTAATTTCACCAATAAGTATAAAGGTTCAGCTCCCATGTTCCGAACCTGTGAAATTGCACACAAAAAAAGGAGAAGGGGCGATTGTGGCTTTATACTGTGATCTGAGCACTATAACACATAAACTCCTATTGACTTCAATGCAATGGTACTCCAATCATCACTATCGCTGTTTAATTATTTATTTTATTTATTTATTTCCACAATGTATAACCAGGAAGTAATACATTGAGAGTTACGACCCCTTTTCAAGGATGGCCTGGGCACAGAATTATGATGACAATTAATAAAAAAACGCATGCACGGCACCAAACGGGTTGGACGCATACAGCAGAGACTCCGGTGAGGCGCACCGTAAAAATAAAAAAACGAGACCCAGGATAACAAAACGTTTAAAAAATCCACATAAATAGCCTGGATATGACACCATCATGCCCTTAAAAATTGTAAAGCCCCAAATAAACACTGAAGTGATGGGGTTCTTCCAGCAAAGCGAGTTCTCCAGTGCATTCTTAGATGCATCGTCCAGATCGGACAGAGACCAGGATCCAGAGCCAGGTATCACAAAAGAAGACCTAGACAATCTACTGGACAGCTTAATACAACAAATGACGGCCACATTTCATAGTGAGCTGCAGAAGGCCGTCTCAAAACAGGAAATGGTGGCGATTAGTGTAAGACCAATGGCGCTGGAGAAAATGGAGGATGCCATGCGGTGTCATGAGGACCTGGAGAACAGAGAACCCAGGCAGAACCTACGTAGCAGAAACATACTAGAGACAGTATCAGGGAAGAACTACAGGATTACTTTAAGAGACTATTTAGATTTCTAATCCCCAATATGACATACCAGGACATGCATATGGACAGAGCTCATAGAGCCTTGGGTCCAAAGCAAAATGATCCTGGGAAAAGGAGAGACGTGATCATAAAATGTCACCATTTCACAACAAAAGAGCAGATCATTAATGCAAGCAGAAACAAAGGAATGATAGAATTTGAAGAAACGCAATTGCAGATATTTAATGATCTGCAAGATCTACCATTTTAAAAAGAAGGTTGATGCAACCCCTGACAAGTCTGCTGAAAGAAAGAGGGACTAGATATAGATGGAGTTTTCTCTCCAAACTGTCAGTCCTCAAAGACAATAGACAGATACATACAGTATAAGATCAATAGAGGAGGCAGATCCATTCCCGAAGATGTTAGACCTGAGCTGGACACAACAGAATAGGAAAACAGCAGATAAAAAAGGAAAAGAGGCTGGACCCCGCCTGCAAGATGGGGGTGGAGGGACCTCATCGCTAGAGCGCCAGCAGGACTAAACTGGTGGATTTTCGGACATAGAGACTCTATTTGGGCCCACACCCATTTTTTTCTTCTTTCTCAGCATGCCAATAATTTCCTGTATACTCGAGGACCCAGGGTAATTCCCCAGAGAAATGCACAAGGGAGACAAGAAGCTTATCCTGAGGGATAGTAGCCGGCAGGTATCCAAACGCAACAAAAAGAGAGTGGAAGGATTAATGTTTACTTGAATCTAGTATTAATGGGTAAGGGCGAATAATACACTGTTATTTTGGGGTGGCGGGGGTTGCTTGGAGGGAGGTCAAAGAGGAGCCTTGTTTTAAGAGTAACAGCTGACAAAAGGGGTTAAGGTAAAGAACACATTTTAAGAGTAAGGTGGCTGTTCCTCTGTGAATAACAGGCCCACAGATGTTTGCTATGTTTGATTGGTTTGACGTTTTACAGGATTGTATGGGTAATTTTTAACAAGGGACAATATATGAAAATACATACCATCTTCTGGGAACCATAAAAAGTTAGTTAATAGGTTAATAGGCTAAAACAAAGTTCACATAAACAAAGTCTGGGTTAATAAGTTTAATGCAAATCAGAGAGGGTTGAAGGGGTGAGGCCATACAGTGAAAGGGCATTTATCTTGCCAATTTATGTATGGACTGCCGTGGTCCCCCTCCATATAAAATAAATAATATAGAAGTTACAATAGGTGTGTCGCGCCGGTTAAGGGCGGCAAAATTCTCCTGTTTGTGGCCCCTAAATTATTATTTATCCTTAAATCCATCGCAGATGCACAGGTATCATGGTACAGCTCAAACAAAGCACCAAAAAGGGGCCGAGAAAGCTCACCCAGAATCTCAAATGGATAACCAAACACAAATAAAATCCATATCCTTCAATGTGAAGGGATAAAATGTCATATATAAGAGAAAACAAGCAATTAAAAAATTGAAGAAACTAAAAGGGGTTATTATCTCTGTAGAAAAAAACCATTACAAAAAAACAAGACCCCCCGAACACCATTATAAAAGAATACCCACGTGTATTATTCATCATACCAGAGTAAAAAAAGTGACTGAGCCACTGATTGCACCACCTGCGCTGAAGCAGGGATATCCTTAACACCTGACCTGTTGGTAGCCCTTGAGGACTGGAGTTGGCCACCCCTACTCCAGAGCATTCAAGAGTTAAATAATGACTCCACTGTCAAAAGGGCCAACAACACATTGTACAACTAAGATTTATCAATGGTTAAGATTAAAAAATAAACAACATTAAAAAATAAATAAAATAAAAAACCAGGCTCAATCAGTTGCTATTTACTGACATCATTCAGTTAGCAGAGACGCACTTTACGAAATGAAAGAAGATCATGCTCCAGCCATGAGCGAGCCCTCAGAACTCAACAAGATAGAACGATCTTGTCAGGAAACTAGATAAAAATCAGATGTGTAATTGAAGGCACTGTTTTTAACAAGCTTCACTATGACAACTGTAGTGCACTTGAATAAGCACATTTCACGGGTCAGACGTTCAGTTCAGAAAATCATGGTTTCATAAGTTTTACAATGAAGGAATGAATGGAAACGATTGCTCATTCATCTTAGTGCAATGCATTGGAAAGATCATAGACATGACAGGGCTCTTGTGAAGTGCTTTTATTTCAGATGATTAACTTTGTTTGCTATTTAGCTTAGTTTAATTTGGCAAAGAGGGACTATCTACTAATGTGTCCTACGCAAAAATATCATTTTTTTATACAGGTTGTCCTGCACCAAGGAAAATCATAAAGCTGATTACGGGCATATAAATCTACATAGAAACTTGTACAATAGTTGTAAACTTTATCAATTTCTCAATTCCACAATGTTCCATAATATTCAGTGAAGAATTTAACCATCGTCACGATCCATAAAATATAAAAGCAACGTGGATGGGCTCCATGAGTATTTCAAAGACTCTGATGATAGATACAGATGCAGCTACCAGTATCCGATCACTTGCCTAGGTAAAAACTAAGTCATCTCGCAGTAAATGCCTCAACATTTCTGTGACATTCTGCTGCCAGACGAATGGCCCATCGGATTAACACAGCAGGGGTCACTGCAGTCCCATTCAGTTTGAATGGGACTGCAGGGACCCCCCGCTGTGTTAATCCGATGGGCCATTAGTTTGGCTGCAGAAATCTCACAGAAATCTCACAGTTTTTTGGGAGATTGCCCCAGATTTTCAAGGCAAGTTATCGGATATTGGTGGCTGCATCGATAGATAGATAGATAGATAGATAGATAGATAGATAGATAGATAGAATAGAATACATTTTAAGTTATGGTGGGTGAAAAAGGTGACAAAAAACCTCCACCGCTAGCATATAGCCAATAAAGAATATCACTGAGCACATTCACATGTCTTAGACAGGTCGGCAAGCTGCTTTTCACCATTATCACCTAGCATACAGTGCTTCCACTGCGGCAAGGGATTCTGGGAAATTACATGCAAATGAGCACACGTGTCACCTTTTGCCTGAAATCCATTTACATGGAACCATTTAAGCAAATGTTCTGTTGTTCACACAGCGTTTAAGCACAGCATGGGATTCAATGCAAAAGCCACTGTGAGTGGTTTGACTGGCTTTGCATTTAATCCCATGCTGTGCTTAAAAGCTGTGTGAACAGCAGAGCATTTGCTTATATGGGTTCCATGTAAATGGATTTCAGGCAAAAGGTGACACATTGTGTGTTCATTTGCATGTTATTTCCCAGAATATTTTGCTGCAGTGGAAGCACTGTATGCTGGGTGATATGTGTTGAAAGGCAGGGTTGCAGACCTGTCTAAGACATGTGAATGTGCTCACAAGTGATATTCTTTATTGGATAAATAAATATAAATATATATATATCCTGTCTCCTGACATATAGGACAATGAACAGTTCACATCCTGTCAAACAACATTTAAATGTGATGAGACACAGTGATTCCCAATGACTGAGACTTTCCCCCGTCGGATAAACTGACCTACATCAAACAGAGAAGCTATGTCTGGCCCTACGAGTTTCAGTTCTGGCTCCGAAAGAGAATCTATTTCAGAAGCTCTGCTATATGAAATGAAAAGACTTGTTCAGAAGAACAATTTTTGTATTTTTAAAGGACTTTCATTTTAGTCCAATAAAGTGGAGCACAACATAAAACTACTCTATAATAGGAAGTTCAAACGGAAGAGTTACTACTCATCCTATATGTTTACAGGACTCACACCAGATATAGGGGTACCTTTATTAAACAGTAGTAGAGACTGTGCTGCATCATTCAGGTATTGGTTTGATTACTGTATGTGCTCAGAAAGATGTCTTATTGCAGAATGGATTTTTTAATGATACTGAGCTCATTATGGAAGAGGTTAACATATACACCAAACTTCTAAACAATGGTAGCATGTCACAAAACTACAAGAAATGGTTGGGACTTTAAAGATGCAGCCCCAGCTAATACTTCATTAAAATATTCACACTACTGTGTTGATTAGCTGAAATATTGGTTATTGCTACTAATACTTTAAAAAGTTAACATTTTGTCATAGAAATTTTTAATTAATGTACATGTCTTCCATTAACGAATGGATTCATACTGTATTATTTCACTTGATGTTAGCAGAAAGATAGCATTACAAAATAAGATAAAACCAAAGAGAACTGCATTATTTCTAAGGGTATCTTTCTGCCTGAGGGTGTCAGCATGGAGATACCTATATAATGTAACCTTTACGGAATTAGGCATTGGAATTCCAAATGTTTCACTTTTTCCTGACTAATCTGCCCTTATTAAAAAATTCCACGTATATTTTCTTTGCCCCTGGCAATGTTGTGATGTGTTCTACATACCAACTAGGGACATGATTTGAAGTCTTATTTGACAACATAGCTTAAAATCCAAAGCCTTCACACTCTTTTTTTTGTAAATAACTTAACAGTGTAACCGATTTGAATTAATCAACAGAAATGGAAACATAACCACAGTGTACGTTTCTTGAATTACTTGTGTGAATTAATGCCCTACCATAAACTGAATGAAAATGCATATCTACTAAAATATAAGCAAATACAATGTATGATTTACAGAATATTAAACTTAATAAACAAAGTGTTTTTATTTTCCACTAAGTATCTTGTTACAGTTATTTGTAAGAACATTTGACTGCCAACAGGCACTGGAAAATGTAAGCAAGTTTGACTCGTTTTGGTAGGTAGAAAAATAATACATTGCTTGTGTGTGGAAATATCTGCATGTTGCATGTTGGTAAAAAAATGGAATTAAAATCCATGGACAGTATAACCTAATTTCCTCTAGTAATCTGACATTAAGGAGTTAATTCTATATATGCAAAGGAAGCTTTCAAGCTATTTTCTTTTATGGGGATTTTCAGCCAAAAATTAGTTGAAGAGTCACTTAGGCGTATATACTGTAGAAAAAGAAATTAAATACAGTAGCAATGAGCCTGGCCTGAGCTACACATGTGTTCACCTCTGATCAGAAACTACTATACACAATTGCAATAGCTTAACTAGATGTATTTTTTTTTTATTTAATTTCGCCAATCAGGCTACATTTTAAGATTTTTGGTTATGAAAAAGTGTTGTGAAAATAACAAAACTTCACAAAAAGTGTTTCCAAGCATTAAAGGTTGATTTGTGTTGCCAATTTGCCAGAATTTTTCTTAGTTTTTCTAATTCAGCTCTAATTTCTTTTACTGCAGTATTTACTATAGCTTTATGCACTGCCAAATTTAGAGAAATCCTGGGGAAAGTTGTGACATTATTTATTGATCTGGCAACAATACACCTAAGATTGTTTTAGAGAATTCCCAAGCCATGCGAATTGCCATCAGAATTGTCGTGATATAAGAGAAAACAGAAAAAAATGGTGAATTCTTATATACAGTAATACTTGAATATATTATAATTTTTTTTTTTTTTTTTTTACATATAGTAGGTGGCGAGCAGGGGGTCTCCGAAACGGAAATGGATACTTACCTGTAAACATACCGCAGGCACAGTCCCCTTCAGAGACACCCAAATAACTTAAATCTCCCACATTACGCAAGCCGTTACGCTTCCTATTGGCACATGTAATGCCAAGGATTTAAACAAGTATCAGCGCTTGGGTTCTCGGTACGTATCTTGGCTCTCAGGAACAAGGGGGTCCCTAGAGCTGAAATTAATGTGGTTCTGCTTTGTACACACTTTGTTTCCCACCTATGTTAGACAAGGGGGGGCATGGAGAGAGAAACTGCGGCTTTAATGTTCGTTTTCGTTGCCATAAGGCACTTACAATTTGGGTTTCCATGACATCATATCGCCCATTATTACCTGATTCCAAAGCGCCTGTTATTTTCCAGTAACTTGATTCATCGCTTTCCAATACTTGGATTTGATTTTGTAACAATGGATTCATCAATTCATATGAAAGCTTTGACATTGCAGGAAGGTAACCTTTTGCATTTAAATATTACTTCTTTAAATTCACATTCCCAATAATCTCATACAAGTCAGTTTTTTAGATCAGGACTTTTTTTTTCACTGCAACATTTCTAGCATTTTATTTACTATACAGTAGCTCTCACCTCACACAGACCAGTTATTACACCTGCATCTACTAGTTTTGTACCTTACTACAGGGGTACTCAACTCCAGTCCTCAAGCTCCACCAACAGGTCAGGTTTTCAGGATATCCCTGCTTCAGCACAAGTGGCTCAATCAGTCCCTGCTTTGTTACTGTTGGCTCAATCAGAGGCTCAGTAGATTGAGCCACCTGTGCTGAAGTTGGGATATCCTGAAAACGTAACTGTTGACTGCTTTAATATACTGTATCTAATTATAATTCCCTAGGTATCTTAAAAAGACAGATTGCTCTTGTGATGCCTGCATGTACTGTATGCTTAGTAATATGTGATTCCACTTGCCGTGAAGAAACCAAATAGGATGTGCACATTATTATTCCCACCTGTAAATAGGGTTTGCCTCTTTCCACTCCTCCAATAACTATGTCCGAAGAAGCCATGGCCCCGGTGGGAGAGAACCCAAAGCCAACATAGCCCATGGTCTCCACCTGTAGCAGGAAGGTGATGGTCTTCTCCTGGTACTTCCAGTGCACGCTGTATTTGCTCTGCCCATCCAGAACAGCGGCGTGTCTATACAACTGCAGCTCCAGGCTCAGAGCTGCAGCAGCAGCAGCAGCAACCAGGGACAGCAGGAGCAGAAACTCAGACATCCTCATCTAACGTTTCCTCTCTTACACAGGCAGATCACAGGCTTGGAGTGTCTTTCCACTCAGCCCACACCCTCCCACAAAACTACTCAGCAACCACCACCCCCAGCCCAATAGTGTGAACTTTGAGGGTCAGGGGAGTGGTGAGATGCGGAAAACACTGGATTGCTGTGGAGCTTATATGAGGAGCATGTCCCTACCAGGCAGGAATAAGCATGGCTTGAACCCCAGCGAGTGAACTATCCCCCACAATACCCCGAGGGAGTGCTGTCTTTACGTGCATTGCACAGGGCATGCTGGTGCACGCAGGTACTCATCCTTGAGTGTGTGAGATGTTCCTTTTGTATTAATCCTATTTGCAAAAAAATAAAAAGCTCAGACCTCTGGAGCTCCAGAAACAATCACCTTTCTTTATTGACATCTAATTTTCCATATTCCACTCCCTCTAGCGGTGGAATTAAAATGTTGCAACAATGTTGAACTAAAGTACTATTTCACAACATAGCATTGACATTTATGTTACTTACAGTCTTCACTGCCTTTGCTTCTCCTGTCAACTGAAATGTCATTGTTATGATTTTGAATACGAATTTAAAGTATTACAACATAAAATGTTTGACTGAGCAATTATGTTATTGGGGGGAAAAAATCACACCTACTACATATATATGTATATTTTTATTTTTAATAGTGCTAACCAGGTATGCATTGCATTACAATTTTTACGAACAATACAACACAGTTACAATACAGGGAATATAATAATACACATGGGATAAGGGCATCAAGACAATAATGGAACATTGGCAAAAAATAATTCTCTGCCCCACACAGTTTACAATCTAGTTGGCATGTGGGGAGATTAACCAAAACAGTAGGAATACATTTGAGTTAATTGTTTAGAGTGTATATACAGTACGAGTATACTAGTTTTGTGAGTAGTGGTCATCCAGGATTATTTATTCTCTTTGTTGAAGAGGTGAATTTTCAGATGGCTATTGGAAGTTAGAGAGAAAAGGTGCTTGGCGAACATTGAGAGGGTAATACAGATGTAGGCTTTAGCCTGTTAAAAAGGGTGTAGACATGTGGGAGTTGAAGTGACATGAGGAATAGAGAGAAGATAGGCCAGAGATGAATGTAGAGCGTGAGTAGGGACATAGAGAGAGATTTCGGTGCTGAGTCTATATATGCTGAAGTGTCCGAAAAGAAAGTTTTCTAAAAATTGAAAACAGCCTCTTTTGCCCATATAGAATCAGCCCATAAAGCTGATATATATGGGGGGCATCAGACTGGAGAGCCTTGAAAGAGTGAATAAGAATTGTGTAGTGAGTGCAGAGTTTAATAGGGAGCCAACCACGTTTTCGGGAGGAGAGAAGCTGGTTATCCTCGCAGCAGCATTTTGAATAGATTGAATTATAGAAATCTGAGAGACAGGGAGGCCAGTAAGGGAAAGGCTGCAGCAGTCCAGAAGGGAAAGAAAGAGACATGTATTAACATTTTAGTAGTAAAAAAAAAAACAAGAGAAAAGGTTGTATTTTGGCAATGTTATGGAGAAAGAAGTGACAAGATTTTAGCAATAGCATTAAGGTGAGGAAAGATTGAAAGAGAAAAGTCAAATACACTATGACACCTAAACAATGGGTTTAGGGAACTGGATGGATTGTAGTGTTACTGAATGTGATGGAAACATTGCACATTGAGGCTTGATTTAAGTGGTATAATAAGCAGCTCAGCCTTTGACATATTGAGCTTAAGGTGTCTAGCTGCCATCAAGTATGAGATTGCTTTGAGACAGTTGGAGAAGTAGGACTAGAGACAGGCACATTTTCACCAAAGTTCAAACTCACTGTGAAAGTGTCAAATTTTAGCATTTTTTAATAATTGCAAAATCACTGGAGTTCCAAAACGTCTGTTGCTAATAGGTTAAGAAATATTCAAGAAATATGAATATTAGCCAATTTTGGAAAAATTTGGAAAAAAATTGTATTTTAAAATGATCAAATATTTTAAACATGTGGGCAAAATTGTAAAACAATGTATTTAAAAAAGTAAAAACATGTGGTAGCCTTTTTTCCACCCGCACCCCAAAAAGATAGTTTGTATGACAACATTGGGCCATTTTGCTTGATTTTTTTTACCCTGAAAATTGCTTCAAAATATTTCTAATTTCCCCATCTCTACCTATGTAACTGTACTGCAGATGTGAGATTAGGTATGAATAGATACAAGTGATATTTGAAGTCAAATTGTAGATAAGAGAGAAATGAATAGTCCAAGAACCAAGCCTTGAAGTACACCAACAGATAGGTCAACAGAGCAATACCAGTTAGCAAAAGATACAGTGAAGCAGGGGTTCCCAAACTTTTTTACATTATAAACCAACTGCTAGAAAATATTTATAACCCTAATTAATACATCTTACTGCCTACTGTACTTATCAGACTATTGCTAATAGAACTGGTTGACCAATTCCAGACAGTACAGTGCCCTGATCTTTTGGGACACACACATATCTAATAAGGCCCAAAGCTGCCCCTCGGTGTGTGCAGGCAGGATGGGTGGTAAAGCTATTAATTACATTGGCAGTCCCAAAGTCGCTATCGACAATCTGCTGCCGGTGTGGATGCAAAGAATTGCGAGGAGTGACTTTGGAAGCTCCTGCTGTAAATTACAGCTATACCACCCACACTAAGGTGCAGTATGGGGCCTTTCTAAGTGTGAAGTCCTCACACGGGCTTAGATAACCGACTTTACTGCCTGAGATCCGCCAGTACATATTTTGGGGAGCGAACCTGTTGAAGACACTCCATGAACCCCCAGGTGTTCCTGAACCCCCGTTGTGAATCACAGTGTCACGGGAGACCAGGAACTTTTAACACCATTTATATATTACCAGGATCATACATTAGGCAAAACAAGATAGTAAATCTTAAATGTAATGTAATTTATTTAGGTAAACCCACGTACAACAAGAAGAATTACACAAGAAACAGTTAAAAATACACTTGCTGGGAGTCTGGGAGAAAAATCTAGGCTTTCCTAGATGCAGAGCATCCTCTTGGATGAGCATACCCGGACCGTGATATACACCCGGTTATCCTGGTCCTCTTTTTGGCTTGCAATCCCAGGCGCAACCGCTATGTTCAATTCTCAGAACTTGGTCCTTGCGTCTGACTTAGTCATTGCAAGGCAGACTTTCCTAGCTTCAAAACGAAGATGTTTGTTCTGTCATTTGCAACAGAGCAACTTTAAAAAGCCCGCCTTAACTTCATCGACACAAGTCACTAGATGGTCTGGTTCTCTGAGTCGGCCTCCTACTTACTGTAACACGTAGCTCACCACAAACGAGGCGCGACCGCAGGGATTTGTATAGAACGCCGACCACAACAGCGAGGGTATGTCTAGAGTGTAGGATGGTCTTGCAAGCTGGGTCGGGGTTGTAGAGGACAGCGTAAACGTGGTACTTGCCGGGTCTAGGAGCGGAGTGTAGAGGATCATTGGGGTACGTAGCCGGGGTCAGGATTGGGGAGATTAGAGTCATCGTAAAGCCAAAGCCAGAGTCAGCACAGGAGAGAGCAGGATCGTCGTATTCCAAATCCAGGGTCAGTGCAGGAGTGTATCATAAAGTCCAAGGTCCAAGGCAGGGTCAGGCAGCAAGGGTACGAGGCAGGCAAGGCAGGGTACTGGATGCAGTGAGATGCAGCATCACAAACCAAGGTTATGCTCGGCAAGGAAGGAAGTGCAGACAGGGTATATAAAGGGCATCCAATGGGAGGCAACCAGGAAGTGGTGGCGCCCTCACTGAGAGGCTGCTGGATCGTGCAGGTGCGTCCTATTATTCAGCCGATTAGGAGTGGGGGTGGGACCACTAGAGAGCGCGCGCACGCCGCACATCATACTAGCAACCTTGTCGCACGCCACTCGTGTGCGCCACGGTACCCGCGTCAGTGCGGGGGCGGAGACCCGAGGAGGGATGGGAGGACCATGCGTGACCGCTGTGCCGTGTACCTCTGTCATCAGAGCGGGGGCGGAGTTGGAGGGCGGAGACCACAGGAGGCCAGGGAGTGCGCGCACGTCGCATGCATCGCACATCATTGCCACTGGGAGGGGAACGCATCCTGGGGACGGGAACCGCAGAGACAGACGGAGCCCGCACGCCGCATGCGAACCACTGCTGAAATGCCCTCTTTGAGTGCCTCTAGATCCTGACGAAAAGGTGAGGGTTAAGGGGACAGAACCACCGGAATGGCGAATCCTCATAGTACCCCCCCCCTTCTAGGAGCGAACTCCGGGCGACTCCATGAAGGCTTTTCTGGGAAGTTCAAGTGAAATCTCCTGATAATTCTTGCCGCATGAACCCGATGACTAGGAACCCAAGACCTCTCTGCTGGACCGAATCCCTTCTAATGAATCAGATAGTACAAGGAGCCTCTGGAAAATTTGGAATCCAGAATAGACTGAATCTCGTACTCGGGCTGGCCCTGTACCATAACGGAGGTGGTGGGTAGGACAGGAACTGAGTGTGTTTTCTGGATCACTGGTTTGGAGTAGCGAAACATGGAAGCCCGATGGAATTCTCATGGACGGAGGCAAGGACAACCGATAAGCGACTGGATTCATTTTTTCAGAGATAGTGAATGGACCGAGGAATCTAGGCGCGAACTTCATCGACGGAACCTACAGCCTAATGTTCTTGGAGGCTAACCAGACTGTCGCCAGGCCTGAATTTAGGAGCTGGTCTGCGATGGCAATCAGCCTGACGTTTTTGCCTCTCGACGGCTGACTTAATATTCCTTTGGGTCCTTTTCCAAAGAGTTTGAAGTTCCTTGATCCTATCTTCAGCGGCTGAGACCCCACAGGTAGCAACTGCAAGAGGAAGAGTAGCGGGATGGAACCCGTAATTAATGAAAAAAGGGGATTCTGTGGTAGATTCACTACGTAGATTATTATGTGCAAATTCCACCCAAGGAAGAAGCTCCGACAATTCGTCCTGGGAATTGGACACAAAGCACCAAATTAATTGCTCTAAAGACTGGTTGGTCCTCTCCATCTGCCCATTCGTTTGCGGGTGGTACCCAGAAGAAAAATGAAGGGATATGCCCAACTGAAGACAAAAAGAGCGCCAACATTTAGATACGAACTGCGATCCTCTGTCAGATACGATTACTGCCGGAACACCGTGAAGGCGGAAGATCTCTTTGATGAATATCTCTGCAAGTTTGGGAGAACTAGGCAGGCCTTTGAGTGGTAAAAAAATGTGAATGCTTGGAGAACCAATCTACTACTACAAGAAAAGTGTTCTTACCATTAGATACTGGTAAATCCACAACAAAATCCATGGACAAGTGTGTCCATGGCCGAACAGGAACAGGCAATGGCTGAAGTAAACCAGCAGGGAGGTTTCTGGAAGTCTTAGTCCTGGCACAAGTTGGGCACGCAAGTACAAAGTCCTTAACATCCTTCTGCATCCCAGGCTACCAGAAGGTCCGGATGAGATCCAATGTCCATTTTGCCCCGGGATGACCTGCTAATTTGGAGGAATGTCCCCACTCCAGGACCTGTTTGTGCAGTGGAGGGGAGGTGAACAGGTGACCCTCAGGAACCGTGAGATTGTCAGGAATCTGATTTTGATGAAGAACGATATCCTTTAGAGCTTCAAAGTTAGTGGAAGAAAGAATAAGTTTAGATGGAAGAATAGATTTGAGTTGGTCCTCCGAATTATACTCGAGCGAGAACTGACGAGACAGAGCATCTGCCTTGACGTTTTTGTCCCTGGAAGGTAGGAGATAATAAAGTTGAACCTTGAAAAGAAGAGTGACCATCTGGCTTGGCGAGCTCCCAGGTGACGTGCTCCCTCGATATACAAAATTCTTGTGATCCGTAAGAATTGTTATAGGCACCTCTGTTCCTTCTAGGAGGTGTCTCCATTCTTCCAAGGCAAGTTTCATGGTCAAGAGTTCTCGATTACCAATATCATAGTTACGTTCAGCTAAATACATTTTTTTTAGAGAAAAAAGCACAGGGGTGCAACCTGGCCTGAGGATTCTTCTACTGGGAAAGAACAGCGCCTACTCCGACATCGAATGCATCCACCTCAAGGGTAAAGGGAAGCGTAGGATCAGGATGAACAAGAACCGGGGTGGATGCGAACGCTTTTTTTAAGAGATCAAAAGACTTGACTGCAGCAGAGGACCAAGACAAGGAATCAGCACCTTTTCAGTAAGAGCCGTCAGAGGAGCTACTAGAGAAGAAAAATTCAGAATACATCTGCGATAATAATTGGAAAAACCCAGGAAGCATTGAACAGCTTTGAGAGTAGTGGGTTCAGGCCAGTCCAAGACTGCTTTGACTTTGGCAGGATCCATCATGAGGCCAGTATCCCGAAATGATGTATCCTAAGAAAACTGTAGAAGATTGATGAAAATAACACTTTTCAAGTTTAGCGAATAAATGATTCTCTCGCAGACGAAGGAATACTTGTTTGACGTGTTCCTTCATAGATTTAGAAAAGATCATGATATCGTCCAAATAAACGATTACAAAAGAGTTAAGAAGATCCCTAAATATTTCATTGACAAAGTCTGGGAACACGACTGGGGCATTACAAAGGCCAAAACACATGACCAGGTACTCGTAGTGTCCATCTCTGGTATTGAATGCAGTTTTCCATTCGTCGCCTTCACAAATTCTAATAAGGTTGTAAGCACCACGTAGATCCAGTCTGGAATTTTTTTTAGCTCCTTGAAGACGATCGAAAAGTTCGGAAATGAGAGGGAGAGGAAGAGGATAGCGATAGTCAATGCATAGTCGCATAGTTGCTAGGTACCATCTTTTTTCTTTACGAAGAAAAACCTGGCTCCAGCGGGAGATGTGGATTTGCGGATGAACCCCCTCTGAAGATTCTCTGCAATATATTCTTTCATGGCTTTAGTTTCAGGCATAGACAATGAATAGGAGGCTCCTCTAGGCGGTGTGGTACCGGGGAGCAATTTCATAGGACAATCAATCGTAGGGGCGATGTGGAGGAAGTACCGTATTTCCTCGATTCTAAGACGCACTTTTTTTCCCTTTTTCACGTGGCTGAAATAGGGACTGCGTCCTAGATTCGATGTACTGAAAAAAAACACACACAAAAAACAGCCAGGGGGCACTGCAGAAGCCACAGCAGCTTTCAGCGTTTCCCCTGCGTTTCTGCCACCCCCGCGCCCCCACACAGAAAGGAGCAGTGTGTCCCGCTGCATGCCCCACGACTCTGCCACCATACCCCCCCCCTCCAAGTGCCGGTCCCCAAAGGAGCTGTGTATATTCGGCTGCATGCCCCGTGCTTCCTCTCCTCCCCCCCCCTTGCTGGAATTACCGCCCCCACACAGGAGAGATTGATTCAGCAGTGTGTGTGTGGCTGCATGCCCCAAAAGCCCTCTGTCTGCCTCTGCTACTCACCGCTGTGCTGCATGCACCACAAGCCCCCCTCCTCCCCTGCTCTGCTTGTTGGAAGTGCCGCCCCCACACAGGATAGATTCATTCAGCAGTGTGTGGCTGCTGCATGCCCCACGTTCCCTCTGTCTGCCTCTGCTACTCACAGCTGTGCTGCCGGCACCACAAGGCACCCCCATCCCGTGTCTGTCTCTGTCTGTTTTTCTCTCTCAGTGTATGTGTGTGTCTCTCTGTGTGTGTATGTGTCTCTCTGTGTGTGTATCTGTCTGTGTGTGACATTTCATTCTCTCCCCTTCCCTCCAAAATATTTATCTCTCTCTCTCTCTCTTCTCTCTCTCCCTCTCTCCCTCTCTCCCTCCCTCCCTCTCCCTTCCCCCTCTCTCCCTTCCCCCTCTCTCTCCCTTCCCCCCTCTCTCTCCCTTCCCCCCTCTCTCTCTCTCTCTCTCTCTCTCTCCCCCTCTCCCTTCCCTCTCCCTCTCCCTTCCCCCTCTCTCTCCCTTCCCCCTCTCTCTCCCTTCCCCCCTCTCTCTCCCTTCCCCCCTCTCTCTCCCTTCCCCCCTCTCTCTCCCTTCCCCCAACTCTCCCTTCCCCCAACTCTCCCTCTCTCTCCCCCCGCCCCCTCTCTCTCTTCCCCCCTGAAAAAAATTCTGCATATTTAATATAGTGGGGTGATTATCTCCAATTTTTTTTATTAAATCAAGGGTGCGTCTTAGAATCGATGGCGTCTTAGAATCGAGGAAATAGGGTATTTCAGACTTGACTTTATCGAAGACATCCTTGAACTCTGTATATTCCTCCGCCAATAATACCCTTACTTTGTCCTCAGATAAGGTCTACCATCAATAGCCTCCAAAGCAATGTGATTCTTCTTGCGCACAAGAGGGATATTATGGTTCTCTGCAAAGCTCTGATCAATAAAGTTGCCACCAGATCCAGAATCAAGAAAGGCAAATGTGGAGACAGATAATTCCTGACCTGACAGGGAGATAGGCACAAGGATCCTTGTGGGATTAGAAGTGGCTATAGGGGATAACGAGATTGTTCCCAATGAGATTCCCCTAGACCTCATGGGAACCTTGCGTTTCCCGCCTTGTTGGGGCAAGAGAATGCGAAGTGTCCAGGACCCCCACAATACAAACAAAGTCCAGCATCTATGCGGTGTTGCTTCTCTGAGGGTGAGAGAGTAGTGACTCCCAACTGCAAAGGTTCAGATGAGTCTATGACAGGTAGTTTCGAACTGGCTCACCTGGCTGGTGCTTATCCTGGTAGGAGCCGTGTGATGAAGTCTTCTCTCTGTCCTTCTCTCCTGAAGGCGATGGTCCACCTTGATGCAGATAGCAATGAGATCTTCCATATTGGTGGGCCGGTCGTGAGTCACTAGTTCATCTTTCACGGTCTCAGACAAACCCTACCAGAAGGCAGCAGACAATGATTCGCCGTTCCAGTCCGTCTCTGCGGCATAGGTCCTAAACTCGAGTGCATAACGAGCGACTGGCCAGTGACCCTGGGAAATATAGAAAAAAGCAGAAGCTGCAGATACCTTTCGACCCGGTGAATCGAACACCCTGCAGAATTCCTTGGTGAAGGGTCCTATGCTTTGGGTTAGGTCGTATCTTCGCTCCCAGATAGAAAAAGCCCAGGCAAGTGCATCATCTACTAGAAGAGAGATTATGTAGGCTACCTTGGAACGAGAAGAAGTGACGCAGGAAGGATTCATCTCAAACTGAATGAAGCATTGGTTAAGCATTGGGTTAAGCATTGGGATCCTCCGACACTCGTGAGGATCCCCGCCATACCGATTGGGCGTGGGAAGCCGGTGTTCAGACAGATAAGAAGGCATGGCCATGGTACTAGTGCCCAACTGCGAGGGGTCCGTGTGTGCCCCTTGTAGATGGAAGGACAGGGTCCTAAAGTCCTCCTGGAGGGTTCTCAGGTGTTGATCACTAGATTCTAAATTGTTTTCAAGACTAAACAGGACGTTGGCGTGCGTGCTCAGGACTCTTCCTACCTCAGCGGGGTTGAAGTTTGGTTGGCCGAGCATACTGTAACGCGTAGCTCACCACAAATGAGGCGCAACCGTGGGGCTGAGGTAGGGATTGGTATAGAACGCCGACCACAACAGCGAGGGTATGTCTAGAGTGTAGGATGGTCTTGCAAGCCGGGTTGGTGTTATAGAGGATAGTGTAAACGTGGTACTTGCCGGGTCTAGGAGCGGAGAGTAGCGGATCGTTGGGGTATGTAGCCGGGGTCAGGATTGGAGAGAGTGGAGTCGTCATAAAGCCAAAGCCAGAGTCAGCGCAGGAGAGAACAGGATCGTCGTATTCCAAATCCAGGGTCAGTGCAGGAGTGTATCACAAAGTCCAAGGTCCTAGGCAGTGTCAAGCAGCAAGGGTAAGAGGCAGGCAAGGCAAGGTACTGGATGCAGTGAGATGCTGTGTCACAAACCAAGGTTATGCTCAGCAATGAAGGAAGTGCAGACAGGTTATATAAAGGGCCTCCCTCCAATGGAAGGCAACCAGGAAGTGATGGCGCCCTCACTGATAGGCTGCTGGTTCGTGCAGGTGCGTCCTAATGTTCAGCCGATTAGGAGTGGGGTGGGACCACTAGAGTGTGCGCGCCCCGCGTGGAACCTGTGCATCATAGTAGCGATATGGTTGCGCGTCACGGCACCCGCATCAATGCGAGGGCAGACACCAGAGGCGGGACCCGAGGAGGGACAGGAGGATTGTGCGTGACCGCTGTGCCGCGTACCTCTGTCGTCAGAGCGGGGGCAGAGACCACAGGACGTTGTTTTAATTAATTGAAATAGGGGACAAATCCGTATATATGGGATGTCTGGCAACCCAAGTTCAGCTCAATTTAAATAATGGGACTAAACTATTTTCTAGCGTGGGGAATTGGCTACATATCATCAGTAGGGCCACACAAATAGGTTACATTCCAGCTACAGGTTGTCAGAGACGGGGTCAGATGATCCTGTTTTGCAGCTTTCATTTATTTGAGTATTTTCTTTGTGGTAGTTTTTCTTGGATCAAAAAGAGCTAAGACTTTAAGAATATGGACATTTTGAAAGTGCAAATCCATCCTAAAACATTACAAAAATAATTAAAACAAATTCGTTCTAAGGGTGAATATACATTTCTCTAGGGCATTACAGCACATTATAAAAGGGTATCACTGTAGACAGCATGGAAAAATATGCAAAAAGGTGCCATTAACATTGTTTTTGTACTAAGGGTTGAACCTTTAAAAACCATGTAACATACTGTACACAGGAGCAGAATGTTAAAATAACATGAAGTGGATGTTTTATAAATGAAATCTACAGTCCATTCTGTTGATATTGTTTTGAAGCTGTGGCATGAAAGCAAAATGTAAAGAATGTAAAGTTATTTTAACCCTTGTCTTTCAAAAGGTAAAGCTATTAAAACATTAAAGTAAGCGATCTGGTGATAGAGAGTTGCTTTTAAGCAAAAGAAAAAAAAATGGGGATTTTTACTTACCATACATTAACCTTTCAAGGATTCACTGAAAATGTTAAATGAACGCTTTCATTAAATTATTTTATTTCCCCATGTGTTTTATAGATGGTATCCTTAATATAATTTTACATTTGGATATATGAAGGGTAGTTCACCTCTGCACTTACAATAAATGATACATACTATTGACTATATTACATCTACATATATGATATAATAGGAAATCATTTTAAGTCAGCGGAGGGCCATCCAGGATGATATAGCAGAGATACATTCAGAAACTTTAGTCTGTACAGCAGTTGTAAGGTCAGGGATGGAAAAGTAAATTTGTGTCTCATCAGCATAGAGGTGATATTTGAACCCAAGAGATGTACTGTAAGTAGGTCACCTAGAGAGAGTGTGTAAAGAGAAAAGAGAAGAGGTCCCATGACAGAGCCCTGGGGTACCCCCACAGAAAGATCGGTAGAGGATGTGGTGTTAGCAAAAGATACACTGAAAGTACGATGGGAGAGGTAAGAGGAGATCCAGGATAAAGCTTTGTTACGAATAGTAATAGTATGGAGAATGTGAAGGAGAAGAGTGTGGTCCACAGTATCAAAGCTGCAGAGAGGTCGAGTAATATGAGCAGAGTGTAATGAGCCCTGTCTTTGGCAGCATGGAGGTCATTAGTTATTTTAGTGAGGGCTGATTCAGTGTAGTGAGCAGCGCGGAACCAGATTGTAGAGGGTCTAGGAGAGAGTAGGTGTTGAGAAAATGGAGCAAGTGAGAGATACAAAACGTTCAAGGAGTTTAGAGGCAAAGGGCTGGAGGGAGGGAGGCCGATAGTTAGAAAGATAGGTAGGGTCAAGCTTGCTGTTTTTGAGTAATGATATACTGGTACATGTCTGAAGGATGAGGAAAAGGTACCAGAGTAGAGGGAGGAGTTAAAAATGTGTTTGAGGGATTATAATAGGAGCAAGAGGTTTTAGGAAATGGGAGAGAATGGGGTCAAGAAGACAGGTGGTAGAGGGAGAAAAGGAGATTAGTAACCACAAATCCTCCTCTGTGACAGTGGAAAATGAGTCACGGAAGGTAGGAGGAGAGTTATGAAGAGGTATAGGATGGGAGGGGGATACATAGGGGATGGCCTGATGTATGGATTCCACCTTTTCCTTGAAATGGTCGGCAAAGTCCTGAGGTTAGATGGAGGAAGAAGAACACACAGCAGAGAGTGGTCTGAGTAGGGAGTCAAAGACAGAGAAGAGTCAGCGTAGATTAGACTTGTGTGTGTTGATTAGTGAAGAAAAGTAGATTTGTTTAGCTTGAGAGAGGGCAGAGTTGAAACAGGATAACATAAATTTATAGTGAAGGAAGTCTGCGAGAGTGGGAGATTTCCTCCAGAGGAGTAGAGAAACGAGTGTAGGAGCGCAGCATGCGCATGTGAGAATTTAGCCAGGGTCTGGGGTTAGAAGGCGAGAATGGCACAGAAAAAGCAGGGCATGTAGATCAAGAGAGGACAGGGCAAAGTTGTAGTTCCTGACCACGTTGTCAGGGTATGGAGCAGAGCTGAGAGAGGAGAGGGAGGAACGTAAAGTGGAATAAAAAGCTGGTAGGTTAATTGAGCGCAGGTCTCTGCAGAAATGAGAGGTAGATGTAGATGTAGATAAGTATGAGAGAGAAAATGAGATGAGGTGATGGTAAGAGAGAGGAAAGGGGGAAATGGAGAAGTGATGCAATGTCAGACATTCTCACACACACTGCCTGAAACTATTAGGTATTCTGGTCTTCTTGTGAGTGAATGCATGAGTTGTCTGTGCCTGTCTCTTGGCTGTGTCATATTACTCTAGTTGAGACCTCTCAGGCTGGCATCCTTCCTGTGCGCTTTGTTAATTTCCCTAACTTCTGTAGGTTTTGATCTTGCCATTGGCAACATTCTCACTCATTCACTGCTCTTTTCTTCCCTTGCATCCGCTACGCTATTGTTTGTAGACAGATGTCAGATTGTACAGTGTAATAAAGGAAGAGTACATGCTAAGGCTTGCAATGCTCATTTAATATAATGGTGTCTTATGGCTGGGTTGATCATCTGCACAATAGAATACATTAAATAAAGGTGAACAAAATATGTGCTTAAAGATATACTGAAAGGATTCATTGACATACCCCAGATGTAATTTTACAATGCTTTTGTAGTTTGTACTAAATTACTTTTCTAGTGCTTGACATTCTGCTTATTATTCATTATAACCACATACCAGTCACCCCAGTCAGACCGCTGACAGATTTCCTGAGGCCCAGGACTAGAGTTTAGAATGGGGGCACCCCCCCATGAGTCGGCACCCCTGTGAGCCCGCCCTCCCCCCCCACTTTCACACACTCGCAAGCCGCCTCCTCGATTCCCCCCTCCCGTGTATTTTTCTCTCCACCCTCCCTCCTTTCACCCCCTCTTTTCGCTATTAATTACCCCCCTCTCATTCAATCCCACTCCCTTAATTCCACCCTACTCACACTCATTGCCCCCTTCCTCCCACTGGCCACACACACTCCTCCTCCCCCCCCGATACCCATACACTTCCCATCCCACACAAGCATCCCACAATAATTACCCCCCTCCCACAAACAAAATACAACACACACAGACACAAAAGGCATCACACACACATAATGCAACACACACAAAGTGCAACACACACGTACCTTGCTAGTGGTCTGAGGCTGCTGGGCCGCAGATCTCCCCAGCTCCTGCGGGCCTCTCTCCTGCTGCGGGCCTCTCTTCCGCTTCTTTCCCGCCAGTGCGCGCCGGAAGCTCGGCACCACTGAAAGTCAGGGCCAGCTTCCGGCGGGCACCAGCAAGAGATTGGAGAGCGATAGGCCAAGGAGAGGTAGGTCCGCAGGAGCTAGGGCTTGGCAGCAACCAAGAGCCCGGCAGAGAGATGCAGGAGTTGACCCCGACTTCTGGCCAGGCCCAACTTCCAGCGCTGGCCAGCCAGGCCCCCTGTAGCTGCCAGCCCAGGCCAGCTGTCCCAGATTTCCCCCAGCAGCATCACTGCCCCTAGTTGTCCACCTTTTCTTTTTGCAATTTAAAAAGGATGTGCTTTATATCTATTTACATTATTCAATATGTTGTCATGCTTCTTTCCTGTATTGTAGAATATTTTAATCTAAGGTGGTGATAATGGTGAGTAGGGTCTGTGGGGGGTACAGATACCAGTGTTGGTGGTGGTTTACATTGTTATAGCTGGCATGGTGACACTTATCTAAACTCAACCAGGCTTTCTCACTGTCAGTTTCTGACATGTGGTCTTCCTGTATTGTTGTTTTGCTTCAACAGGCTCTCATGTATATTCTCCACATGTATTTGTCGGTTATACTGGTATACCTTGGCCAGCAAATCTTATGCGTTTTTACTGGTGGTGGTGTTGGGGGGTAGACAGTCGACACTGATGTTTATGGTGATTATGGGTGGTAGCTACAACACACTCATTGCCATTTTTTGAACATTTCTTCTATCAAGGGGCAGCAAGAATATGAATGGCTGGTGCCTGTATTGTTGTAACTGCTGAGGAGAGCTGTGGCCTCCTCACATGGTCTCAGTAGCTTACACTGCTACCCCATCAGATGTCACTGGCTGGGCAATAACAACTGGTATGGCCCCTGAAAGAGCTTGGAGTTCTCGCTCTATGATGTAGTCATTCACACCTTTGTGCTGCTCATGGAGCCGCTGTAGCACTAAAATATGTAGTGATGCCACTGGTAAGATACTGACTCTGTTAATGATAGCGGTGATGATGACGATAAATGTCATGGCATTCATAGTCGTTGCTTAATGGCATGTGCCGTTTCTGAAGCTGAGAACAATGATGGTGGTGTTGATGGATTTGTGCGGTTTTAAATGTATTTTCAAATATATAAAAATGCAAGTAAGAGTGACTTGCTTTAAAAAGTACTAGGACCAATAGTGCTGATAATTATGGTGGCCAATGTCGTGGTTGACTCCTGATGACTATCATTATTATCATCACCTTTTTCACTGATTAAGATCAGTAACTAGCACGAAGACCACAAACGTCATCACCATCATACTCAGATACTACACACTCCTGCATGTGCTGTTTGTGCACTACACACACCATCCCCAATACCACGCTTATCTTCTAGCTTCTCCATCGCTGCCTCAAACCCTCCTTCAGCCAACCATTACCTTCTACCTCCTCCTTAATTAATCACCTTAGCCTCCTAGTTAAATCACCTTTTGGCTTAATGCCTGGTAAATTGTTTCAAACTCGTTTTTTGTTTTTTTGCAGGCTGAAAGGGGCAACATTCAACTGGTTTCGACCTCCTGCAAGTTTTAGACGTCTTTAAAGCAATGCCATACTAGCCTTTATAGCACACAATGGTTTTATGGGTATATAGTTTGGTTCCTAAAGAGTTATTACTCCTAAGTAGACATGAAGACATGCATGCTGTCATGACTACTTTAAGGGGTTAATGACATGTTCAATTATCAAATATATCAGGTATAAAGCACATATCAATATATACCATGCAACTACAGTATTAAAAATAAATAATAGCATAAATAAAGAAAAATGCTAGCCCTTAGGCACTTTTCTCGACTTGGCAATTTTCTTTGTTTTCTCTTCTCCAGAAAAATAGTTCTCACATGTGGCGAAAGCTGAACTCATTATTTAATGACTACTTTATTCTCTCAATTGTACCTTTAAAAATAAAAAATAAATATGGTGAGGAGTGAACCAGAACCCAAAAATGTAACAAAGATTTAATTGTAATTCAGTATAATCATGAACAAATGAACAGATAAAGGCATCCAATTATTTTTCTATTAAAGCGAACGTGTCTGTAACGTAAACTCCCAAACTTACTTAACACCTGAGCAGAACACAGAAATGCAAAAATGAACAGCTTTTACAATGTATTTCATTTTAGTATAGTTACATTTTCTCACAAATCTATCTACTACACTTAAGTTATTCCCAATCAAAAATCAAATCATTACAAATGTTCTTTTCTGTTTTTTTTTGTCAAATGAACAAACTGTTCATACATATTGTACAAAAAATATTTGATGTGCTTTTTGTACGTGTTTCTGTGATTAAATTGTGTAAATAATATCTGCCTACTGCAGAGGGAACATGTTAATATGGCACACAAAGTTAAGAAATATTCACTCGCATCACCATACTTGATGCATCACCACGCTAGCAGTGCTGGCCCCTTTCAGTGCTAGATGGCTTTGAAACTCATTGGAGATCATTCATTAAACAGCAATAATGCAGACTGGGGCACTATCAACCAAAAAAACCCTAAGTATCAAATCAAATGGATTTTCTATGCCATATGGCCCCATTTGGGATTATCACAGTTTAATGAATAATCCCCATTCCTTTGCAAATCCCTACACAATTAATCCCTTGAGCTACGTCTTGGTCTGGGCTACGTCATGGGCTTTTTTTGCTAGTTCTAGGCAAGATTGCATTCAGCGCGCCAAAACTGCGATGTGAATGGAAGAAGAGGAAGCCTCTTCTTCCATTTGCGCCATCATTGGCACCGTGATTACATGGTCGCAATGTGTCAGAGGGGTGTGGCAAAAGGTTAAAAGGGTTTTAATCATCTAGGGATGTCACCCTTCTGTTCATAATGTAGCTCCTGTGATTCTATACACCCCACTGTTCCTTTAGTCTTTGATGGTCACTTAAAACATTTTGGAGCAGTGTGTATGTCTTGAAACCTCAGCCTCTACCTCAAACTATAGAACAGAGGTGGGCAACTCCAGTCCTCAAGGAATGAGCCACCTGTGCTGAAGCAGGTATATCCTTAAAACCTGACCTGTTGGTGGCCCTTGAGGACTGGAGTTGCCCACTCCTGCTATAGAATGTAGTTAACGTTTACAAACTGAAACTGGTAAAACAATTCATACAGTTATGTGAGGCGTTTTCATAGTTCAGTGTGCAAATCTCCAGCTTTAGCAGTCAGAGTACGAGCACTACTTATACCTATTAGAACGCCAGTCATTTCATATCTAAAAATTGGCAAAACTATCTCGTTCCTAGAACACCATGAAGTGGCAATATAATAATATCAATATCGGAGTGTTTCACATTACTTACAGTCAAAATAAAAATTGATTAGATACACAAAGATCACCATAATAAAAACATGTGCAGTGGATCGTGATTGAAAAGGCACAGACAAAGGCCACTATTCATTTGGCTGCGATTATAGTGCCGGCGGCATACTGTTTTAGATGCCACGGCCGTGTCACGTGACCGTCGCGCGCGCTGTCACCGGCACTATAATCGTGGCCTTTTACTGTGGCACTACCGCTCCACGTCACATAAGACTTTATTGGAATGGAGGGAGAAGTACAATAGACACCCAACTTTAAATGTTGCTGCCTACAATAATCCACTTGTAACGAAGTCTAGGTCTGTGCTCTATTATTTATATTTAAACGTATTACAGGATAACTAATGCCACATAACAAATTTCGTGAACAGAGAGGAAACTGCAACCATGTACAGTATGGTAATAAAGGCATACCATACAGCCAAGAATAAGCACGATATCTGGTTCTATCTGGAAGCAATTGTGAACTGTAACTGGCTCCTAGCTCAATGTACAGATTAAGAAGAAATAATTACCTGCCTTGGTAGATATGCATATTCACAGACAATCTGTTGGCATGTTCTGTAGCATTATTTTCAGACCACAAGGAACATAATTTAGATTGGAATATAGACAATCCCAGACATTTTGTGACAACTAAGAAGAAAGCAGCAATGTATATTATCAGGATTATTTTGTACTTTACAGAGACCTTCAAGGCCATATTCAATGTTGTGAGAAGTACTGTATAGCAATGTATTAAGTTCCATTAATTTGACTTCCATGCATTATTAACTGTGCATGAGCCTGCTTCTCACAATACTAAATTGGAGCCTTAGTGAGTTCTCTGGGTCCCAACAATGTTTAAGCAGCAATCTCACTTAGCCATTTCTTTAATGCATAATTGGACTGGTGCATCCTTGGGTATTGAACCGCACTATCTTCAGCTCTGCAGCCCTCTCTGGTTCTCAAGATACAATACTTAAAAGTTTTTGGTGCCAGTGTTCTCCTCCCCACCAGTAATTAAATATGACCACTAAATATTGCGGTTTCCGCTGGCCAATAGGATGCTACAACATCATTGGTTGCGGCTTCCTATTGGACAACACTGATGGCCATGTTCAATACTACATAAGGGAAAACTGGCATCTATAATGCAGTATATATCTCGGGAACTGGGGGATAAATATGACAATTTGGTGTTAAGAAACTGCAGTTATCATGCAGTAATCTCTGATTTGATATTGTTGGAAGCACTGTCCAAAGGTTCTTTTGTGGTTAACGCAAATCCAGGAAATATGCATTGCTGCTCCAACACAACTACTATATCCACATACAGTATCATTGTTCTTCATCTTCAAAATATGTAAGCTCTTTATCCAATACAGTAAAGGAGGACCAGGAAAGCAGTATTTTAGATGTATTGAAGATCTCCTAATTATTAGTATTAATTCTTTGTTGTTCCCCAGATAATCAGTCCAATAACGGTTGCAACAACAACTAGTACAGAAATGATGATGCAGATCTTCGTCCGGGACTTGCGCTGAAACACAAAAGGAACACACAGATGTCATGACAAGCTGCGCACATGTAATAGTGCAGTCTCATGTGGGAACGCATAGCAGCAGTGTTACCTGGTTACAATTAGGGCCCCTATTCAATGTAGAAGTGGAGCAACACTCAGTTAATGATGCAATAGCCTGCCATTGTTTAAATGATGTTAATGCACTGTTAACTGTGTTAATCTGCGTCTCACCATTTTGAATAGTAGAGAAATAAGGGTGGGTAGCGGCGTTGGGCCTTTCTACCATATAATAGTAAAAGTAACAAAAGATGGTCCAACCTGATAAAGAACCCTGTGAGGTCCAACCTGATAAAGAACCCTGTGAGGTCCAACCTGATAAAGAACCCTGTGAGGTCCAATCGTTTGTAACTTAATTATCTGTTGGTCGAATAAAAGGCATGACACATTCTCCTTCCTTTGTTACTATATAAACATATGGAAGAGTGTCTTAAGTGACTTTTATATTTTAATTACTATGGGGACTTTGAATGACCAATTAGCATAAGGGTTGGATAAAAAAAAAAAAGACATTAGCCACAAACAAGGCTAGCAAAATCCAATGTAAACTTCAGGTTTCACCATCTACAAATATATCTATTAGAATTTTTAAATTATAGAAAAAACATGTAAAGGCATCTTTCATGTACTACCTATTAAAATATACAACCATCAGATCATTTTAATTTATTTGGCAAAAACTGTGTATTCAGCTTTGGTACTTGCAACAAATAAAAAACAAGGTTTACACGAGGATACAGATCTTCTGAGAATTTTTATAGCAGTGGAATGTACAAAGTGTGTGTATGTGTGTTTGTTTGTACACATACACACACGCGAAATTATAATTTATATTTGCATATGGGATTCACTTTGATTAGATAAGTTGAATTCAGATTTAAACTGAGCTTATTGGTTATTCAATGGTGCATCACCATTACTAAAAAATAAACCATTATTTTGCAACATGTTACTAAAATTGGCAGATAGCAAATACCAACAAAGGAAACCCAACACCACAGGGACCTTTGAAAGGTTTCCTGACGGTACATGAGACAGACATTGCTTCACAAATTAAAATGGATCCAGTGATAGTGTATCAAGCAGAGAAGTGCATTGATTGCAGTAAAAGCATCTTGGAGAACTGCAAACAAAATCTGTCAGTTATAAAACAATCTAACACTTCCACATCCTATCAATTGGGGTGCTCCAGTTCTTTGGGCTGAGTGAATTAGTTTACGTGTTAAAGTGCCCAGTTCTTCCAATCAGCTGATTCTGATTTTATACATATCTCAACATATTTGTGCCGGCTGGTAACAAAGTAGAAGTGAAACTCAGAACAGGAATTTTCACCTGATCCTACCTGGTATTCTGCTGCCCTGGCCAGCTGCTGGGTTCCTTGATGAACGTGTACGTCAGCACTTTCCACATTGGCTTCTATACTGTCTGAAGGATAAATGGTTATGTCAATATAAAATGCAAGACATCCCTACTGCCCCCTACCCACAAAAATATTGGATGATAATACAGCGAATTAAGCACATCTGTTTATTCAGCCTATTAAAGAGGCAATCCAGGCAGAAAATGTTTATTCTTTTTTTTTTTAACATAGGCTTGAAGCAGGGGGGCTCTAGAGTTGAACCCCAGTCATTTCAGCTCCGGGAACCTCCTGCTTCCGTAGATACAAACCTCCGTAGGTTGTGCCAGTAGCCACTTGGCTACCAGGGTTCATGTACTGGCAGGGTTTCAAAGGTCCCGCATCCTGCGGGCCCACAGGAAGCCATTACATCAGCACGTTTGACTTCCTGTTTGCCCACGTGACACAGGAGTTTTAAACTTTGCTGAGATACCGGTACCCCCTTTCGAGGTATCTATGTCAAGCATGGGGTCCCCAGAGCTGAAATTAATGGGGCTCAGATCTGGAGAACCCCTGCTTCAAACCTATGTAAAATAATAATAATAATTGTAGTTTTTATTGCATAAATAGCTCCATTAATTGAGAAAGCAATTGTGAAACAATTTTCCAGTCTAGAGGAAAAAAATGATTTTGAGGTGACATGGAGCTAGAAAAAGTACTTCTCTCGTTAGACGAAACACAACACGAAGCATAAATGATTTGATGTTAATAAATAGGCCAGAGAAGCAGCTCATTGACTGACAGGAACTTGTTTCCCATTTGCAAAAAAAGATGGCGGTCTTTCTGCCAGTCATCATGTGACCTGCAACACAAGCCAGTAAGCAAAGGGTAGGCACCGCTTATTTATTATGCTGTGAGAATACTTTCTCCGTGCTACAGAAGATTTGCACCATATTTACAGTAGAAATAATACATGCCTAAAAGATAGAAAGGGCAAAGTTTTTTGGGAGTGGGAAAGAAGGGAAAAGGGGAGTGAAAAATCAAACTAGGAAAGGAGCCACAGAGAAAATAAAAGCGGTGAGATGTTTAAAGGAAAAGGCTTTGGTGGGATGGTAAATGGCTTTACTCAAAATTAAGGAGTTGAGAAAGGAAAGCATTAAAAACAATAAAAGTATGCAATGTTGTAAAAAAAATTATAATATACATGTGCATACGCATTAGCACAGAGTATGTCACTGCATAACCACATGGCACCATGCCTTAAACTTGGGACATGGCGCAATTATCTCCCTGGTTTTTCTATATGCCGTTGAGATTGCAAAGCACCCAGCACTTACCTATCATCTCTCCTTGCTCGTGAACCATCATACCCAAGTCTTTAAATATTTCATTTATGCCTCGAATATCCTCCTGCAAAAAAAGGCAGATAATTATAATCTCTTATTAAAAAGTGTATATTGTCATGATGTGATAACATTATAGAATATCTACAGTAATTGTCATAATTGGTCAAAGGAGACACACAATATTTATTTTTTTACTCGAGTGAAATTAATGAATAGGATTTTTTTTTTTTAATATCACTGTTATGTTATGTTGCCAAATGAGAACTGTAGCAAGATCTACTTTAAGGGCTCATAAAATGTTCCTAATTAGTCTGGTGTGTTGCTACAGCAGAAACATGCAGGTCTAAACCCAGCAAAATGCAATTGGCATTTGTTCTCTCACCACTACCAAAAGGAGGCAGAGCGTTTCCCACTCATAGGAGTAAACGAAGACCACACCTTGCCGTTTCCAGTGACTGTATGCAAGTACCTTGCCAAATCCCTTGTAAGCATCTGGATGGCCAACTTGTTATAACTCCCCATGGCACATACAAAGGTAAGGTGAAGCACAAAGGTAGTAAATGTATTACTTTCTTTTACAAAATAATTAGGTGTTTAATTTCGTTATTACCCTCTGCACCAAGATGTGTCTCAGCTCTATTATGCTCTTATTTATGGAGATGATGAAAAGTTATAGCATGGTAGCAAATATTTGAGGGAAAGTAGTTTGTAAGGCATATCGGTATTACACAACTTTATGCAGGCTACAAGTGTGAGCTACACACAATACCTGTAAGCTCTAACGCCAGCATCCACCACGCAGGGATTGTGTGTTCATTAATTGTCAATTAGTAGTTGTTTGGAGGTTGGTGACCCCTACTCCCTGGGTTTAAGCTCACTCCTCCCCACTCTTTAAGTAGCAGTGTTTTCCATATACCTGTGCCGGACAGGTCTATTGAGACCCTTCTCCCTCCACTGCAAGGAAAAATGAGAATTTTCACAGATAGTGTTATGAATTGCATACTGGTTATGCCGTGACGTGGCTCCAAACTTATAATGTTTTGGCCAAAGGGTTTAACCAAATGACCCTTACTTATGAGAATACCAACATTTAAGTATTTAACTATGGCTTTTGTCATATTGGATGTAGCATTGGGTATTTTTGGCTTTTGTTGTACAGTATATAAGTGTGAGGGACAAGTAGTGCATATGGCCATTGAGTTTTGGAAAACTGTTTAGGTCAACAGACTCATGATATACACTGTGTGCGTTTTAGTTTTTTATGTTGGGTGAATAAAATATAAGACAACCTGAAAAGCTTCCATTAGAATTATGCTTCCTAATAATCTTGTTAAAACAGCTATTTGTGCAAGAAACAAACAATGTCGATAGTTGTAGAAGGAAAACTTTTCTGAAATTAAAACCAGAATGAATTGTGGAGACATTCACTAACAGTGTAAAATCCATTCTGTTACTGTAGAATTTAAATTACTGTATTCCAGATCATTATCTTATGTGGCCAGGTTCCCCCTTGGGTCCCCGCTGGCTCCACTTACCTCCGTTGAGGCCGGGGAGCGTGCAGGGTTACCGGGAGGCTGCAGGAGCAAGGCGGGGTTATGGAGCGGCGACCGAGTCGCCGGAGGATCCCGGCGGCTCCCCTATGCAGGGCGCCACCATGTTGGATGTTTGGGCACATGCGCGAGATGGTGCGCATGGCAGAAGCCAGTGCGGCGGCCATTACATAGGCACGCATGCGCAGTAGCAGGCGCAAACAGCAGCCATGTTAAGAATAGCTCCACAGGGGAACTATAGCCCACAGAAAGCCATAGGGATGCAGGATCAGGTGACACATAGCAGCCAATCCCCCCGCTTCCACATAGATACATTTGACGTGCTGAGGAGATCACGCCAGTCGGAGCTCGGACAAGAGGGTAGTGTGTGTGTGCGCAGGGTGTCTGTGACCCTTGCATAGGCCAGAGACCCCCTCAGGCCCCGACTCCCCCTTGAGCTTGTGGTTGCTGCAGAGACAGGCCCAGTAGATAGGGACACTGCCCCTGTAGCATAAGCGTGAGGGACACAGCCAGGACGTGGCTGCAACCTGGCATCAGGTGGTCTGGGACCAGATCACAACGCACAGAGAGAGAGAGACTAGAACGGTGGGACACTCCTGCTGGACACAATCCCACGTGGAGGCGGACTTGTCGCTGGCGACGGTGGCATGGGACCGGACGGCTCCTTGTCTACAGTCGGTGCTACCGGGTGCTGGAGTACCCGGCAGGTATCACCAACTCTACACACGTTAGTTGTTGTCAGCGCTGTCACACACACTTGGGGTGGGAGTGCCTATTGTGGGCCGATACTAGGACATTGGTGTACCTGCACCAAAGTACTGTGCGGGATTATGGCTATACGCCTTATATGGCGTGGATGTGTAATATATGTGTGCATTCAGTTTGTACTTAGCAAATATTGTTATACCATATTCTGGTGTGTGTGTTACTGGGTACATTGTCCTGTGACGGGGTTATCCAACACTGTTAGGATCCCGCACAGGTGGAGGCGCTGTTATCAGACGATCAGATACACCCCAGGCTCCCAGCAGCGGAGGCTCAGATCTCCTGTGAGCCACAGGTAACGCAACACACACACACACAGTAGCCGCCATATATCTCTTAGGGGGTGTGGGAAAGTGCGCTTCACATATATCACAGTATCATAAAAATCCTACAGTATGTGCTGCTTACTGCGCACTATACTGTAATTGTGAAGCGCTTTGACTCCCATTGGGAGAAAAGTGCTAAATGAAATAAAGTTATTATTATACTCTATATTTGAAGAATAACAAAATGAGGCACAAAGCGCTTTGTCCCAGTTTAAGAAGTCAGTACGCTACCCTCTGGTAAACATTTGCTGCGAGTTTGCCCTGGCAAGTGAATAAAAGAAGGCTCACATACAGTAATAGTACAATAAGTAAGCATAGCTACTTCACATTTAAAATGCACAACTAACCTCAAGCTGTTCTATGGCAGACTCTCGCTCCTCAATCAGACGAATATCATCTTCTGTGATTTCTTCTTCTTGCATTGTTGCCTGTGATTGGCCCTCACTGGGTAATGGAATAATGACATTTGGCATGCAATGGCATGTTTAATATGTTTACTGTAATTGTGTTGGCTGAATCTTCTTTAAGCAGAATATGATTTTTTTTGTTACATTTTTAACATTTCCGTTGTAAAGAAAAGCTTTTTGGGGGGAGTTGGGTGAAAGATTTTTTATCAAACGTCTATTGGTGTTAAGACTGTAGGTGCATTTTTGTTTTGTCCATTGTTTATACAGTAATTATGAAGCCATCATTAGTCAAACAGATAAACATAAGCAGCCGAGATGCTTGAATTATAAAGACTCAAAAAACAAAGCATTAGAAAGTTTCCCAAGAAACTAAGAGGCTCAGTTTGCATCCAGTATGAATTCAACAAATTACACAATATTAGCTACATATGCAAAGTTCTTGTCTAATATATGCCATCTCTAATTATAGTCAACAATGATACAATTAGGAGAGGTAACTATTATATGGCCAATACAGATTAATGAGATGTTATTCTTTTTACGAGTTAAGAACACTACAAGAAACGTAGATTTGATGTACTGTCGATATTCTGCTTTCTACCATTTTTTTATATGCATTTGTTTCAGTTCTAGCAATCCTTTTAATTAACAAACGAAAGTCAATCTCTGGAGAGAAAAAAAATAGCCCTTACTTTTCCCAAGAGACCAATGTTCCCTCCTTGTGACTGTCATCTGGTAACCCACCCTAAGAGAAGAGAGAAAACATATATTCTTCATGTTACATTTGATTTCACATCTAGGTTCATCCATGTTTGTTGTGATGTGAAAATGTGAAACCTAAAGTGAACCTCTTGGTGATGACCAATTCTGCGATTGCTGGATTGGTCTCCAACTCAATTACACCTTCAAATAGATTGGTTAAATATGTTAGTTTGTGAAAAATATCAAGTAGGCGACTTAAGAATGTATTTTCTAGAGCTGGAAGACTGATAAGCTGCAAACGAAGGGAAACATTCTACTGTATATTGTAATTAATCATTAACATTGAAGTTATTACAGGCAGTACATTGCATGCCCTTCTGGCTACAAATTGGTTAAGCAAGAAGTTAAAGGTTGATGTAAGTAATGAATAATGTCTTAGAGAGGTGTCAAATCACAAATGTACAAAAGCAACATAAAAATACGAACTGCCTTTTAAATACTTGCCTATTACAGTTTGTTATATTTTTTATGCACGTAAAATAAGCATAAATACAATATGTGGGTACGTACTTGGTACCGACTGTTTAGTATTCCTATTGCTATCGTAAACTCAACACAGCCATGCAACTCACTGGAGCTGCCTGCTACTGTATGTCTTAGCAATGAAGGTACTGCATTTGGAAATTACAATGCTGTATTTTGTTTTTGTAAGTTGAGGTATTTTGTTCTGGTTTATCGCAAGGCTGGTGTCCCACATAACATGTACCAACTTTGCACGTAGGTTTCAAACATTAAAAGTTAGTTATTATATGATGGAACTGCACAGCAATGAGTGACACTGCTTTAGTACAAATTCAAAGTTTCACTTCTGTCAAGAGCAAAGGGTATATTTTAAGGAGAATTCTCGTTTTTCTTGTGTTTGGCAATGCTTTTATGAATTCACTTCTACAAATTTTAAAACAATAAAAAATAAGTAAAATATTGGAATATTGTTTGAGACCAATGATAATACATGTATTCTTGGAGCGTCCGAGCTCAAATCTGCAAAAGATTGCAATAATTTTTGTAGTTGTACAGTTCAACAATAGCTGTCACATACAGCAGAGGTGCGCAAACTGGGGGACGCAAGATTTTGTAGGGGGGGTGCAGAGTGAAGCAGGGTGGTGATAGAGGCAGGCGTGGGGGGGGGGGGGGTGATGACGGTACGCGGCGGTGGTGTCCGGCTGCCAGAGTGAAGCAGAAAAGCAGCTGGTAGAGGAGTTGCACGGAGCCAGAGCAGGACGTCCCGGGAGGAGTGCGCCCCGATGGTCCAACCGGGAAATCTCTCACACTTCCGGTGTCTAAGCTGCTAATGCGCACTACTCCCCGTCCGTCCTGCTTTGACTCTGTGCAACTACTAACTCCTCTGTTGGCTGCTCCTCTGCCCCCCTCTTGCGGCCCGCTGTCGTTATCATCTCCCCCTGTCTGCCTCTATCACCATCCTCTCCCACAGGTAGACATGGAGGGCGAGAGAGCTGGAGGAGGGGGAGAGGGATGATGAAGACGGCGGATGAGGAGGAGGGATGGGGAGAGATGAGGAGGGAGAGGGATGAGGAGGAGATAAGGAGGGGGAGAGAGGAAAAAAATTTGCAGTCAGTATTATCTTATACTACTATGCTGATTTATTTCAATACAAACCTATAACATTTGTCATATTTTACGGTTTTACAAATGTTATACCAAATAATAAAAAAAGTTATGTGATTTAGATGACATCAGGCAGGGCGGGCCCGACTAATATCACGGATGAAAAGGGGGCCGCAGTGTACAAAGTTCTCACACCCCTGACCAACAGTACAGTATAAATGGCAAACATTTTACATATTTGTCATTGGCAATTATGTTAGACAGCAAAAACATAAGCTGCCAAAAAAAACACATGCAGCATTATCCCTTCAAGCCGACAGCTGTTTAATAATACAATCTTTCAGGACTACACAGTCTCGTTTTCAAGCACGGAGACTCTAAGAAACGTTGCATCATTTACAGGTTGGTTAACTATTAAAAGGTGTAATTTTTACCCACACATTTGTTGTTTTTTCAGTTTAGTTCAAAGTTGTAGTTTTGGTTGTGTTACCTTTTAAGGAACCAAGAAGAGAGTTCTTCAAATAGGAAATGATGGTGTACACAGCTTGAAAAACTCTGCACACTATAATTTGATCAATAAAAGGCATCTCAACCTATGACAAATGTAAAATATTGGCGAACTATCACATATTCTCGTTTAGAATTCTGGCTCTGTGAAATATTGCTCAGTTTTATACTGAAACTTCACATAATTGTCCCAGTTTTTCTACTTACCGATACTCTTGAGCCTGCACGGGCTCTGGCTACCAAGTCTTTTTCTTTCTCAGCAGCTTGCCTTTGAATCTTCTGGAAATTTGTTAATGCCGCACTAAACTCATTCACGAGCCGACTTTTCTGCAATTTTTTTTGACGCTGGAAAGAGATAAAAAACATATAATCACCCTTCTACAACATGACAAAAATGAATGCAAAAACAAATCCAACCACTATTCACATTCATGAATTACAATGTTGATATGCAGATATCAGAGATACACGTCTCAAATTTCCCCCAAATTCAATAAGAATTGTCTATGCAAAAATATTGCAATTACTGTACAAACATTTGCATGCAAACACAGTTTTTGGGACAAAAGTGGTCTGTTTGGAAGATAATGTATAGCATAATTTAAATAGGTTGACAGGGTTCATGGTGGTGTTGTTGTTGTTTAAGCAGAGATTAGTTTAACAGAATCTCCCCCCTTTCGCTTTCTCCTTTTATACATAAGAATATATTTTTTCAATTCATAACACAATAAGATCTGATTTTATAGTACTTTGTGGCAAGTTATAAGTTCTTTGCAACGAACTAACTGCCAGGGTCATATTCATTGGTTTTATCCAAGTGTGTTTCCACGATTTATATTTGGTGTTCCAAATAAATATTTCAATGTGTATTTAGTTCTAGTTACCTTCCTCTTAATTAACGCAATATATACGGTAGAATCCAAAGACTGAACTAAAACTGATGGAGCCAGATTCATATTACAGCACATATGCAACATACTCATGTGATCTAATATTGTATTGTTTCATAGTGGGAAAACAGGGTTATGCAAAGCACTCTACAGTTTGTGGCAGTTGTCCCCAGTAATCAACTTTAATCCATGATTATCTATTGGAATCCATAATAAACTCTGCTCAAGAATATCAGAAGTGAATGGATTTTCTGCACTTTGGTCAGGTATTATGGCCGTCCAACCATAAATCTGTAGAGGCCTGTTTGTTGGACATATTGAGCTGGAGAGGCTCTTGTGACGGTACGTGCAGCGGGGCCCCTACCAGTCAAGATGGGAACCCAGTATACAGGGTAAAAATAGCTATCTCTAGGCTGCAAATGGCTGTCAGCCCTGCTATAATGTGTAACCTGAGATTACGCATCTGTAGCAGGGTTACTGTGTAATGTGTATTATGTTGATAATGTACTTGTGGTTTTGGTATATTTCTATGCAACTCATTGTATGATTGGGCCATTAACACTAGTCAAGTGGCTAGCATTCACTGAGTCAGAGGTGTAGCCTTTGTTTGGGGCCAGGTGCAGTGTCTGAGGACAATGGTGAGGTGTGGGGAGGTACACACTGCAAAGGCAGAGCACTTATTTCCTTGGCAACCAGGCGTTGATCACCATGGGAAATATGGTATGGAGCTATAATTGGGAAACGAGACCTGGGTCCTAGGCTTGTCTTCTCAATTCCCATTGGCCACACCAAATGAGGCTGACCTTTGACATGCCCACGGGCCCGATTGGTCCGTCTGGTCGAGCCCCCAGCTCCTGATTTGTCGGCACCCAGTTCTCCATGATTTCAGATGGAGGCTGAGATTCTATACAAGCTGATGCCAATCAGAGAACCACAGTTGTTCATTGTTGGTTTCGGGTTTCTTGAGACCCAACTGGGATGTGAACTGTAGACCAGAGGTGGTTATCCCGAGTTATTGGGATTAAGGATCAGACGGATCAAGGTGGCGTCTAGGGTAAGATAGCTTCGGCAGTGCCCTGTACCTAGTGAACAAGGAGCCCCCTTAACCCAGAGTTTGAGGCTCTGGCCAAGATAAACCTCAGTTTAACACTCTCGTTCTGCCTGGTGTTTGTGATCCATGTAAAAGTCTGGTCTACTGTTACTGCTCTTTCTGGAGAGGACACGGTATAGCTGAAAATGAAGTATACATCTTCTACTTTTTTGTACCTGATCACTTTCCAAAGGCAGTGATCCAAAGTCTTTGATGCACGTTTCTGTATCTTTGGCAAGCTTGTTTGCATACTGTTTCTTCTGTTGCCTGCATAAAAATCCAAAACACGTTATTTACTAAAACTATTTTGTAATGTCAAAGTTAGACAAGCCTTCTTCAGAACCAAAAGTTATCTGTGATCTATTTCTAGTCCTACAAAACAGCTGGTTCAGATTTTAAGTCAAACATTTATCCCATGAGAGTCAAGTATTTCAGATGTTTATCGTATTTCGTCAACGCAACAAGATTAAAACACAACATAGCAGATTCATAAAGCTCTGATGTGGGGTACCCCTCCCGATTCAGCATTTACTGCTATTCAAGTCAATGGCAGTTAACCCTGGATCAGGTGCAATACCCAGCATAACAGTTTGATTAATCGCAATGGATGTCTACCATGCTATGTCCTCTTTCAAGATAAGATAAATAAGTTTGATAGCATTTTACACATATACCATTTAAGAAATGTTATATATAACGAGAGAGGGATACAGCAAGTTCACTTTGTAATGCATTGTACAGTATGCCCCTCTGAAGTGGACAAAAGCAAGCGATGGAATCAGTGCACAAGATATCCATATAAGCTTAACCATTATCCTTTTCTCTGCTGGAAGCCTGGCCAGCACCCAAGCACCAAGAATAAACAAAAAAGTGATACAGGCCCTTCAGCAGGTTTTTGAAAAAACTGATGTGTAACTTTATTCAAATGATTGATGTTTCAATCCTCACGGTAATGACAATCCCCATTATCATTACATCGTGACAAAGGTCAGCATGAGATCCGCTACGTCGACCAGAGTTTTTCAAAAGCCCACTGGAGTGCCTGTATTGTTTGTTTATTCTACTTTTTATTGTTATTATACTTTTGTTTATTCTTTATATAGTAGATAGAAAGTTGCATCGCACCACCAGAGCAATAAAGGAGATAGAGAGGGCGACTCCAAAAAAATTATATATTTGATCATAAAAATGAGGTAAGACGGGCCCGTTTTACCTCATTTTTATGATCAAATAAATTGTTATTTTTTTGGAGTCACCCTCTCTGCCTCCTTTATTGCTCTGGTGGTGCGATGCAACTTTCTATCTGCTACTGTACATCTTCGGCGGACCGCACACCGGAGGATTCCACCCACCCACTAGCTGCAAAAGGACACGCATGCAGAACAGTGAGTTTCCCCTCTTCATTATGGATATGTATTAAGAAGAAAGGGGGATTGGTACGTTACCTCTAGCTGTTACCTTTAAAGGCTTAGGAGTACACTCTGCGTTACACATTTAACCTGGGAGTGCTGCTCTCAGGGAGAGCGAATAAGGATCAACGCTATCCATATACAGTAATTAGCCTATGAATGTACTACTACCCCTCTACAATCAAGACATTATTGTGGGCTGGAAGGGAATACCTCCCAAAGAATTGCAAAATAATATATTTTTCTTTCTGTTCCTTAACTCTTGAGCCCCAGAACACCTCTGGACTATTTATTCTTGATATACACCATGCTAGTGGTTTACAGCAGGGGGGCGCAAACTTTTTTTCCCTGCGTCCCCCTGCCGGCGGTCCCCTCACTCCCGCACACCCCCTAACCCCCACTTACCTGCGCTCCGGCGTCATGACATCACGTTGCCATAGCAGCGTGACGTCACATGACCTTGCAGTGTCATTTTGACGCCACGTTGCCATGGCGACGCAGGAAGGAAGCCACCGGAGCCAGGGCAAGTAAGGTTTACAGAGGCCCTGCAGCTCCCCCGGCACTTAATTTAAGTGCCTTCGGGAAGCGCGTGGGGCCTCTGTAACCCCGCGCCCCCCCGCCGGCAGTCTCGCACCCCCCCCATGGGTCGCACCCCCCAGTTTGCGCACCGCTGGTTTACAGTGCACCCATGTGCACCCAGTGCACCTATTGTTTGCGAGTGCACCTATTATTACCATTGGCACCCAAGCACCACCAGACTTCATGCATTTTCATATCGATCACGTAGATAAAACCCCTCAAGCAGCTGAGATAAATGGAAGTGGAGATGGTGCCATTTCCATTTCAGTCAGATCATCCCCTAGAAAAGTGCTTAAGAGGTTTGCATCCACCCTAAGAAATTATTTGCAGAATTTGAAATAAAAGCCTTGTTCGCTAAACGAATACTGTCGATTGCAGAGAGAATGTAGAAAAACTCCCATTTAAGTCAATAGCAGATTTCCCTCGATCGTGCTGTGATTGGCAGTATCACAGTTTAAAAAGGTGCAATCCAAATGTCGCCAGTCAGGAAACAAGTTTTTCTAAAGAATGTTACAGTTTAATTGGCTGCTCTAAACAAACCCAACAATGTAAATCGCAGAGATTTAACTAGAGGAATATCAAACTCCTCCCAAGTTTCAGCTCACCATGATTAAAAAGTCCCTTAAAAAATATTGAAAAATAATTACAGATGTCAGATATTGGTAAAAAGGCACGAAATCGCCCATATGTAACCCCTTAGGCTGTGCTTATTGTGCCGGCAAAGGCGTTTCAAAACAAATGCATTGCCGCCGTCACGTGCGCTTATAGTAAGCGCGATGCGACGGAGCGACAGCTTGGTCACGATTGCTGGAAGTCATCTCAAATTTGATTTTTCCAGCGACCGCAGCCTGGCGTCGCCGTCACTATAAGCTTATAATATTGCTGGCACATCGGTCATAGTACAGATTGCTTCTTCATGGGTAAGGCTATTAGTGTAAAAAGTCACGACCGTAACGTTAAAAGAAACCTAAGAAAAACATTTACTGGACAGCTACAGTATATCACTTAACTAATACAACAGTACAGTACATATTAACCAATACTATGAAGGCAAACTTAAACGGTGTTTAAAAACAAAAAAGTCTAATTAACAAAAATCTAATTAACAAAAAAAGGGTGCATATACAGTACTAGGTTTATTAAAAAAAAAATCATTAACTTTCTTTTAAAAGCTTAGTTGTTTTCTCAACTGAATAAAAATTATCATTTGTCCCTCCAAAAAAAAAGATCATTTAATTTTACAGAAGAGTAAGATACTGGTTTAGCTTAGTACTTACAACTGATGCCTTAATTCGGCAGTGTCCAATGGAGTTCCAAGTTGATTCACTATCCTCTGAATTTCAGAAGCTAAAAAGGAAAACAGAACAATCGCGAGTTTAAATCTGTTAAATTAAAACTTCCTTTCATAATACACGTATCCGCACTAGAAAAACAATATATACGAGTTACTGTATACAGTTTCTTTTTTACAGGTTGTATGCCCTTTAAAGAATGTAGGACCATGGAAACTAGAAGACCTGGGTATAACTTTATACACGTGAGCCCATAAGCTTTCAGAATCTTTGTGTCATTGTGATTGATGTTGAACATATCCCACAGATGTAGGACTTTAAGGTTACTTCCATTACTGCAAGTTGGTGTTCCCACACGTTCGGCCTATTTAAGGTCCAACATATTCTTCATGACATCTAGAATTAATCTCTGCATTCTCAAAAAGTTTGGATGCATTTAATTTATTTGCTGCTTCAGCATAGTACAGTATGTGTAGTATTTATGGATAATTACATTTCTTGGGTTTGTTAAGAAATAATAGAATTGGATTTGCTTTTACAATTGACATAAGTACATTACTAGAATATATCATTCGAGAAAATTATGTGCTGAGCACATACTGTACACAAGTCTTTATAGAGTCCAGTTTACTCTAGTTTAAAAGACATGGTGTGTGGAGCAGTAATGGCGTAGTCTCACTGTTTTTTGTTCATGCTTTCCATTCAACCCAACCAAATGTTTTGTTTAGAGAAATAATATGGAGGGAGAGCAAATACAATAGCCAAGGATCTTCTAGACATGGGTGCACATTGGTCCAGGAAACACCTGCAGTAGTACATTAAAAAGTAGCGATGGCACATGGTGGGATGCAGACGCACATCACTAGGCATTGTGGTGCGCAGCTTCGGCAAGCAGATCAGTGACTGACAGCTCTGCCTCCTATAGCGATGCAAGAGCACAGTTGGTCTATCACGATGAAAGCCTATATGCGTACAAGTATGCACTAAGCTAATTTTGAAAAGTCTCACTTATTTTATAGGCATCCAAAATCCCCAATGTTAGCGTTAATGCAACCTCTGTACCCAACTGGAACCGATTGACTGGTACTTAAGTATACTGTATATATTTTCTGAGAGCAGGAGACAGATCAGATGACGGTGTCTATGCCTAACTAACACAGATAAGAAAAATACATAGATGCGTAGAAGACTAAGCATTCCAAGATGAATTTCAAAAGCAAATACTATATTAAATAGTCAGACTGAGCCTTCTTCGCATCTGGTGTGCGGGTGAAATATTTCACTTTAAATACTATTCATGGCACTAACTTGTATTTTTTGTGCCTATTTGAGGTGTGCCTACTCTGCCTTTCATATATCCAACACAGAGAAGGTTGTTGTTGTTTCCAACTGGGCCGGAAACCCTCGTACAGATGCAGCACTATGGTTGGTCGCACTGCCACCCCTAAATGAGCTGCGGTCCAGTATTTTGTCATCTGTGCTCACGTGTGCTCGTGGTCTCAGTAAGGAGACTTAATTGCACATCGTGATTAACACAGCGGGGCTCCATGAGCTTCAATGGGACTCGCGCTGTGTGAACCCTACAGAGCTGCACCTGTCTGAAATAGACGTGCACTAAGAGCGAGATTAAAATCAGTCACTCTCCCTACGTGGCTCTAACAGTCGATCGCACAGCTTTCATTTTATTTTAATAACACAGTATTGAAGCAGGGGGTCTCCGGAGCTGAATCACATTAATTTCAGCCCCGGGGACCCCCTGCTTCCCGAATTACTGGCCCTGTTATGGCATACTGGTATCCCTGCCATGTTTAAATTATTCCACGTCACGGCACACGTGACCGGGACATTTAAACAAAGCAGGAGGATACCGGCATTCCATAACAGGGCCTGTAACTCGGGAATTAGGGGGTCCCAGAGACTAAAAAGTATGCGGTTCAGCTACGGAGTCCCCCTGCTTCAATACTGTGTTATCAAAATAAAAACAGCTTAATTGCCTTAGCGGCTAGCTGCTAAGCCAGAGAACCTGGTTTATTGGGGTAGAGGGGGTGGGTGAAGGGTGCAGTTGCCCCAGGGTGGGTGGTTAGGCCTACCGGGAAGGGTTTAAGCCATTCATTACCTTAGTGGTAGTAACCGCTATGGTAATGAAAGGATTAACCCCTTCCGCTACCCACCCGAGAGTTCTAACCACTCAACCTGGGGCAACTACCCCCTTCATCCACCCCCTACTCCCCCAATAAACCCAGGACTCTGGCTTAATTTTGAAGTGAAACTTCTTTGCAGGCATCAAATCACCTTTCTAGGAGACAAAAGTAGGTTATAGAAGTGACGTCAGTGCTGGCAAATGAGGCCGTCGGGCCGCCCTCACCAACACTCACCTCCATGCCTACAATCCGTTGATCTGTCTCCCCCATCCAGCACGTGGGGATCTGCACATATCCTCTCTCCTTGATCCATCTCCCCATCCAGACTGCATGCGTACAACTATGTGACTACAACAGCGCATGTGCCAGAAGTAAATTTTCCCTGTGCATGCATGTGTACCATCACCTCAACGCATGCGTACCATGATTAGGGGCACGAGCACTGTGCATGCGTACTATCAGCGCACGTGCAGAAGCTATTCTACACCTCAAACTGTTGGCCAAAGACAGAAGGGTCCTCGGTCTTTGCGCATGTGCAGAAGAATACTCCGGCCGGTGCACATGTGCAGAGTCCTCTGGAACTCGGCAGCGCATCGCACATGGACAGCAGCACCACAGGAGAAGAGGACACTGAGTCGAGACACCACAGTCACACACACACGAGGAATTCACAGTTAGTGCAAATAGCCAATACAGGGGGGTGCCGAGCACACACGTTCTAAGTCAAATTTATTTATTATTTATTATTTATTTCAATGAAATTCTATTTTGATTTTTAATTAAAAACATCACAAACACAAATACAATTTCTGTAACAAAAGACAAAGAAGTTTCACTTAAAATGAGCGTGCTCTGCAGACACACATTTTTTTTTTTTAATGGGCAAATGTGCTATTATCCAGATATGGATAATAGGGATTTTGCCCATTGCTGTACTGTATGTGTTGGGGGTGTTGTTGGGGGGTATTGTAATGTTTATTGGGGGTAGAGGGGTGGGCGAAGGGGATAGTTGCCCCGGGGTGGGTGTTAGGCCTCTTGGGTCAGTAGCGGTTAACCCTCTCATTACCATAGCGGTTACTACTGCTAAGGTAATGAAGGGGTTAAACCCCTCCCTCAACCTACTCGTTAGGCCTAACCACCAACCCGGGGGCAACTATCCCCATCACCCACCCCATCTAACCCCAATAAACCAGGTACTCTGGCGTAACACCTTCATTGCCTTAGCGGCTAGGCACTTTTTAATTTATTTTGATAACACAGTACTGTAGCAGTGGGTCACCGGAGCTCAATCACATTAATTTCAGCCCCTGCTTCCCGAGTTACAGGCCCGTTATCCCCCTGCTTTGTTTAAATGTCCCGGTCACGTGGGCCATGACGTTGGAGAATTTAAACATGGCGGGGATACCGGCACCCCATACCAGACCTGTACTTCAGGAAGCAAGGGACCCCTGGGCTAAAACTTATGCGGGTCAGCTCCCGAGACTCCATGCTTCAATCCTGTGTTATTAAAATCACATAAAAGCAGTGCTGTCGCCTATTGCAGGAACGCAGGGAGAGTGACTGATTCAGTCTCACGCTTAGGGCGCGTCTTTTACAGACAGGTGCAGCCCAGTTGGATTCACACAACGCGAGTCCCATTCAAACACAGGGACCCCTGCTGTATTAATCCCGATGGGCCATTATCGACTGATAGGCGGTGTGTCGCGGACTGTCAAGGCATTGCACATGGTTCAAGAGCCCATGCTGGCAGGCAAGCAACCAATCATAGTGCTACATCGGTATATAAGCCTACTGGTAGTAGAAGAGGAGGGGAGGAGGGGAGGGGGCAGGTCAGATGGTGGTAGGTATCTTTATCTACTCCCCTACTGAAATTAAAATAATACCCAGTTCTAGGTAAGTAATCCCAAATGGAACTTAGACAGGGCAGATGGTGGGTGGCATGTCTCATGACTATACTGTTCCTGCCTCCGAACGACACCAGTCCCATAATAAAATATATAATTAATGAAATTTTGTCTCTCGACACCTCCACTCCAACTGACACAAAATAATGGCACATGGCATGGAGAAGGGAGAAATACAGCAAGCCCCACCAAAAAAAACACAATTAAAAAAATGGTCAAACCCCCAGTAACTGAGCCTTGGGCTAAAATGTGCTTGTATCGTGGAAGTTCTGATATCCACAATCTGGGCTCGTTTTTCTCAAATATTTAGAAAAACTGAGAGAAAAAATTACAATATATTCAAATAACCTGAATCCCAATAGAAAAGCAGTAAGGCTGATATAACATACAGGATTGTGTTATCTTCTGAATGTTGGTAGATATGGTCTGTGCAAGTTGTGTTGCGTCTCCTCCAGTATTGTAAGACATGGCTGAAGATGCTGTTGCCTATTCTCATTAGAAGCGGACGGGCGAATATATACTGTAGAGTACCCCACTAAGACACCTGGAAAGAGAGAAAAGGTATACAGTAAATGTTTTCAAGTTTAGGAGACTGCAAAGGTACTAGCAGAATGTTAAAATGTTTCATGCTCCTCTGCTTTCAAAAGCATACACTGGCGACACACTTTATTCGAGCTCGGCTAGTCCCACGAATTCGGGTATACCCGGGTGTATTGAGGTTTGTGACTGTTTTCTGCCCGAGTGCATTGAGGTATTTTCCAGGCAGGGATTGAAGCATTTTATTCCCGCTGGCTGCAATACTGCACAGTATATATATATATATATATATATATATATACTGCATTACAATTCATGAATTTATGCCATCTGGTAGACACGCGAAGCATTGCAGCCTATTAAATCCTAATCATTATCATTTAACAGATCAGCCGCCCGTCAGCCAGGCATGAACCCAGGCTGGGAAGGCAAACGCAACGGGGCTTGTCAGAGGTGAGGAGCGGCGCATTCCAGGTATCTGCCAGGTACATACTGGGTATTTGCTCGAATAAAGTGTGTCGGTGCAGTAAGTAGCACTTCAAGGTGGATTCAATTTAAATAAAAAATATATATTATTGGGAAGCAGGGGGTCTCTGGAGTTGAACCACCTGAACTTCGACTGAGCCACTGATCGAGCAACCTGTGCTAAAGCAGGGATATTCAAAACCAGAGACATAACATAAAACACAGACAAAGCTCAGTGCACATCCAGAAAAACTTATATACGGTACAGTGCCTAAATATACATGTATAAATAACTAATAAATAAAATGGTCTTTTAGTTTAACATTTTGGCCAAATTGTTGTAAGCCCCCGAGCCACTACACGGCAGACCACGTTTCAAGGGTCCCTGGACACTAATATAGATTCTTAATAACCTGTACATTGCCAGGAAGAATGATTTGTAATAAATCTGTCAATATAAGTTGCAAAAGTTCTAAGTCTGATTGAAGCTTTTATTAACCTGTACATTACCAGGAAGACCACGTTTCAAGGGTCCCTAACACTAATATAGATTCTTAATAACCTGTGCATTGCCAGGAAGAATGATTTATAATAAATCTGTCAATATAAGTTGTGGGTATTTTGGGGGTTCAATATGAGCTTGTAGGTGTTCTGTATGTTTTATAATTCTTGTTCAGCTAGTCTTGGCTGTTGGAGGGTGGCAACCTCCTACCCAATTGAAGCTCACTCCCTTCCACATTTAAATGGTTAAAAGCTCACTCCATGGCATCTCCAACTATCAGGTGAACTTGCCTGCATACAGTGTGATTGTGACAAATCTATTACAGAGTGCTTTTCCTGGTAATGTACAGGTTAATAAAAGCTTTAATCAGACTTAGAACTTTTGCAACTTATATTGACAGATTTATTACAAATCATTCTTCCTGGCAATGCACAGGTTATTAAGAATCTATATTAGTGTTAGGGACCCTTGAAACGTGGTCTGCCGTGCAGTTGGCTCAAGGGCTTACAACAATTTGGCCAAAATGTTAAACTAAAAGACCATTTTATTTATTAGTTATTTATACATGTATATTTAGGCACTGTACCGTATATAAGTTTTTCTGGATGTGCACTGAGCTTTGTCTGTGTTTTATGTTATGTCTCTGGTTTTAAATATATATATTGCCATGCTCAGTAGCACTCCTCTGTGAAACTTGTATGCTTATATATATGATGTGGGTATTTTGGGGGTTCAATATGAGCTTGTAGGTGTTCTGTATGTTTCTGAAGCAGAGATATCCTGAAAACCTGACCTGTTGGTAGCCCTGGAGGGCTGGAGTTGGCTTCCCTGTCCAGACCCTGAAATATGGGTTTTGCTTAAGAGGTGAAGAGTGAGAAAGATCTTTATAGAATGCGTGGGGGAAAAAAAGGAGCGCAGTACACACCTCTTTCCTCCCCACCCCAATATTTCAGGCTCTGTCGGGGAATAACACCATACCTAACTGTATCCAACGCATCATTAAATTCCTGTGTTAACTGTAACAGAGCTCTGTGGATAGGCGTTGCTAGAGGTAACATCTCTAGGGTGTATCAGTAGCACGAACATCTGTTATACTAAACACAAGGCCCGTTCCAGCTGAAAATAACATTTACCAATTTGTTAATGCCTTGTTAAGTCAATAAAGGATCTCTATGGTTCTGGGCCACAGTATTGCATTGTGAAATTATTCAGTAACGTCCTGTTAAGAAGAAATATGGATGCAAAATCATTGTTATATTGTTTGATTTCTAAAAACTGCTTTCAACTGTTGGTTGCAGACATGAAGTGACTTTGTATGTCTCTGTTATGGGTAATCATTTTTATTGGTTCTCAAACCTCGCCCAAAACACTTTTATTTTTTCTTCTTCTTACTTTAGTAGACCCGTGATGGTTTTTGCTCAGGGAACCCCTAATATTCCTTTCACTAGTAAATGTTTATGTCATTTTGCAAGGATATGGGGGGGGGGGGAGGGGGGAGAGGGGAAACCCAAATACGTCCGCCATGGACGGTCACCAACAGAAAGCAGTGACATCTTATGATGATGGTGCATCTTTTACTTGGCTACATGAGCCAAGTCTAACCCAGTGGCCATATTGTTAATTTAAAAGCAAAGGGCAAAAGGAACAGTGACTATTCAGGTGCATAAAACGAGCCCTCCGTGCTGCATGAGTGTTAATTATAATAATTTTTTTACATGTATTTTTCTTAAGAGGAAAGGGTGGGGGGGTGTTTTTAACCTCACACAGAGTTCAATCACAATACCCCCTTTACATTCTAACTTTTGCTTTAAAGAAAATGGTCATCTTTAATGAAGTAAAGTATTATTGCAGAATTGTTCGTCAACTCACATTTGTGGTAATGGAACCTGCAAATTACTTTGCTAAGTAAATGGAGATGACACCATGCATACAACTTCAGGAAACCGGCGTGCTGAGATTAGCTACAGATTAAAATAATAATACTAGGCTAGAAATAAGACTGGAATCTTTTTAACAAATCCTACTAACCTATGACACTTCCTCTTATATATAAAACTGCAACAGCCACAAAAAAATGTGCCTAAAATTAACAGCGCAAAGGCAGTGAACTGCGGCAGAGTAGAAACACCTTAGTGCATCAGTCATACAGTACTTCTGCTTTTATGCACCTGTCCTGCATAGGCAAAAAATAAAAATAAAAAGAGGGTTATTCATTAAACTGTGATAGTGACAGGGCACTATCACATGGAAAGTCCTTTTGAAGTCAATCATATTTTAATGAATAACCCTCAAATAATGAAAAGCTTTGTTTTGCAATCTTCACATTCTGTAGTATAGGCTGCGATATATTAGACCAGGGCAGCATAACATACGGCCCGTCTGGCCTCTCTGTGCGGCCCGCGATGACTCTTGCCGGGAGGCAGTTAATTAAATAAATTTAAAAAAAAAAGTTTTAAAAAAATGGCGGCGATTCATCCCTCCTCCCTCCCTCTCCCTCCCTCTCCCTCCCAGCCCCTTCCCTCTCCCTCCCAGCCCCCAGGTTTTGCGGTGCGCGGGGGCAGCAGCAGCCGTGTGTTTTTATTTTTTTCAATAGTAGGCTTCCGGGGAGGTCAGAGCATGCAGGGGGCGGGGCTTAGTACCGGGGAGAGGATGTGCTAAGAGAAAGGTGAGGTGTGTGTGTGTGTGTGTGTGTGTGTGTGTGTGTGTGTGTGTGTGTGTGTGTGTGTGTGAAAAACGGGCCTGGTGGGGGGGTTGGGTGTGAAAAACGTGCCTGGTGGGGGGGTTGGGTGTGATAAACGGGCTGGTGGGGGGGTGGGCTGCTGACGTGAGGGGGGGTGATCTGCTGACAAGTGAGGGGGGCTGGGCTGCTGACATGTGGGGGAGAGAGTGATGTGAGGTGCAGGGGGGGAGAGAGTGATGTGAGGTGCAGGGGGGGGAGAGAGTGATGTGAGGTGCAGGGGGGGAGAGAGTGATGTGAGGTGCAGGGGGGGAGAGAGTGATGTGAGGTGCAGGGGGGGAGAGAGTGATGTGAGGTGCAGGGGGGGAGAGAGTGATGTGAGGTGCAGGGGGGGAGAGAGTGATGTGAGGTGCAGGGGGGGAGAGAGTGATGTGAGGTGCAGGGGGGGAGAGAGTGATGTGAGGTGCAGGGGGGGAGAGAGTGATGTGAGGTGCAGGGGGGGAGAGAGTGATGTGAGGTGCAGGGGGGGAGAGAGTGATGTGAGGTGCAGGGGGGAGAGAGTGATGTGAGGTGAAGGGGGGGAGAGAGTGATGTGAGGTGCAGGGGGGGAGAGAGTGATGTGAGGTGCAGGGGGGGAGAGAGTGATGTGAGGTGCAGGGGGGGAGAGAGTGATGTGAGGTGCAGGGGGGGAGAGAGTGATGTGAGGTGCAGGGGGGGAGAGAGTGATGTGAGGTGCAGGGGGGGGAGTGATGTGAGGTGCAGGGGGGGGGGAGAGAGTCATATTGAGGGGAGGGGGAGAGAGTGTCATTGAGGGGAGGGGGAGAGAGAGTGTCATTGAGGGGAAGGGGAGAGAGTGTCATTGAGGGGAGGGGGAGAGAGTGTCATATTGAGGAAGAGAGACTTGGGGGGGATGCTGACTTGTGGGGGGGGATGCTGACATGGAATGGGCTGGGGGTGTGGAGGGGGGTATTGTGTGTTTGATGTGGAGTGGGGGTATTGTGTGTTTGATGTGGAGGGGGTATTGTGTGGGTGAGGGGGAGGATGATGGGGAGGATGATGGGGAGAATGATGGGGAGAATGATGGGGAGGATGATGGGGAGGATGATGGGGAGGATGATGGGGAGGATGATGGGGAGGATGATGGGGAGGATGATGGGGAGGATGATGATGGGGAGGATGATGATGATGATGATGATGATGATGAAACCCGTGCGGCCCAAATTTTTTTTCCTTGGAGCAGTTCGGCCCTTCTCGCTTTACGAGTTGGGCAGGCCTGTATTAGACCAATGCAACAGGTTAATCTTCTGTTGCAACTGAACTTATCATTGTTTTAAATTCTTTAGATTTAAAGAAGCATGAATCTTTTTGACCAATGAACTACTTTAGACACATCTATTATCTGTCACTGTCATCAATTCCAGATTACACCGCAGAACATTTTTGTAATTTAAAGAAATAAACAACATATCGCCATTATGTTGATGTCATCAATTTTTGTTTGCTTTCAAAACCATTCACTCTTTTTGCTGTCCCTTCGGGTAAGAACCAGCTCTCCAAACTTAAGAATTATCTTCAAATGAAGGGTCCAAATTTCACATCCATATGTGAACGCAGACAGAATACACTGGTTGAAAACTTTCCTTTTGAGGCATAGTAGAAGAGTCCCTTGAAAGATTGGTCTTGTTTCTTCCAAATGTGGTTCTTCAGTCTTTCATTGATTTCCATCCATTGATACTTGCTGCCCATGGTAGACAGTTTTCAACTTCTAGTTCTTGGTATCCCCCATCCAGTTTCATTTACACTACACCTCCTATTATAGTGCACTGTTTTTTTTTATGTTACGGTTGCACTGATTTCTGGTTTACTTGTATTTTAATTTTAAGCCTTCTCTGTCCTGGTTGGTCTATGACCACCAAATGTTCATATCTTTTGATTGGTTGACTTTGCCAGCCAATCATGCTAAGGCTTCAAAATAGATTTTGTTCTTTTCCATTTATTTCAATGTTTGCAAAGTTGACATTTGTTAAACATTACTTTGATCTTGCTAAGATTCATATGGATAAGAAACTAAATCCCAGGAAGCTCAAGAAACTCCAAAACCCACCACATAATATATGTATATGTATACGTGTTAAAAGGAGTGCCAAAAAGCGTGGCCAAATGTATACAACAAAAGACAGAAAAGCCCAACGCTATATCCAATATGACAAAAATACACAGTGAAACACCTATATATTCTCTTGAAAAAGGGTAATTTAATTAAACCCTTTGGCAAAATCGTTATGCCTGCGTGCTACATCATGGCATGACCATTAGCAGGTCCTAATACCTGATTAAAATTTTCATTTACCTCTATTTGGAGGAAGAATGGCCGCATTGGATCTGTCCAATCCCAGTAACATGAAAAAGACCTGCTAACTTTAAAAGTTCAGCTCAACTTTAAAACTTTATTGGTGAAGCCTGCTTCACCTGCGCTGAAGCAGGGATATCCATAAAACCTGGCCTGTTGGTGGCCCTTAAGGACTGAATTTGATACCCCCGTCTTAAACAATTCTTCAGGTGTTACTATTAAAAGTTCTGGGAACCGTGTTCCTGAACACTTTTGCTGATCCTTACAGTATCTTGCTTCTACAGATGTAGCAAGACTTACCCTTCTCGGTGCATCGATTTTCACTGTTAAAGTGCGGCTGCAGTGCATCTACCGTTCTTACAGCTCAAGAACAGTAATCTCCCCAGGAGGATTAACTCGGCGGGGTTCTATGCTTCTGAATGGGAACCCGCAGCATTAATCCTTTTGGGTCATCAGCACAGAGAGAATACCCTTACTCACCTTCCAGATGAGGGGGGGAGGCTATATTTGGACATCTACATCATCAAGGCAGCTGGATGTGTCCTGGCCAACTCCTTTGATTATGTAGATCAAGGAAGCATAATATTTTCCCCCTGCGCCCCCCTGCAGGCTATCCCCCTCTCCACCCCCCCCCCTCCTCCTTACCTTGACTTAGACATTCTGGCATCATGTCACGTTGCCATGTCATCAGAAGACGTCTGAACAAAGGTAAGAGAGAGTTACAGAGGCTTTCGCCGCTTCCCCGGCCTTCGGGAAGCCCACGGGGCCTCTGTAAACCCCATGCCCCCCGCAGATAATCTCGCACCCACCTGGTTTGCGTAACTCTGATGTAGATGACCAAAAATGGCCATTTAGTCTCCCTTTCATGATGTAGTCACACATATAAGGGCATCTATGTCATCCATTGCAGAATAAAACACAGTCCTGTGGGGACATGGATCCAGGCAGACAGGGACACGGCTGCACAGCTCATCTGGAAGGTGGGTACCAGTATTCTCTCACCCATAAAGCAAAGGATTAATGCTGCGGGGGTCCCATTCAAAAGCATGGACCCACACAGTGTTAATCTATCCGTGCCACAAAACTTGCTGTCCTCGTGGCTGCGGTTTTCCACATTTTTCTCTGCAGCCACAAGGACAATATGTCTTGCTTCATGTAAGGTTGCCGCGTCTCCTACCTCCCGCGGCGTTCCGTCCCTGTTCTGCACCGCCCGCACCTCCCGCCACTGAGGCGCGCAAACCCTGGTCCCGCATCACCTCCTCCCGACCGGCTGCACACGCACCACCTACAAGACGTAAGCACCACCGGAGCAGACCCCCGCGCGCGCCGACGTTCCTCAGCTGCCTTCACAGTGCTGTGCCGCTGGCGCCGCACGTGAATGTCCACTTCTGCTTCTTCTGATTACCTGGAGCCTCCCACACCTTCCCTGCACCCAACCTCAACCTACCAGCGCTCTACTTACATCTGACCTCACTGCTGGAAGCATTCCCATTGGCTCTCATCAGTATTTAGTGCAACCAGCCATAGGCTGATTGCTGAGCATAGTCAGTCTTTGGTCGTGCTTACTTCAAGCTACCTCGCAGTCCGTTCTTGTCTTCCAGTGCAAAAAAGGGGATGTGAGGCGCTTCTATTAAAGGTGCAACAATATAAAACTTAGAAAGTGCTATATAAATCAAGTAAGTGATATATGTGAATATTATAGAATTGGATAAACCGGTAAACTTCGCAGCTTAACCCTGAAGAAGATCCAGTTCCTCCTTATTTTGATTGTAGAAAAAAGGCTTGTGGGAAGCGCAGATGTCACCGTATGTGAAAAAAAATATATATATAGTGTAATATGTTCAACAGGAAAAACAACCAAAAGGATCACAAATGGGGACTCACAATTTCTCAAAATAATACCAGCAATATATGTGTAATGTGGAACACTTGCTTGATGAGGAGTACCAGGCTTCAACAGGACAGACCCTCAATGAAAAGAGATGACACTCTTAGTGCAACATTGCATGTTCACCATAGAATATATTTGTAAAGCAATGAATATTGCACTCACATTTGGTACAATGTGCATTGACACATAAAATTATAGATGCGCAGCTTCTGTGTCACCATCAGCTCCACTCTCGAGGTCGCGTCACGTCACTTCCGGTTTGCGATCGATCACGTCCTCCTTATGTTGATTGTAGAAAAAAGGCTTGTGGGAAGCGCAGATGTCACCGTATGTGAAGAAAAAATATATATATAGTGTAATATGTTCCAGTACCAGATTCTAGCTTTGTACCCAGAGTCCTGACCTCTGGCACCCTCGAACCTCGGCTCGCCCATAAGACTTCTACCTTCTCCTCGACCCTGGCATTGGACTTCGACTACTCTTGACCTCTCCGACAAGTACCTCTCCTGCCCTGACCCAGGCTATCCACAATTATTCTGCTTACCGGACGTGCCCTCGCGGCTGTAGGGCGGTGGTTTTCCTATATCCCCACCTCGGCCTCGCAGTCCAGTCCGGTTTGTGGTGAGCACCCGTACATTCCCGTGACACTTCATCTGTATCTTCATGTAGTCTAATGGTTGATGTAACATTCCCGGAAATGTTTCGTATAATAAAGTATGCTTCTTCAACATTTTTACTTCATAATGCATTTAAAACGGTGCAGGTATAGACACAATCAAAGGCTCTTTCATATTCTATGAATCCTAAAATGAGTGGTAGATCATATTCATTACTTCGGGAACTCACTGCTTCTATGACTTGGATGTGGTCCATTCTGTTGTATTCACTGCAAAATCCTGCTTGTTCTCTAGGTTGGGCAAAGTCCAGGGTCAATTGCAGCTGATTAGTGAGTGTCTTTGTAAAAACTCTTGTACGTGAATGAAAGCAGAATGAATAGTCTGTCGTTTTTGAGGTCTTCTTTGTCTCCTTTCATGTGGATGAGGATAGCTACAGTATGTCGTTTTGGAATTTTCCTGTTCTTCAAACATGTAAACAGCTTTGCAAGGATTTTCTCTACTTGTTCCCCAACTTCTTACTGCAGTGCTGAAGCTTAAGGAGTCTAATGGAGATGCGCTAAAACATTTAAGTGCTAAACCTGTGCTATCATTTAAATTGCTTTATATATCTATCCTCAAACTTCTTATGGCAGAACACTAATGAACATCCAACCTATACTCCTTTTTTCAAAAGTGAGCATGACAATAGTGCAGCTAATCAATTCATGCATTAATGAAGGGCAAGTTAAAAAGCATTCTTTAGAACAGCGCTGCGCAAAGTGGGGGGTGCGAGATTACCGGCAGGGGGCGCGGGGTTTACAGAGGCCACGCGCGCTTCCCGAAGGCACTTAAATTATGTGCCGGGGGAGCAGCAGGGCATCTGTAAACCTACTTACCTTGATTCAGCCGGCATCTGGAGATGCGTCGCCATGGCAACGCCGCGTCATTTCATGTGACATCCCGTTGCTATGGCAACGTAACGTCATGACGTCGGGAATCAAGGTAAGGAGGAGGGAGGGGGGGCGCGCGGAGAGGAGGACATTCGACAGGGGGGCGCAGGGAAAAAAGTTTGCACCCCCCTGCTTTAGAACATTCCTATTTGTGGTCTAATAGTGAGGCTGCATATTGTTTTTCTTTTTATGTTCAAAACAGAAGTGGTGGGGTCCCAATCTCTGTGTCGATCTGGCCGACCATTGCAACCGAGTATTCAGCCGATCATCCCCTAGAACAGGTGTGCGCAAACTTCTGGTGCTGTGCCCCCTGCCTGCTCTCCCCCAGTGCTCGCGTCCCCCTTACCGTTGTGCCAGCGTCATATGACGCAGCGGGGTCACGTGATGCTGCGTTGCCCCAAGCCGGCTGAATCACGGTAAGTGAGTTGCAGAGGCCTCACATGGTCCCCCGGCATTTAATTTAAATGCCTAGGGGAGGAGCGTGGGACCTCTGTAACTGCCACGTTTGATTGCGACAAATCTAATACAGAGTGCTTTTCCTGGTATTATACAGGTTAATAAGAGCTTCAATCAGACTTAGAACTATGCAACTAATTTTGACAGATTTATTATAAATCATTCTTCCTGGTAATGTACAGGTTATGAAGAATTTATATTAGTGTTAGGGACCCTTGAGACGTGGTCTGCCTTGGAGGGGCTCAAGGGCTTACAACACTTTGGCCAAATAGTTAAACTATATATATATATATATATATAGGCACTGTACAGTGCATCTGTGTCATTGGATGTAGCACTGGGCTGTGTCATTGGATGTAGCACTGGGCTGTGTCAGTGTTTCATGTTCTGTCTCTGGTTTTAAATATATATTGCCATGCTCAGTAGCCCTCCTCTGACAAATACGCATATATATGTTGTGGTTATTTTGGGGGTTCAATATGAGCTTATAGGGGTCCTGTATGTTTTGGTACAGATGCAGCCAGACCTTACTGTTCCCGGAGTCACGGCTCAAGGGATAATAAAAGCCCCACTGCCTAAGGAGGGTTTGTTCTTCCAAATAGGACCCTCCCCCCCCCCCCCCAAGAGACTTCCCACTAACGTGGGAGTGTCAGGATTCTGCACCTTCCCCGGAAGCATAAATAGTTAGTCTAGCTACACCTGTACTTTTATGGGGCAGGGAAAAGTGAACTGATGTTAAAAAAATAGTGCAATCTTTCAGGGCCACTTAAGTCCCTTCTACAGGTATATGTTGATAAGGGTCCCGAGTGGTCCTGAAAGCTTGTACTCGTTTTAAATATCAGAGACCTGTTAACGAGATCACTCCCACCTCATCTTTGCTCTCTTCATTTTCAGTCAACTCTACAGGCTGACACAGTACCATCATCTCCTTTCACAAGTAATTGCAAATATTCCAGCAATATGTAGGTGTTTGTCCCTAAATATAAGGTCACTTTACTGGTTAACAGGAACAAAATTGACATGTAACATTAGGAATCAGCAAAACAATGTGTATGTCCTTTCCTAGCGTGACAAACATGTGTCCGTAATCAAAACAGTGGGATTGCTGCTTTAATTAACAAAATGATTGCTTTGTGGGTGTGAACACGCAGGATGATCTCTTAAAGAAATAATAGCCTGTATCATCTCTGCTTCTCCCACCCCTTCTTCCAGTGGCTTGAGTTCAGCCAGGATTTCCTGGCTTGCAATCACAGGGGAGGCGCCCTATGAGCACATACAAAAGGAAACACAACACAGTGTAATAGTGCAACCCGGTGACAGGCGTAAGAGGCCAACAGTGACACAACATGTCAATGGTGGAAATCTATTAAAACTGCTTATACATGGGAGCAAAATTACAGCACGTTGCTTTTCAGGCCTCTGTTGTATGAAGGGACCCTTAAAAGGAACAATGATTTCATAGTTTAAGAAACAGAATCGGAGATAAACTGGGCTGCTACATAAACGTAATATACTGTATTTTAGTGATTGAAACCGAAAGAATCAATCCCTATCACTAAAATATATCAGTCAACGAAGACAAAAATCATGAAAATCAAGGCGTTGCTGCTCCCGACAATGTAAAAGGTGCTGGGAATAGAAGAAGGTTTTACAAAGTTGAAACGACCCCACTGCTTAGTGCCTTGTTGCTGCTCTGTGAGAAGAAACTGTGCAGCTACTTGTCAATAAGAGCAGCAGATGCTTGGAACAGCATAGCTGCCCCTGCCTGTCTCCCCCTCTGCAATATCATACCTCTGCTTCCAGGGTCCGACGGCCTCCGCACACTCCTCCAGGCTGACAGATCAGCGCATACTCAGTGCTGCTGCTGCTGCAGGAAGTAGGCGGAGCAGGAGCAGCAGCAGCTGATCGATCAGCTGATCTCCACCACTCTGGGTCCAGACCAAAGACTCATTCAAGAGTTTAGTGCTGCTAGAGGCACAGTTGCTTAATTCATAGGAGTCACATTCATGTGATCAACATGAATGACATTATGGACAGTACATGCATGTTAGTGTAAAAGTACTACTGTAGTTTCAAAGAGTTCAGGAGGGTTGAGACAAAGTGGAGGAGGGGAAGGGGTTATTCCTTCTTCCTGTATGAGAGTGCAAGAGGGGGGAGGGAGTGGCCAGCACAAGCCACAATCAACAATCAACCGTTTGCTGGGATTGTGCTTTTGTTAATAAAAGGAGCAGACTCTACAGCTTTTTTTTTGAGGCACATTTCCTCTTTTTGTTAGAACACTAAATGCAGGTTTTTGAAATGAAACTTCTTTGCTGGCGCCTGCAGGGTTTTCGTGGGAAAAAATCCTTGTGTTGTAACGCGAGTGATGTCACGCTACTAATAGGCACGCGCCGTCTTGCTCACGCATGCGCCAAAAAAACACTATGCTGGGTCTTGCCGCACATGCGCAGTGGCGGCCGGGCTTGCCGCACATGCGTGCTGGCTCGGCACACCGCTCATGCGCAGAAGCAACAACAACCCAGCTTGGGACAGAGGCACAGACGCACACACAGAGACGCACACACAGACGCAAACACAGAGAGACACACACAGAGACAGTTAGTATAACTATATAAGTGCAAATGGCTAAAACAGGTGTGCCGAGCATGCGCGTTCTAATTCATACTTCTTTGCGTTTTGTCACTGACATTGTGTTTTGAATTTTAATTAAAAATATCACCATCACAAATACAATATCTGTGACAAAACAGTGACCAAAGACAAAGAAGTTTCACTTAAAATGTTACTTTTTGTGGTTTGGGGCACAGTTTCTGTTTGCAGGAGCTGTGGTCAGTAAGCAACAGCACCGTATTGTGTGCTTACTGTCTGACTGCCTGTGGTTTTTGCTCACTGTTACTGTACTTAATCTGGGTATTTCAAGTGGGTTTAGTTTTTAGGTTGTGGGTTGCTTAACTTTTCATTTGTTTATTGATTTATTTTGTAATCACCTTTTTGTTTTTTAATTCGTAAAAAAATACCCGTGCTTGGGCATTGGCAGGGGAGATGTAATCTGACATTATGACTGAGACAGACTTCCTTTCCCTTACTAGCATGAAGGGAGGAGGAGGAACTGATTGGAAGGAAAATATTGCACAAGAAGCAGGGGAGAGAGCAAGGAGGTGATCTCTTCAACGTTCAGGGAGCCTTAGGCCTTGTCCAGGGTGGAACAGGCGCGCTGGTGATTCCTGGCCGGCTAGGTGCGCGCACGCGTCTGGGGGCGCGGCCACGACGTCACGGAGCTGGTTCGCCCTCATTGGGCGAGCCGCTTACGTGACGCGCTTGCGAGCAGCAAAATCAATTTTAGGCCCGCCCACTCACGCAGGCCATGTGCATTGTCGCAACGTGTCCAGCGTGAGCGTGAGCGCCCGCTCAGCACCACCCTGGACGAGGCTTTAGGCTTCGTCCAGGGTGAAGCTCAGCAGTCGCTCCCAATCATGCTGGCTGCGATGAAAACACATTGCTGCAATGTGTGTGGCCAGTGTGAGCGAGCGCCTGCGCATGCATGGCGCTTAGCTGCTTGCAGAGCAAGCAAATTTGATTTGTGTACTCGCTGGCGCGTCACGTGAGCGACTCGCCCAATGAGGGCGAACCAGCTCTGTGACGTCATGGCCGAGCCCCCTGCCACGCCCCCTGCACGTGCACCTAGCCGGCCACAAATCGCCTGGCCGAGCAGAGCACGTGACATCACTGCGCACCAGAGCCAGCGAGCTCGCTCCCTGCCTGGCCCAGCCTTACTCTACTCCCGAGCAACAGCAATAACCACAGTGCCAGACAGTCTGACACTGAGGCATCCAGTGGGGGAGGGTGGCATGATAAGTGAAAAGAAGCGTCACATGGGACATTTCTTAATATCAGTTTGTTATATAATGGAGATAAAATGTAGAGATGTAGCAACGCACCGCCATTCGCTCAAATGGAAAAAGAGGATGACCAGAGTTTGTTCAAGCTGGTTTATTGGAACATGGTAGCTGAGGAAAAACCACCTACATGTTTCGCGATACGCGTTTGCTTGCTCACGCGTAGCTCGAAACATGTTGTTCGTTTTTCCTCAGCTACCATGTTCCAATAAACTCTGGTCACCCTCTTTTTCCATTTGAGCGGATGGTGGTGCATCACTACATCTCTACATTTTGCCTGTACTTTTTCCAGCAGAGTCGCACACAGACCTTTTCATCTACTACAGTATTACAGCACAGCTCCAACGGAAGATGTGAGTAAGAGATTTTGTTCTCTATTTTTCACTTCTTTGCATACTTATGCACATACTCTAGTGGAGGGGGTAAGCTGTAAGCTATATATACTAGGCTAGGGAGAATACTTATGCACCTGGCAATTCAATGGCTGATAATAAAACTGGTTCTGTGTCTTTGGTTCACAATATACTCTTTTTTGACTTTACAATTTAGTGCTGCCCGTGTGATTTCGTCTCAACAACGGTATTGTATTTCCTATTATTACCTTATGGGATTAGCACCTACATTATTTTTCAGTGGAGTGCCTGCTGTTCGCTGTGTCATATATATATATATATATATATATATATATATATATATATATATATATATCAAAAAAATAAATAGATGATACCGTTCTGTGGCTAACGAAATGCTTTTATTTGTGCGAGCTTTCGCGATACACTGATCTCTTCTTCCGGCGATGTTACAATGAATGAAGCAAAAGGTAAACTTAAAAACAGTGTCTCTTGGAATGTTATCTGTGCTGTTCCTTCCCCCGGTGTGGATGTGTTTTATGGCTAGAGGTGTTAAATGGTTACTGAAAGCAAGTGAAGAAAGAGTGTGTATGTGTATCAGTGTGAATAAAAATGAATGGAGAGCCCACAGTATATACAGTGCTTTACACAAGGTGTGTGTGGAGTGGGACTGGATATAAATGGTGTGGGTGGGTGTGGAAATGTGAGAGTTAGTAGCACAACTAAAAGTGTGTGTGGATACTTAGTGGTCCCTATTGGTGTATAGGGATGGAAAAACAAGGAGTATTAGTATGTGTGAGAGACAGCTGTGTGTGCATACATGTAGCACAGTATGTACAGACATGGCCTTTAGCGCTTATGGGACGAGAGTTCACTACTGTCAGTAATGACTCATAAAATTTCGATCTCTGTTTAGCCCACTGCTAAGTGTCCTGAATAGTTGCATAAATTTGTATTCATGCAACCGTCTCTCTTTCGGGGTTTTAAGATTACCTTTGAGTATGGCAACCCTCAGATCGTTCATCTTATGGCCAGAGTCAGAGAAATGTTCGCCAACAGTACTGTCTCTTGTACCGCGTGTGATGCTGTGGCGATGCAGGTTCATTCTCTTGTTTAGCCCCTGCCCTGTCTCACCTATGTAGTAGCAGCCCCCTGGGCATTTCATGCACATGATGAGGTACACGACATTGCTGGAAGAACAGGTGAACCTTCCTCTGATTTTGTATTCCCGATTCCTGTGTGGTATTTGTATTGTGTCCGCTGTGTAGAGCATTGCGCAGGTTTTGCATCTTGGGTCCTGGCATGGTTTTGTCCCGCATTCAGTTGTACTGCTGAATACTTTACTCCTCACCATAATATTCTTGAGATTATGGGGTTGTCTGTATGATAATAAGGGTGCTTCAGGGAAGACCTGTTGCAGTCTTGTATCTTCCTGGAGGATGGGTTGTAGTTTCCTGGCAATCTTGCGTAGGGCTCCTAGGTGTGGGTTATATGTGACCACCAAAGGTACCCTGTCGCTTGTCTCCTTCTGTTTGTATTCAAGGAGATCACTTCTTGGTATTCTGGTGGCTTTGTGAATTTGCTGGTCTACAATTCTGTGGTTATATCCACGGTTTATAAAGTCTGATCGCAAGGCTTTAATCCGCTGGTCTCTGTCTGCTGTGTCGGAGCATATCCGGTTGTATCGTATGGCTTGACTGTAGATGGTTGCATGTTTGGTGTGTGTCGGGTGGAAGCTGTTGTCCCTCAAATAGCTGGCTCTGTCTGTAGGTTTGCGGTATACAGAGGTCTGTAGTTGGTTGTTCTTTATAGTAATGGTGGTGTCTAGGAAATGTACTTCATCCGGGGAATGGGTGAGTTTGAGGTTGATGGTCGGGTGGAAAGTATTGAAGTTGTCATAGAACTGTAGGAGGTCCTGTTCGCCAGAGGTCCAAATCAGGAGGATGTCATCGATGTAGCGAAGGTATGTAAGGGGTTTCAAGTGACAGGTGGACAGAAAGTCACTTTCCAGTTTTGCGCAGAACAGATTGGCATACTGTGGCGCCATCCGAGTACCCATAGCGGTCCCGGTTGTCTGAAGGTATGTGTCATTTCCAAATGTGAAGTAGTTATGGGTCAGAATAAATTCGATGCATTTAGTCACTGTCTCTGTGAGTGGCTCCTGCGGTCCCAGAAAGTATCTGCAGGCTGAAATCCCATCCTCGTGGGGGATGTTGGTATAAAGTGACTCTACATCCATGGTTGCTAGTAGTGTTCCTGTTGGGAGGGGGCCAATTGCATTCCGTTTGTTTAGCAGGTCGGTGGTATCCTGGATATAGCTGTGTGTGTTCCTGACAAGTGGTTTTAGAATGCCCTCCACCCAGCCAGAAATATTCTCGGTAAGTGTGCCAGATCCAGAGATAATAGGGCGCCCAGGGTTGCCCTCTTTGTGAATTTTAGGGAGCATGTAGAATGTGCCAGGTTTTGGGTTAGCTGGTATCAGGTCCAGAATTTGTTCTCTTGTGCGGATCGGGAGTGTTTTAATGATCCTGTTGAGTTCTCGCATGTATTTTTTAGTTGGATCCTCCTGCAGTTGGGTGTAATACCTTGAATCAGAGAGTTGCCTGTGTGCTTCCCGCAGGTAGTCTGTGGTGTTCATTATGACCACTGCTCCTCCCTTGTCTGCAGGTTTGATTGTTATGTTGCGGTTGGCCTTTAGCGATTCTATGGCTCTCCTCTCCATCAGTGTCAGATTATATGTTTGTTTCCTTACTTTGTCCAGGATGGTGGTTTTGGCGCTGTGTCTGAAGCTTTCAATGTACCGGTCCAATGTGGGGTTGCGTCCAGTTTGTGGGATCCAGTTTGATTTTTGCTTCTCCCTGCTCATGTGCAGCGGCTCTCCTTCTGCCGTGTTGGCATAATCTTGGTTGTGTCTGTCATGGAAGAACTCCTTAAGACGCAGCCTTCTGAAGAATTCTTCCAGGTCACTGCACAGCTCAATCTTGTCCATAGGCTTGGTAGGGCAGAATGTGAGACCCTTTGATAATACTGAGGACTCTGCTTGATTAGGTGTGTAGTCTGAGAGGTTAACAGTGCAGTCCTGTTCTTGGTGACTGTCAATGTTTGTATTATTAGTTGTTGTGCTGGCTGCTGCAGAGTATCTCATTCTTAGCCTCAGTCTGTGCAGTTTCTTTTCCTTATTGCTAATAAGACCCTTCAGGAGTTTTTCATGGAATGTTTGGAGTCCTCTCCATGTGTCTGTGTGTATTTCTCCTGTCTCCAGAATGCAGTCTATCATCTCTTTTGTCTTTCTCCTGTTGCTCTAACAGATGCTGATCAGATGGTTCCTTAATCTTTCTGACACACAGACACACCTAATCAAGCAGAGTCCTCAGTATTATCAAAGGGTCTCACATTGTGCCCTACCAAGCCTATGGACAAGATTGAGCTGTGCAGTGACCTGGAAGAATTCTTCAGAAGGCTGCGTCTTAAGGAGTTCTTCCACAACAGACACAACCAAGATTATGCCAACACGGCAGAAGGAGAGCCGCTGCACATGAGCAGGGAGAAGCAAAAATCAAACTGGATCCCACAAACTGGACGCAACCCCACATTGGACTGGTACATTGAAAGCTTCAGACACAGCGCCAAAACCACCATCCTGGACAAAGTAAGGAAACAAACATATAATCTGACACTGATGGAGAGGAGAGCCATAGAATCGCTAAAGGCCAACCGCAACATAACAATCAAACCTGCAGACAAGGGAGGAGCAGTGGTCATAATGAACACCACAGACTACCTGTGGGAAGCACACAGGCAACTCTCTGATTCAAGGTATTACACCCAACTGCAGGAGGATCCAACTAAAAAATACATGCGAGAACTCAACAGGATCATTAAAACACTCCCGATCCGCACAAGAGAACAAATTCTGGACTTGATACCAGCTAACCCAAAACCTGGCACATTCTACATGCTCCCTAAAATTCACAAAGAGGGCAACCCTGGGCGCCCTATTATCTCTGGATCTGGCACACTTATCGAGAATATTTCTGGCTGGTTGGAGGGCATTCTAAAACCACTTGTCAGGAACACACCCAGCTATATCCAGGATACCACCGACCTGCTAAACAAACGGAATGCAATTGGCCCCCTCCCAACAGGAACACTACTAGCAACCATGGATGTAGAGTCACTTTATACCAACATCCCCCACGAGGATGGGATTTCAGCCTGCAGATACTTTCTGGGACCGCAGGAGCCACTCACAGAGACAGTGACTAAATGCATCGAATTTATTCTGACCCATAACTACTTCACATTTGGAAATGACACATACCTTCAGACAACCGGGACCGCTATGGGTACTCGGATGGCGCCACAGTATGCCAATCTGTTCTGCGCAAAACTGGAAAGTGACTTTCTGTCTACCTGTCACTTGAAACCCCTTACATACCTTCGCTACATCGATGACATCCTCCTGATTTGGACCTCTGGCGAACAGGACCTCCTACAGTTCTATGACAACTTCAATACTTTCCACCCGACCATCAACCTCAAACTCACCCATTCCCCGGATGAAGTACATTTCCTAGACACCACCATTACTATAAAGAACAACCAACTACAGACCTCTGTATACCGCAAACCTACAGACAGAGCCAGCTATTTGAGGGACAACAGCTTCCACCCGACACACACCAAACATGCAACCATCTACAGTCAAGCCATACGATACAACCGGATATGCTCCGACACAGCAGACAGAGACCAGCGGATTAAAGCCTTGCGATCAGACTTTATAAACCGTGGATATAACCACAGAATTGTAGACCAGCAAATTCACAAAGCCACCAGAATACCAAGAAGTGATCTCCTTGAATACAAACAGAAGGAGACAAGCGACAGGGTACCTTTGGTGGTCACATATAACCCACACCTAGGAGCCCTACGCAAGATTGCCAGGAAACTACAACCCATCCTCCAGGAAGATACAAGACTGCAACAGGTCTTCCCTGAAGCACCCTTATTATCATACAGACAACCCCATAATCTCAAGAATATTATGGTGAGGAGTAAAGTATTCAGCAGTACAACTGAATGCGGGACAAAACCATGCCAGGACCCAAGATGCAAAACCTGCGCAATGCTCTACACAGCGGACACAATACAAATACCACACAGGAATCGGGAATACAAAATCAGAGGAAGGTTCACCTGTTCTTCCAGCAATGTCGTGTACCTCATCATGTGCATGAAATGCCCAGGGGGCTGCTACTACATAGGTGAGACAGGGCAGGGGCTAAACAAGAGAATGAACCTGCATCGCCACAGCATCACACGCGGTACAAGAGACAGTCCTGTTGGCGAACATTTCTCTGACTCTGGCCATAAGATGAACGATCTGAGGGTTGCCATACTCAAAGGTAATCTTAAAACCCCGAAAGAGAGACGGTTGCATGAATACAAATTTATGCAACTGTTCGGGACACTTAGCAGTGGCCTAAACAGAGATCGAAATTTTATGAGTCATTACTGACAGTAGTGAACTCTCGTCCCATAAGCGCTAAAGGCCATGTCTGTACATACTGTGCTATATGTATGCACACACAGCTGTCTCTCACACATACTAATACTCCTTGTTTTTCCATCCCTATACACCAATAGGGACCACTAAGTATCCACACACACTTTTAGTTGTGCTACTAACTCTCACATTTCCACACCCACCCACACCATTTATATCCAGTCCCACTCCACACACACCTTGTGTAAAGCACTGTATATACTGTGGGCTCTCCATTCATTTTTATTCACACTGATACACATACACACTCTTTCTTCACTTGCTTTCAGTAACCATTTAACACCTCTAGCCATAAAACACATCCACACCGGGGGAAGGAATAGCACAGATAACATTCCAAGAGACACTGTTTTTAAGTTTACCTTTTGCTTCATTCATTGTAACATCGCCGGAAGAAGAGATCAGTGTATCTCGAAAGCTCGCACAAATAAAAGCATTTCGTTAGCCACAGAACGGTGTCATCTATTTATTTTTTTATTTTTTTGATTATTGAAGCTCGGCTAACACGGTACTGATACCTCTACTACACATATATATATATATATATATATATATATATATATATATATATATATATATATATATATATATATATAATGATGTAGAGGTATCGGTACCACAGTTGTGTGTGTGTGTGTAGTATATATATATATATATATATATAAATATGTAATGATGTACATGTATCGGTACCATGTTAGCCGAGCTTTAATAATCAAAAATGAATAGACGATACCATTCTGTGGCTAACTAAATGCTTTTATTTGTGCAAACTTTCGAGATTCACTGATCTCTTCTTCCGGCGATGGTACATTTGAATAAAGCAAGCACGGTTTAGCTTAAAAACAGTGCATATAAGAATGGTATCTGCGACTGAAACCTAACACCCCCCTGTGCTGTATGCGATTTATGACTTGAGGTGTTAAATAGTACCTGAATGTTGGTGATATAAGCGTGTGTGTGCATGTGTGTATGTATGTAAATATAAATTTGTAAAGAGCCCACAGTGTATACAGCACTTTACAAAAGGTGTGTGTGGAGTGGGAGTGTATATCAATGGTGTAGGTAGGTGTGGAAATGTAAGAGGCATTACTAAAAGTGTGTGTTGATACTATGTGGTCCCTATTGGTATATAGGAATGGAATGACATAGAGTACTTGTATGTGTAAGAGACAGCTGTGTGTGCATACATATAGCGCAGTATGTATAGACATGGCCTTTAGCACTCATGGGAAGAGAGTTCTCTCGTGTCAGTAGTGACTGATAAAACTTTGGTCTCTGTTTAGGCCATCGCAAAGTGTCCCGAACAGTTGCATAAACTTGTATTCATGGAACCGTCTCTCTTTCAGTGTTCTAAGATTACCTTTGAGTATGGCCACCTTCAGATCTTTCATCTTGTGGCCAGAGTCAGAGAAATGTTCGCCAACAGGACTGTCTCTTGTTCCGCGTGTGATGCTGTGGCGATGCAGATTCATTCTCTTGTTTAGACCCTGTCCCATTTCACCTATGTAGTACACTGGCGACACACTTTATTCGAGCTTGGCTAGTCCCACGAATTCGGGTATACCCGGGTGTATTGAGGTTTGTGACTGTTTTCTGCCCGAGTGCATTGAGTTATTTTCCAAGCAGGGATTGAAGCATTTTATTCCCTCTGGCTGCAATACTGCATAGTATATATATATAAACTGCATTACAATTCATGAATTTATGCCATCTGGTAGACACGCGAAGCATTGCAGCCTATTAAATCCTAATCATTATCATTTAACAGATCAGCCGCCCATCAGCCAGGCATGAACCCAGGCTGGGAAGGCAAATGCAACGGGGCTTGTCAGAGGTCAGGAGTGGCGCATTCCAGGTATCTGCCAGGTACATACCGGGTATTTGCTCGAATAAAGTGTGTCGGTGCAGTAGCAGCCCCCTGGGCATTTCATGCACATAATGAGGCACACGACATTGCTGGAGGAACAGGTGAACCTTCCTCTGATTTTGTACTCCAGATTCCTGTGTGGTATTTGTATTGTGCCCCTGTGTGGAGAATTCTGCAGGTTTTGCATCTTGCGTCCTGACATGGTCTTGTCCCGCATTCAGTTGTACTGTTGAATAGTTTACGCCTCACCATCATTTTCTTTAGATTATGAGGTTGTCTGTATGATAATAAAGGTGTTTTAGGGAAGACCTGTTGCAGTCTTGTACCTTCCTAGAAAATGTGTTGTAGTTCCCTGGCGATCTTGCGAAGGGCTTCTAGGTGTGGTTATATGTGACCACCAAAGGTACCCTGTCGCTTGTCTCTTTCTGGCTGTATTCAAGGAGATCACTTCTTAGTATTCTGGTGGCTTTGTGGATTTGCAGGTCTACAATTCTGTGGTTATAGCCATGGTTTATGAAATCTGATCTTGGGAGCAAATCAACCCAGTCGTCCTGTAGCTCAGAAATGAAACAGCGGAGGAACTGTTCCAATGGCTAGTTGGTCCTTTCCATGAGAACATTGGATTAGGGGTGGTAGGAAGAAGAAAAATGTAAGATGATACCCATTCTTTGGCAGAAGGCCTTCCAAAATCTAGAGACGAATTGGGACCCACGATACAAGACTATATCCGTCAGGACTCCATGGAGGTGGAATATCTCCGATAGTTCAGATGCTGTGGGTAGCTTCCGGAGAAGAACAAAATGGGCTTGTTGAGTGAATCGGTTGACCACTACCGGTATGGTAGTCATACGCCTGGAGGGAGCCAGCTCCACAATAAAATCCATGGAGAGGTGGGTCCATGGGCGGGTAGGAATGGGTAAGGGTTGGAGCTATCCACAGGGTAATGTCCTTGGCACTTTCGTCTGATCGCATATAACGCAGGCTGCCACAAACTCCTGTACATCTTTGCGGAGATCTGGCCACCAAAAAATTTGTTTGAGGAAATCGCAAGTCTTTCTAACCCGCGGGTAACCAGCCATCTTGGAGTTATTGCAACACCTCACTTCGGAATTGGGGAGGAACAAATAATTTAGACGAACGTGTGTATGTAGATTTGGGATCCTCTGCCTAAGCCGGCAAAATCTGTTGCAGAAGTGATGACATTATGGCAGAGAGGATCTGTGCAGGAGGAATGATGGGTCCCTGCTCTAGCTCCTCAGAGCCGTCAGGAGAGAATTGACGAGATAGAGCATCTGCTTTGGTGTTTTTGGATCCTGGGCGATACAAGATCACATAGTTAAACTGAGTGAAGAAGAGAGTGTAACGCGTAGCTCACCACAAACGAAGCACGACCGCGATGCTGAGATAGGGAATTGGTTAACGCCAACCCATAGCCACGTGGGTGCGCCTAGGATGTAGAGTAGTCGTTCAAGCCAGGTCAGGGTTATAGATTGGAGAATGGTTAAGGTACTTGCCAGGTTCAGGAGAAGAAAGTTTTTGGATCGTCGTAGTTCATAGCCAGGTTCAGGATTGGAGAGTGTCGGTTAGTCGGGGTACGTAGCCAGGTTCAGGATAGGAGAATATCGGATCGTTGGAGTACTTAGCCAAGGTCAGGACTGGAGAAAGAAGAATGGTCATACAAGCCGGATCAGGAGTGGAGAGAAGTGGAGTCCAAGGTGCTAGCAGGGTTCAGGCAACAAAAAGTTAATCAGCAGACAAAGCAATGATTCAGGAACAAAGATGTGGCAAGGCACGGCGTCACAATGACTATGCTCAGGAGGAATGGTAGCAAACTGAGGGTATAAATAGGAGCCTCCAATAGCCGGCCAGGGCTGGACCAGGAAGTAAGAGCCGATTGGCTGCTGGTGCACACAGGTGTGCCCTATGATACAACCTAATCGGGGATGAGGGTGGAACTGCTCGCGCGCCGTCCCGCGCATGTCACGGAGGTATGGGGGCGGAGCCGAGAACGTGCATCATTCCCATGGCGGTCCCGACTTTCCCCAGAGCGGGGGCAGAGCTTGACTCGTGCGTCAGCAGGAAGGCTGGCCGAACGTACACGTCGTGTGACAGAGATGGGAGCGGGATCCGAATCTGCGGGTGGGTGATCAGGGTGCGCAAGGTCCACGTGCGTACTGGGCCCACGAAACTGCGCATCCTGGGTATCAGTCACGGAAGGTTTGTTAGGGTGAGGAGACGGTCTGCAACCGCCAGAATGGCTAATCCACACAGAGAGCCCACCTCGCCTGACGCATCCCGAGTCTCCTTGCGCCTTCAATGTATTTAAGGTGTGGTCAGTAAGGATTGAAATCGGAGAAGTTGTCCCTTCAAGCAAATGTCTCCATTCTTCAAGAGCCATTTTCATAGCCGGAAGTTCCTGATTTCCCACATCATACTGTAGTTCTTTTCCGCAGCAGAAAACGTTTTAGAAAAGAAAGCACAGGGGTGGAGTTTCCCATGAAAATCCTTCCATGGAGAAATTATGGCTGACAGATCGGATGCGTCCACTTCGAGCACGAAGGGTTTCGTAGAATCTGGATGGATCAGCACAGGGGCGGAAGAGAAGGCGGACTTGAGCTTCTCGAAAGCTAAAAGTTCCTCTGCAGGCCATATCTTTGGATTCGCCCCTTTCTTAGTTTGAGCCGTAATGGGTGCAACCACCTCAGAAAAATTCCTGATGAATCGTCGGTAGTAGTTGGCGAACCCAAGAAATCGTTGTACCAGTTTGAGGCCTAATGGTAAGGGCCAGTCCAGCACTGCCCATACTTTCGCATGATCCATCTCGAACCCAAGGGAAGAGATGACATAACCAAGGAAAGAAATCTTCTTCTGTTCGAATTGACACTTCTCGAGCTTAGCATAGAAAGAGTGGTACCGAAGTCTTTGCAGAACCACTCTAACCTGTGCCCGAAGTTCAGTCAAAGAACTGGAAAAGATAAGGATATCGTTCAGACATACTACGAGAAATTGGTCCAGTAGATCCCGGAAAATCTTGTTGATACATTTTTGAAATACAGCCGGTGTGTTGCATAAGCCGATAGGCATAACTAAATATTCGTAATTGCAATTACGGGTGTTAAAAGCTGTTTTCCACTCATCACCCTCTCCGATCCGGATCAAATTGTAGGCTCCTCGATGATCCAGTTTGGTGAAGATCATAGCCTTGCGTCAACGGTCGAACAGTTCAGGGATGAGGGGTAGCGGATATTGGTTCTTTACGGTGATTTTATTTAAGCCTCTGTAGTCGATATATGGCCTGAGAGAACCGTCTTTTGTAGACACGAAGAAGAAACCTGCATCGGCAGGAGAACTTGATTTATGAATAAACCCACGCTGAAGGTTCTTCGAAATGTATTCCCGCATAGCCTTTGTTTCTGGTTCCGAAAGGGGATAGGTGCGGCCTCAAGTAAGGATGGCCCCTGGTAGTAGATCGACTGCACAGTCATAGGGTCGATGTGGCGGTAACTCCTCTGCCTGTTTTTTGTCGAATATGTCAGCAAACTCCTGGTAACAAACTGGAAGGCATGATGAGGAAGTCTTCGTAGGTAGCCGAACCTCGGAGATGTGCGAGACATCGGAAGACAAAATCCATAGCAACATTGTCCACAGGCTGTACTTGATTGGTCACCCAATCAATCTTGGGGTTGTGGTTCCGCAGCCAAGGAAGTCCTAGAACCACTGGGGTCCAGGGAGAGCGAATGATGTAGACGATAATGACTCTGAGGGCACTTCACAAACTGTAACCAGCAAAGGATTAGTCTCGAGAGTGATGGTCCTAGGTATCAGAGGTCTTCCATCAATAGCCACTACTGTTAACGGAATCTCCCTAGTACGAAGAGGAAGGGAGTGACGTTCAGCGAATGTGTGGTCAATGAAATTCCCTGCAGCTCCTGAATCCACAAAAGCCTGAGTGAAAATTGAGGCTGGTGCCGAGGAGATTGAAACTGGAAGGAGCAGCCTTGAAGGCTGTGATGGTGGAGGAATAAAAAAAATGTCAAGAGAGTTTTCCTCAATCTTCACTTGGCACTGGCGTTTCCCAATTTAAGACAATTTCGGGCAAGGTGACCTTTGAGCCCACAATACAGACACAGCCCCCTGACACGTCTTCTGGTTCTCTCCTGCTTAAGTCATTTGGTATCACCCAATTGCATCGGTTCCACTTCAGGGAGAGGTGTAGAAAGAGGAGCCCCTGCTAAATTTCTGTTGGCAAAGCTTCATTGTTCCAGCCCGTCTCTGCGGCAAGGGTTTTGAATTTGATGACATACTGGCCCACAGTACGGGTTCCTTGCCGGATACGAAGGAGCGAAGCAGAAGTAGAGGAGATGTGACCGGGTGTGTCAAAAATCTTTTTGAATGTTTGGAGAAAGGCATCAGAGTCATTAATCAGGGGGGAGGCCCAGGCCAAAGCCTCGTCTGTCAGTAGAGAAATGACATAGAGTACCCTGGATCGATGAGTCAAAACATGGAGGGCTGGAGTTTGAACTGAATCGAACATTGGTTCAAAAATCCTCTCCAAGACATAGGGTCCTCTCCATAACGTAGAGGCGTCGGGATCCGTGGTTCTCTGAGCATAGGGGATGATGGAACTGGCACAGAGAAGCTGCCAGCAATGGCGGTGCAGGGGTGGAACCAAGCTGAAATGTATCCAGCCGGGAGATAATGTCCTGAAGTCGGCTAGAAATGAGTGCCACCTGTTGGTTTTGCTGTGCGAGGCATGTCTCGTGATCTCCAAGCAGTTCCGCTTGGAGAGATATGGCTCGCGCTTCCTCAGCGGGGTCAATGTTTGCCAGGCAAAATGTGACTGTGCTCGTCTCAAATCAGGAGGCGGACCCGCAGGGCTGAGATAGGGATGCAAATAAACCGACCACAACCCAATTGCAGAGTCCTGTAAGAGTATTCGTAGTCGGTAAGGAAGCAGGTGTCAGGCGGCAGAGTAGCAAAGTCCAAGGGACAGGCAGAGTTCAGGGCTTGCGGCAGAGGTGCAAGGTCGAGGAGGCAAGCGGAGGTCAGGGCAGGCGGAAGGCAGCAAGGTCGGGGTCCACAACAGGAATTCAAAACAGGCATGAGGATAAGACGTAACTGCAAACACACAGAACTTTGCTTGGCGACTCCCTATGGTAACTGCAGCCTTATAAAGCAGACTGCCAGTACCCAAAGTGGCCATAGAGAGCAGAAAGGGCAGGAGAGAAAAAACTTGGACCAAAGTGAAAAACATCGTACACATCATACATAGAACTGCACATTGCCTGTTAGTTATTATTACAGCAGGACCTAGACATAGTGCTGTCCTTTTCAACTGTATAGCAACAGCTTATGTGTGCATATTCATGCTGTAGCAGGTTTTGTTTTTATGGGTCTTTGCCTTAGCTAGGCCTTGGTATCAGCATTCTCAATTGAGCAGCTTTTTCCTTGCTGACTGGCCGGTCTACAGAAGGGAGACTTTATTTTGAGCCTCACCATTCTGATATTACAAAAAAAAATGAATGAATGCTTAATACTTTATACTTAATTAATAATTATTAATACATCATTATTAATTATTAATAAATAATTATTACTTAATAAAGAATAATAAATAATAATTATATATTATTTATAAATTATACAATATTAAAATAATAATTTAAAAAAAAATTCAATTATAATATACTATATCATACAGGAATTGAACCAGGACCCTTTCATATGTTGGTTAAGATTTCTACCTCTGCACCACAGAAGCTGTGTGATGTCATACACATCTAGAAATAGACTTAAGATTTAACAAGCCTATGGTGTAGAGGTAAGAGGCAAGGCATTGGTATCAATGAAGGTCCCGAGTTCAATCCCTGCATGTGTTTTGTACAAAATGTACAAAATGTACAAAATGTATTAATGTTTAATTGTGTGTTTGTATGGTAGTCAATAAAGCATTGAATTGAATGTTTGAAAAAAAAAACGATGGCACGCGACGGGCAGAGAGACGAGCACGTGGACAGCAGGAGGAGGAGAGAGATGAGCACGTGGACAGGACAGCTGGAAGAGGAGAGCGTAAGGTGGCAAAATGGAGGATTTGAGATGCAGATAAGGCGGCAAAATGGAGGCTTTCAATTTGGGAGCCATGCTCAGACCGCGTTATAGCGATTCGCGTTGTAGTGGATCGCGCTATAACGGGGTTGAGCTGTATATATATATATATATATATATATATATATATATATATATATATATATAAAGTAGATTTTACCAGATTGGAGTCCGGAAAAAACGAGACAGCACACAGTCCAGTAGTTCCAATGAAGCTGTATTCAGAGTAACATGGCACCACCTCCAACGTTTCGATCACACAAGCGTGACCTTCCTCAGGGACGTGCAATAAGTGAATGCTATAGATCCCCCTTATATACCCATACTGATTAAACAATAAAGTGAAATCACCCATGTAAAGACAAACTTACCCGCGAAACCGCGCTGCTGTGACCCGCAGGGATGTGTTGGAACGCATCGCCATCTTGGATATGCTAAACAGACTGTCCGAAATCAACTACGGTGGCTGGTGTAGCACATATAACACACACAGCAAACCTAGACACACTCCGCGCATGCGCGAGTTCCACCGTGTCCCGCTATAGCTGTACTGGCCTGCAACTTAGAGATCACTGTGCTCTTGTAATAGCGGTTCGCGCATGCGCGAGTCCCACAGTGTCCCAGGATGTACTAATGCATAATGCCTGTGTCTCTGTGTGTGTCTGACTGCGTTCCTGTTTCAAGCATAAGTGTACATACGCAAGGCTGTGACCTACACTTCTTATGATCAGTGTGACGCTGGCATAATGAGTAGGACTGGGGATATTTGGTGCAGCCACAGATTAGGTTACACTCCATAACTGCAAATAAGATGTAAAAACCCTATTATGCGATGTACTAATGACATTTCAAAAGTTAGCATCATAACCAAGAGGACATGTTCCAACACATGACTACATGGCCCACAAGAAAAAATTAATAAATAAAAAACTAACATGTATAAAAATGTGCATCTCAATATGATCTGATGTTTTAACTGTACCACTATAATAAATACTATAATTACATTGACCAATACAGTCTAAAATCGACAAAAATTATACCATGTATGGTCAAACCAATCCATTCCTAAATGGAGGGACCATTGGGCATATGACGTGTAGGTCTAACATGACATAATCGAAAAGACAAGAGTACGTCCAACTGGAGCAATGATATACGTCACACTCCACTAACTATCTCTGTCCTGGAACAGCATATCCCTAACATGCTGAAACAACATATTAGATTTTACAATATCCAATGCATCATGATGTATCAGAATTCTCGAAGTGGGACAATGTGAACAAGCTAGATGCACACACCATAACCCGGGAGTGACTTTGTGAGGATAACATAAAAAGGGCACATAAAGATATAACACATAAAGTAGAAAAGTGTTACGCCGGTGCTGCCCGCAGACCAGACCCGTTCCTTTCACTGAGATGAGGAACGTATAGAAGCACGCACCCGCAGCAAAGGGAGCGTGTCCGGAGTGTGGTGATATTGGCGTTGCCAGGCCAGGTGTATTTAGCTAGCAATACTTGCCGGTACCGGTGTAGAAATGCCGTAGTCGTTGCCGTTAGCCAAAGTCTGGGATTGGAGAATTCCGGAAGGTCGTTTGTCCAAGCAGGGGTCTAGAGCCAGAGGAGACGTCCGCCAAGCCAAGTCGTAACCTGAGAGAATGAGAGAGAAAACGCCAGAGTAGTAATCCAAGTGAAAACTATGTAGAGCAATGAATGATAGGAAGGACTGGCATTATAAAGTGTGGCTGACCAATCAGAAGTGAAGGCAGACTTGGAGGACTGCGTGGAGCCATCCTGGATAGGTTCCCTTGATTGGCAGGCAGGTGAGGACTCTTGTCTTGACAGGAGATCATATTCCTGTGTTGGGGGCGGGTCTTCACTGCCAGAGCAGTGAATAAATTAACTGCGCCCGGCACGCGCTGTTCAGGCGTGCGCCCGAGCAACATGGCGGCCGCGTGAGGTACTGCTGGAAACCGGGGACGCCGAGGACGACGGGGAACCCCCAGAACCGCCGGAGGTGAGTGGCGCTGGCGAGAAATGCGCGCCACGGCAGCAGGAGGGAATATATCAGCAGAGGAACCAGGGCGCGGACGCCGCGATCCCTGATTCCTCACAGTACCCCCCCCTTCAGGATCGGCCTCAGGACGATCCTTCCATGGTTTTGATGGAAACTTCTTACGAAAGCGTTTGAGGAGTCCTGGAGCATGAATATCTTTCAGGGGTACCCATGACCTCTCTTCGGGTCCAAAACCTCTCCAGTGGACCAAGAAGTGGACTTTACCTCTTGAAAGACGGGAATCCAGTAGAGCCTGTATTTCATACTCTTCGTTACCCTGTACCATCACAGGATCTGGTTTAGAAGTATGATCCGGAAAGAGGCTACTGGAGATAAAAGGTTTGAGAAGTGAGGTGTGAAAGACATTCGGAATTCTCATGCTTTGAGGAAGTTGGAGTCGAAAAGAAACCGGATTAACCTGCTCCAAAATGGAAAAGGGACCCAGGAACCTAGGAGCCAATTTGAGGGAAGGCGTTTTGAGACGGATGTTCTTGGATGATAGCCAAACCTTGTCCCCGGGTTTGTATTCGGGTGCCGGACGACGGTGACGATCAGCCTGATTTTTAGATGTCAAGGATGCCTTTTGTAATGCAGATTGTATTCTGGACCAAGAGTCTTGTAGGAGAGCAATATGTTCGTCCACGGCTGGTACCCCAGAGGATTCTTTAGTAATAGGTAGGCGAGCCGGATGGAATCTGTAGTTGATAAAGAAGGGGGTCTCGTGGGTGGACTCATTCATGGAAGAATTGAATGCGTACTCAGCCCAGGTAAGTAATTCTGCCCAGTCATCCTGAGAATTAGAGACGAAGCACCTTAAGTATTTCTCGAGGGATTGATTAACCCTCTCGGTCTGTCCGTTGGATTGAGGGTGATATCCAGAAGAAAAGGAAGACGAGATACCTAGTCTCTTGGTGAAATTTCTCCAGAACTTGGAGACGAACTGGGAACCCCGATCGGACACGATGGATGTGGGAATCCCATGGATCCGAAAAATCTCTTTGGCAAAAATATCCGCAAGGGCGGGTGAGGAGGGTAATCCTTTGAGAGGGATAAAGTGTGCCATCTTGGAAAACCGATCCACTACCACAAGAATGGTATTCATGCCATTCGACCTAGGCAACTCCACAATAAAATCCATCGAAATGTGGGACCAGGGACGCTCCGGAATAGGTAAAGGTAAGAGAAGACCCTGAGGTTTCTGACGAGGAATCTTGTTATGCGCACATACCGGACAGGACCGTGTAAATTCCAGAATGGTTTTAACCATATTGGGCCACCAAAAGGTACGACGGATGAGGTCCAAGGTTTTCTTGAATCCAGGATGCCCTGCCGAACGGACGGCGTGTCCCCAGTCCAGTATTTCAGGGATAAATTTGGGTTCCACATACAAAGAGTCTTTAGGAACCACAAGACCGGACGGGAGGTTCTCTTGAGACTTGATGATCCTCTCCAGATTCTTGAATGCCACAGCTGCTAAGATTCTTTGTTTAGGGAGGATGGACTCAGTGGTTTCTCTGATCTCTCTTCAGAAGAGTATTGCCGGGAGAGAGCATCCGCTTTGACGTTCTTAGTGCCGGGAATGTATGAGAGAACAAAATTGAATCTAGAGAAAAATAACGACCAGCGAGCTTGGCGAGGACCTAAGCGACGGGCATTCTCAATGTACAATAAGTTCTTATGGTCCGTAAGGATGGTGAATGGCTCTTTTGACCCCTCCAGAAGATGTCTCCATTCTTGAAGAGCCATTTTGACGGCCAAAAGTTCCCTATTGCCCACGTCATAATTCCTCTCTGCCGATGAAAATCTTTTGGAGAAAAACCCGCAAGGATGAAGTTTATCCTGGGAAGAAAATTTCTGCGACAGAACCGCCCCAGCCCCACAGTCCGAAGCGTCAACCTCTAAGGTGAAGGGGAAATTCGTGTTAGGGTGTCGAAGGATGGGAGCAGAGACAAAAGTTTGTTTCAGTGTCTCGAATGCCGTGACAGCTTCTGGAGACCAAGATGAAGGGTCTGCACCTTTTTTGGTCAGTGCCGTGATAGGAGCGACAATGGTAGAAAAGTTGCGGATAAACGTCCGTTAATAATTAGAAAAACCCAAAAACCGTTGAACAGATTTGAGGGAATTGGGTTGTGGCCAATCCACGACGGCCTTTAGCTTCTCTGGGTCCATGGCCAAACCTTTGTTGGAGATGATGTATCCGAGAAAAGAAGTGGTAGACTGATGAAAAATGCATTTCTCCATTTTAGCAAACAACCGGTTCTCGCGGAGGCGTGAAAGCACAAACTTCGTATGGATGATATGATCCTGTAAGTTTTGAGAAAAAATAAGGATGTCATCCAGGTATACAATGACAAATATATTAAGAACGTCTCGAAAGATGTCATTGATGAAGTCCTGAAAAACTGCCGGTGCGTTGCATAACCCGAAGGGCATCACTAGATATTCGTAGTGTCCGCTACGGGTGTTGAAGGCAGTCTTCCATTCATCGCCCTCCCGGATGCGGATGAGGTTGTATGCCCCACGGAGATCCAGTTTAGTAAAGAGATTGGCCCCCTGAAGTCTATCAAAGAGTTCGGAGATGGGTGGGAGTGGATAACGATTCTTCACCGTGATATGGTTCAGACCCCGGTAATCAATACATGGTCTGAGAGTACCATCTTTCTTTTTGACAAAGAAGAATCCAGCCCCCGCAGGAGAATTGGAATGACGTATGAAGCCCCGCTTAAGATTCTCACGAATATATTCGTCCATAGCTCTGGTCTCGGGCAACTAGAGAGGATAAGATTTTGCTTTAGGCAAGGTATAACCAGGTACCAGATCAATCGGACAATCGTAGGAACGATGAGGAGGTAGAAGTTCAGACTGAGCCTTGCTGAAAACGTCCAAGAATTCGGCGTATGGAGAAGGTAACTCCCTCAGAGAACTTGATGTATTGGCTAATAGAAAGGATGGTTGCTTGATAGAGGAAAAAGGTTTCTCTGACCTTGACCTCCAGTTAATAGGGTTAGGAGAAACCCAATCGATGAGTGGATTATGCTTCTGTAACCAGGGAAAACCAAGCATGATAGGTGTTCCTGGGGCATGAATAACATCAAAACCCAGAGTCTCTTTGTGAGAATGAGTAGAAAGGGTGATAGGTCCGGTCTCTAAGGAGATATAAGCCGGGGTGAGAGGTCGATTATCAATCCCGACCAAGGCAACGGGAGAGTCCTTCCTGGAAAGCGGAATTTGATTTTGCTCAGAAAAGGTTTGATCTATGAAATTCCCTCCTGCGCCGGAATCGATAAATGCAGCAGTGGAGGTGCGGAAAGTCGGTCCTGAAAGGGAGACGGGAATAGTCAATCTTTTGGGAAGTTCCCTTCTGGGAGGGGGACAAGGAGATTCAGTACCCAGAGAGCGCCCCTTCGTACTCACTGGGCTTAGTCGTTTCCCGGAGATGGAGGATGGTTACGGGTACGCTGCTCAGAAGCTCCGCAATGATGGCACGATTCCCCAGTAGAGCGAAGTTGTCGTGACGGTACCCGAGGTTGCTGAACTCCAAGTTGCATCGGCTCTGGAGCCTCCAGCGCCGGTAACGGGGATACGACGGGTCTCTGGTTAGTAGAGAACCTGGAAAAGGAAGCACGGAAAGGCGTAGCCCGGGGAAGCTGACGCTGAGCGCGGCGTACCTGAAGGTGCTGATCCATACGAGTAGCCAGGGTGATGAGATCCTCCAGTAACTCTGGCCTGGTGTGGGAAGCAAGTTCATCCTTCAGAGACTCCGATAGACCTTTCCAGAAGACGGCAACTAAAGCCTCCTGACCCCAATGAGTCTCAGCTGCTACAGTTCTGAATTCCAAGGCGTATTGACCCACAGGCCGACGTCCCTGTGTAAGCTCTAGCAGGGTATCAGAAGCAGTCTCTTGACGTGCAGGGATATCAAAAACCTGTCGAAAGTCCCGTCTGAAGGCCGCGTAATCGCGGGTAATATCAGGGCGTAGTTCCCAGATCGGAGAGGCCCATGCCAGTGCATTACCTGTGAGCAGACTATATACATAGGCTACCTTTTTCCGGCCAGTAGCATACAACTGGGGAGCCATCTCGAACTGGATCTCGCACTGGTTGAGAAAGCCACGACAGGCGTGTGGATCCCCTGCGTAGGGCCTTGGAGCCGGAATCTTCGGAACTGAAAATGAAGTGGAAGATAAGTCAGGCTGCGCCGGGGGTGCATCCGCAGGCGGAGCCTGTAAAGAGCGGTCCGATACCTGTTGGGAGAGGAGAGCCACTTGATCCGTTAAGGCCTGTATTTGTTGGTACATGGCCGTCATCATAGAGTCCACAGTCTGGTCTGCGTCTTGTGGGCTCGACATAATGTTACGCCGGTGCTGCCCGCAGACCAGACCCGTTCCTTTCACTGAGGTGAGGAACGTATAGAAGCACGCACCCGCAGCAAAGGGAGCGTGTCCGGAGTGTGGTGATATTGGCGTTGCCAGGCCAGGTGTATTTAGCTAGCAATACTTGCCGGTACCGGTGTAGAAATGCCGTTGTCGTTGCCGTTAGCCAAAGTCTGGGATTGGAGAATTCCAGAAGGTCGTTTGTCCAAGCAGGGGTCTAGAGCCAGAGAGAGACGTCCGCCAAGCCAAGTCGTAACCTGAGAGAATGAGAGAGAAAACGCCAGAGTAGTAATCCAAGTGAAAACTATGTAGAGCAATGAATGATAGGAAGGACTGGCATTATAAAGTGTGGCTGACCAATCAGAAGTGAAGGCAGACCTGGAGGACTGCGTGGAGCCATCCTGGATAGGTTCCCTTGATTGGCAGGCAGGTGAGGACTCTTGTCTTGACAGGAAATCATATTCCTGTGTTGGGGGCGGGTCTTCACTGCCAGAGCAGTGAATAAATTAACTTCGCCCGGCGCGCGCTGTTCAGGCGCGCGCCCGAGCAACATGGCGGCCGCGTGAGGTACTGCTGGAAACCGGGGACGCCGAGGACGACGGGGAACCCCCAGAACCGCCGGAGGTGAGTGGCGCTGGCGAGAAATACGCGTCACGGCAGCAGGAGGGAATATATCAGCAGAGGAACCAGGGCGCGGACGCCGCGATCCCTGATTCCTCACAAAAAGAAATCTCAAAACATCTATACAGAAAACAGTTTTTCATCAAACACAAAATGTCAAGATCAAGATACCATCACAAGAAACACCCCAACGAAAAATCTTCGTTTAGGCCCAAAGGTGCCACTGTCTTTAGCTCAAAGATATGCCTCGCTTCACTTTGCAGTTAAAGTCTGTTTCTATCGCCCTCTCTTGCGGGCGCTTGAATCTGCATAATGGGCATGCACCTAAACGTTGCCAAAGAGTGTTTGAAGTCCCTGAAATGTTTGGCAACAGGGAGACATTTAAACTCCAAATCCTTGGCGTCTGTAGACAATGCTTTTCGAATTGTAGATCGATGAATGGCTATGCGCTCTTTGAGCATCCGCACTGTTTTCCCAATGTAGAGTAGACCACATGGACATTTAATTAAATATATGACAAATTTTGATTCACAATTCAGATGTTGGTGAATTTTGATTTTAGTCCCACTGTGTGGATGGCAATAGAAAGGCCCCACCTGCATGTACTGGCAGTTTGTGCACCCCTTACACCTTACACAAACAGCATACTCCTAGCCAGCAGTCATCACCCCAAATCCCTCATCAGGGGGATACCAGTGGGGCAGTTTCTTCGCTTAAGAAGAAACTGCAGTAAGGATGAAGATTTCGAGGAAAAGGCGAGGGACATGAAGGAAAGGTTCACTGAAAGGGGATACAGTCAAACAACAATTAAAAGAGCATATAAATGGGCAAAGCATAAAGCCAGATCGGAACTGGTTATGGATAAAACAACACAGCCAGAACAAAGAACAGTAAGATTCATAGGCACCTTCAACAAACAATGGAAGGTGGCTAGGGAAGTCCTACAGAAATACTGGCACATACTAAGGGCGGATGAAGACTTATGCGATTCCATACCAACTTTTCCAGCAATGGTCAGCAGACGTGCCAAAAACCTGAGAGACCATCTGGTCCATAGCCACTATAATGTGGCAACACCAAGGGCCACCTGGCTACCACCCCGTATAAACGGCAACTACCATTGCCAAAGATGCAAGGCTTGTCAGTATATGACAGTTTCTAAAACCTTCAGTAATCACAATAACAGGAAGCATTTCGATATACGCAAATTTATCAACTGCAATACAGTGGGAGTAATTTACATGGGAACATGCAAATGTGGGAAAAAGTACGTGGGCAAAACCCGCCGCCCACTAAAAATACGGATACTTGAACATGTGGGCTCTATCCGGAATAAGTTAGATACTCCAGTGGCCAATCATGCCAACAGGTGCCAACCTGGAGACCTCAAAGCCATGACCTTCATGGGGATAGATCAATTCTCTCCAGGAATAAGACGTGGGGATTGGGACAATGAGCTATTAAAGATCGAAGCTAGGTGGATTTATACTTTGGGAACACTAAATCCACTTGGACTCAATGAGGGCTTCGTGTTTAGCCCCTTGATATAAATCCCTTATCCCCTGTTCCCAACCCCACTTTCAGAAACGAATCCCGAACATTCCTGTATTCAAACCCAGGAATTATACTTATAACACCGTACCCACTAATTTGAACGGAAAGTATAAAACAACCCCCATGTTCCTTTTCCCCTGCACTATTTGCAGTATATTGACAGCCACTCAGAAGCCGTCATACACCTACATTCTGACAATGAATTGAGTACAAACAAATAAAACAATGACATAGTGTGCTTTTAGTTTATTTTATTTCAATCAATGGAGTACAGTGTATTTGCATTTGGTATGATCTAGAATCATAGACTTACCTTCATTATTAGTGACCAACCATCACTCTTCACCATGAATATAAAAATTTACAACACGAACACCCCAGCCTCTGTGAGTAAATACAACAGTAATACATCACATATATTACTAGTATTGCAGCCATAGCCATTCAGCCCATTACAAATGTTGCAATCAGTTTGCCACTTATGCAACAGCCTAATGGGCATATTGAATCTGGCAATAAGGCAGTTACTAGTCTGCAGACCACATATAGTGCATCTATGGCAATGGGATATTGTATCCGTCAATCAGCAGTAACGAAGGGGTTAAGTGTAAGAACAGGCACTCTCACGTTGGCTATATAAACTTGCCTCCACACGCAGGGACCTCCCCCTACATGCCCTGAAGAAGCGTTCACTACGTGAAACGCGCGCGTCGGCATTTTTCTCCTGCACACGCGGGAAGCCAGTTCATTTAAATTTAACAGCAGAGGGATATTGATCCGCGTTAAGAGATTTGCGGCTTCCCCCGGCGTGCATGTTCAGCCGGGATCGCGCTTTGTAACCATACAGCGCGATCCTTCTACCTCGGCAATTTTCTCCTGCACACGCGGGAAGCCAGTTCATTTAAATTCAACAGCAGATGGATGTTGATCCGCGTTGAGAGATTTGCGGCTTCCCCCGGCGTGCATGTTAAGCCGGGATCGCGCTTTGTAACCATACAGCGTGATCCTCCTACCTCTAGGGGTTTATTCAACTCACCTACAGACAGGCATGTCCTCGAACATATCAGCGCTTATATAACCAAGATCAGCGCTGATATAGGGGACCATGCGATTTACAGTTAGACCGGCCCCTCTATAAACTGGCATTAGGTATATAGCTGTTATACAGGGAAGGGGGGTGGGGTGATTGTACACTGAATCCATCCCATCATTAACCCCACATACACCCTATTAGTTGGTACTGTTGGCATTTCGTCAGTGTGTTTATCTGCTTAGTAGATTCACGGTTTCTGTCAGCTGCTATGTGTATTTATTAGCCCCATTTAACCAGTGCTGATCTCAGCTGTAGCAACCACAAACACAGTGGAGGTTGCTTCAACAGGCAATTACAATACACACAGAGTTCTATACGGAGTTAAGACCACCTACACCTCACTGACAGTATCATAGGTGAGCCCTTAGGGTTTACAGCACACCTGGAGATACCACGCAGTAAGCAGTTCATTCTCACAATAGGGGCGGATACGGTCTGACCTTGCACACTATACTACAGAACATTTGCACCATTAGTGTATCATCTGAGTGTGCACCACATGCCCGGATACACTAACATTGACAATATCTTCTGGGTGAGTTCTTATAGGCTCCTTTCCTATACCTTTTAGGAAGCTATAACATATAGCAGTCGAATCCCGAATATCTATAAGGGATTTTATTACTACATCCACCCACCCAGCCCTAGGTGGGTTATAATTGGACACAGTCACGTGCTGTTGTAATACACCGTTTAATTACGTTTTAACACCCTATTTTTTATTCTTGGTTATTAATAAAGTATTTTAAATTTACAATTCTACATTTGTTGTGATTGAGTGCTGGAAGACTGGGTTCTTTTTTCTCCCATATGATACCATTATGCAGATTCAAGCGCCCGCAAGAGGGGGCGATAGAAACAGACTTTTACTGCAAAGTGAAGCGAGGCATATCTTTGAGCTAAAGACAGTGGCACCTTTGGGCCTAAACGAAGATTTTTCGTTGGGGTGTTTCTTGTGATGGTATCTTGATCTTGACATTTTGTGTTTGATGAAAAACTGTTTTCTGTATAGATGTTTTGAGATTTCTTTTCTACTTTATGTGTTATATCTTTATGTGCCCTTGTTATGTTATCCTCACAAAGTCACTCCCGGGTTATGGTGTGTGCATCTAGCTTGTTCACATTGTCCCACTTCGAGAATTCTGATACATCATGATGCATTGGATATTGTAAAATCTAATATGTTGTTTCAGCATGTTAGGGATATTATTTATTTATAAAATATTTTACCAGGAAGTAATACATTGAGAGTTACCTCTCGTTTTCAAGTATGTCCTGGGCACAGAGTAAAACAAATAATACATGGTTACAAATACAGTTACATAAATGAACAAGGTATACATTTATATACAAGACATTGCATGCACAGTTAAAGAAAATATATATCATGAGCGTATGAAACAGTTACAGACCAGATTAAAGTGTGAGACAGCCTTAGATTTGAAAGAACTTAAGCTGGTGATGGATATGAGAGTCTCTGGTAGGTTGTTCCAGTTTTGGGGTGCACGGAAGGAGAAGGAGGAACGTCCGGATACTTTGTTGAGTCTTGGGACCATGAATAGTCTTTTGGAGTCTGATCTCAGGTGATAGGTACTGCATGTGGTAGGGGTGAGGAGCTTGTTCAGGTAGCTGGGTAGCTTGCCCAGAAAGTATTTGAGGGTGAGACAGGAAAGGTGAACTTTGCGCCTAGACTCTAGTGATGACCAATCTAGTTCTTTGAGCATTTCGCAGTGATGTGTGTTGTAGTTGCATTGGAGAACAAAACGACAAATTGAATTGTAGAGGGTGTCAAGTTTGCTAAGGTGGGTTTGAGGAGCCGAGCCATATACTATGTCTCCATAGTCAATAATTGGCATTAGCATCTGCTGTGCAATACGCTTTCTGACCAGGAGACTTAGGGAGGATTTGTTCCTGTAAAGTACCCCTAGTTTGGCATAGGTCTTGGTTGTCAGGGTATCAATGTGCATCCCGAATGTTAAGTGGGAGTCAAACCATAAGCCCAGGTATTTAAAACTAGTGACAGGTGTTAGGGTGGTTTTAGCGTTGGTTCTAATCAGGAGCTCAGTCACTGGAAGCTTTACAAATTTAGTCTTGGTCCCAAATACCATTGTTACAGTCTTGTCAGTGTTTAAAAACAGTTTGTTTTGGGAAATCCAGTTTTCGAGTCTCAAAAAGTCAGACTGAAGTATGTGTTGAAGGTCAGAGAGGCTATGGCTGTGTGCATACAGGATTGTGTCATCTGCATACATGTGTATTGAGGCTTCCTTACAAGCTGTGGGAAGATCATTAATGAACACTGAGAAGAGTAGGGGCCCCAGAACAGAGCCTTGCGGGACACCACAGGTGATATCCAGGGGGTTGGAGTTAGAGCCTGAGATGGACACATGTTGGGATCTTCCTGATAGGTAGGACTGAAACCAGTTTAAAGCATGTTTCCCTATTCCAGAGCTCTGGAGTTTGTTAAGCAGGATAGCATGATCAACTGTGTCAAAAGCCTTTGCAAAATCTAGGAATACTGCACCAGTGAGTTCTCCCCGTTCCATTCCACACTGGATTTCATTGCAAACTTTTGGAACATATGCTGTTCCAGGACAGAGATAGTTAGTGGAGTGTGACGTATATCATTGCTCCAGTTGGACGTACTCTTGTCTTTTCGATTATGTCATGTTAGACCTACACGCCATATGCCCAATGGTCCCTCCATTTAGGAATGGATTGGTTTGACCATACATGGTATCATTTTTGTCGATTTTAGACTGTATTGGTCAATGTAATTATAGTATTTATTATAGTGGTACAGTTAAAACATCACATCATATTGAGATGCACATTTTTATACATGTTAGTTTTTTATTTATTAATTTTTTCTTGTGGGCCATGTAGTCATGTGTTGGAACATGTCCTCTTGGTTATGATGCTAACTTTTGAAATGTCATTAGTACATCGCATAATAGGGTTTTTACATCTTATTTGCAGTTATGGAGTGTAACCTAATCTGTGGCTGCACCAAATATCCCCAGTCCTACTCATTATGCCAGCGTCACGCTGATCATAAGAAGTGTAGGTCAAAGCGTTGCGTATGTACACTTATGCTTGAAACAGGAACGCAGTCAGACACACACAGAGACACAGGCATTATGCATTAGTACATCCTGGGACACTGTGGGACTCGCGCATGCGCGAACCGCTATTACAAGAGCACAGTGATCTCTAAGTTGCAGGCCAGTACAGCTATAGCGGGACACGGTGGAACTCGCGCATGCGCGGAGTGTGTCTAGGTTTGCTGTGTGTGTTATATGTGCTACACCAGCCACCGTAGTTGATTTCGGACAGTCTGTTTAGCATATCCAAGATGGCGATGCGTTCCAACACATCCCTGCGGGTCACAGCAGCGCGGTTTCGCGGGTAAGTTTGTCTTTACATGGGTGATTTCACTTTATTGTTTAATCAGTATGGGTATATAAGGGGGATCTATAGCATTCACTTATTGCACGTCCCTGAGGAAGGTCACGCTTGTGTGATCGAAACGTTGGAGGTGGTGCCATGTTACTCTGAATACAGCTTCATTGGAACTACTGGACTGTGTGCTGTCTCGTTTTTTCCGGACTCCAATCTGGTAAAATCTACTTTATATATATATATATATATATATATATATACAGCTCAACCCCGTTATAGCGCGATCCACTACAACGCGAATCGCTATAACGCGGTCTGAGCATGGCTCCCAAATTGAAAGCCTCCATTTTGCCGCCTTATCTGCATCTCAAATCCTCCATTTTGCCACCTTACGCTCTCCTCTTCCAGCTGTCCTGTCCACGTGCTCATCTCTCTCCTCCTCCTGCTGTCCACGTGCTCGTCTCTCTGCCCGTCGCGTGCCATCGTTTTTTTTTTCAAACATTCAATTCAATGCTTTATTGACTACCATACAAACACACAATTAAACATTAATACATTTTGTACATTTTGTACATTTTGTACATTTTGTACAAAACACATGCAGGGATTGAACTCGGGACCTTCATTGATACCAATGCCTTGCCTCTTACCTCTACACCATAGGCTTGTTAAATCTTAAGTCTATTTCTAGATGTGTATGACATCACACAGCTTCTGTGGTGCAGAGGTAGAAATCTTAACCAACATATGAAAGGGTCCTGGTTCAATTCCTGTATGATATAGTATATTATAATTGAATTTTTTTTTAAATTATTATTTTAATATTGTATAATTTATAAATAATATATAATTATTATTTATTATTCTTTATTAAGTAATAATTATTTATTAATAATTAATAATGATGTATTAATAATTATTAATTAAGTATAAAGTATTAAGCATTCATTCATTTTTTTTTGTAATATCAGAATGGTGAGGCTCAAAATAAAGTCTCCCTTCTGTAGACCGGCCAGTCAGCAAGGAAAAAGCTGCTCAATTGAGAATGCTGATACCAAGGCCTAGCTAAGGCAAAGACCCATAAAAACAAAACCTGCTACAGCATGAATATGCACACATAAGCTGTTGCTATACAGTTGAAAAGGACAGCACTATGTCTAGGTCCTGCTGTAATAATAACTAACAGGCAATGTGCAGTTCTATGTATGATGTGTACGATGTTTTTCACTTTGGTCCAAGTTTTTTCTCTCCTGCCCTTTCTGCTCTCTATGGCCACTTTGGGTACTGGCAGTCTGCTTTATAAGGCTGCAGTTACCATAGGGAGTCGCCAAGCAAAGTTCTGTGTGTTTGCAGTTACGTCTTATCCTCATGCCTGTTTTGAATTCCTGTTGTGGACCCCGACCTTGCTGCCTTCCGCCTGCCCTGACCTCCGCTTGCCTCCTCGACCTTGCACCTCTGCCGCAAGCCCTGAACTCTGCCTGTCCCTTGGACTTTGCTACTCTGCCGCCTGACACCTGCTTCCTTACCGACTACGAATACTCTTACAGGACTCTGCAATTGGGTTGTGGTCGGTTTATTTGCATCCCTATCTCAGCCCTGCGGGTCCGCCTCCTGATTTGAGACGAGCACAGTCACATTTTGCCTGGCAAACATTGACCCCGCTGAGGAAGCGCGAGCCATATCTCTCCAAGCGGAACTGCTTGGAGATCACGAGACATGCCTCGCACAGCAAAACCAACAGGTGGCACTCATTTCTAGCCGACTTCAGGACATTATCTCCCGGCTGGATACATTTCAGCTTGGTTCCACCCCTGCACCGCCATTGCTGGCAGCTTCTCTGTGCCAGTTCCATCATCCCCTATGCTCAGAGAACCACGGATCCCGACGCCTCTACGTTATGGAGAGGACCCTATGTCTTGGAGAGGATTTTTGAACCAATGTTCGATTCAGTTCAAACTCCAGCCCTCCATGTTTTGACTCATCGATCCAGGGTACTCTATGTCATTTCTCTACTGACAGACGAGGCTTTGGCCTGGGCCTCCCCCCTGATTAATGACTCTGATGCCTTTCTCCAAACATTCAAAAAGATTTTTGACACACCCGGTCACATCTCCTCTACTTCTGCTTCGCTCCTTCGTATCCGGCAAGGAACCCGTACTGTGGGCCAGTATGTCATCAAATTCAAAACCCTTGCCGCAGAGACGGGCTGGAACAATGAAGCTTTGCCAACAGAAATTTAGCAGGGGCTCCTCTTTCTACACCTCTCCCTGAAGTGGAACCGATGCAATTGGGTGATACCAAATGACTTAAGCAGGAGAGAACCAGAAGACGTGTCAGGGGGCTGTGTCTGTATTGTGGGCTCAAAGGTCACCTTGCCCGAAATTGTCTTAAATCGGGAAACGCCAGTGCCAAGTGAAGATTGAGGAAAACTCTCTTGACATTTTTTTTATTCCTCCACCATCACAGCCTTCAAGGCTGCTCCTTCCAGTTTCAATCTCCTCGGCACCAGCCTCAATTTTCACTCAGGCTTTTGTGGATTCAGGAGCTGCAGGGAATTTCATTGACCACACATTCGCTGAACGTCACTCCCTTCCTCTTCGTACTAGGGAGATTCCGTTAACAGTAGTGGCTATTGATGGAAGACCTCTGATACCTAGGACCATCACTCTCGAGACTAATCCTTTGCTGGTTACAGTTTGTGAAGTGCCCTCAGAGTCATTATCGTCTACATCATTCGCTCTCCCTGGACCCCAGTGGTTCTAGGACTTCCTTGGCTGCGGAACCACAACCCCAAGATTGATTGGGTGACCAATCAAGTACAGCCTGTGGACAATGTTGCTATGGATTTTGTCTTCCGATGTCTCGCACATCTCCGAGGTTCGGCTACCTACGAAGACTTCCTCATCATGCCTTCCAGTTTGTTACCAGGAGTTTGCTGACATATTCGACAAAAAACAGGCAGAGGAGTTACCGCCACATCGACCCTATGACTGTGCAGTCGATCTACTACCAGGGGCCATCCTTACTTGAGGCCGCACCTATCCCCTTTCGGAACCAGAAACAAAGGCTATGCGGGAATACATTTCGAAGAACCTTCAGCGTGGGTTTATTCATAAATCAAGTTCTCCTGCCGATGCAGGTTTCTTCTTCGTGTCTACAAAAGACGGTTCTCTCAGGCCATATATCGACTACAGAGGCTTAAATAAAATCACCGTAAAGAACCAATATCCGCTACCCCTCATCCCTGAACTGTTCGACCGTTGACGCAAGGCTATGATCTTCACCAAACTGGATCATCGAGGAGCCTACAATTTGATCCGGATCGGAGAGGGTGATGAGTGGAAAACAGCTTTTAACACCCGTAATTGCAATTACGAATATTTAGTTATGCCTATCGGCTTATGCAACACACCGGCTGTATTTCAAAAATGTATCAACAAGATTTTCCGGGATCTACTGGACCAATTTCTCGTAGTATGTCTGAACGATATCCTTATCTTTTCCAGTTCTTTGACTGAACTGTCTCGTTTTTTCCGGACTCCAATCTGGTAAAATCTACTTTTTAATGTGCATATGGGACAAGCATCAGCATTTTTCATTTGTTTACAGTGTGCCAACTGAGTGTGATTTTTTTTATATATATATATATATATATATATATATATACACACTGTATATGCATCAGTTAGACAGGCATCACAACTCCTGAAGAAGTTTTGGTGAAACGCATTGAATATGAGATTTTGGTAGCCAGAGGGAGTGGTAACAGCATCAAGCGAGCCCAGCTGATCCAGCTCCTGGAAAATCCATCACCCGAAGTGACGTGGAGGCCTGACGAAAGCCAACATGGGCAGAAGTGAGTGAAGACGCCACACCCAGTGTCACCACCATTGCTATTCATTTTGTGCATTATTCATGTGCCAAATGGGAGTGCACATTTTATATGTTTTTTTTTATGGTATATAAATAAATTGTAGACATATTACACTATCATAACTACAGATATGCCCACACTTACATTTTTTGTGACTGTTAAAGTTTGCGACTGCAGTGCAGCCACCCTCGACCGCGGCCCATAATACAGAAAGTGGCACAAGAGGATTAAGTCAGGGGGAGAGCCTGCTTCTGAAGGGTAACCCTGCAGTGTTAATCCTACCAACCCAGTCACGAGTCTGTAAGAGCTGGTCAGAGGAGTCACAGAGAGAAGCAGTCTCTCTCTGTGTCTCCCCAGAACAGCTTTTAAAGCAATACAACCTTTTGCTAAATTATTTTTCTATACCGGATTGAAGTAGGAGTCTCCATAGCTGAACCCCATTAATTTCAGCTCCGAGGACACAGTTCTTCCAGAGATATAGCCCACCATAGGGGGTGCCGGTAGCCGCTCCGGCTGGGGTGTAAATCTCTCTCTTCCACGTGGGTCAATAGGAAGCGACCGGTAGCCAGAGCAGTATCCAGCACACCCAATGGAGGTCTATATCTCTGGGAGCAGGAGTATCCGAAGCTGAAAATAATGGAATTAACCTACGAGGTTTGGCAAAATCATTTCTGGGTTTTAATTTTCCGGTTCGGGATTTTATTCTTGCTCGACCTCTGTGGCTGGAATATCCATCTTTGCTTCTGGCAGCTTCCTTTTAAAAGGACAGCCCTGTGAGCAGCAAGTTGCCGAGAAAAGTTCCAGTTTCCTACTGAGTTCATGCAACGCGTATATGCCTATTGTCTTTCACGCTACCAGATCTGGCTCACATACCTCGACTATCCTTGTCTTCTGCCCGACCCGACCACTGCAAGTATCTCGACTATCCTTGACTTCAGCCTGACTCGACCTCTGCATCCACACTTACTTCGTAACTCTGCTGCCAGCCCTGACCTTCAACCTACTACGCTCTACTCTATTAGGACTTTGTCCCTCGGCTCGGGTCATTTCTTTCACTTTCCTACCTAAGCCCTGCGGGTCCACTTGAGACGAGAATCGTTACTTACACTTACCGGGATGAAGGCATTCATCTTCCTCAACCTCAGTGGCACCAAACAATCCTTTCCTGATGGCCGTTAAAAAGTGAAAAACCCAAAAACCATAAAAAATAATCCATGCCCAATGGTACAAAAACTGCATCCTCACACTTGACACAAAGCAATGGATCCTCAGTTGATGGAAAACCAATCTCCAGTAAGTCTCTTATTTATTTATTTGTTTCTAAATATGTTCTATTTTCTTCTTGCAGGTGTTGCTTGGAACACCCAAAAAATGGAAGGCATCATATGTTACATCCACTTACCAATAGGATTGGTGGATGTACTATGTGATTCCATCAAGTTTGGTTGAGAGCTAATTCTCAGCCAAACTTGATGGATGTTTGCATGGTACATCCACCAATCGGATTTTTGGATGTACCATGTGACTGTCAAAGGCCTTATTAATGGGCTGTCACGTCGCATTTGACAGGAAGTGGATGATGAGTCAACATCTACAAGAAGAAGGAAAGAAGAAGGAAGAACTACTCACAGGAAACTTCTATTCAAGCAACAGAGGATCCCAGACTGCTCTTCATCAACCTGGATCTATTTTTTCTGATTTGTTTTTTGTTTTAAGATTGTTTTATTTGGTGCCATCTGGCAAAGAGTATTTCTTATGGTTGTTGAATTTGTTTTATTCACAATTGTTTTTTTTGTGTGTGTTTTTTGTGTGAAATCCAGCAAGGATTGTTTTTTGGATTTATTTTTATGGTTGGGCATTGGCCCTTTATTGGATGGACCTGATGGTGCCGCGAAGATAAGGAGGATTTGTGTCATCCAGCAAGGGTAAGTAATACTTTTTTTTTTTTAAATTTAGGTTGTTCATTGACTGGCAATGTGGGTGGCTAGGCCCCGTTTGAGGGCATAGGTAGGCATAGTGCCAATCAATGGATTTAATAGCTAGTGTTTGGTAATGTTATTATTTAATTGTAATGTATATTTTATGTAATGTATTGTTATCCTTTTCAGTGGGCAAAAGTCCTATTAGCCCCATTACTGGGGGGGGGGGGGCAGACGATGATGACAAAGACTCATGTTGAGGGGTAGGAGGTTGGGTAATAGGGCTAGTTTCCCCCTGGGTGGGTGCTTAGTCCTCCAGGGATGGTGGGTGAGGGGGGTGGGGGTGTTAATTCCTTCCTTATCTTAGCGGTTAGCCACTAAGGTAATGAAGGGGGTTATTAATGTATATTAACCTGCTTCCGGAGATACTGACTTCAATAAGGGGTGCCGGTAGCCACTCTGTATTTCCGTGCTCATCTGTGGCTATGGGGAGTCTCATAAAATTGCTTTCCTCAATAGTGTGTAGCCTGTAGTGAATAAATTAATGAATTAATAAATTTTTTTACATCTCTTGCATCCCTCCCCTCTTTTACGATCTACATCTGTTTTGTAGCATTTCCCTTTCCCTGTTTATGGACATTCTCCCCAATCTTCTCTCACCCCCCTGAACATTGTCAGCATGGCCTTTCTGCTTTATTACTTAATACAAATAATTTGTATACAGGTGCAGCGGCCGTTACCCGATCATTTCGTAGGTTGAATTCCTTGGTATACCCGATCTTGGTGCGTGATTTCTTGAAATTTTCACGCGTTAAGATGCAAGTTTACTAGTGTTTTGATCGAGTGCAGAAAATTTTATTTTACTGTTGTCTGCAATTCCGTCAACTCAAGTGGGAGATCGTCAGTTGTTGTCTTAAAAATCTAATTGTAATTAAACCTGTCTTTTATTCCCGTACAGTACTTCATGTGTGTACTTTAATTGTAATTTTAATTTCATATACAGTTGGGTCCGGAAATAATTGGACACTGACACAATTTTTATAATTTTGGCTCTGTACACCATCACCATGGATTTGAAATGAAACAACCGAGATGCAATAGAAGTGCAGACTTTCAGCTTTAATTCAAGGGGTTGAACAAAAATATCGTATGAAACGTTTAGGAATTGCAACCATTTTCATACACAGTCCACTTATTTCAGGGGCTCAAATGTAATTGGACAAATTAACACAATCATAAATAAAATGTTAATTTTTAATACTTTGTCGTGAATCCTTTGCAGGCAATGACTGCTTGAACTCTGGAACGCATGGACATCACCAAACGCTGGGTTCCCTCCTTTGTGATGCTTTGTCAGGCCTTTACTGCAGCTGTTTTCAGTTGTTATTTGTTCATGGGTCTTCCTGCCTTAAGTTTTGTCTTCAGCAAGTGAAATGCATGAAATTGAAGTGAAATGCTTGATCGGGTTGAGATCAGGTGATTGACTCGGCCATTGCAGAATATTCCACTTCTTTGCCTTAAAAAAACTCCTGGGTTGCTTTCGCAGTATGTTTTGAGTCATTGTCCATCTGTAAAGTGAACTGCCCCCCAATCAACTTCGCTGAATTTGGCTGAATCTGAGCAGACAATATATTCCTATACACTTCAGAATTCACCCGGCTGCTTCTGTCTTCTCTCACATCATCAATAAATACTAGTGACCCAGTGCCATTGTAATCCATGCATGCCCATGCCATCACACTACTTCCACCGTGTTTTACAGATGATGTGGTATGCTTCGGATCATGAGCCGTTCCAAGCCTTCTCCATACTTTTTTCTTCCCATCATTCTGTTACAGGTTGATCTTAGTTTCATGTGTCCAAAGAATGCTGTTCCAGAACTGGGCTGGCTTTTTTGATATTGTTTGGCAAAGTCTTATCTGGCCTTTCTTTCTTGAGGCTTATGAATGGTTTGCACCTTGTGGTGAACCCTCTCTATTTGCTCTCGTGAAGTCTTCTCTTTATGGTAGACTTGGATAATGATATGCCTACCTCCTGGAGAGTGTTCTTCACTTGGCTGGATGTTGTGAAGGGGTTTTTCTTTACCATGGAAAGGATCCTACGATCATCCACCACTGTTGTCTTCCGTGGACGTCCAGGCCTTTTTGTGTTGCTGAGCTCACCAGTGCGTTCTTTTTTTTCTCAGAACGTACGAAACTGTTGACTTGGCCACTCCTAATTTTCCTGCTATCTCTCTGATGGATTTTCTTTCTTTTTTTGCAGCCTAAGGATGCCCTGTTTCACTTGCATTGAGAGCTCCTTTGACCGCATGTTGTGGGTTCAGAGCAACAGCTTCCAAATGTGAAAGTCACAACTGGAATCAATTCCAGACCATTTACCTGCTTAATTGATGATGAAATAACGAAGGAATAGCCCACACCTGTCCATGAAACAGCTTTTGAGTCAATTGTCCAATTACTTTTGGTCCCTTGAAAAAGAGGGGGCTACATATTAAAGAGATGTAATTCCTAAACCCTTCCTCCAATTTGGATGTAAATACCCTCAAATTAAAGCTAATAAACTGCACTTTAAGCCCATATTAATTATTTAACTGTAACTTGAAATTATTTTGGTACACAGCCGAAATAACAAAACTTGTATAACTGTCCAATTATTTCCGGACCTACACTGGCGACACACTTTATTCGAGCTCGGCTAGTCCCACGAATTCGGGTATACCCGGGTGTATTGAGGTTTGTGACTGTTTTCTGCCCGAGTGCATTGAGGTATTTTCCAAGCAGGGATTGAAGCATTTTATTCCCGCTGGCTGCAATACTGCACAGTATATATATATATATACTGCATTACAATTCATGAATTTATGCCATCTGGTAGACACGCGAAGCATTGCAGCCTATTAAATCCTAATCATTATCATTTAACAGATCAGCCGCCCGTCAGCCAGGCATGAACCCAGGCTGGGAAGGCAAACGCAACGGGGCTTGTCAGAGGTGAGGAGCGGCGCATTACAGGTATCTGCCAGGTACATACTGGGTATTTGCTCGAATAAAGTGTGTCGGTGCAGTAACTGTACATGGGAAAGAAGTCCTTTATGATGCTCCTTAGCTATACATAAACCCTCAAACTGTAGAAGATTAAATATATGAACACACAACAAAAAGTATTTTTAACTAAATGTTTTATTTGTACAGGATAATAAAGGAAAAAATAATAATTCAAAAATACAACGTCACCTCTTCTTCCGAATGTAAAATGTATATTCCATGCATACGTGTATGTCAAATTGGAACCTTGTTTAAACGCATATGCGTGTCATCACATTTCTGCGCATGCGTGTCATGTATTGTAACCTTGTTCCTAATTAAATTACTTTACAGTAAGACAAAGTGGATTTCCTCACGGAGTCGCTAGATATCTGGTGTACAGTAGTACAGTACTGCTGTTAGTGTATCTAAATGGTAAAAACAACTTTTATTTTCTAGATTTAATATACAGAAGTATACTGTACATACTACTGTAAGTTTATTTCAGCACTAAAAGAAACTTAATTTCCATATTATATATATATATATATATATATATATATATATATATATATATACACCTGTACAACTTTATATTACAGTATGTACAGTATAATGCTACTGTATGTGTAGCTAAACAGTAAATGCACCTTATTTGCAAGATGTTTATACTGTATACAGTACTGTACAGTAAGTATGTCAATGAGATATTTATATACAGTATATTTAAATGCCTTTAGTACTTTACTGTAAGTGTCTAAACAGTGAAAACATGAACGCACCAAAAAGTATATTTAAAGCATGCCTTTTAAAGAATGACTTTTGCTTTGCTTTTTGAGGTGGTGGGGGGGGGAGGTGAGATGCAACTCAATTGGTCTGTCTGTAGTGCATCGATGAGTGTGAAGGATTACTGTTGAAAACCACTTTATGAACTTTTTGCAAATGTCATAAAAGCGTCTTAGTCTTTGTGTTAATTTCTCATTGTCGGGGATATGTGTTGATGACAAGTCAAATTATTAAGCTCTTCTCGAGAAAAAAAATAATTGTTACTTAAATAATGTTGGGGGGGATTTCTACAGTAAGTCCGATTCACAATGCGCATGGAACCAAGAAATGGAAATTTTATAAATGTTACAATTGATTAAATATGAAAAAAATGCATCACATAATGTTTCCCATGAACCAGGAAGTGGAATAAAAGCAAGAAACATCTTGGTGTGAAATGTTTTACAGGTTACAGTATGACATGAAATTGTATTGATCACATACTGTACAGTGCATAGTGTGTTGTCCAAAATAATACAGTATATTCTCACAACCCACTGGGAGCATAGAGGAGAAAAACAACAGAAAATACAAACTAAGTACAGACAATTAAATTCAGTGTGAAAAATGTGATGGTTATCTTGGCTCTTCTATGCAGCCTACTCACAAGAGAGTAGTAGTGTACAGTGGCGGCAGGCTTTATTCTAAAGCGGCCGCCACCGCGGTTTGGGGAAATTTTCGTGCAGACAGCGGCTCGTTTGGGGTTTTCCCTGGCGCGTGCCGCGTGTCACTGTGGCGCCGGTCACACGTTCCAGGGTTCCCCGGCATCCCCAAAGGCCTGCAGAGGAAGCAGGGGTAAGGGGGAAGCTGTGCAAAGCTGCGCAAAGCAGGAGCTGCCAGGGGGGAGCAGGCATGGATTCGGGGAAGGGGAGGGGAAGTATTTTAGTTTTACACGCGGGGAGGGGAAGATGCGGCTCGCTCGCGGCTCCGTTTGGCGCCAGCCGAACTAAGCCCCGGCCATTACGGGCAAATGTAAGAATAAACTCTGCCGGTACAGTAAAGGCAATAACAGGTAACGTGGAATCAATGAAATCTTTTGGACGCAGACAGGATAATGTCTATATATGTTTATATATGTTTATATATGTTCAATTGTATACTGATATGTCCTGAGATACACTCTATGTATTCCCTGTTATTTATACTATTATTATTATTATTGAATTCTGATGTATTCAACATGGAATTATTATGTATTCACACTTTCATCTGTATCCTCATTTTTTGTTATTAGTTTATTAGTCCTTTTATTATCCCTCATTTTATGTTTTTATTGACTTCCCTGATCTAATTTTTTCGATCTCATCGATCTATCAGCAAGGCCAACTGTCCTATTGGCGAAACGTGTAGAGTGGACCAGCCCAGGAAGAGAGAGGATTGGTGCTGGTACAGTAGCTGTCCATCACAAGCCTTACCGGAAGTGAAGCGACGGAGTTCCCAGAGGAGTCCGGAAGTGATGTATCGCACTGGAGACAGTGCCGGAGGTGATCTCTGAACGCTGCAGTGTAGGGGAGAGAACAGACGGCCAAACATACAGGGGTCACAGAGCAGAGGCGGTGTGGTGAGCTGCGGCACTATCCCCATCATGCCACATTCACTTTTGAGTGATAAATGTTGTTTTTACATTTTTTACATTAGAAGTGTGCATTTTTAAGCATTAATATAAAGCATCCTTTTTGTACCATTGATCTGCACTATGGAGATTTTTCTTTATTTTTCCATGCCCTAATCAACCTGACTTCTGAGCGAGAGCATTATCCTGTCTGCATCTAGAAGATTTCATAGATTCCACGTTACCTGTTATTGCCTTTACACTACTACTATCTTGTGAGTAGGCTGCACAGAAGAGCCAAGATAACCATCACATTTTTCACACTGAATTTAATTGACTGCACTTAGTTTGTTTTTTCTGTTGTTTTTCTCCTCTATGATCCCCCTGGGTTGTTAGAATATATATCGATCATCTGGGACCAGTGAAGACAGTCCCTTCCAGAGGATTTGAGCAGGGGGTTACAACTTTTACATATCATTCTATGTTTGCACTATTTTAGTCACTTAAAGGCACAAAATATTGAGTGTTTAACTTTTTTCACTTTATTATCAGTGAGCACTAGTATTGTTTCTAGCGCCTGTTTCTACACCATCACTCTGTCACAAATTGTTTGTCTTTTGGTGTTTGGGCTGCTTACTGCTAGTTAAACTATGGATACTACCAAGGGTAGTCTGAATGTCTTTTCTAAAAGATTATTAAGAAATGTTAACTTTCATAAAGAAATAGAAGAGGAAATTGTAGTAGATGAGAGTGTGGGGAATACAGTAGAAGTGGAATTTGTGAAATTTGAAAGATTACTAGTGAAAGAAACTAGAAAAAGGCTAGATGTCATCTTTTTGGAACAATATAAAAATTGCAATAGAATTCCTAGGGGATTGAGAATCCTCAAATGCCCCTCCTTTGACTTAGAAGACAGTAATTTTCTTAAAGTGTGGAATGAGGTTTTAAATACCTGTTCACAGAAACTAATTGATTTAATTATTAAACAGCAAAAAACACATTTGAAAATATTAGGTGAGGAAATAGATGCTATTCAGGAGATACTTACCCCCTAGTGAATACACCAGAATTCATTGATAAAGATAAAGTTCTACAAAAAAAACTAGGTACTCTAGATAAAGAAGTAGAAACAGCTAAATGCGCAAATTTAAGCGCGATGAAGAAGATTATATTAAGGGCGAGCAAAGGACATGGAATATGAATAGAAATATTAGGAGAACATGGGGACATGGGAAGAGTAGAGAAAATGTAGATTATCATGGATCACATTAAAAACATTTCTCAAGAAAAGACAATGATGAGAGTAGAGAGAGGACATACTCTAAAGATGGAAGACCAAAAGGTGATAGAGAGAAACAGATTAAACATACACATAGAGATCAATCTATTCATACTTCTAAATCAGACCAACAGGAACGAGAGAGGGCCAATTATACCCCCATCAACCGAGAAAAAAGAGAAAGGGAGAGACTGTCTGAATCTAATCATTCCCCGGTGAATACTAACAAGCGCGAAAATACGTTTGATAAAAGGGAAAAAGATAGAGATATCAGCCCTAGGAGACATCACCGGGAAAATGGATCAGATCATTTTTTAGGGGAGGGACCTTCCACTTTGTGGGACAGGGAGACACAACCCCACCCCCCAATGGAGAAGGACTTAAAGGGATCAACAAAAAGAGGTCGAAATTCAGAGGAAAGAGAGGGAGAAGGAGGAGAACGGGGATACAAGAGAAGCAGCAATTAAAAGAGACTAACATCTTTTATTTAAGCTCTATGCCTCTAACAAATACTCAACAGAGTGTTATCTCTAAGGGACTCAGTTTCGCACCGATGAGGGTCATAGTAATTTTGACCTCTTCATCGATGCGAATAAATTCCTCCGTAAGCTCACTGTTAAAAGATACTTTTTGGGAAGAGAGCCACCACTTAGGTCAGAGGAGCCAGTTCTCCCAGGGGTCTTAGAAAAACGCTGTATAATTCATACAGACTTAAAACCTAGGTCCAATTTTTACCCCCGCTTTGCTAAGGGCGATCACTTGGAAGTCTTTTTCCAGATGATCAACAAGGACTTTGAGGACCTCGCATTAAGTCAAACCAAATTGAAAAATAATTTGACAAAAGAAGAAAAAATTGCCTTAAAAGACTTGATTGAAAATGAAAATCTAGTCATAAGACCAACAGACAAGGGAGGGGGGGGGGGTTCGTTCTATTGGATAGGGGTGGACTATGATAGAGAATCATTTAGACTACTGGGGGATACAGTCACCTATACCAAACTTAAAACAAATCCCATCAGGCAGTTTACGGAGGAGCTGAAGTGCATTTTGGATGAGGGGAAGGAATTGAACATATTGAATGAAAATAAGTACAATTTTCTATACAGTGACAGGTCGAAACTTTCGTTTTTTTATTACGTACCAAAAGTACATAAAAGTGTAGTCAATCCCCCAGGCAGACCTATAGTCTCGGGGATTGGCTCACTTACGGCGAACCTGTCACTGTATATAGATAAATTTCTCCAAAAACATGTAGTGCAGCAAAGGGCCTATTTAAGAGATACAACAGACATGATCAACACCCTTAATAAGGTTAAATGGGAAAAACACTTTCTCATGGCCACTTGCGACGTTACATTGCTTTATACAGTAATAGAACATGAAAAAGGATGTAAAGCAATTAAGAAGGTTCTATTAAGGGATGAAGATCTAACTGAGACGCAGATTGATTTCATTGTAGATGGTATTAGGTTCATTTTGAACCATAATTTTTTCTGGTATGGACATGAATATTACCTTCAGAAATGTGGAACGGCGATGGGGAGCAGGTTCGCCCCAAGCAACGCCAACCTGTTTATGGCCGTCTGGGAAGACGAGAAGATCTGGCAGGGAGACGGGCTTGTGGCGGACCTGGTCCTCTTGCACAGTTTCATTGACGACGTGTTTTTAATATGGAGGGGGGGGGGGGGGTCAAAAGACCCTTGTTGAATTCCTGGATTCCTTAAATATGAATGAAAGTAATCTGAAATTTATGAGTAATTATAGTCAACACAGCGTGAACTTTTTAGACCTTGTTATCTTCATAGAGGAAGACATCATTAAAACTAAAACATACTTTAAAGACACCGATAAAAACAACTACATACTCAGATCAAGTTGTCATCTGCCCAGATGGATTGATGGTGTCCCATCTGGGCAGTTTACAAGGCTAAAAAGAAACTGCAGTGACAAAGAAACGTTTCATGTACAAGCTAAACAGCTAAAAAATAGGTTTATAGAAAAGGAATATAAGGAAGAGAAATTGAATGAGGCCTTGAAGAAAGTTGACGCAGTGGATAGAGAAGATTTGTTAAAAACTAAGGCCAAATTGATAAAAAGAAATGATAAGTTTGATTTTGCCTTCCTAACTAATTATAGTGGGGAGGCAAAAGAAATAAGAAATATTGTGAGCAAACACTGGGGTATACTTAAGAACGACCCAATTTTGGGGAATGTGATCCCAGAAAAACCAAACATTATCTTTAGGAAGGCAAGCAACTTGAAGAACAAACTAGCACCAAGTGCTCTAAAAAGAGAGAACCTCAATTCCAGTAACTGGCTCCAAACTGGGAAAGGATTCTTCGGTTGTAATACGTGCAGAGCATGTGAATTTAAAGCTGGGAATAAGACCGAGTTCTGCTCTAATATTACTAAAGAAGTTTTCCAGATTGAATCCTGTCTTACATGTAGAACAGATCATGTGATCTATATACTCGAATGCCCATGCAAAATGCAGTATATAGGCAAGACAGAAAGACCAGTTAGGACCAGAATACTGGAACATCTCAGCAGTATTAAAAGTAATCTGGTCACACACAGTGTCTCAAACCACTTTTTGGAGAAACATCAGGGAGACTCTAAGGGATTAACATATATGGCCATAGAATCTGTAAAACAACATTGGTGAGGGGGAGACAGAAACTTAGAGCTTATTAAAAGAGAGTCCTTTTGGATTCATAAGTTGCGTACCCCTCCCCCTAGAGGTATAAATATGGAAATAGACATCACACCTTTCTTGAGATAATTGTTTGGTTCTAATGCAGCTTTTTTTCTCTTCCACTTGTCATTTTCCCCTTTTTTCGTATAGGAAACCAACACGTCGTCCTTTATTACATGTATTGTATATTTTATAATTGTATCCCATGTAGAAGTGGTATTGAGTAGTTCACTCCATTTTTTAATACCATACTGCATTGTGTCCTGTTATTATCATCATAAGGCCATGTTGCTGTACTTAAGAAGTTTATAAATGTCTATATATGTTTATATATGTTCAATTGTATACTGATATGTCCTGAGATACACTCTATGTATTCCCTGTAATTTATACTATTATTATTATTGAATTCTGATGTATTCAACATGGAATTATGATGTATTCAAACTTTCATCTGTATCCTCATTTTTTGTTATTAGTTTATTAGTCCTTTTATTATCCCTCATTTTATGTTTTTATTGACTTCCCTGATCTCATTTTTTCGATCTCATCGATCTATCAGCAAGGCTGTTTTGGTCTGACTAATTAATTAATTATATATTCTCCATTTGATGATAGGTGTATGTTTATATCTGGAACACACAATAGATGCCGCAATCAAATCACCCTTGTGTGATTAAATAATCAGTTAACCAGAGGTCAAGGTAAAAGGTAACCCTCTGGTGGTGCTACCGACCCAAAGGAATAATATGACTAAAAAGGAGGGAGAGTAGGGTCAAAAAGGTGCACTGAAATGCTGAATTATTGAAAAATAGAAATGGACTTTATTAACAACGAGTATAAAAAACACAAAAGACAGACCCACACAAATCACATGTCAGATCGCTATGCGACACAACGTAAAAACATCAAAGAGGTACAATTGGTCTGATAAGAGCCAAAGCAGGGTAGCAATATATCATTACAAATATAACATAACAGAACTAGGGGAAAAATATTTCTCCCCAAGTAATGTTTACTGAGATCGGCCGATCCAGAACAAGAGTAGCAATGAATATAAATGGTAAGTAGATACAGACCACAAGAAAAAGATTGGATATATATTGTAGTAAATATACATAAACCTCTTAATGATGATGAGAGATAGTTAGGCACATAGCTAGAAATACATAAAGTTGTGACCCTTAAATGTGCTGTAAATCAGCTGAATAAAGTGATGCCCAAATTGAGCTGCACATGTAAGATAAGTAGCAGCAGTGGTAGATCTATAAAGTGCACTGGTAGCGCTCATATAAAGTCCCCTGAGATACAGAGCTCAAAAATAATGAGCAGTGGTGGTGTGTGAATAACACAGGGACATAGAGCACTGCTGTGTGTGGTGTGCACAAAGCACTGAGGAAATCCAGTGATAAATACCAGCGTTACTCAGTCAGGCAGCAGGAGAATCAGATGATAAAGACCAAAGTCTTGCAGTGGGACATCAGCAGTAAAACGGAGGAAAGTCTCACGCAGTATGGTAAGGCACACGGGTCACAGGATGGAGGGGTGCTGTCACAGCTCTGCTCCTACGGCCGTTTCGCCAAAAAGGCTTCTTCCGGGAGCATACAGTATCAGCATAAACAAACACTCTTAAAGGGCTCCGTTTTCCCGCCAAAAGTTCACTCGTGACCAACAGCCAATAAGAAATTCTGAAAAATAGAACCATGTCAGCTGTTGCTATGTGGAAGTGAGCAGAACTTTGGAGGCAGTAATCCTTAAAGAGACAGACATAAAAAGACACAGGAAGTGGCATAATGTGATTAAAAATCAGCATAATTGCTAAGCAGAGTGTTGTAAAGCAAGGAGGCATGAATAAAAATATAAGTAAAGCTAATTTGAAGAGTGATTAAATTGACAATATCTTGAAGAATGTCCAATGAAATGGCATTATACTAAGTTAGATACCAAGTATAGACAATACTACACAGAGACATAAAATATGGAGGATCAAAGGAGAGATGAACCATAAGCTGTGATTGAGACTAAATAAGAGATTTCTAGGGAAAGCAGGGTAAGTTACATAAAACAAGACAGAGTCTCTAAATGAGTGAAAAGCTAAAGGAACATTGCAAAACTGAGGTAATCATTTAATCCAGTTGGAATCATGGTCCCTAATTGAACTATCCATCTGCATTCTTTTTGCAGTAGGAGCTGCTCCACATTACCGCCGCGGATGCCTATGTTGATTTTATCACTGGCAAAGGCCACCAGGGATGAGGGGTCAGAGTTGTGCACATCACGAAAATGGCGTGCCACACTGGTGATTTTTTTGAAGCACGCCAGGTCTTTAGTTGCATTTTTAATGTTACGTGTGTGCTCCAAAACCCTTACACGAAATTCCCTGGTGGTCATGCCAATGTAAATCAGACCGCAGGGACAGTTCAGAGGGTAGATGACATTCTTGGATTTACAGTTTAGAAAATAAAAGATTCTGAAGTTTCTGGTGCCTTTAGAGTTATGAAAGACATCAGTCTGCTTCATGTGTCTACACGCGGAACAATGTCCACATTTGTAGAAACCTTTTAAGCTTACTTGGTTGAGGAAAGTAACTTTTGGAGGGGTAGTGTAATGACTCCTGACCAGCAGGTTCTTTAGGTTAGGTGCTCTCCTACTAGTGAGGCTAACTCTGTCACCCAGAATAGCCCGGAGATCTTGATCTGCCAAAAGTATGTCCCAGTGTTTTTGAAGGATGTTTTTGAGACTGTTCCATTTATTATTGTAAGTTCCAATGAACCTTATTGTTTTAGTTGGTGTTGGTTTAGGTTTAGGTTGCAGTAGAGTTTGTCTGTTTAGTTTTTGACTGTTGTTAAGACCCCGTTTTATGGCCGATTGGCTATAACCCCTTGCCTTAAATCTTTTGCTCATATCTATGGATTGGGTATTAAATGTCTCCATAGTTGAGCAATTACGGCGAAGTCTGATAAATTCGCCATTGGGGATGCCCCTTATCTGATGAGCAGGATGAAAGCTGCTGGTGTGCAGTAAGGTGTTACAAGATGTCGTTTTACGGAAAATGTCGGTCACTACACGACCATCAGAGGCGATGCTAATACTGAGGTCAAGATATTTAACATTAGTAGTACTCGAGGTGTAGGTGAGCCTGATGTTAATGCTGTTGTGATTGAGAACATCGATGAACTGTTGCAACATTAATGCAGTGCCCTGCCATAGAATGAAAATATCATCGATGTATCTCAACCACAACAGCAGATGGGACGTGTACTCACTATTGGCTTCAGAAAAGACCTCTTCACGTTCCCACCACCGCAGGAAAAGATTCGCATAGGAGGGCGCACATGTTGCACCCATAGCCGTTCCTCTGATCTGTAAATAATAAGTATTTTTAAATAAAAAATAATTATGTCTTAGTACAAAATCCAGGAGATGTATTAATGTATTCGTTAAATTTGTACTCAGGTTCAGCATGGATATAAAGAATTTTGTGGCAAAGATGCCATCTTCATGGCGGATACAAGTATATAACGTTTCAACGTCACAGGTGGCTAATATAGTGTCGTTGTCAACAAACACGTTATCAAGCCTTGAGAGTATATCCATGCTGTCCCTGAGATACGAAGGTAAAGTTTCTACAGATGAGCGTAAAAATGCATCAATGAAACGGCTTATGGGCTCACATAGCCCTCCTATACCTGATACGATTGGTCTTCCTGGGGGGTGGGAGAGGTTTTTGTGGATCTTGGGCAGAAGATATAATGTCGGTGTAATTGGGTACTTAGTAATTAGACCGTCATAATGACGTCTAGTAATTACACCCTCAGTCAATGCCTCATGAACCAGAGCGTCAAGCTCTTCCTTGAACTTGGTGGTAGGGTCACCCTGCAATTCCCTGTAACACTGTTTGTTACGAAGCTGTTTGAATGCCTCCGCTTCATATAACCTTCTAGGCCATAAAACAATATTGCCCCCCTTATCGGAAGGCTTAATTATTATGTCTGGCAGAGATTGAAGTTCTTTAATTGCTAACCATTCTTGCCTAGAAATGTTACTTGAACCTGCAAAATCAGATAAATCATTAATATCACGGATTACCATGTTGGAAAATACCTCCACCTGTGATACTGCCTGGATAGGAGGGCAGAAGACAGATTTTGCCTTGAAGTTAGACACAGGACCGAGTTCATTGGTATCAGGGATCACCACATCTGAATCTTGCAGGGACGGCAGGGAACCTAAGGATGAAATAACTTTCCCAGATTCTAATAATTCCTCCTCAGTAGGTACTTTAAGGAAATGCTTGTGAAGCAGAAGTTTCCTGCAAAAAAGTTGGACATCCTTAATCCATTCAAAAGCGTCACAATAGTGTGTGGGAGCAAACGATAAGCCACGTTCTAACACTTGGATCTGAATTGGACTGAGCGTTGTTTCAGATAGATTAACGACAGCAAGGGGTTTTACTTCCGTTGATGCTTGCCCCTCTGGAACTTGTAACCAAACTGGTCCCTGTCCCTTAGGCTTCTTGCTCCCCCGCCTCGTCCTCCTCCTCCTGTGCCCATTGGTCCTTGGTATAAAAAAGGAACTGATCCCGTTGCCGTAGATGCTGGATTCACTGTGTCACAATCAGAGGAGTCCATTTCTGAGGTAGTAGATCCTGCTGATACAGAGGTTCCTGATTTGAGATTCCTCTTTTTCTTGCGGTAGCCTGGTTTGGAATGGCTCCATTTATAGACTTTACCTAACTTATAATCAGATAAGTCTCGATCAAATTTACCCTTTTTCATCAATTCGATTTCACCTTCATATTTATCGAGTTCAATTTCAATTGTATCAAAAACACTTTTATCCATATATTCCATATCCTTACGTAAAGAATCAATTGCAGATGTAGTTTCTGTGAGACTTGCCTCATCATTAACAATTAATGTATTGATAAGTTCAACAGAACAGGTGTTAAGAGCACATTCCCAGCGTTCTTTCAGACCAGGGTCATTAAAGGCGAATGATGGAAAAGTTTGTATTCTGAGCCCTCTAGGTATCATTTTATAATCTAAATAATTACATAGGGCTATTTTATTCCACCAGACTCTTAATCTTTTCCTCATTAATAACGTAAGTTCCCTGATTTGATCCTGGTCTGAAGTCACACTGGGATGCTGTGTCAAATCCACAATATTATCAGTAATAGAGAAAATCCTTGCAGCATTAGCAAGACGCTTAGACTCTTTGCCAGCTTTGCTTTACAACACTCTGCTTAGCAATTATGCTGATTTTTAATCACATTATGCCACTTCCTGTGTCTTTTTATGTCTGTCTCTTTAAGGATTACTGCCTCCAAAGTTCTGCTCACTTTCACATAGCAACAGCTGACACGGTTCTATTTTTCAGAATTTCTTATTGGCTGTTGGTCACGAGTGAACTTTTGGCGGGAAAACGGAGCCCTTTAAGAGTGTTTGTTTATGCTGACACTGTATGCTCCCGGAAGAAGCCTTTTTGGCGAAACGGCCGTAGGAGCAGAGCTGTGACAGCACCCCTCCATCCTGTGACCCGTGTGCCTTACCATACTGCGTGAGACTTTCCTCCGTTTTACTGCTTATGTCCCACTGCAAGACTTTGGTCTTTATCATCTGATTCTCCTGCTGCCTGACTGAGTAACGCTGGTATTTATCACTGGATTTCCTCAGTGCTTTATGCACACCACACACAGCAGTGCTCTATGTCCCTGTGTTATTCACACACCACCACTGCTCATTATTTTTGAGCTCTGTATCTCAGGGGACTTTATATGAGCGCTACCAGTGCACTTTATAGATCTACCACTGCTGCTACTTATCTTACATGTGCAGCTCAATTTGGGCATCACTTTATTCAGCTGATTTACAGCACATTTAAGGGTCACAACTTTATGTATTTCTAGCTATGTGCCTAACTATCTCTCATCATCATTAAGAGGTTTATGTATATTTACTACAATATATATCCAATCTTTTTCTTGTGGTCTGTATCTACTTACCATTTATATTCATTGCTACTCTTGTTCTGGATCGGCCGATCTCAGTAAACATTACTTGGGGAGAAATATTTTTCCCCTAGTTCTGTTATGTTATATTTGTAATGATATATTGCTACCCTGCTTTGGCTCTTATCAGACCAATTGTACCTCTTTGATGTTTTTACGTTGTGTCGCATAGCGATCTGACATGTGATTTGTGTGGGTCTGTCTTTTGTGTTTTTTATACTCTTTGTTAATAAAGTCCATTTCTATTTTTCAATAATTCAGCATTTGAGTGCACCTTTTTGACCCTACTCTCCCTCCTTTTTAGTCATATTATTCCTTTAGGTCGGTAGCACCACCAGAGGGTTACCTTTTACCTTGACCTCTGGTTAACTGATTATTTAATCACACAAGGGTGATTTGATTGCGGCATCTATTGTGCGTTCCATATATTAATTTAGACTGGCCTTTCAGCCATTTCCAGGTGCCTGCTCAATCATCCCAGTGTGATATTAAATTTTTACAATGGACTTTGCTGGCAAAGAGTCTAAGCGTCTTGCTAATGCTGCAAGGATTTTCTCTATTACTTATAATATTGTGGATTTGACACAGCATCCCAGTGTGACTTCAGACCAGGATCAAATCAGGGAACTTACGTTATTAATGAGGAAAAGATTAAGAGTCTGGTGGAATAAAATAGCCCTATGTAATTATTTAGATCAGGGGTGAGCAAACTTTTTATGCCGAGCCCCCCTTTTAATCCATAAAATTTCTCGGGCCCCCCCTGCCTTATGTAATCAAAATCACATGACGTCAGTGCACGTGAGCTGGTTCAGCCATTGAGGGCGAACCAGCTTTGTAACGCCCCCGCCACGCGTCTACAAAAAAAGTATTTATAGCTGAAACTACATAACTTAAAAATAAATATTATAATATTTGTCTAATAGCGTTCCCATTTCTGCTGTATTATTAATCTCTCTCTTCCCGCCACATTAGAACCTCTCAGGACCTCTCTCCCCTCTTCCAGTCTCTCCCTCTCCCTGTATTTCTCACTCCCCCTCCAGTCCCTTTCTATTCCTCCCCTCAGTGTCTCCCCCTCCATCCCCCCAACTCTCTTTCCCTCCAGCCAGTGTGTCTCTTTCTCCCTCCACCCATTGTCTCTCACTCTCTCCCCTCTTCCAGTCTCACACTCCTCTTCCAATCTCTCCAACTGCCTGTATTTCTCACTCTCCCTCCAGCCATTGTGTGTCTCTCTCCCTCCTGCCAGTGTCTCTCTCATCCCCATCCCCATGTAGCTCTTTCACCCCCCTCCCCATGTCACACTCACTCTCACCCTCCTCCCCATCTCACACTCTCACCCCCCTCATGCCACTCACACCCTCCCCATGCCACAGTCTCACACTCACTCCCCCATGTCCCAGTCTCACTCTCCCACCCCCCCATGTCCCAGTCTCACTCCCCCCCATGTCCCAGTCTCACTCCCCCCATGTGCCAGTCTCACTCACCCCCCATGTGCCAGTCTCACTCACCCCCCATGTGCCAGTCTCACTCACCCCCCATGTGCCAGTCTCACTCACCCCTTCTCCCCATGTCACACACGCTGATACACTAAGCAAGGAAATGCTGCTGTGTACTGTAGCACAGCGGAGCACAGCGCCACCTAATGGCCAAAAGAAAAATTGCAGCTGCAGACGGCTTTTTTTCCTCTGCTACTGGCAATATCGCCGCTGCTTCCTGCGCCCCCCCTAAACAATCTTGCGCCCCCCCAGGGGGGCGCGACCCCCAGTTTGCGCACCGCTGATTTAGATTATAAAATGATACCTAGAGGGCTCAGAATACAAACTTTTCCATCATTCGCCTTTAATGACCCTGGTCTGAAAGAACGCTGGGAATGTGCTCTTAACACCTGTTCTGTTGAACTTATCAATACATTAATTGTTAATGATGAGGCAAGTCTCACAGAAACTACATCTGCAATTGATTCTTTACGTAAGGATATGGAATATATGGATAAAAGTGTTTTTGATACAATTGAAATTGAACTCGATAAATATGAAGGTGAAATCGAATTGATGAAAAAGGGTAAATTTGATCGAGACTTATCTGATTATAAGTTAGGTAAAGTCTATAAATGGAGCCATTCCAAACCAGGCTACCGCAAGAAAAAGAGGAATCTCAAATCAGGAACCTCTGTATCAGCAGGATCTACTACCTCAGAAATGGACTCCTCTGATTGTGACACAGTGAATCCAGCATCTACGGCAACGGGATCAGTTCCTTTTTTATACCAAGGACCAATGGGCACAGGAGGAGGAGGACGAGGCGGGGGAGCAAGAAGCCTAAGGGACAGGGACCAGTTTGGTTACAAGTTCCAGAGGGGCAAGCATCAACGGAAGTAAAACCCCTTGCTGTCGTTAATCTATCTGAAACAACGCTCAGTCCAATTCAGATCCAAGTGTTAGAACGTGGCTTATCGTTTGCTCCCACACACTATTGTGACGCTTTTGAATGGATTAAGGATGTCCAACTTTTTTGCAGGAAACTTCTGCTTCACAAGCATTTCCTTAAAGTACCTACTGAGGAGGAATTATTAGAATCTGGGAAAGTTATTTCATCCTTAGGTTCCCTGCCGTCCCTGCAAGATTCAGATGTGGTGATCCCTGATACCAATGAACTCGGTCCTGTGTCTAACTTCAAGGCAAAATCTGTCTTCTGCCCTCCTATCCAGGCAGTATCACAGGTGGAGGTATTTTCCAACATGGTAATCCGTGATATTAATGATTTATCTGATTTTGCAGGTTCAAGTAACATTTCTAGGCAAGAATGGTTAGCAATTAAAGAACTTCAATCTCTGCCAGACATAATAATTAAGCCTTCCGATAAGGGGGGCAATATTGTTTTATGGCCTAGAAGGTTATATGAAGCGGAGGCATTCAAACAGCTTCGTAACAAACAGTGTTACAGGGAATTGCAGGGTGACCCTACCACCAAGTTCAAGGAAGAGCTTGACGCTCTGGTTCATGAGGCATTGACTGAGGGTGTAATTACTAGACGTCATTATGACGGTCTAATTACTAAGTACCCAATTACACCGACATTATATCTTCTGCCCAAGATCCACAAAAACCTCTCCCACCCCCCAGGAAGACCAATCGTATCAGGTATAGGAGGGCTATGTGAGCCCATAAGCCGTTTCATTGATGCATTTTTACGCTCATCTGTAGAAACTTTACCTTCGTATCTCAGGGACAGCATGGATATACTCTCAAGGCTTGATAACGTGTTTGTTGACAACGACACTATATTAGCCACCTGTGACGTTGAAACGTTATATACTTGTATCCGCCATGAAGATGGCATCTTTGCCACAAAATTCTTTATATCCATGCTGAACCTGAGTACAAATTTAACGAATACATTAATACATCTCCTGGATTTTGTACTAAGACATAATTATTTTTTATTTAAAAATACTTATTATTTACAGATCAGAGGAACGGCTATGGGTGCAACATGTGCGCCCTCCTATGCGAATCTTTTCCTGGGGTGGTGGGAACGTGAAGAGGTCTTTTCTGAAGCCAATAGTGAGTACACGTCCCATCTGCTGTTGTGGTTGAGATACATCGATGATATTTTCATTCTATGGCAGGGCACTGCATTAATGTTGCAACAGTTCATCGATGTTCTCAATCACAACAGCATTAACATCAGGCTCACCTACACCTCGAGTACTACTAATGTTAAATATCTTGACCTCAGTATTAGCATCGCCTCTGATGGTCGTGTAGTGACTGACATTTTCCGTAAAACGACATCTTGTAACACCTTACTGCACGCCAGCAGCTTTCATCCTGCTCATCAGATAAGGGGCATCCCCAATGGCGAATTTATCAGACTTCGCCGTAATTGCTCAACTATGGAGACATTTAATACCCAATCCATAGATATGAGCAAAAGATTTAAGGCAAGGGGTTATAGCCAATCGGCCATAAAACGGGGTCTTAACAACAGTCAAAAACTAAACAGACAAACTCTACTGCAACCTAAACCTAAACCAACACCAACTAAAACAATAAGGTTCATTGGAACTTACAATAATAAATGGAACAGTCTCAAAAACATCCTTCAAAAACACTGGGACATACTTTTGGCAGATCAAGATCTCCGGGCTATTCTGGGTGACAGAGTTAGCCTCACTAGTAGGAGAGCACATAACCTAAAGAACCTGCTGGTCAGGAGTCATTACACTACCCCTCCAAAAGTTACTTTCCTCAACCAAGTAAGCTTAAAAGGTTTCTACAAATGTGGACATTGTTCCGCGTGTAGACACATGAAGCAGACTGATGTCTTTCATAACTCTAAAGGCACCAGAAACTTCAGAATCTTTTATTTTCTAAACTGTAAATCCAAGAATGTCATCTACCATCTGAACTGTCCCTGCGGTCTGATTTACATTGGCATGACCACCAGGGAATTTCGTGTAAGGGTTTTGGAGCACACACGTAACATTAAAAATGCAACTAAAGACCTGGCGTGCTTCAAAAAAATCACCAGTGTGGCACGCCATTTTCGTGATGTGCACAACTCTGACCCCTCATCCCTGGTGGCCTTTGCCAGTGATAAAATCAACATAGGCATCCGCGGCGGTAATGTGGAGCAGCTCCTACTGCAAAAAGAATGCAGATGGATAGTTCAATTAGGGACCATGATTCCAACTGGATTAAATGATTACCTCAGTTTTGCAATGTTCCTTTAGCTTTTCACTCATTTAGAGACTCTGTCTTGTTTTATGTAACTTACCCTGCTTTCCCTAGAAATCTCTTATTTAGTCTCAATCACAGCTTATGGTTCATCTCTCCTTTGATCCTCCATATTTTATGTCTCTGTGTAGTATTGTCAATACTTGGTATCTAACTTAGTATAATGCCATTTCATTGGACATTCTTCAAGATATTGTCAATTTAATCACTCTTCAAATTAGCTTTACTTATATTTTTATTCATGCCTCCTTGCTTTACAACACTCTGCTTAGCAATTATGCTGATTTTTAATCACATTATGCCACTTCCTGTGTCTTTTTATGTCTGTCTCTTTAAGGATTACTGCCTCCAAAGTTCTGCTCACTTCCACATAGCAACAGCTGACACGGTTCTATTTTTCAGAATTTCTTATTGGCTGTTGGTCACGAGTGAACTTTTGGCGGGAAAACGGAGCCCTTTAAGAGTGTTTGTTTATGCTGACACTGTATTCTCCCGGAAGAAGCCTTTTTGGCGAAACGGCCGTAGGAGCAGAGCTGTGACAGCACCCCTCCATCCTGTGACCCGTGTGCCTTACCATACTGCGTGAGACTTTCCTCCGTTTTACTGCTGATGTCCCACTGCAAGACTTTGGTCTTTATCATCTGATTCTCCTGCTGCCTGACTGAGTAACGCTGGTATTTATCACTGGATTTCCTCAGTGCTTTGTGCACACCACACACAGCAGTGCTCTATGTCCCTGTGTTATTCACACACCACCACTGCTCATTATTTTTGAGCTCTGTATCTCAGGGGACTTTACACTGGCGACACACTTTATTCGAGCTCGGCTAGTCCCACGAATTCGGGTATACCCGGGTATATTGAGGTTTGTGACTGTTTTCTGCCCGAGTGCATTGGGTTATTTTCCAGGCAGGTATTGAAGCATTTTATTCCCGCTGGCTGCAATACTGCACAGTATATATATATATACTGCATTACAATTCATGAATTTATGCCATCTGGTAGACACGCGAAGCATTGCAGCCTATTAAATCCTAATCATTATCATTTAACAGATCTGCCGCCCGTCAGCCAGGCATGAACCCAGGCTGGGAAAGCAAACACAACGGGGCTTGTCAGAGGTGAGGAGCGGCGCATTCCAGGTATCTGCCAGGTACATACTGGGTATTTGCTCGAATAAAGTGTGTCGGTGCAGTATATGAGCGCTACCAGTGCACTTTATAGATCTACCACTGCTGCTACTTATCTTACATGTGCAGCTCAATTTGGGCATCACTTTATTCAGCTGATTTACAGCACATTTAAGGGTCACAACTTTATGTATTTCTAGCTATGTGCCTAACTATCTCTCATCATCATTAAGAGGTTTATGTATATTTACTACAATATATATCCAATCTTTTTCTTGTGGTCTGTATCTACTTACCATTTATATTAATTGCTACTCTTGTTCTGGATCGGCCGATCTCAGTAAACATTACTTGGGGAGAAATATTTTTCCCCTAGTTCTGTTATGTTATATTTGTAATGATATATTGCTACCCTGCTTTGGCTCTTATCAGACCAATTGTACCTCTTTGATGTTTTTACGTTGTGTCGCATAGCGATCTGACATGTGATTTGTGTGGGTCTGTCTTTTGTGTTTTTTATACTCTTTGTTAATAAAGTCCATTTCTATTTTTCAATAATTCAGCATTTGAGTGCACCTTTTTGACCCTACTCTCCCTCCTTTTTAGTCGTATGTTTATATCTGTTTATACTCTAAATTCTAAGGTATCCATCATTATTGTCTCCTTTTTAAAATCATAATGTGTATACATCAAATCCAACTCCAGATTCTTCCTGTTCTATGAGGCATAGAAAGGGTTAACACCATTAACAATTGATCGTGGTATATAAGGTAGACAAAGGAGGGGGGTGTTATACTCCTGACGAAGCCAACTGTCCTATTGGCGAAACGTGTAGAGTGGACCCGCCCAGGAAGAGAGAGGATTGGTGCTGGTAGCTGTCCATCACAAGCCTTACTGGAAGTGAAGCGACGGAGTTCCCCGAGGAGACCGGAAGTGATGTATCGCACTGGAGACAGTGCCGAAGGTGATCTCTGAACGCTGCAGTGTAGGGGAGAGAACAGACGGCCAAACATACAGGGGTCACGGAGCAGAGGCGGTGTGGTGAGCTGCGGCACTATCCCCATCATGCCACATTCACTTTTGAGTGATAAATGTTGTTTTTACATTTTTTACATTGGAAGTGTGCATTTTTAAGCATTAATATAAAGCATCCTTTTTGTACCATTGATCTGCACTATGGAGATTATTCTTTATTTTTCCATGCCCTAATAAACCTGACTTCTGAGCGAGAGCATTATCCTGTCTGCGTCTAGAAGATTTCATAGATTCCACGTTACCTGTTATTGCCTTTACACTACTACTATCTTGTGAGTAGGCTGCACAGAAGAGCCAAGATAACCATCACATTTTTCACACTGAATTTAATTGTCTGCACTTAGTTTGTTTTTTTCTGTTGTTTTTCTCCTCTATGCTCCCCCTGGGTTATGAGAATATATATCGATCATCTGGGACCAGTGAAGACAGTCCCTTCCAGAGGGTTTGAGCAGGGGGTTACAACTTTTACTTATCATTCTATGTTTGCACTATTTTAGTCACTTAAAGGCACAAAATATTGAGTGTTTAACTTTTTTCACTTTATTATCAGTGAGCACTAGTATTGTTTCTAGCGCCTGTTTCTACACCATCACTCTGTCACAAAATAATACAGTGGCAAAGTTTTAAAAGCGTCAAGCTGGTAATACTGACTGTATAAAAGTTTTAAAAAAGGCAACGTTTTAAAAAAGCGATATTAGAGTTATGTCTAACTTCATTCATCCTTATCTTTTGACGCACGATTTCACAGTTTCATTTCTGGAGAAAAAAAAATATGCTATAAGTTCCGGTAGTGCGCATGCGTCAAGTCATGCTCTGGTGCGCATATATCCAAGCATTGATATGGCAAGCATACACTACTGTAGTGTCATTGGGAATTAAAGTTAATACTGTATAGTACATTATATTTACCTTCATTATAAACTTTGCCAACTGAGTGGAGATGAGCCAATGTCACAGGTGTATTGTGCGTACAAGCTGGGGTCATTCATGTAGTCTGCATTGTAGTTGATAGGTGCCTGCTAAAGCTGGTAATCAGATGGGGTCAGGTGGCAAGGATTGCGGTTCACAGGTTTTCAGTGACGGTCGGGCCGTTATTGCAATAGTATTGGTGTGTACACCATTGTTGGTACATTGCAAGGTCGGAAGTATGAATCTTAAATGGATTAAACCCGACCTTTCTCCTTTTGAAGTCGCCAAGGGCAAACATACTGGCAAAAGCTGGGAGCACGGACCAATAACCCCTTGTACTTCCCGGAGGAGGGGATGTGCGAAAAAAGCAATCAGCATTAGTTAAATTTTGCCTTATCGAATGCTTCCACCCACAATGGTTCGGTGAAAATTTGAAGAAATCATTGTTGTCAATGATATAGCCATATATCTCTGCTAATGTCGCCTTCTTATCTGTTCCTGCATTAATTGCAGTAAAAATTAAATATGCATAACTACAATCAGGTTTAGTATAAGGACTTGAGATGATGTTCAGTGTATGTCCATTCAGCAATTGTGCAGGCATAGCAATGTAGAATAATGGCCAAAACATTCTCTTTTGAAAATTTTATTTCCTAAACCCTTAAATTTTATAGTGTTTTCAGCAACCAAGGTCAATTTACAATTGCTCAATATAGTTGACACTATTTTTATCTGGTTTTTAAACACCTGCACATTGACTACTGTACACTCTAGCCACTGGATAGTCTACAGTATGCAAAGGGATTCACTTTTGCCATCTGGCAGATATGTGAAGAACTGCACCAAACAAATCAGGATCCAAGTAATCAAGGAAATCAACAACGGTAAACAGTGGTATGATTGGCAGCCTTCACAGAAGATTAGAAGTGAATGCCGTGTGGAATACAGCAGACTTTATGAAAATGGCTCGGAGACATGATCGGATAACGGCCGCTGCATGTGTATCAGTACTGCCTGAGCTAAGGAAAAAAGGGGTCTTGTCTTTAAAATAAATTCAAATAAAAAGGGCATCTCCTGCTGTTGATGAAGTCATTCATTTTTGCTTGTTTGAAATCAGTGGGGAATACACATGTAGCCCCCTTTCCCTATGCCTAAGGGAACTATGCGAGCAACTACATGTGCTGCTCTACCTGTCTGCTCACAGGAGGCCTAAGCCTCCACCTCTGGGAGCCTGGGGTGAGATCTTTATCCTTGCAGTGCAGCGCCTCCACCTATGAGGGATCCCAACGTTGGCAGGATAACCCCTCACAGGAACCAACACACAGTAATAAGTAATACACCACTCAAAGTATATAATTAAGTTTTACTGTACACACAAACTAACATACAATAACCTATACCCACAGTATAAACAGTGACCCAACACGTGGTGGTTCCCCCAACACGTGAGGGTGCTGTGGCACCAATAACCCCTGGTGTCCTGTCCCAGCAATTCCACCCAAATATGAGGTAGTGCTACCCCTGTAGATGTAGGTGCACGTTGGGTACCTGCCTGGGTACCCAGGTGCTGCTTGGTGTGTGTTGGAGCGGGTCCCACGTAGCGGAGCCTCCAACAAAAATCCCCTCTCTCCTAAAGGGTCCTGATCCTCCTCACAGTGTGAGCTCCAGCCGGAGGGTCGCACACAATGTCTTTGAATCCTGTGACCTGGTCCCTGTGACCTGGCCCTGTGACAGGGCACCGCGTGACCGCCCGGTCACCAGTGCAGAAATAACAATAAGGGGAAAGAGTCCCTGTGACGGTGAAGGGGTTAACCAGGCTCATTAATACAGGTTCAGCCTGATCCATGTGTTGATGTCCAAGAGAGTCAGCTCTTGGGCCCAGATGTCCGAAATGCCTTACTGTGACTGTGTGCAAATTATGCGACATTAAAGATTTATTCGTGTTTTGCCTTTCCTGAGTGCTGGGCCAGGGAGATTTCTAAGATGTAAGTTTCAGGGTGGGGTTGCCAGAGAAAGTCTTTACAGAATATGTCTTTGTATTGGGGTTCCAGAGTTATGGGACCCCAGGAGTTGGATCCGGGAATCGAGTGAGATTCTCGGATACAGCCAAGCACATTTCTCCGGGCAAACTCTGACTCTGAAAAAGCTCTTATGACTCACCGCCAGGATTCCTGCTGCAGCATCATCCAGACAAAGTAAACGGGCATGAAGGGGTTAATGTATATTTGCAATCAAATCATACACGGGGGCCCTAGTATAAAGAGGGGTCCCTAGTATAAGGAGAGGTGCCCAGATACATGCCCAGGTACCCTGAACCTGGTATAGGGGTTCAGGGGGTGCTCTAGCTAAGTGATAAAGCTGAGAGTGATTTCTTGTGTGAAAAAGTTTTATAAGTTACTAGCTGATATACCCGGCATTGCCCGGAGGCAGGGAGGGGATGGGGGGTGTGAAAGACAGGGAGGGGACGGGGTGCGTGAAAGGCAGAGGGGGTAGGGGTGAAAGGCAGGGGGGCAGAAGTGAAAGGCAGTGGGGGGGCTTCAAAGTCAGGGGGGCATCAAAGGCAGGGGGGGCATCAAAGGCAGGGGGGGCGTCAAAGGCAGGGGGGGCGTCAAAGGCTGGGGGGGCGTCAAAGGCAGGGGGGCGTCAAAGGAAGGGGGGGGGGTCAAAGGCAGGGGGGGCGTCAAAGGCAGGGGGGTGTCAAAGGCAGGGGGGGTGTCAAAGGCAAGGGGGCGTCAAAGGCAAGGGGGGCGTCAAAGGCAAGGGGGCGTCAAAGGCAGGGGGGGCGTCAAAGGCAGGGGGGGCATCAAAGGCAAGGGGGGCGTAAAAGGCAAGGGGGGCGTCAAAGGCAGGGGAGGGGCGTCAAAGGCAGGGGGGCGTCAAAGGCAGGGGGGGTCAAAGGCAGGGGGGGCGTCAAAGGCAGGGGGGGGTGTCAATGGCAGGGGGGGGCGTCAAAGGCAGGGGGAGCGTCAAAGGCATGGATTCCTCCCCCTGCATTTCCTCACCTGGCAGCATGTGCTTGCTCCTCGGCCTGCTAGTGGATCTCTCCCCCCTCGTGGCCTCCGGCGACTCCCGGTGGCACAAAGGAGCTATTGCGCGGCCGCTACTCCCTGCCGCCCTCCTCCTGCTCCTCGAGGATGTTGACCGGGGTAGCGGCATGGGGGTGAGCCATAGAGAGCGTGCTCTGGGCGGTGGGGGGAAGTGGTTGAGCACCGGGGAGCAGGGGTCCTTCCGGAGGCTGCCTGCCCACTGCCTGTCCCCCCGCCGGGGAGGGAAGTGAGCGCCGGGGAGGGAGGGAAGTGAGCGCCAGGGAGGGAGGGAAGTGAGCGCCGGGGATGGAGGTGAGTCCTTCCAGGCGCCGCCATCTTAGGCACTCGGTGCCACGAGGCAGCTGCAGGAGGAAGGGGGTCCTTCCGGGCACCACCATCTTAACACTCGGCGAGGCTGCCTGCCCACTGCCTGTTCCCCCGCCAGGGAGGGAGAGAAGTGAGTGCCGGGGAGGGAGGTGAGTGAGCACCAGGGAGGGAGGTGAGTGAGCGCCAGGGAGGGAGGTGAGCGAGCGCCGGGGAGGGAGGTGAGTGTGATGGGGGGGAGAGGACAGAGAGAGAGAGAGGAGAGAGAGAGGAGAGAGAGAGGAGAGAGAGAGGAGAGAGAGAGAGGACAGAGAGAGAGAGAGTGAGAGAGAGAGAGTGTGTGTGTGTGTGTGGTGTGTGTGTGTGTGTGTGTGTGTGTGTGTGTGTGTGTGTGTGTGTGTGTGTGTGTGTGTGTGTGTGTGTGTGTGTGTGTGTGTGTGGCCGAGGGGGAAGAGAGTTGCAGTTGGGTGACGTCAGAGCCACCAATCTGATTGGCCAGAGGCTGAGGACCAATCAGATTCACCGCAGATAGCACTAACCTTTCGATTTTATATATTAAGATTTCTAAAGTGTGCCAAGAATGATGCTAGTGAGTGTAGAGACAATATATACTCTCACTCCATCCCTGACACCAGAACAGGGACTTATATATGTTTATCACACAGAACACAGTATATTTTATAAAAGAGTTATATTTAATAGGTATATGTACTGATAACCTGTGAATGAACTGTGGGATATCAAAGTCATGGATTCCGAGGGACCAGATGGCTACCAAGCTTCGTGCCTATGGGTCTGTTTGGAGTCCGGACTTGAAAGCCTCAGGGATGCCAAAGTGTTAGAGCAGGAGGGGTACTGCAGTTCTGCTTGAGTACCCGCATCCTGGGCTAACACAGGACTATACGCTACCATTTGCCAGAACCCAGACTCTGTGGAGCCTGGACAGCGGTTGGGCTCAGTATGCAAAAAGGCAGAGGTGCCAGGTTGGCACATGCCCCTTTGCACAATGAGAAAAGGTACCTACCAGCTTTACAATACCGGCAAATCTGTGATTGGCTGGCAGGTAAATTCCTACGCTCTGATAGACTGTAGAGGTTTGTGAATGGGACCCTGAAACCCATAAGAAACCTTGCAGTCAATGAGGAGGGGAGATTCCAAGCACCAAAACAACAGCGGCAAATTCAAAGATGCTCTGTGCTGAATAGACGCAAGCCGGCTTCAAAGATTTTGACTCAAGAATTCTTCTAAGTCCTACTTCTGAAGAACGTAGTGGTCGCGTCTGGCATTGCATGTCGAAATCAGTTCCAGGACTTTCGAGAGTACCTACTGGTCATTGGAAAGGGCCCATACAGAGGTAGTTTTTGTGAATTTCGTTTAAAGGATAGATTTATTCGTTAGCCCTGTTCCCAGTAAGGGTGTTAACCCTGTAAATTGTGTTACATTGTGTGTATGTCTTTTCCTGAAATAAATTACAATTTATTTTACCTCCTTGCTTTGCTTAATCAATGATCCCGATATAAAAAGGTGTTGATAAACCTGGTCTCCCGTGACAGTCCCTATCACCTTCCCTACAACACTTCACTACTATGGCTCAGGGCCTAACTGGGGCCTTGGGGCAAGATCTAGGCCTAGCCCAGGAAGAACTGCTCCCTGAACACTACATTCTCCTTTGCCTCCTCTGTCAGGACTGACTCGCAGGCTTTCCGCGCACGGAGGATATCCTGTTCCTCCTCACCTCAGAGCCCTATTGGCTGGGACAGCCCCATGTGGTGTTTCCCTCCCACCGGAGGATCCTGGGACTTGTAGTCCCGAGGCTGCGTCTGCGGAGCCATCCCAAGCTAGCCGCCATAATCCTGACATTGTGCATGCGCCGCCTCGCAGCACTGCGCATGCGCACCTAATCAACATGCTGCCCCCACCTCCCGATTGCACGGAGCTCTGGCCAGACAACCGAGCCATTCCCCCCGCACCGGAGGCAGGTCGGGGGGACTCAGCTACACACAGGTAATTCGTAAAACCCATACAATTTTAAGCAATGAAGTGTAATGTTAATATGGCTTTGTTAAGCTTATTTTTTCCTGTCTTTATTTAGGACTGTCCTACCAGAAGAGGGCGTAAGATCTTAAGAAACTAGCCATGTTTTAATGAAGTTCTATAGAAAGATGAAAGGGATCTAGTATTAGATATAGTAAGAACATTTTCTAACCTGCTTTCATGTACTGTAGGTACTTTGAAAATGAGATTTTATTTAAAAAAAAAATATTACATTTATATTTCTCTGAGAATTTCCTTTTACATACCGCATTGATAGACAGAAATATTAACCTGGTACAGCACAAATACATTTTGCTAATGCAATGTACAGTATGTTTTATTTACTTACTGTACTTTACTTTACCTGTACTGTTTGTAGAACTGTCTCATACACAAGTCAGTTGGATGTGTATCAAAATCTCTAGGTTGCAAAGTACAGTAAGGACAAAAGTGGAGCAAAAGCCTGTACCAGATTTCCCAAAGAAAAGGAAATTCCATTAAAGCCAATAGCAATTTTTGTATTGATAAATCTGGTGCATTGGTTTTGCTTCACTTTTGCCCTATGTTTGCAGCGGGGAGATTTTGATACATATCCAGTATCCAGATGTATACATCTACAGTATATTGAGTAATGTACTTATTTACTATATCCACTAAACTCTGATCTTAACTAATCCATTTTACCTGGCCAAGTCCCATGTACCTTTTCAATCTTTTGGGTTCTTTTCTGCTTGCCTTCAAGCATTGTCTCAGCTGTGGGATTGTATGAATATTAATGCATTTTTTAATGAAATCTTAGACTTTGAAGAGAAATAATGTTTTTTCAAACTATATTAACTTAAAAAAGCTCTGTTAGCTACTTTGCTAATCTATTTATAGCGGCACAGTACAGTACAATACTGTCAGCTATGCAATACAATATATTCATGATATGTTTTGGAGTTTGTACGTACTGTATATCCTTTTGCCTATGATGGATCAGTTTAATGGTTACAGTAAATCCCTACTCTTATCAGATTAGAATAAACTTTACTAACTCACTAAAACAGAATGTACAGTACATGAACATCTTTTATTACAGTATACATATTTACAAATGTAACTTGATTTGTTGTGTCCGATACTGGGTCAAGTTGCAGGACCATGACAACGGCTGCTCCGGCACTTTAGGATTATCGCGGTTGGGGGTCCGATCAAGAAGCATGGACCCCACGCAGCAAGGTTGTGGCAGCACACCTCCGGAGCTGCGACAATGAGTCCTGCTACATCAGTAGTACAGAAAATTAAAACCTGTAGACTGCAATAAATGGTGGGTTGCGATGCTACTAAAAAGAGGCAAATAGACATGTTACAGTAGTTCTTCATTGTTCAACTCGATGCCTCGTTCAACACTTAAAAGTTTTTCAGCCTTACAGACCACTGTTTACAGTGCATGTAATCCCTATGGTCAATACATTTTTAATTGAGCTTTAGAGGCATTGGCTCTGTGGAATTGGACCATGCCATCCTGCTAGCTTAATCACCTGTATGAATTCTTTCATTTTATGTCCAAGAAATGGAAATGTGAAGTATTAATGAGGCCCAGAGGTCTCCATTTAATATCAACAATTTGACGCTGTAGAATAAACTGTGAAAATATTCTCTCCCTGGATTACTGCTAAACTTTTATACAGCAGAAATAGCCCTGTTGTTGACATGTAGGACCAACGTGTTAAAAGGCAAATTAAGTGCAAGGTATCTCATTACTAAAACAGCTCCTTAGTGTCTTTATTAGAGTCTCTAGCAGATGGCTGCCCTTTGACATTTCTTTTCTCATGGATTCTTAACTGCTTGCAGTATCAAACAATGTCTATTTATCAGTCTCCCAACTTGAAAACTGGTTGAACCGAACTAGATTATTAAAAAAAAAAAATCCAACCTCAATTACAGATTTTATTTACCAGATTTGCCCCATGTTTTCAAATGGAGAACCTTGATAAATATAGTGCCTGGAGGGGCAAAATCTGATATTTTTACCAAAGCTAAATTTTAAAGAAACAGTCTATGACCACATGCAGTTACATGTATGTATTCTCTTTAGTTTTGTATATATTTATTAAAACAGCAATGCATGCATTTTATGTTTTTCTCCCCAGACATTACAATTTCCTCCCAGACTTTATTTTTTGTCCACTTGATAACATATTACCGATACTGGGATAAGCTTTACTTTGGCAACAGAAAGTAAACAGTGACATGTTCCACCTTATATATTTTGCAAATCTTTTTATGTTAGCGAAACTAAAATGTATGTCTCTACTGGATGGAGGAGAGTATCTCAGTTGTATAGTATTCCACATGGAACATTAAATGTTCAGACAGGATCTGGTCTGCTTTAAAAGGAAGCAAAGGGGAGACATCTACTACAAGTATATGCACTCATTTTGGCGCCACATGAAGGTTATGCAGAAAGTTGGCTATGGTATAACAGAACAGAGACAATAATATTCACTGCAATTAATGTGGTTCAGCTTCGGAGATGCACTGCTTCAATCCTATGTAATAAAAATCAAATAAAAACAGTGCAATCGCCTGTTAGAGCTGTGCAGGGAGAGGGACCGCTTCTCTCAGCTCTCACTGCTCAGCTCTTCTAGACTGGTGCAGCCCGGTAGTTAACGCAGCGGGAGTCCCATTCGGATGCAGGGACCCCAACTGTGTTAATCCTGATGGGAAATTCCCCCCTGCGCTGCACTTGGCTGTGATCAGGCCGCACTTGGGCCGTTGTTCACCCGCAGCAAGTGCAGGGCGGCGATGAATCATGCTCCATTTCTATATACTGTACTGCCATTTTTTGCTAAATTCTGGCAAATGTCACACAATTTGAGAGAAATCTGACAAAACTGTTGCACTCAAGTCTGCCTTTGTGTACTTCTTAACAATGTGAACTTTCATGAAAATTTGTGCTAAAAAGCATAATTTAATTAAAAAACAAACAAACATGATGCGCAGCAAATTTGAAGATACAGCATTTGCACAACTCTGTCTTCAACAAGTATCCTGACCTGGACACATTTCACTCCCCCTTCAAACACTTATTTGTAATAAAAGCACCCTTGACCCTGCTTACCCATCACACGTTTGCCCTATTGTATCTCTCTCCTCATTTACCTGTAAACTTTTGAAACACCTTTTTTTCCCTCACACATTTCCTAATGCACATTCTCTCTAGGACCATCTCCAATCTGGATTTTGCACCTTTCATTCTACTGAAACAGCTTTTACAAAGTTACTGTAGACTACTCTTCCATTATCCACTCCACTTGTGTACAGGACAAAGCACTCTTCCTTTCTCTCCCCCCCCCCCCTCTTATCTTTCTCATCGCTTCTTCACTGCTTCTTTCGCACAATTCTTTTTCATCCTGTGGGGATCTATCTGTTGATGTACCTCAGGGCTCTGTTCTGGGTTGCTTCCTCTTCTATCACTTTACAATTTTAGTTGGTGACTTTAACTTCCTTGGATTACCTTTTATGCAGCTGACATATTTAAATGTTATCCAAAAATACCTCATGCCGACAGTCCAGGCCCGAGTTGTGAATGCATCTTTGCAATATAATAATAATAATAATAGCATGTTCTTGTATAGCGCTGCTAATTTTACATAGCGCTTTACAGAGACATTTTGCAGGCACAGGTCCCTGCCATGTGGAGCTTACAATCTTTTTTTTGGTGCCTGAGGCACAGAGAGATAAAGTGACTTGCCCAAGGTCACAAGGAGCCGACACCGGGAATTGAACCAGGTTCCCCTGCTTCAAACGCAATGCCAGTCAGTGTCTTTACTCACTGAGCGGCTACTTCTCTCCTGCATGGCTACATGTTGCGTTAAATGTAATATGTCCAAGACTGAGCCCCTCATAATCCCACTTAAATTTGGTCCTGATACCTTTTCAATGACTGTTGATAACACTATCATCCATCCTGTCTCCTAAGCACCTTGCTTTGGATATGATGAGACAGAGGCCCCAGAATGGGGCTGTAGGCTCCTTAAAGTCTGCGACGTCCTGATTGGCGTGAGCTGGAGGGTCGGCTAACCCCCCTTCCATGGAGTGGGGAAGGCTGCTTGTCCCCTCCCTTGTAGGGGGAGGGGGTGAGAGGGTATAAAGAGAGGGTCCCTAGGGGGAAGAGTCAGAGCTAACGGAATTCTCACCCACCCATCCCCAATGTTTGGCTATTGTATTAAACTGTTTTGGAGTGTTATATTAACATGGTTTTGTATCACACATGAGCAGTTTGTCTCCTCGTCACAGCGCAGCTGCCGCGCCAGCCAAGCTCAGGAGGTCAAGAACGGGCGAGGACTTTAGGGTCCGCCTGTCAGCTGGAGCCCCTAGAACAGCTCGGCAGGCTGGAGGCGCCGGCTTTAGGGCCGGGCCGGCCTGTGACCAATCAACGCTAGTAAAAGGCTGGGTGCCAGCTTTACGGCTGGGCCTAAGCTGACCCTAGAGGCGGGAGGGGGAGGGAATGTAGCCCAAAATTGGCTGATAGGGATCTCCCCCTCTCATTTTACAGTGCTTTGCACGAGGGGAGGGAGCGCAGCCAATTGCTGGCTGCAGGGCAAGGATCTCCCCCCCATTCACATGCTACAGGCGGGGGGAGGGAGCGCGGCCTATTGCTTGCCGCTGGGCAAGGATCTCCCCCCCATTTCGCATGGATCATGCTGAGCTGGCGGGCAGGCTGGTTGATTTTAACAGCGGGTGTTAAAATAAAGCTGTGACCTTTTCTTCCAACCTTGTGTGGTGTGACGTTATTTGGTTTAGCGTTACAAAGGAGGGGCGGCACATAAAGCCTTTATAAAATGTGATACCTACCCATCCTCTCACATTCACTCTCTTGCTAATTCTTATTTTTTTTCATCGATTGCATTGATGAAATGTGCCCTTTCCTACAGCTACAGCGAGCACTCTAATCCATGTTCTCATTCTCTCCTGTCTTCATTACTATAACCTTCTGTTATGTCAACTTCTTGCCTCATAGCTCTGTACCTCACAATCTATATACAGTAAAACTACAGATGGATTTATGACAATCTTGGAAATCTCTATGACTCTCGTCTTCTCAGATCCCTTGCTTGGTGTTCAATTAAATTCTGCATCACTTATAAAATTCTAAGATCATAGGACATTGGGAGTATGACATCATAAAAGAGGCATGACTAAAGATATAAGCAGGGGGCATGTGATGAGGGGAGAGCTGCAGAGTGAAACAGAGGGAATAAACCTGTCTCATGGAACCTGGAGAGAGGTACAGAGTGTAGCAGAGTTTTCTGTCTGACAGAGCAGTGCATACTGGAGGTAGCTGGAATGTCCTGGAGAGTGCTCCATTGGTGTAAACCTACGAGTTCTGAACACAGTGAGTAGGCCATGTGGAACCACATCTAGGGGGTCACCTCTACTACTCTGAAATATCCTTTTCATTGTACACTGCTTACACAACTCTTTGCGAAGTAACAGGCCTGCACCTATAATACCAACATATACTAAACAAGCTTCAATGCTGTGTCGACACCAGCAGGCCCTACAGTTAGTATCAGGGCCTATGGGACTGAGGAGAGACATTGTAAGACAATTGCGCAGCAAGGTACCTCCTTATTTTCTTGCAAGTGTGATTTGTGTTGTTCAGGGTCCTCTTAGTATGAAGGCCCCTGTATTTAATTATTGTATTTTGCACACAAAGTATGGTTACTTAAAGGATACAAATTACACTATGTTGTCTGACCCAAGCCTGGTTCTTGCAGTTTGATAATTCTCTATCCTTTACAGGGGAGGTTGACTCAGGCCCCGCTCTAGTAACCATACTAAGACGCCAAAGGAAATAAAAAGGGGTTTCATGTCTCTTAAGGGGAAAATAAATTTCCTTCATGACTTATGACAAGTTAGGAATATCAGATTTCTCCCTGTAAAGAATCCGCTCCTGGGTTTGGCTGAAACCCATTCCTTACAGAGCTATGCAGTTTCTAGACAACTCCTCCTTGAATCTGCAATCAGTATCACCTGTGCTTGCAATCACTGCAGCTCTGTCTCTGTGCTCCGTCATTGGAGGAATTCCCTCACACCCCTGTCCTTTGATTGGCTCCCTGACTTCTTATACTGGGCTCTCCCTTTTCCTCATTGCTGAGCATAAACCAAGTCTTCTTGGATGTAACAAAGCTACCTGCTTTAGCCATTCCTTGTTCCAGTGGCCTGCTGCATATCCTCCATGCAGAGGCCTGCTTCCTGGTTCCTGTGGCCTGCTGCATATCCTCCTTGCAGAGGCCTGCTTCCTGGTTCCTGTGCGGAAGCGCTGGATCCCCAGTGCTAACCTTCAGTGTTCCTAGGCCGATCTGCTTACTCCCCTTGCGGAGGCCTTTGTCATGGGTCGCTCCCGTTCTTCACGCAGAGGCCATTCCTATGCTGCAGCTTCTACACTGAAGCGCTACGTACCTGCCTTCCTGTTGCCAAAACCCAGCCTGGATATCATTAACCCTGTCTTCTCCAAACCTGACCTCGGCTTCTCCACGGATCACTCTACCTTCTCCAATCCTGACCCGGCTACATTTGACCACGGAATCCGCACTCCGGACCTGACTCCGTGGCCTAAGGTCGGTGTATATGCATCCCCACCTCAGCCTCATGGCGGGTCTGGTTTGTGGCGAGCACAACCGTTACACTCCCTTAATCAACATCATTCCTATGCTTAACTTATTTTACATATCTCTGTATACCTTTCAATTCTAAAAATATGTGTGTGACAGGGTGAATGAACATCACCAGCCATATACCTGGCAAACCTATGTTTAGCCTTGCAGTGCAGCAGTGACGAGGTTAAGTTTCAGTTGAGAAGGGCTGCTTAATTAGTCTGACCCCAGCTGCATTATCAAGGTGTTTTAAAACCCCCAGGCTGTACACACATGCAGCCTAGCTGGTCAGGAGACAGGACTGAAATACTGAAGAGATTACAGCTATAAGGTCTGTTTTCAAAGTACATGTGTGATGAACTGTCTGTGTCCTGCATGCTGAAGAGAAGCTGCCTTGTTTTCTTTGCTGAAGAGGAGCTATTTTGTTTTTGTCTGCTGAAGAGAAGCTATTTTGTTTTGTATGCTGTATGTTTTAAGGCTCAATAAATAAACCCCTATCAAGAGACCCCGCGTGTGGGGTTGCATGTACTCTGCAACATATGATGTCAGAAGTGCTGGGATTTTGAGAGGCCCCTGCAGCTAAAGGGCCGCACACACACACAAAAATGAGAAAAATTGAAGAATTTTTAAAAGAGTTTCTGTGCGAGCAGACCAGACAGCAGGGACTGTTAATGCAGGAGCAGACCAAATATAAGGGACTGTTAATGCAGGAGAAGGCCCAACTACTTGCAGCAGCAAACCCAGCTCCTAACCCAGCAGCAGGCAGCACAGGATGAGCGGATGGCCAAGCTGCTGACCCAATTCAAGGGGTCTGCCAGTCCAGAGCTTGTGAACAAACCCCCGGTCCTCCAGAGGAAAATGGCTCCGAACGAGGATCCAGAGGCTTTTCTACTGACATTGAAAAGGGTTGCCGAAGCTCAGGGCTGGGCTGCAGATCGCTGGGCAACTGCTTTGGCCCTGCTCCTTATAGGAGAAGGCCAGGCCGCATACTGTATCAGGGCCTCCCAGCGGACCAGGCAGTGGAGTACAAACAAGTGAAAGCCACCATACTGGATCGCTTAGGTCTGACCCCAGAGACCTACCGGCAGCAGTTCCGGAACCTGAAGTACACCTCTAAGATGTCCTAGCTAAGCGGTTATTGGACTTGTGTAACCACTGGATACAACCTGAACAACACACTAAGGAAACTGTTCTTGAACAAGATGTGTTGGAACAATTCCTACAAGTAATAACCCCTTCCGCATGCTCTTGGGTAAAACGCCATGCTGCTGATACCCTAGCTTTGGCAGTCCGACTCGTTGAGAACTTCCTTGGGGCCGAGGCATAGGCGAGTATCTTGGACCCGACGGATCCAGCTTTACCGCGCTTGTGGACGCCCAAAGTGGGAGATCGGGGAAACGGGGAAACTACGGCCCCTCCATATGCAACCGCCAAGTGCCTCGAAAGGAGCAGTCCTTCCAACAAGGAAGAAGTCAAAAAGCCGGGCACCGCCAAGACCCTCATCCCCTTCCTGATGTCGGCTTGTTGCCAAAAGAGAGGAACTTCCGAGGACGTCGCCCACAGAACCCACCAGATGCCTGGTCTTCAATATCCTATCCAGTGGTACGCTCTCCGCGGCACCCTCCTACGAGGGAACCCTTTCCAGGTTCCGCCTGCGGAGAACAAGGCCACCGGCATGTGGACTGTCAACAGATGGATTGTTCCTTCAGCAGGACTGTCGCCTCGGCCTTCACTGGAGAAAATTACAAGCCCTTGCTACTTCCTGCCCAGGTTGGGGGAAAAAATGTTCAGGCCCTTGTAGATTCGGGCTCTGGGAAAACTCTGGTCTTCCAGGAACTGTTACCGCCTAACGTGTGTTCTTTTGACTCTCCATGGAGTATAGAATGTATACACGGCGATGTAAAACGGTATCCGACGGCCAAAATCCGGCTACAGGTAAAAGGTCAGGAGGCCTACCTCGAAGTAGGAGTTGCTCCTTGGCTCCCTGCCCCCATTGTGCTCGGCCGGGACTGGCCTTTCTTTTCGGACCTAATGGCTCCAGTCTCTCACGAGGAGCCTTATTCCATGGCTCAGGAGAATCCTGGCAAACTGTTCCCCTTCTCAGCAGACCTTTTTCCCAGTAGACACCGGGTTCCAAAGACTCGGAAGCAAAGACGCTCTGACAAACAGGACTGGTTGCAGAAATCTGGGTCTCAAGGTGACCATTCTAGTATCCAGAAGTCACAAGTAATGGCTGGGGATGGCCAGAGGGAGGGGGATATGGGCCCTGGAGATTTACCAGACCTATACCTCCCTGATTTTTGCCAGAGGCAAAGGGAAGACCCAGTCCTTGCTAGAGAGTATGATAAGGTGGTAAAAATTGATGAGCAGATATTGAATGCACAGGGGGTGATAGTATTCCCCCATTTTGAATTATCAAATTATATCCTGTATAGGGTGAATAGGCAGACACAAACAGGGGAGGTCACCAGACAGATATTGGTACCCAAGGCGTTTGTTAAATCTGTGTTCACTCTAGCCCATACTGTCCCTTGGGGTGGTCACTTGGCAGGGATAAAACATTGGACCGTATTTCGTCCCGATTCTATTGGCCAGGGATGCATAGTGATATTGCTAAGTTATGTGCGGCATGTCCGGAGTGCTGGCTAACTAGTCCGAAGGGACAAAACCAGCCCATTTGGTTCCTCTACTCTTGGTGTCAGTTCCTTTCAGATGATTGGGGTAGACTTGGTAGGACCTCTAGAACATTCTGCGAAAGGACACAGGTTTATTCTTGTAATAGTTGACTATGCAATAAGATATCCTGAGGCGTTCCCCCTGAGAAAAGCAACGGCGAAGCAAGTAGCCAACAAGTTGTTGGAGCTGTTCTCACAGGTTGGACTTCCCCAGGTTATGTTGACAGACCAAGGTACAAATTTTATGGCTAAACTGATGCAGGATGTCTTAAAATTACTAGAGGTCAAGTCTGTTCAGACATCGGTCTACCATCCACAGACTGACGGATTGGTGGAAAGATTTAACCGAACTCTAAAAGGAATGCTGAGAAAATTTGTAGATTCAGAGAAGAGAGCCTGGGATGAACTTCTCCCTTTTCTGCTGTTTGAAGTGCGGGAAGTTCCCCAGGCCTCCACGGGATTCTCTCCATTTGAACTGCTGTATGGCCACCAACCCTGGGGTATCCTAGACCTCCTAAAGGAGTCCTGGGAGGAACAGCGGTCCCCTTCTAAGAACACCCTGCAATATATATTGGACCTTAGGAAGCGCCTAGGTGTGGTCGGTGTAAGGAATCCGCTCCTGGGTTTTGCTGAAACCTTGTCCTTACAGAACCTTGCAGCTTGTAGGAAAACCTTCCCTTGTACCTGCAATCAGAATCACCTGCTTCTGCTATTGAACTGCAGCCTGCTTCATGCTGCCTCCTGTGCAGCTCTCTCTCATTGGCTGTCTGTTCTACTTAACTCCTGCCCCGCCCACCAGGAAGTTGCTGGTCATAGACCTTCTAGTAACTGTGTTTGCCACAGCCTGTGTATGGCCTTCTGGTCTTAGTTCTCTGTTACTGGCAGACTCCACCGCGCGGCTGCGGTTACACTGAAGCCTCAGTGTTTCTGTCCTGTCTGCAGTACCTGTTTCCTGTTTTCCAGTCCTGCAGAGGCCTACATCGGTGCTTCCAGATACCTGCTGCATATTCTCCTTGTAGAGGCCTGCATCGTTGTTACCTGCTGCAATCTCCTGCTCCCAGTGGTCTCCACTACTCTCAGCTGTACCCGGCTAGGGGGTGCTGTTATGTGCTGACGCACTGGATCTCCTATTCTCTCCTTTAGAGGCCTACATCGGTGCTTCCGGATACCTGCTGCATATTCTCCTTGTAGAGGCCTGCATCGTTGTTACCTGCTGCAATCTCCTTCTCCCGGTGGTCTCCACTACTCACAGCTGTACCCGGCTAGGGGGTGCTGTTCTGTGCTGACGCACTGAATCCCCTATTCTCTCCTGCAGAGGCCTGCATCGGTGCTTCCGGATACCTGCTGCATATTCTCCTTGTAGAGGCCTGCATCGTTGTTACCTGCTGCAAATCTGCTCCCTGCTGCAAATCTGCTCCCAAGCGTCCTGTTGCCAAACCCCAGCATGGATATTGTTTACCCAGCCTTCTCGTATCCTGACCCCGGCTTGTCCACGGATTATCCTGCCTTCTCCAGTCCCGACCCTGCTACGTACGACCACGGAATTCGCAACCCGGATCAGGCTTCGTGGTCTAAGGTCGGTGTATATCTTTCCCCACCTCAGCCTCGCGGTCCGGTCCAGGTTTGTGGTGAGCACGTCCGTTACAGTATGACCAGCCACACAAACTCGGACCCCGCTGAGGTGGGGTCAGGCCGGTTCCCCTCTGAGAACCTGGTCCTCTGTGAAAACTGGTCCCAGTCTGAAAACCGGTCCCAGTCTGAAAACTCGTCCCTGTCTGAAAACTCGTCCCTGTCTGAAAACCCGTCCCTGTCTGAAAACCCGTCCCTGTCTGAAAACCCGTCCCTGTCTGAAAACCCGTCCCTGTCTGAAAACCCGTCCCTGTCTGAAAACCCGTCCCTGTCTGAAAGACTGCCCTTGCCTGAAAACCTGACCCTGTGGAATAGAACTACCCAGTCTGGACGATGGTTCACACTCTCTCCCCAGAGCATGAGACAGAGGGATCGCCCTGAGGCCAGTCTCGCTGCTCTCTCGCAGTCCCTCTGCGCTGTTAAGCCTCCTACTAAACTTTTTTTTTCTTGGGAACCCCTAGCTTATGTTGCGTATCTGCAGCTTAAAGAAGAAATTTTCATGACCCCTGTCTCGGACCCAATTCCTTCTTTCCCTGACTCTCCTGCCATGTCTAAGTCTAGTACAAGTTTTCCTGATTTTTCTTCTGTGTTGGGGATTCCCAGTTCTAACCCTGAGACTTTTGTTCCTAAGCCAGGTGTATCACTCAATTTGCTAGGGACAATGGGCCTGGACATTAAGAAGAGAACTGTTTCAGTATCTTTTAGTGAACCCTCCCGCCCTCTACCCTCGCTAACCAGTGACCGGATTACTTTTGGAGCAAAAGATTCTCACAATCCTCTACTGTATGTGCTTATTTCTGCAGTATCATTGCTTTTCCAGGATGTTCCTCTACCACATCCGACCAACTATCAGTCTGCCTTGTCTTGTTCTCGGGGGACCGGGCATCTGGCTTGTGCCCTTCTGACATCCCTGTTCTGGACTCTCCTGTCTTTCCATTTCTCTGGATTTCCAAATATTTTTGTGATTCTCTCTGCGTGTCAAGAATTGCAGTACCACCGTACTCATGTGTAAAGGTGGCACTCGCCAATGAACTGTTGGATTACGGCCCTACTTCCCGCCTAAAACAGTTCAGGAACAATTCAAAGTCCCCCAAGTCTATTATGGATCGCCCGGAGTTCGATCCTGAAGAGGGGGGTACTGTAAGGAATCCGCTCCTGGGTTTTGCTGAAACCTTGTCCTTACAGAACCTTGCAGCTTGTAGGAAAACCTTCCCTTGTACCTGCAATCAGAATCACCTGCTTCTGCTATTGAACTGCAGCCTGCTTCATGCTGCCTCCTGTGCAGCTCTCTCTCATTGGCTGTCTGTTCTACTTAACTCCTGCCCCGCCCACCAGGAAGTTGCTGGTCATAGACCTTCTAGTAACTGTGTTTGCCACAGCCTGTGTATGGCCTTCTGGTCTTAGTTCTCTGTTACTGGCAGACTCCACCGCGCGGCTGCGGTTACACTGAAGCCTCAGTGTTTCTGTCCTGTCTGCAGTACCTGTTTCCTGTTTTCCAGTCCTGCAGAGGCCTACATCGGTGCTTCCAGATACCTGCTGCATATTCTCCTTGTAGAGGCCTGCATCGTTGTTACCTGCTGCAATCTCCTGCTCCCAGTGGTCTCCACTACTCTCAGCTGTACCCGGCTAGGGGGTGCTGTTATGTGCTGACGCACTGGATCTCCTATTCTCTCCTTTAGAGGCCTACATCGGTGCTTCCGGATACCTGCTGCATATTCTCCTTGTAGAGGCCTGCATCGTTGTTACCTGCTGCAATCTCCTTCTCCCGGTGGTCTCCACTACTCACAGCTGTACCCGGCTAGGGGGTGCTGTTCTGTGCTGACGCACTGGATCCCCTATTCTCTCCTGCAGAGGCCTGCATCGGTGCTTCCGGATACCTGCTGCATATTCTCCTTGTAGAGGCCTGCATCGTTGTTACCTGCGGCAAATCTGCTCCCTGCTGAAAATCTGCTCCCAAGCATCCTGTTGCCAAACCCCAGCATGGATATTGTTTACCCAGCCTTCTCCTATCCTGACCCCGGCTTGTCCACGGATTATCCTGCCTTCTCCAGTCCCGACCCTGCTACGTACGACCACGGAATTCGCAACCCGGATCAGGCTTCGTGGTCTAAGGTCGGTGTATATCTTTCCCCACCTCAGCCTCGCGGTCCGGTCCAGGTTTGTGGTGAGCACGTCCGTTACAGTCGGGCATTGTGCTAGGGAGAATCTTAGATCAGCCCAGGACAGTCAGGAGAGACATTACAATCAAAATGCTCGTATGAGAGTGTTTCACCCAGGAGATCAGGTGATGTTGTTGTTACCCAGTTGTGAGAGCAAACTCCTAGCCAAATGGAAGTGGTAAAAGGAAAGGGAGAGTCAAATGTGACACCTAGAGTAAGTAATGTGATTTGGCAAGAGGACAGACAGTGTTTACATTTGTTGTGATGTAAAACAGAGAATTTATTTTATTTATTTATAACATAGCCTTCCGGCAGTTACTTCTTTTCCATGGGCCTTTCCTCTGTCAGTCCTGTTAGTGCAGGCAGTGGAAAGGTTAATTCCTTCCGTAGGCCTGTGTGTGTATTACAGCCTTGAATGATGTATCAGTATTCAAGGGTGAGCCTAGCAACTTCTGAGGATGTCAATCTGAGGGGTGGATACTGGTTGGAACACACCCTGTCTGAGTGTGGGCCTATCAGTATCCGGATCTGGCTTGCTATGAGTCAGAGTTAGAGACACTCCCCAAAGATGATAAATTCTCACATCCTCCCAAATTTAGTTCTGGTCTGTTCTGTTCTGATCTAGTCAGTGACTCCCAGGAATGGAGTGAGAAGGAGAAGAAAAAAGGTAGCCTCTCCCTCCAACTCATGAGGGGAGGGGAGAGAATTAGGCCTGAGTCATGGCTCTGACCAGGATGATAGAGAATCCTGAGAGGTGAATATGCAGCTAAGAAGAGAGCCTGTGTTATATGCTGTGTATCTGCCTGAAATAAAACCACCCGGAAAAGACCAGACTGTGTGTTACTGTCTCTGTGTATGGAGGAACGTCAGTAGGGGCCCATCCCCTGAACATCCCCAGAGGATCCCTGCTGGCTGGAGGCGCTGCACTAAAAGGAGACCAAGGTAACCTGTCCCTCCTGTGTTTCTCCCCACACCACCGCGGAGCGCTCAGCCCTTCTGTTGCCTACAGGTACACAGCCCAACACCTAGAAGTAGCTGGAGAAGGCATACCCACCCCAATTTCACATAGGGGTGGGGGTAGATGGGCTACATATTTATAACATGTTTTACAAGATAGTAATACATTGAGAGTTACCTCTCATTTTCAAGCACTGTATGTCCTGGACACAGATTTATGATGATAAATACATGGTTATATTAAGTGAACAGGGTAATACATTATGTATAAAGATATTGCATGAACAGTTTAACATATTTGATCTTTTAGGCATATGAAACAGTTTCAGACCAGATTAAAATGTGAGACAGCTTTAGTTTTGAAAGAACTTAGACTGGTGGCGGCTTTGAGAGTCTCAGGTAGATTGTTCCAGGTGTGAGGTGAAGTGAAGGAGGTGTGGCCGTATACGTTATTGGAACTTGGGACCGAGAACAATCGTTTGGAATCAAATCTCAAGTGATAAGTGCTGCGTGTGGTAGGGGTAAGGAGATTGTTCAGATAAGCGGGTAGCTTGCCCGAGAATATTTGAATACAAGACAGGAAAGATGAACTATGCACATAGACTCAAGTGATGACCAATCTAGTTCTTTGAGAATTTCGCAATGATGTGTGTTGTAGTTACAATGGAGGACAAAGCGGCATATTGAATTGTAGAGGGTGTCTAGTTTGCTACTGTAAGGTGAGTTTGGGGTGCTGTGCCATATTCTATAATTGCCATTAGCATCTGCTGTGCGATGCGCTTTCTGACCAGCAGACTTAGGGAGGATTTGTTCCTGTAAAGTACACCTAGTTTGGCATAGATTTTTGATGTCAGGGTATCAAAGTGCAACAAAAATGTTAAATGGGAGTCAAACTATATGCCCAGATACATAAACCTAGTAACAGGGGCTAGAATGGTATTAGAACTGGTTCTGATCAGAAGCTCCATCATTGGCAGCTTTAGAAATTTAGCCTTGGTCCCAAATACCATTGTTACAGTCTTGTCAGTTTTAAAAACAGTTTGTTTTGGGAAATCCAGTTTTCAAGTCTCAAAAAGTCAGATTGAAATACGTGTTCAAGGTCATAGAGGCTAGGACTGTGTGCATATAAGATTGTGTCATTCGCATACGTGTGTATTGAATCTCCCTTACAAGCTGTAGGAATATCATTGATGAAGACTGAGAAGAGTGGGTGTCCCCGAAAAGAGCTTTGTGGGACACCGAAGGTGATATTGAAGGGATTGGAGTAAGTGTCCGAGATAGACATATGTTACAATCTACCTGATAGGTAGGAATGAAAGCATATTTCCCTATTCCAGAGCTCTGAGGTTTGTTTAGCAAGATAGCAGGATCAACAGCCTTTGCAAAATCTAGGAATATTGCACCAGTGAGTTGTCCCGTTCCATTCCACACTGGATCTCATTGCAAACTTTTAGGAGGGTAGTTACTGTGGAATGTTTAGGGTGATAGCCAGATTGGAATTAGCTAGGGAAATTTGTTTTGATATCGTAAAAGCTTATTTAGGAGTGAACACATTTCCCCATGACTTTGCATAGGATTGGGAAAAGAGAGATTGGCCTATTGGGAAAAGAGAGATTGAGTTTGAGACTGTGTTTTTGTCCCGACTTTTGAAAATTGGGACGACTGTGGCTGTTCTCCTGGTTTTAAAGATATGGCCTGCAGACAGAATAGAGTTTATTAGAGAGGCAAGCGGTTTGGCAATGGCTGGGGCACCAAGTCATAGGAATTTAGATTGCAGTAGGTAAGGTCCACATTGGATGCTTAGTTTTAATTTGAGGAGCATTTGTGTAATCTCCTCTTCAGATACTTGGACAAATTGAAATCATGGGCAGTGTTGGGAGAGGGTGGGGCTATAGGGTACCCCCAGATTGAGCTTCATGTTTGTAGTTTGGGTTGCGTTTTTCTAATAAGTTAGTAGCACACCCCACAAAGTATTCATTGAATGCATTTGCGATGCCAGTGGGATTAATCAGAGTAATACTGTATCATCAGTAATATTACATGGTTGTTGATGGCTAGAAGACTGGAATATATTGTTGATAACTTTACAGAAATTTGATGTATTCTGGTGAAGATTGTCAGAGTAATATTGGGCTTTGTGTGTCTTTTTTGCCTTGTGCATACAGTATATTCTGCAGATATCTGTAGTTATTAAAATACTTAGTAGTTCCAGTTAATTTGTAGTTTTTTCACAAGGCATCCTTAAAATGGTAGAGCGCTATAAGGTCGGTTGTAACCCACAGAAGGTGGGCCTCCGTACTCTTATTCTGCATAGTGGAGCTTGGGTATCACAGAGTTTTAAGAACTCTCATTGGAACTCTCATTGGAAATAATCAGAAAAAGGTAACCTTGATAAAGTACTCCTGTACGAAACGCGTAGGTGCGTTCTTTTTGTCCTATTTTTTTCCCTGTATGTGTAGTTAGCATTAAATATAGTTTTTGTTTCATACTACTGCGGAGTGGCCTGGTTTGTTTTCCTGCCTGACATTGCAGGATGTCTGGAGCTGTGCTCTATCTACACCCATCGCTTTCCTGTATCTACTAACGGATGGATTGCACGCTGAAGATCCTGAGAGTGCCCCCTGGACGGAGCAGGTAAAGTGCCATAGAGCCTTATTCAAATCCTGCTGTTCATGGACATTGTTCCTTCATTAATATACTGTTTGGGTGATTATTGTGTACATCCCAGTGGCTGTCTCAACTGACTCCACCTGTCACTTCCCCTACAGTTACTACGCAGTTTCATTGCATTTAATTGAGGGGCACTCCATTATCACTGGACTACCATATTATGGTTTTATTATGCTAATGTCTTATGTGGATATTTGTTCAACTTGAGCACCACATACACCACGTTTCCCTTTACAAAGCTTTAGATTTCACCAGCAACAATGGAAAGAGTTCTTTACAGAAAGTTTGTTTGAGGAGGTACCCGGGCGCTATCTCTATGTAGTTTATCTGATGTGCAGAAGTATAAAAAGAGTGGTGTAATACTGCCTGTAAATGGTTTTCGAGTGGTATCCTCTCGTGACTCGGAACCCCAGCAGGATCTATCCAGGACCCTTATAGGTAATGAATACAAAAAGGATGGGGGAGCACAATGGTTGGAAACAGGCAGTGTTAGAGAACTGGTGATTGCTTTTTAAGGTGAAGCGGTTATATCTTGAGCGGATGTGTTAGCTCAGGTGTCTAATCTCTAATTGGAAGGATAGGCACACATGGGTGTACGTGTGTTGGTGTGAAGGTGAAATAAAATAAAGATATATAAAACTTACACGGCCTTGTGTAAGCCCTGTCACATCAAGGTTTCTTTGGGAGTCCCGTGTGCTTCTGATGAGGCTTTTCTTCTTGCGATGCGGGTTCTTCTTCTTGATGTAGCGGCCACTTACTTCGTTGATTCACAGTGCCACTCCAGGGGGATTTCCTCTCGTATAAATAGAAAGGAGGATAGGGTTAACACATATAATTATATATACGTCAATGTGGGGGGGGGGGGGGGTGGTGTGTTTTATGAACCACCAAGAAGATTGTATACTATATATTATAGTTTAACACTCACACGGACTAGTGTGAGTGTAATCCTATCTTGGTATCTTGTACACTTCTAGGTGTTGCCCAATCAAAATATCAGATGATGAAAGGGTGGGGTATAAGGGTATTAGTGGTAAATATAACACGATACTCACACGGGCCAGTGTGAGTACACACTCTTAGCGGTATCTTGCTCTTCTATTCCAGTTGTAGGTGCTGGTGAAGATGGGGTTAATATAAAAGACACTAATGTCTGGAGGGTAAAAACACTAACTTTAATAAAACATGAAAAATAAAATAAAAAACAAACACAGAATATAATTCTGTGGAAGGTAAAAGCAAGGGGTAGACAGTGTGGTGTTTAGTTGTAGGGAGTCTCTCTCTTCCGCGTCCGGATGGAGAGCTGCAACTGCACCTCCGCCTCCTCTGAAATGTGCTTTAAAATGTTCCAGGTGAAGAGCAACGCGTTTCGTCCAAGTACTGGACTTCCTCAGGCTCTGTAGATGTGGTCCTGCTGTTCCCAATCTCTTTTATGCCGAGTTGGACCAATCCAGATCGTTGTGTTGGTCCGGTTCCGTTTCATCATGATGTCATCATGTCGCATTAGAGAAACGGAACCGGACCAACACAACGATCTGGATTGGTCCAACTCGGCATAAAAGAGATTGGGAACAGCAGGACCACATCTACAGAGCCTGAGGAAGTCCAGTACTTGGACGAAACGCGTTGCTCTTCACCTGGAACATTTTAAAGCACATTTCAGAGGAGGCGGAGGTGCAGTTGCAGCTCTCCATCCGGACGCGGAAGAGAGAGACTCCCTACAACTAAACACCACACTGTCTACCCCTTGCTTTTACCTTCCACAGAATTATATTCTGTGTTTGTTTTTTATTTTATTTTTCATGTTTTATTAAAGTTAGTGTTTTTACCCTCCAGACATTAGTGTCTTTTATATTAACCCCATCTTCACCAGCACCTACAACTGGAATAGAAGAGCAAGATACCGCTAAGAGTGTGTACTCACACTGGCCCGTGTGAGTATCGTGTTATATTTACCACTAATACCCTTATACCCCACCCTTTCATCATCTGATATTTTGATTGGGCAACACCTAGAAGTGTACAAGATACCAAGATAGGATTACACTCACACTAGTCCGTGTGAGTGTTAAACTATAATATATAGTATACAATCTTCTTGGTGGTTCATAAAACACACCATCCGCCCCCCCCCCACATTGACGTATATATAATTATATGTGTTAACCCTATCCTCCTTTCTATTTATACGAGAGGAAATCCCCCTGGAGTGGCACTGTGAATCAACGAAGTAAGTGGCCGCTACATCAAGAAGAAGAACCCGCATCGCAAGAAGAAAAGCCTCATCAGAAGCACACGGGACTCCCAAAGAAACCTTGATGTGACAGGGCTTACACAAGGCCGTGTAAGTTTTATATATCTTTATTTTATTTCACCTTCACACCAACACACGTACACCCATGTGTGCCTATCCTTCCAATTAGAGATTAGACACCTGAGCTAACACATCCGCTCAAGATATAACCGCTTCACCTTAAAAAGCAATCACCAGTTCTCTAACACTGCCTGTTTCCAACCATTGTGCTCCCCCATCCTTTTTGTATTCTTTACAGAAAGAGCAGTTAAAATCTGGAATTCATTACCCATGGAGACTGTGATGGCAGATACAATAGATTTGTTCAAAAAAAGATTGGACATTTTTCAAAAAAGGAAAGTTATACTGGGATATACCAAATAAGTAAACATTAAAAGAATGTTGATCCAGGGAACAATCCGATTGCCAATTCTTGGAGTCAGGAAGGAATTTATCTCCCTCTTATGAGATATCATTGGATATGTGTTACACCGGTGCTGCCCGCAGACCAGACCAGTCCCCCGATCTGAAGGGGGAAGTGGTAATACACGCACCCACAGAAAAGGGAGCTTGTCCGGAGTGTGGTATTAAGCATTGCCAGGCCAGATGTAGTAAGGTAGACAATACTTGCCGGTACCGGGTGTAGAAGTAGAATCGTGATTGTCACGCCGAGGTCAGAGAGCGGAGAGTGGAGGAAGGTCGGAGTCCAAGCCGTTTACGAGGGGAGCCAGAGAGTGCGTAATCCGAGGAGTGCCGAGGTCGAGAGCCAAAGGGGGTAGTCATACGAGCCGTGTCAGAACCTGTGAAATCACCAAGAGTAGACAGAGTAACATCCATGCAGAGACTGTCGAGCGAAGACTGAGAGTACAGAGAAGCTAGATAAAGCAGGGAGGTCCAATCAGGAACAGGGGCAGGTCTGGAGGAACTGCAGGAAGACTCTCCGGATTGGTGCAGTCATTACAAGCCAGGTGGATCTTAGTATTTCATGAGTACGCCCGCGCGGCATGCGGGGGCGGAGCCTGAGATCCGGAGGGCAGGAAGAAGAGTGTGCACTGTGCGCGTGCTCCGTAAGGTGCGTGTGCGTGGGACCCGCGCTGGAGGAAACTGCACACGTGCGTGCGGAGAGAAGGGAACGCGCCCGGTGCTGAGGAGGGGGAACAGCGGCGGACTCGCCGAGGGGGGCGATCCCGCGATGGCGGCAGAGATGAGGAGCCGCGGAGGCCGGTAAGGCAGGGTTTTTCCATGCATCCAGGGTCTCCCTGAAGGTAGAGAGAGTTCTGTGTGGGGGACGCAGGGGACATCGATTCTTAACAGTACCCCGCTCTTCAGGAATGACCTCAGGATGGGCCATAAAAGGTTTCTCTGGAAACTTCTTTCTGAAGGCCCTAAGAAGACCCGGGGCATGAATGTCCTTTAAAGGAACCCAAGACTTTTCCTCAGGACCAAAGACCTTCCACTGCACCAAGAATTGAAGTTGTCCCCTTGAGAGGCGGGAATCCAAGAGAGAGTGAACTTCATATTCTTCGTTACTTTGGACGGTAATAGGATCCGGCTTACGAGTCTGGTCCGGGAAGAAGCAACTGGCGACGAAAGGCTTTAAGAGGGACACATGAAAAACATTGGGAATCTTCATGCTGTATGGTAGTTTGAGGCGGAACGCCACAGGATTGATCCATTCACAGATAGGAAAAAGGCCCAGGAATTTGGGTGCCAATTTGGGGGATGGTACCTTTAAGTGGATATTCTTAGAAGAGAGCCATACCAAATCCAATAGCCTGTAACTGGGCGCCATACGACGATGGCGATCGGCTTGAAGTTTCGATCTGCGGGAGAGGTCAAGGAGGGTAGACTGAATCCTGGACCATGCAGTTTGGAGGGCAGAAATGCATTCGTCTACAGCTGGTACTCCCGAGGGAATGTTGGAAATGGGTAAACAGGGAGGGTGAAACCCATAATTTATATAAAAAGGGCCTCTCACGTGTGGCTTCATTCTTGGCAGAATTAACGGCATACTCTGCCCAAGGAAGGAGTTGAGTCCAATCATCTTGGGAATCAGATATGAAGCATCTCAGGTACTTCTCCAGGGATTGTTTGATTCTCTCCGTCTGTCCATTGGACTGTGGATGATAAGTGAGACATTTTAGAGAATCTGTCCACGACCACCAATATTGTGTTCATTCCTCTGGATTTGGGCAAGTCCACGATGAAATCCATCGAAATGTGGGACCAGGGACGGTCGGGGACTGGAAGAGGTAACAGAAGACCCTGGGGTTTTTGATGGAGAGACTTGTTCTGCGTGCACGTAGGGCAAGTGCGGGTAAATTCCAAAACTTCTTGAGACATCTTAGGCCACCAGAAATTCTGACGAATAAGGTTAATAGTCTTCTTAAAACCAGGATGACCTCCAGATTTCGAAGAGTGACCCCAAGCCAGGACTTCAGGAACAAATTTGGAAAGTACGAAGAGTTTGTTGTCAGGAACAACCAAGTCTTTTGGAATGCGTCTCTGGGAAAGCATAATCTTATCAAGATTCTTGAAGGAGGAAGTGGCGAAAATCCTCTCCTGTGGAAGGATGGTTTCCAAGGACTCCTCTGGGTCCTCTTCAGAGGAATACAGTCGGGAAAGTGCGTTCGCCTTTACGTTCGTTGTCCCGGGAATATAAGAAAGGTGAAAATAGAATCGAGGAAAAAAAGAAGAAACCAACGAGCCTGTCACGGACCGAGGCGTTGAGCACTCTCAATGTAGAGAAGGTTCTTGTGATTCGTGAGGATGGTATACGGCTCTTTTGACTCCTCCAGGAAATGCTCCACTCTTGAAGAGCCATTTTCACGGCTAGCAATGCCCTGTTACCCACGTCATAATTCTTCTCAGCGGAAGAGAATTTCTTGGAAAAATATGCACAGGGATGTAACTTATCTTGAGGCGTGTGTGTCTGAGACAGAACTGCCCCTGCGCCGCAATCGGAGGCGTCAACCTCCAGGACAAAGGGAAGCTCGGTGTTGGGATGACGGAGAATAGGTGCTGTGACATAGTCCAAAGATGTTAGGCAGCTTTCTGCCCTGTTTTAGGTCAGAAAGTGCAGGAATAGTGCAAAATGATCCATTCCACAGCTTCACATTTACTCAGGCTGGTGGATGGAAAATCCAGACCACAGTTTACAATGTGTCTAGTTCTCCCTCACCTGCTCTCCTAATCACTAGCACAGGTATTTAGAGCAGAGAGGGTTGCTTTGCAGTCTCTCTTCTTAGAGCCTGGGGCTGGGGTTGTTGCTGCTCCCTTGCATCCAGTTCGGGGAGGACGCCCCCTTCAAGTATCACAGTACCAGAGGATTTGCCTGGACACTTGAGACCGAGTTCCCACCACGAACAGATAAGACAAACAAATGTTTATTGCTGTATCTAAAAGACTTTATGCTGTATCTAGTGACCCTAAATGAGAGGGCATTGTTTTTAAGCTGGGGAACCAGGTTAGTTGGCCCAGCAGCAGTTAGAGAGCCTGATTCTGCTGTGTAGTTAGATCCCTGAATGCAATAGGATTTTGTTTATATGATTTGTTTTTTGTTTCTTGAAGTAACAGTGTGGGAACTACTATAACACTGATATGAGTAAACCGCTGAAGGTTAATATCTGAGTGCCTCCTGCCTACACCTGTTAAAGCTGCAGTCCCTTACTGGGATGAAAATAAAGCAGGCAGAAGCCTGAGTTAAACAACATAATGCTTTGTATGATCCGGTTATTCATATAATTAACTCTAGAAGACTGTGTCGGGAAGATCCCAGACAGATGTCAGCACTACAAAGAGTGGCGTTTGTCACATATAGTGGAGAATCCGGGTCGACACTAAAAGGTCTGTGGGTTTGCAAATAAATACGGGGGTTTAAAATGGCCGCCCAGCTGAAGTAAAAGTACAGATGCTATGAGTGAAGTCTGTCCCACTGTGTATAACCAGTTGTGCTTCCAGCATACACAGAGAATGTGCGAAGTGTGGATGCAATAGCACCCTGAACCCAAACAGAAAACCAAAATGTTTTGCGAATTAAGTAAAAATTGCAGCTAGCAAGTTGTCCCTGTCGGGTTTCTAAAATGGCCGACGTGAAATGTTTGTTTTGTAACGTACATAACCATGAAAAAGAGTGTCCCTTCAGGCCATACAATGATGATGATGATGATGACTCGTATGTGGCCCCTGGAAGAGAGCCGTACCCACAGATGAATTTAGTATGCTGGGCCTGTCATGAAGTAGGTCACATGGAAGATGTATGCCCCCAAATTTTCAAAGACAAACAGCTGCAAAAGCAAGCAACGCCCTGTGAGTGCAAGCAAAATGTGGAAGCTACCAGTGAGTGTGTGCCCAGTACCACTGATATCTCTGGAGCTAATAAAGCAAAGAGAAAGAAGAAGAAAAAGAAAACTGTTCCTCAAGTCACAGGGGAAGTGACCGAGCCACTTGAACCTGCGCTGTCAGGACATGCGTCAGAAAGGCGCCGAGATGTTCTGCAGACCGGAGTGACCGGCAGAATTGTCACGAGAACAGTGACGTGAAATATAGTTGGTGGGTGGTCACAGCAACAGGAACTCAGCCGGATATATGAATAAATAAAAACAGCTTTATTGCACTGTAGTGCTGCACATCACATAACGGAGAACACCTCTGACGCGTTTCGTTCCGTTCAGGAACTTTATCAAAGTTTATCTTTGATAAAGTTCCTGAACGGAACGAAACGCGTCAGAGGTGTTCTCCGTTATGTGATGTGCAGCACTACAGTGCAATAAAGCTGTTTTTATTTATTCATGTATCCGGCTGAGTTCCTGTTGCTGTGACCACCCACCAACTATATTTCACGTTACTGCGACTACCGGTGTGGAGCACGCAAGCTACAAAGCAGAGCTGGGAGCTGACCTTCATGATTCCCCTCCTGATGAGCACATAGAAATCATTTACTACGCCTGCCTAAAGAGATTCAAGATAGCTGAGACGCAGGGCTTCCTTCACTATCATCCGCAGCATAGCTGCCGGCCCTCGGGGATGACGTCACACACCAGCGCGACACCCGAGGAGACGAGACCAGCCAGGCACAGGCATTGAAGAGACCGGGTCGGGTAAGGGCAGCAGGCGTTTCCAGTGTGAGTACACGAGAGGGGTAGCCTTTGGTTGCCTCTTTTCTTGTCTCGGATTTCCCCTGTGTACTAGCCCCCCACCCAGGTTGCACTTTATATCGTTATCTGTCAGAGCCTGGCTGTTGTTCTCCTCCACACAGGATCTTCAGGCCTGCTCAGTAGCTGTTCATTTTTCTCTATACATGTACCAGAGACTGTCTACACACCACTAATACCAGTCCTGTTGTGGATATTGGAAGCACCGGACACTTGGGGTTCATTCCCACATACTACAAACTCACGGGAACAGTGGCAAAGGAAAAGGAGGAGCAAAGGGAAGCTGAATCCTTTAGCCAGGATAAAGAGGCTTTGTTTTCTGCACTCCAAGCTGCCCCCCATGATTATGAAGTCCTGTGGCAGAGATTGATGAAGGAGCGAGAAGCGAACGCCGAGTTACAGAGGTGTATACTCCCAGCTTTACAAGAGTACAAGGCTTTGAAGAAAACAGAGTCTCTCTCTTACGGAGTGAGCTGGAAGAGGTGACGACAAGTCTAGAAAAGGCCAACACCGTAACTGCCACCATGAATGAAAAACAGATTAAGTCTGACAAATTGATTGCTATCCTAAAACAGAAATACGGGAAGGCTCTACAAGAGGTTCATGCACTCAGCACAGAGGTGCAACACTCACGCCTGGAGGGCCACAGTCTGAACACAGAGCTGGGAATGTTGAATCAAACCCATGAGATTGCCCTGAGTGAGTTAGAGACTGTAAAGCAAGAAAATGAGAGTCTGAAAATGAAAAATTCAGATTTAACTGACCAAGCAGAAAAAGTGAAGAAACAGTTGACTCAGGAAAAATTAGAAGTGCAGGAAGCACTACAGAATGCATTGATGCACACTCTGAGCCAGCACAAGGAAGAAATTGAGGCTCTGAGAACAGAATTGCGAGATGTATGCACAAAACAGAATTCTCTCGCGGAGGAACTTAACGTATTGAAAAAGGAGAAAGCAACTTTCATCCTACAGGCTGCCTACAGAGGGATGAAAATTCGTCAGTTTAATCGCCGGAATAAAGCAGCCTGTGTTCTTCAATCATTCTACCGTGCCCGTATGGTACGAAACAGGTTCCTCATTATGAAAGGAGCAACTATAAAAATTCAGTCTCTGACTAGGATGACACAGAACAGGATTCGCTATCAAACCCTGAGAAATGCGTCACTGGTTATCCAGCGGTACTTCTGCATGAATAAATGTAGGCCTCAGGAAAGAGAGGCCCAAGACTACATGCCTGCCGACTGCAAAGGTAAAAAGCCACAGGGTACAGCCGGAGTTAGTGAGAGCCCCATCAAGGTGAAGGTGCTCCAGGTAATTAGCGCTTCATCTTCTAAGTACCATATAATTGCCCCAAAGGGAAAATCCCAAATCTCTGAGAGTGAAGATGGTCGTGAGAAAATATATGGCAGTAAGGATTACCATAAAGGTTCAAAGGTTGCAAAGCAAAAGCGACGAAGGTCAACGCTGGCCTTGAATTTTTCCAGATCTCGCCACTCTGGGCCACAATATAAAGACAAAGACTAACCGGCCCCAGAGTTCCGTCAGAAGCTAAAGAGACAGTCTGACCATGTGCAAGAGACAGAAAGCGTTAAAATGAAGACAGAGGATGTAATGGACTGGAAGTCAAGGAAAAAAAAACATAGTGGAACTAACCAATTGGGTTACACGTGCGGACAGACAGTTTACCCTTGCAACATAATTCACTACTACAGTATATGCTATACTATGCCCTAGAAAAGCATTTTTGTAAATATTGCAATGTTGTATTTTTTTTTTGTTGTATTTTTTTTTGTAGGTAAAACTACAAATTAATATACAGGCTTGACGGCCCTTAAGATTACAAGGCTGTAGTTTAAAAATAAAATAAAAAATATTGGTAGCTTACAATATAGGGAAAAAAAATGCCTTTTTTGGTTGGTAAATATATAATGTGGTTCATATTCTAAAGTAGAAAAGAAAAAACCCAGGGAGGTGATAGAAACTGTCCGGTTTTGTGAGTGTATTTATCATATCCTGGGTTATAGGAATTTGTTGCTAGAAATATATTTTTGAAAATAGTTCCCTAATAGAGGGCAACAAAATATGTTTGCTAAGTATAGTCTCTTATGACGAAACCTATTGTCCATAATTGCCGTGAAAAAAGTTAATATTCGTGTCATGTGAATGCTTAATATTGTACTGGGGAGTTAGCTCAAGTATTTCAGGTAGGACACTCACCCCAGTGAGGTCCATGGCCGCTCACCCCAGTAGGTGTGAGCTAGGGAGGGGAATATGTGACATAGTCCAAAGATGTTAGGCAGCTTTCTGCCCCGTTTTAGGTCAGAAAGTGCAGGAATAGTGCAAAATGATCCATTCCACAGCTTCACATTTACTCAGGGTGGTGGATGGAAAATCCAGACCACAGTGTACAATGTGTCTAGTTCTCCCTCACCTGCTCTCCTAATCACTAGCACAGGTATTTAGAGCAGTGAGGGTTGCTTTTCAGTCTCTCTTCTTAGAGCCTGGGGGCTGGGGGTGTCGCTGCTCCCCTGCATCCAGTTCGGGGAGGACGCCCCCTTCAAGTATCACAGTACCAGAGGATTTGCCTGGACACTTGGGACCGAGTTCCCACCACGAACAGATAAGACAAACAAATGCTTATTGCTGTATCTAAATGAGAGGGCATTGTTTTTAAGCTGGGGAACCAGGTTAGTTGGCCCAGCAGCAGTTAGAGAGCCTGATTCTGCTGTGTAGTTAGATCCCTGAATGGGATAGGATTTTGTTTATATGATGTGGTTTTTGTTTCTTGAAGTAACAGTGTGGGAACTACTATAACACTGATATGAGTAAACCACGGAAGGTTAATATCTGAGTGCCTCCTGCCTACACCTGTTAAAGCTGCAGTCCCTTACTGGGATGAAAATAAAGCAGGCAGAAGCCTGAGTTAAACAACATAATGCTTTGTATGATCCGGTTATTCATATAATTAACCCTAGAAGACTGTGTCGGGAAGATCCCAGACAGACGTCAGCACTACAAAAGAGGGGCGTTTGTCACAGTGCGGATATAAAGGCTTGCTTGAGTATCTCGAAGGCGGCAATGGCTTCAGGTGACCAAGACGAAGGATCGGCTCATTTTTTTGTAAGGGCAGCGAGAGGTGCCACGATGGTAGAGAAATTACGTATAAACTTACGATAGTAGTTAGCGAAACCCAAAAAGCGTTATATAGCCTTGAGGGAATTGGGCCTTGGCCACTGCGTCACTGCTTGAAGTTTACCGGGATCCATCATAAAACCTTCATCGGAAATTATGTACCATAGGAATTTTGTAGAGGTCTGGTGGAAGGTGCACTTCTCCAGCTTGGTGTATAAATGGTGTTCACGGAGACAAGAGAGAACGTAGGAAGTGTGGCATATATGGTCCTGGAGGTCATTGGAAAAAATCAAGATATCATCTAAGTATACTATCACAAAAATGTTGAGTACTTTACGGAAAACGTTGTTGATAAAGTCCTGGAAAACAGCGGGGGCATTACATAAGCCGATGGGCATTACAAGATACTCATAGTGGCCGCTACGTGTGTTGAAGGCCGTCTTCCATTCATCCCCCTGCCTGATGCGTACCAGGTTATAGGCTCCACGTAAATCCAACTTGGAGAAAATCTTGGCCCCCTGTAATTTATCAAACAGTTTGGTAATGAGGAGGAGGGGGAAACGATTTTTAATGGTGATACAGTTCAAACCCCTGTAGTCGATGCAAGGTCTTAACGACCATCCTTCTTTTCTACGAAGAAAAAAACAGCTCCTGGTGGGGAGTTAGAAGGACGAATAAAACCTTTCTTGAGGTTTTCCTGAATATACTGTATTCATCCATGGCCAGAGATTCAGGTAAGGACAAGGGGTAGGTCTTAGATTTAAGGAGTAACCTGGAACAAGATCGATCGTACAATCGTATGTTCTATGAGGTGGCAAAAGGTCTGACTGGACCTTATTGAAAACGTCCCGGAATTGATGGTAGACAGGAGGAATGAAAACCTCAGGGACAGAGGTATTGGCCAATTATTGCTGGGCTTCGCCTGACCTCGGTTTCCAAGTGATGGGAGTAGAGGAAGTCCAGTCGATGAGTGGGTAGTTACAGTAAGCTGCAACCAAGGAAGACCATGGGTTATGGGAGTTTGAGGGGCATGGATGGCGTCGATAACTACGGTTTCTTTGTGAAGATGCGTGGTAAGAAGCAGGGGAGCCATCTCTAAGGAGATGTAAGCTGGAGAAAGGGGGAATCCATCTATTCCGACGAGTGCGATTGGATTTTTCTTCCTCACGAGCGGTATGTGATTGAGCCTGGTGAATCCTAGATCCACAAAGTTCCCACCTGCTCCAGAGTCAATGAAAGCCGCGGTAGAAGACTGAAAGCTCTCACCTAAAAGAGAGACAGGTATGGTCAGTTTCTTAGGGAGTTCTCCCTGATGGAGGGGACGTGGAGACATTACACCCAGAGAGAGCCCCTCCGTACTCTCTGGGTGTTCCCATTTCCCAGACATAGAGGGCATTCCTGAACCAGATGCTCAGCGGACCCGCAATAGAAACACAATCCCCCAGCATGGCGGAACTGCGTATCGGTGTGCAGGCGCGCTCTACCCCCAATTGCATTGGCTCCGTGAAATCTAGGGCAGGATGGGAAGGGGTGGTAGCACTGGAGTACTGAAGTGCTGGAGTACTGCTGGGCTAACTGAGGAAAGGAGCTTGGAAATTATGAAAGCGAGTGCGCTGCCGCTCAGAGCGGCGTACCTTGATACGTTGATCCACTCGGACTGCCAGTTCGATTAGGGACTCCAATTGTTCTGGCCTGGGTTGACAAGAAAGTTCATCCTTGATGGGATTGGCCAGGCCTTGCCAGAACACAGAGACAAGAGCCTTCTGTTCCCAGTTAGTCTCGGCGGCAAGGGTCCGGAATTCCACAGCGTACTGCGTCACCATACGACGCCCTTGAGTGATCTGAAGGAGAGAAACAGAAGCCATCTCCCAACGTGCGGGGGAATCTAACACTTGTTGGAACTCTGCTTTAAAGACCGTGTAATCCTGGGTAATGTCAAAACATTGTTCCCAGACCGGGGAAGCCCAAGCTAGGGCGCTGCCTGTAGGAGGTTATAAATGTAGGCTACCTTCTTACGGCCAGTATTGTAGAGATGAGGGGCCATTTCAAACTGCACCTCACAGTGGTTAAGGAAACCCCTACATTCTTGCGGTTTGCCGGCGTAAAGTTTGGGGGGTGGAATCCTTACATCAGAGCTGCTAGCTGCACTTGTGGACTGGGTATTAGCATCAGGCGGGGTTGCAGTAGGTATTCGGGTGGAGAGTACTGCGACCTGGCGTATTAGTGCAACAATTTGATCTGCCATGGCCTGGTTTTGCTGAAGCAGATTGGAGAGAAACTGCCTTAGATCGGTCTGGTCTGCATCTTGTGGGCTTGACATAATGTTACGCCGGTGCTGCCCGCAGACCAGACCCGTCCCCTGAGCTGAAGGGGGAAGTGGTAATACAGGCACCCACAGCAAAGGGAGCTTGTCCGGAGTGTGGTATTAAGTGTTGCCAGGCCAGATGTAGTAAGGTAGACAATACTTGCCGGTACCAGGTGTAGAAGTAGAATCGTGATTGTCACGCCGAGGTCAGTGAGCTGAGAGTGGAGGAAGGTCGAAGTCCAAGCCATGTTCGAGGGGAGCCAGAGAGTGCGTAATCCGAGGAGTGCTGAGGTCGAGAGCCAAAGGGTGTAGTCGTACGAGCCGTGTCAGAACCTGTGAAATCAAAGAGTAGACAGAGTAACATCCATGCAGAGACTATGTCGAGCGAAGACTGAGAGTACAGAGAAGCTACATAAAGCAAGGAGGTCCAATCAGGAACAGGGGCAGATCAGGAGCAACTGCAGGAAGACTCTCCGGATTGGTGCAGTCATTACAAGCCAGGTGGATCTTAGTATTTCATGAGTACGCCCGCGCGGCATGCGGGGGCAGAGCCTGAGATCCGGAGGGCAGGAAGAAGAGTGTGCACTGTGCGCGCGCTCCGTAAGGCGCGTGTGCGTGCGACCCGCGCCGGAGGAAACTGGGCTCGTGCGTGCGGGGAGAAGGTAACGCGCCAGGCGCTGAGGAGGGGGAACAGCGGCGGACTCACCGAGGGGGGCGATCCCGTGACGGCGGCAGAAACGAGGAGCCTCAGAGGCCGGTAACGCAGGGTTGCGCCGTGCATCCAGGGTCTCCCTGAAGGTAGAGCGTGTTCTGTGTGGGGGACACAGGGGACGCCGATTCCTAACAATATGACACTGGGTTTTTTTGTCCCAGCAAAGGCAAGAATATTAGAAGGGTTCCACACTGTGGGGTCTCCAACAACTAGCCGCTCACACCTTAAGTTCCGGATGGTGGCTGGTAACACGAGCGGATGGGGGAAGCTTCCCTCTGTGATCCGATCTGCTCTGCTGTGTTTCCTAGCTACCGAGAGCTACTATGTATAGGGCCAGCCCTGCACCCATTCTATTTGGGGCCTAGGGGCAGGCTTTGGGCCTAGTCTGGTAGCTTAACAGGCTCCCCAGACACTCGCTTCCTTCTTGACTCCGGATACTTTGACAAGGTTACCCCTGTACTGCGGAGGAAATCCTGTCCCTGCCTCTTCCTTCCAGCTGCACCAACCCCAAGATGGCCACCGTATACGCATTGGACAGTCTAAAGGGCCATGCCAACCATAACATGTCCGACGCCATACTGCTGCTTCATCTTACTATGGAGCTGATCTCTCCCACAGGAGGTAAGAAGGTTGTATTCTTTTATTTCTTTATGTCTCACAATAACCCATGTAGTTTGTAAGGTCTTTGGTGGATGGACTCCATTCTCCTTGTGTTTACTTTTATGTACTGTATAATGCACTTATTTGTATTATTGTTTCCTGTATTAGTGTATTAGTAACATATTTCTGTGAAGTTTTAAATGGACTGGTTTGCTCTATGTAAATAAAAAGATACTATTAAATTAAGGACCTATTACGTACAACTAACTTGGTGTTTCAGAATATAGTTAATATACAAATGTAGCAGCCATTATTGCTACCACCGGCGTGTTGCAGCGGGACACACACAATGCGCCAGCGGGTCCAACCACCATTCCAAAGGCATTATCCATATGTGAAAAAGGCGTTGGACCAATGGGGAAGGGGGCGGGCTAACATGTCAGCAGGTGCAATAATGCCTGCTAAATCTGTATATGAAGGTTCTGTATCAAATCAATAATGTATTTTCTGAGGAAAATACTTTACAAGCTTTTTGGTAGCTCTCATTCACAAACCACCAGAGAAATCATTACATTGGGATTAATTACTTAGCTAAATAGAACTATCTGCCTTCACCTGTGTCACCTCTTGAGATTCCAGGTGAAGTTATAAAAGAGATGATCAATGAGCATTCCACTGCCTTGTTTGGCTCATGCCGATAACGTCAATGCATTTTAAAATACAAACTATAACTATTGGATTTGCATGACTGCTTGGTTATTAAAATCGTACAAAATATAAGTGCCTTGGTTAAATAGTGTACGATATAAATGGTGCATTGCATTTCTACAGTATCTACTATATATAAGTAACATGGTGTTTGCAGATTGTGTATAGGACACATTTTAAGGTAAAATAATTAATTGTCTTGTTTTTATTTATTTACTTACGAGAATCGTATATGCCTATAACGTCTTCTTTATATTTGCACAGATCTTGCAGGATATTCATTGGAAGACAATTGGTCTGTAAGTAGATAATCTTAATTCTTTAAATGTATTGCTTAACGGATACATTATTTAGCTCATCCTTTGCTTTTATTAGGGCATTCCTGAAAAACAGTTGATGCTATGCTTAAACATTCGTTTTTGCGATGGTATATAATTTGTAACCAACACAAATATGATATTAAACCAGAACACGTTGCAAGCCTTTAAACAACTGATTCTTCAGTCAATGGTCTAAATTTACAAAAGGTCGAAATTGTGTTTAAAATGTGAGTTATTGTATAAAACATTGAGATTGTAGCAATATTTTTATGTTTAGGATTATATATTCGTAAATGGGTTGTGATTTACAGTCCTATTTGCACACATCATAAAAGTGGTAACAGTGTTAAATAATGCAAGTGATATAAATAAGCGTTAACTCATAGAAATCTGCATTACCAGAGATGCAATTGTGTGTGTGTGTGTGTGGGAGGGAGGTCGGAGAAATCCCTCTTTTTTACCATAGGGTTAAGAAATGGGCCTTTTTAGCAAAACCCCATGGCTGAAAAGTATTTAACTCCTTGATGCCTGAGGCTACTAATGCACTGCAAAGGATGCTTTCAAGCACCAAAGAGGTTAACATACAACATAAAAAAAACCTACAAATACAATACATAACATCTATGAGTGTGCACATGTTCAGCCTTTAGTAGCTCAAGTGATCATGGTTGGCCATGACTAGCAGGCCACTAAGGGATTAATATGTATTAATAAATTGAACATTGTTAATATTATGTCTAATTTATCATCCATTCTACTGTATGTCGACTAGTCTAATCTCGCCTTTACCTACAGTGGCCATTCCATACACAGACAAGATAGGCCTAATGCAAGCAATGGGTTGGGGATAAAAAAAATTGCCATCTTTTTAATCGATAGCTCAATATCGCCAGATATCAGAGTTTAGGGAGTAGCATGTGAATAGGTAATTATCCATTCATTATTCATTTGCATTATTTGCAATCCTGGCATTATATCTAGCTCACACTTATTGCTGTAATAAAATGAGAGTTATCGCTGCTTTATTTATGCCTTAAACATTTCTTAAATCTCATGGTACAAATAACTCCGTTTTAAATGAACAGCAATATAATTAGTAAAGTTTAGTAAATGTAGGTCAATGTGTTTTTCAGTATATATTTAAAATCTGTCAGGTGTAGTTAACGGCAATCTTTCAATTTTCTTCCATTTTCCATGGCTAACAGTCAATAAAAATGATAAATAAAGCAATACAAATAAGTGTACTCTCAATGATTGTTAGAGGTCTGTGCGTTTCAGTACAAATGAGATAACAGCAGAAATGTTATTTGACACTGTTCTTTGCCGGCCTATAAAATCATAAAATAACATTTATCAGAATCATTCATTCCTTCAGTGCACTAATGACGTAAGGAGTACGTCAAGAAAAATGCCACCCCATTGGCCTTTGCTAAATGTTTAGGGCTCCATGAGTTGGATGGAACCACACTGAAAGGGGTTGGGGGTAGAGCCCGCCCTCTCCCCATAAAATCCGACCCAATGGTCGAAACAGAAAACTGATCACATCCGAAGAGCGGGCACGTGATGAGGACGTGCCAGAGGGTCGGTGGACACAAAAGTGTCATGACCCTCCAACACTGAAAGAGTTAAAAATCAGCACACCTCCCCCTCAGAAGCCTGTTTCAGTTTTCCTCATATAATATTAGTATATTGCCCCTCGAGCGTGCCCTAAAGAAAATGGTGTTAAAATCATGATTTTTCCCCCCATACCTATCATCTGAGCTTACCATGGTAACCTCTCACACACTTAATATTTCAAATGCTTATATCTCTTGATCAAGCATCAGATTAAAAAATAAATAAAGTGTAGGAAAGTGAACAGTACAGACTCCAGATTCAATGTGGCAATATACCAATAAGTTCTACACATGTCATGCACTATTTTGCTTGTATTTTAGTGTGTTAAGGGCTTTTTTCTACATCCCCTGAAGCCAATGATCGGCAGTTTTTGGTCAATTTGTGGCCAATGGGAAATTTGTTCAAAATTGGACCAAGCGACCATTTCGGTGAATATAGAATAGACCCCAGTTACATGTCAGAATGTACAGTACAGGTGACTTCATGCGCCTCATATTTTGGGACTGTTGTATTTATTTCTTTAACATTTTTATTTTTCTACACGCCTTTTCTCAATGGGTTTATGACCCACATTTGTTCGCACTTATTTGCCTGTCCCTACTTCCACTAAAGATGTATTTTAGGAAAATTACACTTTTTGAATTACTCACCTTAAGTGGTCTCAAGTGTGAGTGCTATTATTCTGATGACTTCACATAGTGTTTAAGAAAATGCTAGTTAGATAAGCATGGCTGCTAAAGCAAATATATATTATTAGTTCTTTATTCTTAAGTAGCATTGAACATGTACACAATGCAAGGCAGAACACTTCAAATGGGACAGAAAGACATATTGAGATGACAGGAGGCATGCATGATAGACTACATGACAAGGACATTATTAAACAAGAATGTATATTTTGGCTATAATTACTTGGCCTGTCTTTGTCATATAAAAGAATAAAGATTGTAGTTGAGAATTTGTATCTGCCTTGCTGCAGTAGCCGTACCAGTGGTGGGATCCTATGTTTAGGGGTTATGTGCCGCACTTGCTTGACATGCTTTGTCCTGGAGAGGGGCGAGCACGTAGATCATTGGTGAGAGAATGGCAAATTTACCCCAGAACTAGAGGCAGAAATTAGGAGGAAGCATAGCCAACGTATGGACCAGGGGCTGTTTGCGCAACCAGAGAAGAAGGAGGATTTTTATGCTTCTCTCCAGGAGGGACCACTTTTCTGAGTGTTGCCAGGCAGGGCGTGTGGGCAGAATCTCATGAAGAGTAGCCATGCAGAGAGAGTGCTAGATCAGCGGTTCAGATGCTCTCATGGGTATGACTACCCTTATCTCCCTGAAGCACTCATGAGTACCGCAGAAGCTCATAGGGATGAGTGGATAAGGGCAGCAGTAGTAGAATATATGGCTCCTAAATATATTATATATATATAATATATTCTCCAGCATTTTCTCTAGGTTTGTATGCAAGTTTTAGGGTGCCCCCTATATCTCCTTGTATATCCATCTGTTTGATTCTGGGGAAGCTTACTCGAGCGAAACTGTGTGTCAGCATCGTAATATGGTGCAAGATGGATATACTGTATTTTGCAAAGTACAGTGGGATACACCGGAAGAAGTGATTTAAAGATATAGCAAGATGGAGGTACAACAAGTTAGAGAGTAGTTGTGGTTAGTGTAAAAAATAAAACAGTAAGATCATTCAAAACTATTTAAAGAGAGAAAGGTACAGTAAATGGGCTAGGAAACATAATAGAAAGTCTGATCTTTCTTTTCACAGTAAATGTTTATTTGGTTAACCCACACAGATATTTTAACTGCACATATTTTGTAAAGTAGGACGGCATATGTTTTAAATATAATTTCAATGCAAAGTTAAATTATAAACGTTAACTTTATTCTGTTTTTGTCAATTTAGAACTGAAAGCTGATTGAACCTACCTTTCGCACAGGGTAACTCAGAAGTCTGAAGCATGGATGGCACGGATCCCATTTGCTCTCAGTATGGAAATGCATCCGTTTCTTGTTCAACTAACAGGCCTTTTGGTGTCCGCCTGGCAATGTACATTTTTATTGTTGGTTCCATCACAATTACCATATTTGGGAACCTTGGTATAATCATTTCAATTGCCCATTTCAAACAGCTTCATTCCCCAACTAACTTTCTTATCTTGTCAATGGCTGCCACTGACTTTTTCGTTGGCCTCATAATAATGCCTTACAGCATGGTAAGATCTGTGGAAAGATGCTGGTATTTTGGAAACATGTTTTGCAAAATTCACTATAGTTTTGACTTGATGCTAAGTGTCATTTCTATTTTTCATCTATGTACCATTGCCGTTGACCGGTTTTATGCTGTGTGTGATCCACTGCACTACCCTATTAAAATGACCATCCCAATGATAAAGAGATTGGTCATTTTTTGTTGGTCAGTGCCTGCTATATTTGCTTTTGGGGTGGTTATATCAAACTCCCATATATCTGGAATAAATGGATATGAGGTTTTAGTAGCATGCTTCAATCTATGCCCAATTACATTCAACAAATTATGGTCTTTAATTATGTTTTTTACATGTTTCTTTGCTCCTGGTTCAATCATGGTAGCAATTTATATCAACATTTTTATAGTATCTCGAAGACATGTGAAAATGCTAAGAAATATGGCTGGCAAAATGGAAAAAGATCAAGTAGCCAATCAAATCTCCAAGAAAAAAGACCGCAAGGCTGCAAAGACATTGGGTATTGTGATGGGAGTATTTCTAATGTGCTGGGCACCTGTTTTCATTACAATTTTAATTGATCCATTCTTAAACTTTTCTACACCTGAAGTATTGTTTGACACTTTAAACTGGCTTGGGTATATAAACTCTACATGTAATCCATTAATATATGGATTCTTTTATCCATGGTTTAGAAAAGCATTGAAATATATAATTTCCGGCAAAATCTTTGACCCTCACTCCTGTACAGCTAATCTATCTGAAACTCACTAAACACATGGGCAAAAAATATCAACATTTAAAAATATTTATTTATTAGAAAACATTTTGAGTATTACATAGATAAATGTCTTTGTGTTTATTACAAACTGTACTGTAACCACATACAGGCATACCCCGGTTTAAGGACACTCACTTTAAGTACACTCGCGAGTAAGTACATATCGCCCAATAGGCAAACGGCAGCTCACGCATGCGCCTGTCAGCACGTCCTGAACAGCAATACCAGCTCCCTATCTGTACCGAAGCTGTGCGCAAGCGGGGTGACTATAGAGCCTGTTACAAATGCGTTATTTACATCAGTTATGCACGTATATAACGATTGCAGTACAGTACATGCATCGATAAGTGGGAAAAAGGTAGTGCTTCACTTTAAGTACATTTTCGCTTTACATACATGCTCCGATCCCATTGCGTACGTTAATGCGGGGTATGCCTGTACTGTAATCCCATTACTGTGACTTTTAAGTAATAATGTTGATTCCAACACTTCCTTCAGTCAGTTTCAGGCCATGTTAGGGTTATATTGTGTGCGAGTAATGGAGTTACCTAACATAGGTGGCATGTAAACACACAAACGCATTTTGATAACATTGTGGATTTGGGACACATTTGAAGTGCTATGTGTGAATGATATTAAAGCCGGCTGCAATGAGAAGGAAACTTGAAAGTGGGAAGATCTTGCAAAGTGATTATTCTTCTCCAGGAGATGCTGACATCAGCCAGAGTTATGTATCAGTATAAGATTACAATGATCTAAGTCATGTAGATGCTATTATGGATCGATTCACCAAGACGCAAGTCATTAAAGCAAATAAAAGTTATCAATCAGAAATAAACTATATTTCATCTATTTACAGAAACATTTTCATTTTACTTCTGAAACAAAATGACATCACTGGTTGAAGTTAAGCACCAAGGATAATAGCTGATTCTATTGTTTCCAAGTCATTATGTTACATGGTCATTATGTATTTATATTAATGAGGAGTAAGTTCAGGGTGAGGGCAAAATCTGGGCCCCCTTAAAGTCCCACAGCTAAGAATGATCCCTGATCGACCACCAATGGTATAACTTCATTTTTTTCTTCAGATTCTGATGCATTTTTCTACTAGCTCTATAACTGCAGGCTTAGTCCATCCTCCCATTTCCCAGCTTCTACTCCAAAAATCTTCTCTCTGCCATCCTGAACCCCAGTTCTCCCTCACATCAGCCTTACCTCCTGATGCCCACTCCCCAACTGACCGGCAAGCTCTGGCTCCATACCAGCAAGCTCTGCCCCATGAATGCCAAACTCAGCCAATCTCACCCCCTCTATGTTGTCTTCACCCCTTGCATACACCCCATCATTCCCTGCACATCCCCTAATCACCCATTACATATCCTCCCATGAACCCTTACGCACCTCCTCATCAACCTCTGCACACCATCCCCTACCAACCCCTGCATGCATCCCATCGCCTACACACTCCCCTTGGCCCCCTGAAAACAACCTCATCATCCCATGAACACACTCTTATCTTTCCCCATCACGCTACACTCCTCGCATCACCCATTACCCTCTACAGACCACCACCATCATGACCTGAAAAAAACGTGAATGTCCCATTCGTGAACACCCCCTCATAACATCATATGTATCACCCCAATGAAACATTGCACGTGCATTTTTGGATTAATTTGGCCACAACATTTATTAACAACCTAAAACAATATATTCAAAAACTGGACCTGGCAGCCTACAAACATAAACTAAAATATGCCATAACCAAGTACCATCTTGGGATACAACACCAACATTCGAGCCATGTCCCTTATAATGCTGTGAACCCAAATGCACACTTACACAACCCAAATCATCCCCTCCTGTGTGTATCACAAAACATCAGGAAAACTGAAACACCACACAACTTACTAACACTACTACACATCATTTTACTCTCACCTCTTCAAGCCAATATCACAACTGCCTCCAACTCGTATGCTCAGCAAGTCTCTCACCCAGCAAATTGAACATGTAACACCTAGAAATAAGGAACAACAAGGACAATATACTTTACCTCATTAATAAGGTCTCATCATTGGCTGCAGGCTTACATACCTTCTTTGCCACACATATTCTGAAGGAATGAGTACCAAACGCAATAACCATGTACTGTAGCCAAAGATCAACAAAATTAATACATGAAAATTTTATCCATTATCTTATTAAAAACGCCTGAAAAACTCCACTGGTCTGGACAACAGACCGTATCCTGCAATTTATGTAAAATAACCTGAGAACCCCCCCCCCCCCCCCCGATTAATCCATTTTGAATCATCCAGATGCCAAAATCCAGTAGGAAAATGTTATTTAATTCCAGAATTTCTCTCCCCACACATTCTCCGTTCTCCCACATCGCTTTCTGGCCCCCTCCATCTCTCAGCCCACCTTCGCCTCCTCTCAGCCTTCTCCTCTTCCTCCTTTCAGCCCCCCCATCTCCTTATTTTAGCCATCCTCCTCCTCTCAGCCCCCGTCCTCCTCCTCCACACAGCACTCCCTCCTCCTCCTCCTCTCAACCATCCCTCCTCCTCCTCTCAGTCCCCTTATCCACCTCCACCTCCTCTCAGACCCCTCCTCTAATCCCCCTTCTTCTCCTCGAAGCCCCTCACCTCCTCCTCCTCCTCACAGCCACACTTCACCCGCTATGCCTCCTCTTCACAGTCCCCCATCACCTCTCAGGCCCCTCTTTCACTGAAAGTGCACTGCACAGCAGTAGGGTGTAGGGTTTAGGGTGATGTAGGGGTGAGCCAATTCAGAGACGTAGGTCTAGCGATGGGAGAAGAAGGACGGCAGTGGTGTGGCTGTGGAGGAGAGTAATGGTGGTGGAAGCAGGGGGCAGTGGTGGAGCCTGCCCCAGCTGTATGACCCAGGAGTCAATTACAACTTCTGGGTCATACTGCTGGGGAGGGCTCCACCACTGCCCTTTGCTGTCGCCACCATGGTCCTCCTCCGCAGTCACCCTCCCCCGCTTTCTGCCTGGGAAAAGTGGTCTTCTGCAACATTTGTGGAACAAGCAGCATGATGTTTGAGAAAGGCTACATCTGTGACCCTCTGTGTCACGTCTCTCTAGATGTGATAATTCGGCTATGGGTTATCTTGGAAGAGCCATGACCACCGCCCCCTGCCAAAAGAGGTCTAGGTCACTCACTTATTCTTCTTCACCATGGCAAACCAGGACCAGGCGGGATACATGGTCCACCCATGCTGTGAGAAGTGACTGTAGGCTTCAGAGTGGGACAGGGTCCGGTGCCACAGATCACCCATTGCATCCTTTTTCTTGGCTTGGTGTGAGGGTGAAATGTGTGTACTGTGGGCAATTTGTATGTAGGGTTGAGTCACTTTTTTAGACACTGAAACGGACCATCGGCGAGCATATGAGGCTAACCCACCCTGAGGATTTTCACTTTTAGAACGGAGTAGTTCAGGCTGTATGCGAGTCAGTGCTCCTGTCTCTTTAGTTGCGCCTCATGAAGTGAGTGGCGATGGAGATCCTTTGTCCTCTCAATCCTCATCCTGAACACAAATGGTTAAGTACCAATTTAGAATTAAAAAAATTAATTCCTCAGGCCTTCTTTGTCTTTCTGTCACTCTTTAACTTCGCCCTTTTCTGTCAGGGTCTGTCACTACAGAACAGTAAATAATTTTCACAGTCAAGATGGGAAGTGGATTGCGTACTACAGTAGTTTCTGACAGTGGTTGCACAAGACCTTTTTTTTTAACGTTTCGGGTTGTATTGTGGTGCACCATCATCGTCGCTTGTGTAACATCCAACATCATCATTAACAATCGCTTACTATTGGAATGGAGTTATCTTAGTAAAGTGTTTTTCCACCTTTTATTTAGTTAAGGAACCCTATAATTATATTGTGAAACTCTGAGGAACCCCAAACCTGTCTAATAGCTCGATGTAGATCAGATGCATTGTAATGAACCCCAACCCTTTCTAATAGCATCTGAGATCAGATTGTAACGATGCTCGGCTCAAGCAGGAAACGGACCCGCCGGACTGAGTTAGGAATAGGAAAGAACCGACCTGAGCCGAGGGACAGAGTCCTGATAGAGTAGTGAGCTGTAAGATGTAGGTCAGGGCCAGCAGCAAAGTTGTGTAATCGGTGAGAAGGCAGGTGGAAGACAGGGGTGGTCGAGGTATGTAGCTGGGTCTGGTAACGAGGAAGACAAAAGGTAAGTGCGTTGCATGTACTCAGCATGAACTGAAACTTTGCTCAGCAACCTCCTGCTTACAGGGCTGTCCTTTTTAAGGATGCTGCCAGAAGCAAAAATGGAGGACCCTGCCACAGAGGTCGAGCTACAGCAAAATCCCGGTTCAGACTCAGAAAACCTGGGACGGATTTTGCAAAACCTCATACAGATGCATTGTAATGAACCCCAGCCCTCTCTAATAGTGAGTCTGAAATCAGATCCATTGAAAGAACCCCAACCCTCTCTAATAGCGTGTCTGAGATCAGATGCATTGTAAGTAACCCCAACGCTCTCTAATAGTGAGTCTGAGATCAGATACATTGTAAATTCTTCTGTTTTCGGTACAATTTAAAATGAGCTGCACAATGCGGGAACCCTTTAGGGATGCCTGGGGGACCCATGGCTTCCTACTAGGAAGTGGAACCCCTGTTAAAAAACACTGTCTTAGGATATCTCCTTTTTCAGATTAATTCCCAGTGCCACCACCACAATGACTTCAACGAAAACTATGTCTACCTCATCTTCTTCCCCTGTCACTACGTCTACTTTCCAAATACTTATTCAAAAGACTATAACTAGTATTTCTACTATTAGACATGTTGATATAATTATTTTACTTCACTTTTGTTATATATAAGAGCTATATAATTTATTATGCAATGGCAGCTAGTGCCTCCTGCTGTGGATGATTTGCTTGTCCTGCTGCCGCTGTGCAATGGACAGCACACTAGGGGGCTTATTCACAAAGCGGTGATAAAATCAGGGCATTGTCAGATGACTTTGCATTGATTTATCGAACACTAAAACACGAGATGGACAAAAAACGGTATTTACTAAGACTGAAGGCCATTTTTTTAAAGGCCGATAAAAAAAATCACTATCGCCGACCAGTTTTTTTATCAGTGCTATCACGCTATAAAGCCTAGCAAGCGGCAACTGATAGAAATAATGACAGCCTGGAACAGCTGCAAGGAGATGTTGCGTCTCCACGCACGGCTCTTGCAGCAGCTCGTGCAGTAAAAATATTGATTTTGATAATAGTGTGTGGGAGCAGGGGGTCTCCTGAGCTGAACCGCATTGATTTCAGCCTCGGGGGGCCCTACTTCCCAAGATACAGGCCCCGTTATGTGGTGCCGGTATCCCCTATGCTTTAAAATATCCCACTTCACGTTACCGTGGGATTTAAATCCAGCAGGGGGATACTGTCACTGGTAGTAACCTCTATGGTAATGAAGGTGTTAACCCCCCTAGCCCCCTCCACGACCCACACGGTAGGCCTAACCACTGACCCTGGGCCAAGTACTCCCTTCATCACCCCCTCCACCCCCAATAAACATTGCAATACTACTACCTACCAATACACAACCCACACCCTGTACCCCCAACAACCCCCCCCCCGCCTAACACATACAGTACAGTAATGGGCAAAATTACTATTATCCAGATATGGATAATAGTGCATTTGCCCATTTAAAATAAAACATAAACCAGCAGCATAAGGTAAATAAAACTTGCACGTACCCCTGACAGCCTGCCAGGATGAAGGCCGTTCTCAACCTGATCACCGTCCTTGTCCTCCATTGGCAGCCCCTAACCCCATAATCACCTTAGCGGTTAGTAACCACTATAGTAATTAAGGGGTTAACCCACCGTTCCCCGCTACTCACCCGTGAGGCCTAACCACCCTACCCGGGAACACTACCCCCACCCTCCTCCCCCGTTACACATTGATTGGCACAGTGTTAAAGCATGCCCATATAATATGGGCATGTATTGCCACTATAGCAATAAATGGGGAAGCTAAAAAAAACAAAACAAAATAAAACACATTACATAGAAAAAAAAAACATTACAGATGCCAAGAAAACAATTTATTGGCACAGCGGTACATCATACCCATATAATATGGGCATGATTACCACTATGACAGTCAATGGTCAACCTAAAAAATAAACAACCACCAAAAATATCAAATTCAATCAAAACAATCACCAAATAAACAACAATAAAAAAGTAAACACAATTTTTTTACAGAAATCAATAAATCAATAACCAAAGAAAGACCAGAATTAAAAAACAAAACACGAGAAAAAAAGAAAAAAAGAAAACACCAAATAAACACTATTATTAAAAAGCAAAATACCAAAAATAAACCACAATTAAAAAGCAAACAGCAAAACAATAACAGAAATTAAAACTATAAAACACAAAAAAAATACCGTTATTAAAAATCAAACACAAAAGAAATACCAGAAATAATTAAAAGCAAACAACCAAAATACATTTAAAAGAAATAAAAGCAAGCATTTGCCCCCCAAAAAAAGCATTTTCCCTTTAAGATGATGTCACCCAGACCAAAATGGCTGCCATCACATGGTTTACTACAACCAATAGGATGACCCCCTAATAGTATGACACCTGTGGGGACCACTCGAGGACCTCCAGACACCAGCGGGGACAATCCGGAGGCCCCCGGATGTTACGCCGGTGCTGCCCGCAGACCAGACCCGTCCCCTGAGCTGAAGGGGGAAGTGGTAATACACGCACCCGCAGCAAAGGGAGCGTGTCCGGAGTGTGGTATAAAGTGTTGCCAGGCCAGGTGTAGTAAGGTAGACAATACTTGCCGGTACCGGTTGTAGAGATAGAATGATGAATGCCTTGCCGAGGTCAGGGAGTGGAGAGCGGAGATAGGTTGTAGTCCAAGCCGTGTTCAAGGGGTTACCAGAGTGAGCATTGTCCGAGGAGTGCCGAGATCGAGAGCCAGAGGGGGTAGTCGTACAAGCCGCGTCAGAACCTGTGAAAACACTGAGAGAATCCTGAAGTACTTCCATACAGAGACTATGTCGAGCAAAGACTGAGAATAGAGAGGAGCTAGATAAAGCAGGGAGATCCAATCAGGAACGGGGGCGAAACAGGAAGAGCTACAGGGAGACACTGCAGATTGGTGCAGGCATAACAAACCAGGTGAGTCTTGTTGGTAACCTGAGTATGCCCGTGCGGCGTTCGGGGGCGGAGCCTGAGGTCCGGGGGAAAGGAAGAAGAGTGTGCAGAATGAGCATGCTCCGTAACGTGTGTACGTGCGTGGACCACGCAAGAGGAGGGTGCAGGTGTGCGCGTGGGAGGCCATGGACACGCCCGGTGCTGAGCAGAGGAATCGCCGAGGGGAGTGATCCCGCGATGGCGGCAGGGGCGGGGAGCCGCGGAGACCAGTAAGGTAGGGTTGAGTTGTGTGTCCAGGGCACACTGTGTGAGAGAAGAGAGTGCTCTGTGTGGGGAGCTCGGAGAACGCCGATTCCTGACAGTACCCCCCACCCCCTTAGGAACGGCCCCAGGATGGTCCATGAAAGGTTTCTCTGTAAACTTTTTCCTGAAGGACTTAAGAAGGGTCGGGGCGTGAATGTCCTTTAAAGGTACCCAGGATCTCTCTTCAGGGCCAAAGCCCTTCCACTGCACCAAGAACTGGAGCTGGCCCCTGGATAGGCGAGAATCCAAAAGAAAGTGAACTTCGTATTCCTCGTTATTTTGGACAGTAATAGGGTCTGGCTTACGAGTCTGATCCAGAAAGAAGTGACTGGTAATGAATGGTTTTAAGAGGGACACATGAAAGACATTGGGAATCTTCATACTGTGTGGTAGTTGGAGCCGGAATGCCACAGGATTGATTTGTTCACAAATAGGGAAGGGACCCAAGAACTTAGGTGCCAATTTTGGAGATGGTACCTTGAGGTGGATATTCTTAGAGGAGAGCCATAGCAAATCGCCTGGCTTGTAACTGGGCGCCGAACGACGACGACGATCGGCCTGTAGTTTCGATCTGCGGGAGGAGTCGAGAAGGGTAGACTGAATCCTGGACCATGCAGTTTGGAGGGAAGAAATGTTCATCTACGGCTGGTACTCCAGAAGGGATGTTGGGGATGGGAAGACAGGGAGGCACCGAGGGGAGTGATCCCGCGATGATGGCAGGGGCGGGGAGCAACGGAGAGCGGTAAGGTAGGGTTGAGTTGTGTGTCCAGGGACTCCCTGTGAGAAGAGAGTGCTCTGTGTGGGGAGCGCGGAGAATGCTGATTACTGACACCGGACACCCGCTGGGGTTTCAATCCTGTGAAAAAAAAATGCTTTTATGCATTTCTCAAACTTTTTATATAGACCGATAAACGTATCACTGAATAGCTATTACTGGCAAAAAATGTGCTTTTGTTTTTTTTTTTGGCATATCGGACGACTTTTTTGCTTCTGGCTGTTAATGGGCATTAAAAAGCCATTATAGCACGATACTGCACTTATCACTGCTTTGTGAATAGCAGATAAGGCAGTATTACGCTATAAGGGCATTAATCGCCCATTAAACCACTTTGTGAATAGGCCCCTAGGTGCCCTGCAAAAGAGAGAGTGATATAGATCCAAATCCACAAATTGTATTTGCTCATCTCTAGTCATTGACTGAATGCCCTTATGGTTCAGGTGATGAATTATTCCACATTTTCTAGGCTCCTTCTTGTGAACCACTCACATTGGTGACACTCAAACCCTCAATAGGTGGGGTAGTAAATTGCCCAGCTTGCACTTTCATCATAACATTCTCCTTAATATGCCCATGTCAGGCTGTGCTCACCACAAACGAGGCGGGACCACGGTGCTGAGGTGGGAAAGGATATAACGCCACCCACAGCCACGAGGGCACATCTTGAGTGTAGAATGGTCTGGATGTCCAGGCCGGGGCAGGAGAGGTACGGATAGTAGTGGGTACTGTTTGCCAAATCTGGGGTTAGAGAGAGAGACGTAGTCAGATTACCGTAAGCCAATATCAGGAGCGGAGAGAGCGGAGTAGTCGTATTGCCGTATGCCAAGGTCGGGAGCGGAAAGAGCGGAAAGAGCGGAGTAGTCGATTGCCGTATGCCAAGGTCGGATGCCAGAGGTGGGGAGAAGTCGAGGAGGAAGCCAGTTCGGTACACAAGGATGGAACTGCAAGACAAGACAGGACTAGGGAGGCAGAGAGTGATGAGAACAACAACTGGTTCTATGCTCAGCCGAGGAGCCAGCGACACAGAAGAGCATATGTAGGTGAGAGGGATCAATGGCAGGGCAGCAATGTGGAGTTGTGTGAATGCACCAGGCTGAGACAGGAGATAGGTCCAGATGAGCTCCCTGGGGTGGAGCTAGGGAGGACAGAGTAATGTGCCTGCATCTGATTGCATAGTGCCGTCCGGGTAGTTGTGCCTTTAAAAGGCTGGAGCATGCATCCGTGTGTGGCCACGCTTCCGAGCGAGTGGCCGGGTGCGCGCCCAGAGCTGGCACTATTTGGATGATGCTGGCATGCACGCGTGCACCTTAGTGCGGCGGCGATCGTAGGGAGGCTGATTGCGTGGCACGGGGGGACCTTGCGATGATGCCGGTGAGTGGGGAGCACGCCGAGCGCGGCGTGACTCCCCGGTTGTTACAGCCCACCATTCTCCCAAACCAAATGTAAAGTTAACAAAAACACCTGGAATGTCCGGTTCTCTGAAGTCAACATGAAATCCTTCCAAGAACTCTTTGTTAATCAATTCTGCCACCTCTCTATCCATATAGTTCTATAGCCAAGGTTCCATCCCTGCAATGCTCACTCACATCTTTGCTTTTACTACCAACCTCTCCCCCAAATGTCTTACTCCCTTGTCCTTTGTCTTTCCTGAAGCACCGTAGAGCTGAGTGAGTGCTTCATAGTTTGAATATTCATGCTTATATTTGTATGATCCTAGAACTTTGCAAAATCTCTCATTGAAGAGCTAGTAAAACCTCTTATGACCAAATGGTGAAAGCTTTTTTGCCGAGACCCACCGGTCTACGTTTAAAAATGTGATGACATTTGTGGTGTCATAAGGGATAGAAAGATAACCATAAATCTATGTCCTTACAATCCCAAAACAAATGGCTGCACTGCACATTATTGAAGGAACTGCATGTCCTATTTTCACCACACCTGTTCCCCATGCATATTATACTGAACATCATCCAAATAATACCCAGATTCTGGTATAGCGAAAAACATTTTTGAGGCATTTCTTTTCTACAAAATGACACTGGCCCAAATTGTGTAAGCTTGGAAAAATCTACAAAAAGTTTTAGAAACTGGCTTCTACTTTTCCTGCTTCCTACCTTGACCCTTTTTGTCAACTTTAACCCCAGGATGCGTCTGACCCAGTAATAATATATACATGTACACATTACTAGAGATAGGTGAACCAGTCCCAATTAGTTTCTCAGAAATTTGTCTGTGGATTGGGTACTTAAAAAGCCATAATTGAATACAAGCTGGATGGATTTTTAAGAATCCAAACTCGGATTTCATATTGAATCTGTAATCTGTTGCAGGATTGTTATAAATACTGTGTATGTGTGTGTAATAAATATATAAATTTAAACTAGCACACAAAATATACAGTTATAATGTATTAGTGTATGCACAAAGTGTAGGATAAATTACCATAACTAATGATGTATTAATGGAACTATGGCTAAAAGAATACAGATATATGTATAAAAGCAAGGTGAGAAGGCAGCTCATCAAGGAATAACCAATTCCTGAAAACATGTGTGTTGCAGGATACATGCAACTACACACGCGGGGTCTCTTGACACGGCTTATTTGTTGAGCCTTTAAAAAAACATACAGCACACAAAACAAAATAGCTTCTCTTCAGCAGTCAAAACAAAATAGCTTCTCTTCAGCATGGCAAACAAAGCAGCTTCTCTTCAGCATGCAGGACACAGACAGTTCATAAAACATGTACTTTGCAAACAGACCTTCTACCAGTAATCTCCTCAGTATTTCAGTCCTCTCTCCTGACCAGCTAGCCTGCATGTGTGCACAGCCTGGGGGTTTTAAAACACCTTGATCATGCAGCTGATGTCAGACTAATTAAGCAGCCCTTCCCAACTTAACGTCGTCACTGCTGCACTGCAAGCCTAAACATAGGTTTGCCAGGTATATGGCTGGTGACATTCATTCACCCTGTCACAATGTGAAAAAACAGATTGATGAACGCACACTCCTATATGCATGAATATTAATAACAATTTAATGCGTAACCAGACAACATATGACCACTTAAATAAGTGAAAAACACGATTGAAATAAACCAATATAAAACAGACTTGTGGATGCTGTATTCTTAGTGAGATGAATGTACCTTGAGGGTTAATAGAGTCTCTGATTTGTGTGTGTGTCTTTTGGTGACTATAGACATAATTCCTCCAAGGAAGATAGGTGAAGATTATATTATGTGCCCATACGCAAACAGTTCCAGTTGTTGAAAGTGTATTTCTAACTCCTGACAGTTATAGCCCCGATGTATGCTGATCCAGGATCAACACTTAATTGTGTGCCCATCAGCTGGGAGCCTTGTGTCCTGGAGCAATAGAAACAGTCTGTTTAGGCAGTGTGGATGCAGAGTACCTGATCAATCAGTAGTGAAGAGTCGGAACCTGCATCAGGAAAGGTACTGTAAGGCTCCGTATGCAGGGGTAGCTGGATCACTCCTTCTGACAACACAAAGACCCACTCATACATAATGAATTCGGCAGCATAAATGAGTCCCATGGGGGACCGTGGCCCGGATGTAGGGCATCGTGACACTTGTTCTTCACACAGAGACCCATATTTTCAACAGATATGCATCAGATGTGAAGCACACGGCCTCTCTGTATTCCGATGCTTCACCCTCAGGGAATCCTCCACAGCTGATCCACCAACGTCCAACGTGATGACGCACCCTAAGCGTTTCATCGGCTTGTACTCCAACTTCATCAGGGGTATTCACAGAGGAGGTCTTGATGAGTATTTATAGCCCATTTGGAAAACTGTTATACTGTATGAGCAGGAGGTTAAATGTCAGCAAAGGAAATGTACAAATGACATTTACTGGTTGCATAAGCATTCAGCTCCTGAAGTTAGTACTTGGTAGAATAACATTTTGCTTCAATTACTGCAATGAGTCTTTTGGATAAGTCTCTTCTTGCTTTGCATAGTAGGATGGTGACAATTCTACCCAATCTTCACAGGAAAATTAATTCCCATAAGTTGGGGATCGTCGATGGACTGCAATCTTCAAGTTTCACAATGAATGTTCGATTGTATTTGTAACAGGGGATTTATCCCTGTTCAGGAAATGTGCCTCTAATCCAGCAGTGTGGTGGTTAACCGCTGGTCGTCAATTAACAACACCAACTGGCTGATTAGGTTTGTTAGAAAAGCCTGCCTTTGATACAGGAAGTGAGATTTTTCCTGAGTCTCACAAATTGTGGGACTGACCATAGGAACAGATGTCTTGAGCCTGCCAGAAGAAACTGCACGCTGCCAGCAAGACACAGGGGAAAGGACTTCTAAAACCTGGAGAACAAAGAAGCCTTCCAGTACAAGAAACAGATAAGACTTTACTTTCTAAGAATTTTTGTATATCTGCACATATCAAGACATATGTTTGGGGCTGGGAGACATGCTAATCTAATGGGAGTTGTTGACTGCATAGGTTTAACTAGAAATACTCCTAAGAGGAACAGAAGCTTTGTTTGACCCCTTATTTGCATACGTTTGGATGATTTTCTTCTGTTAAAGAAACAGGGCAATAAAAGCCTTATTTAATTTCACCTTAAAAAGTCTCCATTGCATACTTCTGCACATATCCTCTTACATATGGTGTCAGAAGTGGGATTGAGGTGGCCCTGGAAATTAAAAGGGGCTCCGGAGATTGTCTGTGAAATTTGTTTTGTGCTTTTTGCCTACAAACAGCCTGAGCAACATAAACAAAGAATCACATGCAGCAGAGACCAGAATTAAAGGGATACACATCCAGGCAAAAAATCTACACTGCACTGAAGAAAGCCACAAAACCACAGATGGACTCTTCCCAGATTCCAAGAGGAGAGACATGCTAATCTAAAGGGAGTTGTTGACTGCATAGGTTTAACTAGAAATACTCCCAAGAGGAACAGAAGCTTTGTTTGACCCCTTATTTGCATACGTTTGGATGATTTTCTTGTGTTAAAGAAACAGGCGCAATAAAAGCCTTATTTAATTTCACCTTAAAAAAAGTCTCCATTGCATACCTCTGCACATGTCCTCTTGCAGTATTCAAGTCAGGACTTTGACTGAGACACTCAAGAACATTAATTCAACATCTTGTGCAACTACTTCAGTGTGTCTTTTACTTTGTGCTTTGAGTCATTGTCCTGCTGAAATAGGAATTTCCACCCCAGTTTCAGTGTCAAGGCTGACTCAAACAGGTTTTCTTCAAGGATTCGCCTGTCCTTGTACCACCCATTCTCCCTTCAATCATGATAAGCTTCCCAGCCCCTTCTGAAGAGAAGCATCTTCATAACATGATGTTTCCACCACCATGCTTGACAGTTGGGATGGTATCCAAATCCAAAATCATGACTAAAGCAAAAATCAAGGAACTTTAAGGGAAAGTTCAACCAAAACCTGAATTTTTTTTAAAGACTAAAACATAAACAAAGCATGGCCAAATGGGAATTTATTATTTATTATGACACTAATCATCTCAGTCTACCTGTAGAATGTGTAGAAAGGTTAGAGCAGCTATTACCTACAGATGTAGCTGGCCTTACCTTTCACATGGCCGCATGGGTGAAAAGCAATAAAACTGAAGCCCTCTTTTCAATGTAACCACCCTCAATTTTAAGCCTTCCAGGCCACATTCAGTGCGGTCCCGGGACAGAGAGACAGAGAGAGACAGAGACAGAGAGAGACAGAGAGAGAGAGAGAGACAGAGAGAGAGACAGAGAGAGAGAGAGAGAGAGAGAGAGAGAGACAGAGAGAGAGAGAGACAGAGAGAGAGAGACAGAGAGAGAGAGAGAGAGAGAGAGAGAGACAGACAGAGACAGAGACAGAGACAGAGACAGAGAGAGAGAGAGAGAGAGAGAGAGAGAGAGAGAGAGAGAGAGAGACAGAGACAGAGAAGGAGAGAGAGAGAGAGAGAGAGAGAGAGAGAGAGAGACCTGAGCTAAAAAGGTCACCTTGCTGTAATTTTAAATGAGAAAATGTAATCAACACATCTTCAGAACTAGGGAGTGTACTGTAAAGTGATGAAATTGGTTGTGCGCTTGTTCCATCTCATCTGGGAAGTACCTTGTATTCTTTTGGGAAACCTTTTGTTCTTATAAAATCCCACTCATCTAACCAAAGAGATGAACTGTTCTTAATGAATGATAAATTACAGTTATGTGGACTCAAAAATAGATGGTTTTAAAATATCTCAAAGTTTTTGAAACAGGTGAACCACAGAATCATAAAAAGGTAAGTGTTTTTCTTTTATAAGCAATAAGCAAATCTGTAATTATAACGTAACTCAATGTATGATAAATGTATGATAAACAAAACTTTAAAAGACAATTTATGGTGTGTTTTTATACTGCTGGAAGTGAAAATTCTTTACAAGTCACGATATATTTCACATTATCTTTCTGTTTTCACCATACTGTATACCTTCTGTAGAGGCATAAAGAAATGACATACACATAGGCAACATTTGTCTCACTTGGCCAAAAGGTGTGGTAAGAAATAAGTATCTCCTTGACCTATTAGTTCTTCTGATCCCAATTATGATAGTAGAATGAGGTTGAAGAGAGTGATTAGAATTGTATTTATCGATTTCTTTAGAGAATATACATTACAGAGCCTGCATTTTAAATGACCATTGAAGTAGCCAAATGCCAATTACAGTATGTACAGTATATTTAATAACAAACAATCAGAGAAAGGCAGATGCAAATGGGCTCTGATTGGTACAGAGAAATAAATATAATCTCCATTAGAAAATGTGAAGAATCATTAAGAGTGTGATTTTGATGACATAGTATATAATACAGTATTCAACATACCAGTATGATAACAGTTCAAAACTATATATACTGCACCGACACACTTTATTCGAGCAAATACCCAGTATGTACCTGGCAGATACCTGGAATGCGCCGCTCCTCACCTCTGACAAGCCCCGTTGCGTTTGCCTTCCCAGCCATGGTTCATGCCTGGCTGACGGGCGGCTGATCTGTTAAATGATAATGATTAGGATTTAATAGGCTGCAATGCTTCGCGTGTCTACCAGATGGCATAAATTCATGAATTGTAATGCAGTATATATATATATACTGTGCAGTATTGCAGCCAGCGGGAATAAAATGCTTCAATCCCTGCCTGGAAAATAACCCAATGCACTCGGGCAGAAAACAGTCACAAACCTCAATACACCCGGGTATACCCGAATTCGTGGGACTAGCCGAGCTCGAATAAAGTGTGTCGCCAGTGTATATATATATATATATATATATATATATATATATATATATAAAAACAAAAATAGAACAAAGTATCCCACGTAAATTTATACTTGTTTACACCAGAGTGCTTTACGTGGGATACTTTGTTTCTATTTTTGTTTTCATACAGTATATGCTTTATGCCCAGCACCGTCAGTATCCTATTGTTATTATTTCTTTATAGGCGATTCTACTGATTTTGGTTTCATTATATTTAGTCTGTTGCAGGCTTGCTTCTGTGTTGTTCATATATATATATATATATATATATATATATATATATATATATACACAAAAAAAATAAACAATTAAAGTCAGTGAATACAAATTGAAAAGATGCAATTGTAAATAATGCACAAAGTAGCGCATGATGAATTTCTATCATTTCTTAAGATGGAAATGTATTTAGTTTATATATTTTTTCCACAAATCTACAGTTACTAAGAAAATGCCATAGTGTATACAGTACTGTAGATGTAATTCAGCAGATTACTGTTTTAGAGTTTATTGCATTTATTAACCTAGCCAATACTACATTATGTATTATACGGCACACGTAAAAGTCGTGCCACTTCCTGGTGCGCAGGCTAAATCGGAGAGGTCGGGTGCATTTTCCTGTCAGAGCGTTTCGGAGCCTTCACCTTGGGAAGCACAACGCTCTGATGTTGATCCTATGTTCATGTATTTGTAGTGCTAAATCCTATCATTAAGGAGAATTTAAGCCATATGCTTTAAATTCCTACATAGGAGTGTGTGGTCAATGTATGTTGGTTGTTTTCACCATTACAGACCTACAGGCTCAGTATTTTCTGCACCTGTCGGTCTGGTGATACAGGGTATGTGTTTATACAATGGTGTGGACTCTATATACCTATAGCTAAGAGCGTATTTAGATTTATCTAAACACTATTTGTCCACCAATAACAATCACCCCACATACCACCATTCATTTAGACATTCTGAGCTCACACTCACAATCACACAATAGCACTCTTATCCATGTGGGATCAGATGACTGACGACTAAACAATTATAATTAAGTGGCTATTTCCACAGTTAATTCAATAGCATAACTGTGGTAACTAAATAGTGTACAATAGCTACTATCAGTTCGTAATTAGCATTTAGATCAAGAACACCGATACCTCAGTTTATTCATTTCTAATTTGTTTTAATCATTCGGTACTTTGTTCACTTCACTACAACCATATTTTAATTAGTTTAATAAAATCTATTTTTAATTCAGCAGGGGTGTTTCTCTAGTGCGACTCAATAGGGAGCTTTTCTTCTCCTCTGTCTACATACTCGTATTAGACCTAAGACAGTGAACAACATTATCATAAGGTTATTGATATTACATTGCAAAAAAGCGTGTATATATATATATATATATATATATATATATATATATATAAATAATCAAAGGCTCCTTACCAGGCAGACCAGAGAATCCAGGGAATCCAAAGTAGGCACAGCAAGGAAGAGACAGCACACTTATTTGCAAAAAGAATTGTATTAGTAAAGCAGGCACAAAACACCAACGTTTCGGTCCTAAAAACAGGACCTTTATCAAGGGCAAGCACTCCCTTGATAAAGGTCCTGTTTTTAGGACCGAAACGTTGGTGTTTTGTGCCTGCTTTACTAATACAATTCTTTTTGCAAATAAGTGTGCTGTCTCTTCCTTGCTGTGCCTACTTTGGATTCCCTGGATTCTCTGGTCTGCCTGGTAAGGAGCCTTTGATTATATTCATTCATATGGGACTAAGCACCTGTCTTCATCTGTATTTGTGTGCCATCTGCTCTGTTACCTATATATATATATATATATATATATATATATATATATATATATATATATATATATATGTGTCAATTGGCATTATTTCGATAATTTAAGGCGAAAAAAATGAATTTCATGTTGTGTAGCATAAATGTATGAAGAAGCTTTGCATCAACTTTGTTCTGCTTATGTCAATGAACAATTTGGTGAGTGGTTATTGTAGTAGATAGTATTGCTAAGTGTAATATTCTAATGAATATACATTTCCAACACTGCACTTCACGTGGTGCAGCTTTCCTTTATTTCTGCATCTGTTAAATACACCAAGTTGTAGGTGGAATAAATCTCACTCAAGAGATCACTGTCCAGTGTCAAAACCTAAAATAACAAGCTTCAGAGTTTTAATGCAAAAAAAAAAAAAATGTTTTTGTACCGTATTATGTTATGGAGCAAACTGTATCATATATATGTATAGCGAATGTGATGAATAAATTATTAGATTTGGGGATTTAGGATACTAAAAATTGTTCCATTTTTTTTCTTTTTCTAACAGTGCTTTGAATATAATTGGGAATGATAAAATCATGAATTCATCTGATTTATGGAGTGAGCCGAATATAAACAATTGCTTTGACTTTGTGAATAGCTCATGTCCTAAGAGTAACAGATCTCTTACAAGTTATTCAACTATGTGCTTCGTCATGTTTGGAGCTATAATCCTCACAATTGTGGGAAATCTTGTGGTCATCATTTCAGTCTCTCATTTTAAACAGCTCCACACTCCAACCAACTTCCTCATTTTATCCTTGGCAATTACAGATTTCCTTCTTGGGCTGCTAGTTATGCCTTACAGTATGGTGAGATCTATCACTTCATGCTGGTATTTTGGAGATATATTCTGTAAAATACACAGTTGCTTCGATATGATGCTGTGTACAACCTCTATATTTCACCTATTCTTTATTTCAGTTGACCGTTACTATGCAGTGTGCCACCCACTTCATTATTTTAGAATAATAACAACTTCTGTGGTAGAGGTATGTTTATTTATTAGCTGGTCCGTTCCCTGTATTTATGCATTTGGTGTTGTTTTCTCAAATGTAAACGTTGAAGGAATACAGGATTATGTTGCCTCAGTGTCCTGCATCGGGTCTTGTTCTCTTCTCTTTAACAAGCTGTGGGCAGCAATTGTTACATTAATATCTTTCTTTATTCCAGGTGCCCTGATGATAGGGATTTACGTTCACATTTTCTCAGTTGCAAGAAAACAAGCCAAGTTAATACATAATCACACAAAGAGTAAAAGATCCCTAAAGGGAGAAAGCAAAGCAGCAAAGACATTAAGTATAGTTATGGGAGTGTTTATTTTGTGCTGGCTACCGTTTTTTACTGTAACTGTAGTAGACCCTCATCTTAATTTCTCAACATCTGAAGATATATACAATGCTGTTCTGTGGCTGGGCTATATCAATTCCACACTTAACCCCATAATCTATGCTTTGTTTTACCCATGGTTTCGCAAATCAGTTGGATTTATCATGACAGGCAATATATTTAATGTAGATTCATCTTCCTTAAATGTGTCACTTAAAGTTTAAATAGATATGTGTTTTGTACTGTTGTGCCGACAAGTATTCTAAAACCAATCTGGGGCAATCACCAACAAGGCCCAGTTACATACTGGGTACATGCTGAAAACATGCTGGGTACGTGCTGCAACATTTCTGCAGGCAGACTAATGGCCCATCGGATTAACAGCGGGGGTCCCTGGCAGTCCCATTCAAACTGAATGGGACTGCCAGGGACCCCTGCAATGTTAATCTGATGGGCCATTAGTCTCTGCAGAAATGTCTCTGAAATATTGCAGCATGTATGCAGCATGTACCTGGATCTTGTTGGTTATAGCCCCAGATTTTCCAAGGCAAGTTTAAGGCAAGTGTTAGAATACTCGTCGGCGCACCTGTAGTTGCAATTATATATGTTGTAGTGAAGCTCTTGTTGTTATCGATTAGTAATAGCAAATAACAGGCAGGAAAAGTGATATCATTACCAAAATTCTATCTTTGCATCAGTTAAATATAGTACATCAAGTCAGAGGTAGAATTCATCTCACTGTCCAATGTTAAAACCTCAAACTAGCTTCCGAGGTGTGATGCAAAAATATTTTTTTGTATTATGTTAAGTGATACCAGAACAAATACAAAATCAAAATCCTTAAGATTCATGAAGTAACGGTACATTTTTAGAACCAATATATGTCCAAAATACAAATATTTTTTACAACCGTTAATAAAAATTGAGTGAAAGTGCCCACCCATATTAAATATATTATCAATAGAGCAAGGGATTTCTGCAAAATAGGACCTTTATAACTTGCCTTATTGATTTCTTTTCTTTAGTGATATTTTAGACTCTAGAACTCAAAAGCAGTTATTTCAAGAATATAAACAAATTATATCAGCTTTATACAAAGCTCGCTAGTGTCATTGTGTTTATATTACTTGGGCTTTGATGATAAAAATGTAAATGCATATACAGGTAGATAAAGAATTAAAAAGAGAGCAGACATTTTTTGCTAAAACATAAAGATAATCATATATGTTTACAAATGAGTAATATGAACATTAAAAAGCACTAAGCTACAAAACAATAAATCTTGTAGTGAGTGATGCTATACTGAGGTTATTAATAGAGGAGGGTGAATGTATCAAAATTCATCCTGCCAATTACTTTCATTTGTTCGAATCGCAGACAAATTTTCACATGCAAAGATGTTGTTAAAAAATTTGAGCAAAAGAAGCCCTGGACCAGTAGGGGGGTGAGGGTCGGGGTGTGCATCATGACTCCCCTGGTGATTTTTGATTCCTAAGTCAATGGGGCTAAGGTGTAATAGAGGTTATTTATGGGATGTGGGTAGGATTCTCACCTGTCTCTCTTCATGCTGATCCCCCATCAGAGAAGTTCCAACCCTCCCTCCCTTTATTTAGTGATTGTGTTGGAGCAGGGAAGTAGGGTTTTAGAGTTGCTGGTTGTTAAAATAAATGATTGTCACAGCTTAAGGGGATTTTGTGGAGGACGTAGTGTGACCCAGGGGTTGGAATCATTCAGTATTGACACCTTTAAGTGAGGTGCGTTAGACCTCTTAGTTGGGGACAGTGACGTTGTCATGCCTGGCTCAGGCGACTATAGCATACTGTACTTGCATGTTTGTGTAAATATGTGGCATTTGGCCTGGGCGGCTAGTGGCGATGGGGGTACAAGTCAATGGGATCACTCTTGTGTATGTAATGAAAGAGCAAGCTGGCTGGATCCATAGGTTCTTTTAATGTATGTTCATGTGAATATGTTGTACTTGACTTAATAAAGCTGTGACTGGTTTATCCTTGGTATGCTATTTGTCTGTTATCTGGTTTATCTGTTAGATATGCCACTTTTCTAAAGGGAAATGAGAATTCTATTACACCGTAGCCACCTTTGTGCATAAATATTTCAGTACAATGCTGTGTCGCGCCAGGTTGAAGTGGTCTACGCATGCGTAAATAATAAAACCCAACTTCTCAACCTCCATCATCAATATATTCTCAATTTAAAAGGCCAGCTCTTCATAGGTCATTGCAAAAATATAAAACTTTTATTTGTGGACTGATCGACATTTCGGTCCAAACACGGCGCTTTGTTAAGATACAACAGTGATGAAAAACAATTGTTTATATATCGGCAGACAGGGTGGGTGTGCTGACATCACCAGATGCAGTGAATACATTAAAGATGGCATCTCTTAAAGTGAACAAGTGCAATGTATCATTTCATATGCACAACATAAGCCAAGATTGCAACATTGAATGTGGACTAAATGTGTTAGTGAACGATATAAAATATATTTATGTGACCCTGGTGTACATTTCAAAGTAACATTTTATCATAATTACAAATTAAAGTTACATAAATATAGAAAATGCATAAATTATAATTTTATAAATGTATTAACAATTGTATAATATCTAGAAAACTAGATTCATGTAGGTAAACATATTGTATATTAAATGTGTTATATTAGATATGTTTTAAAAGACTGCAAAGTCTATCCCCTAAAGGATAGACTTGGTTAAAGTAAGGTATAAATCATTGTTATTAACTTGATCAAAGATGAACATAATGATTGATTCGAAGAGATGTTCCTATGTGTGGATGTTTAAATTGTGTGCCTTCAATAAATCTACTGTGACATGTCATATAACCCCTGCAACAATGACTTCAATTTCTCAATGGTCGTGGAGTTTGAGATTTTTATTTAGTTTATAGGTAAAGATAGGTTTTTGTCATGTAAATTAAGATAATTTTTGTTCGGATTCAAATATATGCCAGAGTTTCAAAAACAATCTTTTGATATCTAAACAAATGTTAGAAAATGTCATGACCACAGGTAATCTCTTATTATCAGGTTACATTTTTTTCTATAGTATATCAAAGCCATTTAATGTCAAAGCTTTTTGTACACCTTTGCAAATAAAACACAGATACATGACGCTTAAAAACACTCTGTTCAAGAGACGTTGTATTTGTTGCAATGTCCTTGCGGACTTCAATAAGTGGGGAGAATAGGCAGACAATAGAAAGAGGTGATCTGGCACACAATCAATGAAGCACTATAATGTCACCTGCCGGAGCCCACAAACCAAGGGGGGTAGTCCTACCAGGTCTCCAAGTGGTATCAGGGTAAAGAGAATAGTCCAGGCACATGGTCTTATCACAAAGTAAAAAATTTAATCCAGCATAAATCCAACGTTTCGGCTGCACACAGGCAGCCTTTGTCAAGGTGAGAGCTGACAAGAAAGTCTTTATTATTTGGGATGGGTCACCAGTGGCCCTTAAGATATTCATCATGGGCCTCAACCACAACAGTTTGAACATCAAGCTAACTAGTACAATTGGTCTTGACTATGTTGACTTTTTGGACGTAAGAATAAACATTGATCTGGATGGCAGCATTAGTACGGATATTCACCGTAAAAATACATCAACTAATTCAATCTTGCATGCATCCAGCGCCCATCCGGCACATCAAATACGGTGAATTTCTGCGTCTAAAGGGGAACTGTTCACAAGAACAGACTTTTAAAGTCAGGGCCAGGAAGATGACCTCGCGTTTCCGGGAACAGGGCTACAGTAGATCCACCATTGGTAAGGGAAGATAAAAAACTAAAGAGAGATCTCGTTCTTCACTCCTGACAAGCACAGTGGGTGACAAACAACATAAAACAGAGGATACGACCATACGCTTCATCGGCACTTACGATCACAACTGGTGTAAGTATAGAGAAGCTATTCAAAAACATTGGCATATTCTCACCACTAATGTGGATTTGAAACAAATTTTGGGTGAAAGAGTCAATCTGGTTAGCCGTAGGGCACCCAATTTAAGTGACAGGTTGGTCAATACTCACTATACCCCCGGCAGATCCTCTACCTTCCTCACAAGGGAACATATTAATGGCTTTACACAATGCCGCTCATGTTCAGCCTGTCATTACATGCATTCGAAAAGTACCCGGGCGCTATCTCTATAAGATGTGTATAGGATGTTAGAGTTAGATGGTGAAGTAAAAAAGGGGGTGTAATACAGCCTTAGAATAATGTTCTTATGATGTCCTCGTGTGACTCGGAACCCCAGCAGGATCTATCCAGGACCCTTGATGACAATGGAATACAAGAAAAGATGGGGAAGCACAATTTGAGGAAAAGGAAAGTTGATGATATGTCCTATTTGACTGATGATCAATGTGGTGAGAAACACCTCTATTGAAGTATCGGTCTATAGAGTGGACTCCATAGATGGGAGGCGAACATACAATTGTGTGTGTATGTAGGTGGAAAAATAAAATAATAATAATAAATAACTTACACGGCCTTGTGTAAGTTCTATCACATCAAGGTTTCTTTGGATCACGAATCTTCTTTGGGATCACGAATCTTCTTTGGGATGTAGGTTCTCCTTCTGTGGGATCTTCTTTCCTCGTTGTGCCTTCAGATTTCTTCGTTAGATGGATTTCCCCTTCCAGGAGGTTTTCCTCTCGTGAAAATGAAAAGGTGATTAGATCAATTCAAATATACAGCAACTGCGGTGTAGGGGAGGGTGATAAAGCAATATACTATTGCAATACAGTGGTATAATAAGACACTCACACGGGCCAATGTGAGTGTTCTCCTATCATGGTATCTTGATATCGCCCATGTAGGAGATTGATACAGGGCTTCAGATGGTTGTGTCTGTAGATATCTCGCAAATAGTTGCAGATAATTGTGTGTATGTAACCTGGGAGTCACCTGATGTTTGAGGTGAAGGGGAGTAAAAAGAGATATAAAAAATACTCACACGGGCCCGTGATAGGAGAACACTCACATTGGCCTGTGTGAGTGTCTTATTATACCACTGTATTGCAAGTCTAAGGCGGTAATGTATTATCTACAGTGCTCATGCCCAATGATATACATTGGAATGACAACTAGAGAATTAAGATTCCGCGTGTTAGAGCACGTGCGTAACATTAAAAACAGTGATCGTGACTTTAAGAATGGCCATAAACTAACAACTGTATCAAGACATTCCAGACTCAAACTTGCCTCAAACACTGATTTATTAAAAGTCTTTGCAATAGACCAGGTATCCCTGGGGATTAGGGGAGGCGATCTGGAAAGATTATTGTTACAACGTGAGTGCCGCTGGATCCTCAAATTAGGGACCCTGCTACCCTCAGGTATGAATGAATACATGGGGTGTGCAATGTTCCTTTGACGATCCACTGGCATGTTGATATGAGCCTATGAATTTGTATATCATCTTATTTGAGTTGTTCATTTCTCTTCTCCGCCTTAGCTTATATTTTATTTCATATATATATATATATATATATATATATATATATATATATATATATATATATATATATATATATATATATATATATATATATGTACATGTTTTATATGTTTATGTTTATATATTCTGCATTTCATTTTACCCTTTTCCAGTCATCTGCTGTTATTTCATTTTCATTTATTATTATATATACCGTTTTAATCTGTTACCCAAATATCACTGTGTGCTTTTATTTTATTTTATCTATGTACTTTTAGTATTGTTTGCTTATTCTCCCTTCTTGTATTTAGGCAGTTAATCGCCTTCTGAGCTGATCCCCTCAGTGTAGGAGACGCTATGAGGCCAGCCAACTACTATTACTATTTCCAGCTGTTTTCATTATCCTGATCCATCCATACGTCACAGAACATGCGACTACAAATAGAACTGCCAATGGTCTATACGCTAAGCCCCCGAACGAAGCAGGTGGCGAAACGTGCGCGTCGGGGCTTGTCTGTCTCTCCAGGACGCGGTGGTGCTCTCAGCTGTGTCTTCCCCTCCCTCCTGGATCTTGCAGTCCATGCCCCTATCACCTTAGGAGCATCCACAGTGCAGCAGATGCAGGTCACTTCCTCTGAACACACGAATACTCTCTTAGCTGTGGACGTCTGCTACTACTTTGCTGGACTGGTCTAAGTACTTTTGTGAACTCTTTTTGGCTTTTGTTATTGTCATCTGCCATTTATGCTTCACTGTGTGTGCCTTATCTACAGGTTTAGTTTATATTATGTGATTTTGTTTACATTATATGCTGTGATTCTCACACTTCACACAGGGGGCTTCATTTAGGTAGCTTTGACCGGCCGGTCTGAGTGTCTTGAGGCAAGAATTTCTTGCCTCTACACTTTCATGTTTACTGCTCATGTAGTGTAGCACTGTTTATCAGCACTTATCTCCACATCTCTGGTTCAGTTACTGTCTCTCTTCATGATTTGTGATATTTGTAATCACATGTATTCGCCTATTGTTGCTTCAATCCACTTATCCATACATACTCAGTATCATTACAGCTTTGAGGACACCACTGCTCCTTTTTAATTATTTATATTTGTATGTGATTAATACATTTTGTTATATTTCATGTATGCTTGAGTGCTATTTTGGGGATTCTTTTTTCTGTGCTGGTATTTATATATATATTAAGGTTATGGTGGGTAATAAAAGTGACAAAAACCCTCCACAGTAAAGCATATAGCAACTGTAAATATTACTGTATATTCATTTGCATGTCTTAGACAGGTCTGCAACCCTGTCTTTCACCATTATCGCCCAGCACACAGCACTTCCACTGCAGCAAGGGATTCTGGGAAATTACATGCAAATGAGCACACAGTGCCACCTTTTATCTCAAGCTCACATTACATGAACAACCCTTAGCCAATGCATGCTGCTTTAGACACTACTTTTAAGCAAGGGCTTGGGAGATGCAAAGCCAGTAAACCCACTCACAGACATGTTTCAACCTTGATGGGTATCATCAGTGTGAGGTTGGTTGCTGGCATTTGCTCATTTGAGATTAAGAGTAGGTAATCACCACACTTATTAAGGTTATGGTGGGTAAAAAAAGTGACAAAAATCCTCCACAGTAAAGCATATAGCAACTGTAAATATTACTGTATATTCATTTGCATGTCTTAGACAGGTCTGCAACCCTGTCTTTCACCATTATCACCCAGCACACAGCACTTCCACTGCAGCAAGGGATTCTGGGAAATGTCATGCAAATGAGCACACATGCCACCTTTTATCTCACTGTGTGCTCATTTGCATGTCATTTCCCAGAATCCCTTGCTGCAGTGGAAGTGCTGTGTGCTGGGCGATAATGGTGAAAGACAGGGTTGCAGACCTGTCTAAGACATGCAAATTAATATACAGTAATGAGAGAGACAGAGAGATAGATAATTTATATTTACACTAGTCATCTCCGTCTACTTGTATAATGCAAAGATGAATTAGAGCAGTGATCAAATACAGTACTGTACATGCAATACTCTGGATTAATTTTATATGGAGTTTATCCAAGTTGTAGAGGTTAACCCAACTTGTAACCTCAAGCAAGTTTACAATCCCCACTATGACCTCAAACAAGTCTACTATTTCCTGGTAATGCAGAAGTGTAATTTAATTACATGCCGAGGAAGGGAGTTATTTTATCTTTCAAGTACAGCTTGTTAACTCTATGTGATAGAACTGGATAAATAAATAAAGTTGTGTTGAAAGCAATGAATATGACTGACTAATCTTATTTCACAAGGAAAGGCTAGAGCTTAAAAGGTCAGCTTGCTGTAATTTGAAATGACAACATGTAATCAACACATCTTCAGAACACAGGAGTGAACTTTAAGTTGATGGAAATTGGTTGTATGTTTCTTCCATCTCATCTGGGAGGCACGTTTATACTGTAGTCTTTTGGGAAACACTTTGTTCATATAAACCCTGTTCATCTAACCAAATTACAGTAGATGCCCAGTCCTCAGTCAATGATAAGTTACAGCTGCATGGACTTGAAACTCGATGGTCTTAACAGTTATCAAATCATGTTACAGGAGAATAATGGGATTCTACAAAGGTACGTTCTTTTTTATTTTTAAAACAATATTTAAGGCTTCAAAATAAATTACCAATCAACACTTCTCAATGAGTATATCAACATATGCATATATCAACATATGCCTTCTGTAGAGTTAGAAAAAATGACATACACTTTGGCATCACTTTACTTGTCTTACTTTGCCAAAAGGCGCGGTAAGAAGCATCTGTAACTGTTACATAAGCCTATAGCATATATTATCTTTTACTGTGCATGCAATGTCTTGTATATAATGTATAACCCTGTTCATTTAATGTAACGACTGTGTGTATTTAAAACCATGCATTTGTCGTCATAAATCTATGCCCAGGACATACTTGAAAACGAGAGGTAACGCTCAATGTATTACCTCCTGCTAAAACATTTTTATAAATAAATTAAAAATAAATCTCTTTGACCTACAGTATTAGTTTGTCTGATTCCAAATATGAAAGTAGGATCAAGTTTTAGGGGGGGATAAAAATATTATTTATGGATTTAATTATAGTATACACATTACAGAGGACATACATGATAGACCCTGCATTTTAAAAAAACATTAAGTAGCCAAAAGCTGTACTACAGTATGTGACTACTGCTCACTAAATCAAAGTAGAATCACAGTCCGTATTTATAATTAATACCAAACAATCAGTGAAAGGCAGTTGCAAATGTACTCAGATTGATACAGAGAAATAAATATCATCTTCATTAGAAAATGTGAGGCACAATTAAAGGTGTAATTTTGATTACATAGTATATATTCAAAACACCAATACTATCGCAGGTTACAACCAATATAAAGTATATGATATAAAAATCATTAACTATTCCCATGACAAGTACAGTATGTGTATACAAATTGAAGAACACATAATAATCAGAAATGTTGCACACAGTAGAGCATGATGAATTTTCACTACTCCTTAAGAGGGAATTTTATTTAGTTTAATAGTTTTTCCAGAAATTTACAGTTACTAAGAAAATGCCATAGTGCATAGATGCATTAAATGCAGCACACGTCATAACTGGTTTACATTTTTTTTGCATTTTCAGTAATAGCCCAGTCTAAACTACTGTATTATATGGAATTCTTAAATCTGAGACAGAGCGGGATTTCTCATGCTGCTATTAGGATATATTGTACATTGACTTGTTTCTTGTATTAGACATAGGAGAGTGACTGACATTACTTGAGGTTATTGATAATATATTGCAACAAAGCGCATATATGTCAACTAGCATTATTTCATTCATTTGAAGCTAAAATAATAAATTTCATGTTATATAGCGTACATGTATGAAGAAGCTTTGCATCAACTGTTCTGCTTATGTCAATGAACAATTTGGTGAGTGGTTATTGTAGCAGATACTATTACTCAGTATAATATGCTAACGAAATATACATTTCCAACATTGTACTTCACATGGTGGAGCTTTCCTTTATCTTTGCATTAGTTAAATACACCAAGTCGTAGGTGGAATTAATCTCACTGAAGATATCATTGTCCAGTGTAAAAACCTCAAATAACATACTTTCAAATCATACTTTAAATGTAAAATAATTTTTGAATTACGTGATGGAGCAATGTTTGTCATGTAGATTTATCTCTCCAATTTCAAATAGCGCTGCTCTCTGCATGAGGCCCTTAGGACATATTGTAAATTGACTCGTTTCTTGTATTAGATCTAGGAGAGTGACTGACATTACTTGAGGTTATTGAAATTTAATTGCAACAAAGTGCATATATGTCAATTAGCATAATTTCATTAATTTGAGGCTAAAAGAATCAATTTTATGTTACGTAGCATAAGTGTATGAAGAAGCTTTGCATCAACTTTGTTCTGCTTATGTCAATGAACAATTTGGGGAGTGGTTATTGTAGGAGATAGTATTGTTAAGTGTAATATTCTAATGAAAATACATTTCCAACATTGCACTTCACGTGGTGGAGCTTTCCTTTATCTTTTCATCAGTTAAATACACCAAGTCGAAGGTGGAATTAATCTCACTCTAGTGATCATTGTCCAGTGTAAAAACCTCAAATAACACACTTTCGAGTGATACTTTAAATGTAAAAAATATTTTTTGCTTTAAGTTATGGAGCAAGGTTTGTCATGTAGATGTATAGCTAATATGATTAATAAATGATGAGATTTTGGATACTTAATATTGTTCCTTTTGTTTTTCCTTACAGTGCTTTGAATTGGGAATGATAAAATCATGAATTCATTTGATTTTTGGAGCCAGCAGAATATAAATAATTGCTTTGAATTTTTGAATAACTCATGTCCTAAGAGTAACAGATCACTTCCAAGATATTTAACTATGTGCTTCGTCATGTTTGGTGCTATAATCTTCACAATTGTGGGAAATCTTGTGGTCATCATTTCAGTCTCTCATTTTAAACAGCTCCACACCCCAACCAACTTCCTCATTTTGTCCTTGGCAATTACAGATTTCATTCTTGGGCTGCTAGTTATGCCTTACAGTATGGTGAGATCTATCACTTCATGCTGGTATTTTGGAGATATATTCTGTAAAATGCACAGTTCCTTTGACATAATGTTGTGTACGACCTCTATATTTCACCTATTCTTTATTTCTGTCGACCGTTACTATGCAGTGTGCCACCCACTTCATTATTTTAGAAAAATAACAACTTCTGTAATAGGGGTATGTTTATTTATTAGCTGGTCCGTTCCCGGTTTTTATGCATTTGGTGTTGTTTTATCAAATGTAAACGTTGAAGGAATACAGGATTATGTTGCCTCAGTGTCCTGCATCGGGTCTTGTTCTCTTCTCTTTAACAAGCTGTGGGGAGCAATGTCTTCCTTAGTATCTTTCTTCATTCCAGGTGCCCTGATGATAGGGATTTACATTCACATTTTCTCAGTTGCAAGAAAACAAGCCAAGTTAATACATAATCACACAAAGAGTAAAAGCTCCCTAAAGGGAGAAAGCAAAGCAGCAAAGACATTAAGTATTGTTATGGGATTGTTTATTTTGTGCTGGCTACCTTGTTTTACTGTAATTATAGTAGAGCCTCATCTTAATTACTCAACATCTGACGATCTATACAATACTGTTCAATGGCTGGGCTTTATCAATTCTGCTCTTAACCCCATAGTCTATGCTTTGTTTTACCCATGGTTTCGCAAATCATTTGTTTTTATCATAACAGGCAATATATTTAATGTAGATTCTTCTTCCTTAAATGTGATACTTAAATTTTAATAAGATACATGTTTTGTTGATGCAGTACAATATGTGGGAATTAAACTCTTGTCAATGATCAGTATGTGACAACAGGTAATAATAACTTTATTTCTTCATATCATATGGCGTTTTTCACCCAATGGGACTCAAAGTGCTTCACAATGACAGTATAGTGCACGGTACAGAGCACATAGGATTTTTTTCCAGACACTGTCCCTCTGCCCAGATGATTTTACTATCTATGGTTTTGGTGCTGAGGCACAGGGAGATAAAGTGACTTGCCCAAGGTCACAAGGAACTGACAGGGAATGTAACCTGATTCCCCTGATTCAAACTCAGTTTCATTGTTTACTCAGTCAGTGTGTTGACTCACTCAGCCACTCCTTCTCTCAGGTAGCAACAACTGATATTTTTATTAATAAATATAGTAGATGGGCAAATCTGGGTGTGTGAAATCAGAGCATGTCAGAACCTTACATGCTTAAACCAAAAAATAAATAAATAGCAAAACCCTTAACATTTGAAGAACTAAAACCAAAACTCCAAAACTATTTAGAATCACAACCAGAACATCCGACCAAGTGCCCATCTCTAGGTGTCTCTCACCACATCTTTCTTCAGTTATATATGTCTCGTTTCCTAAATAATTTTTATAATTTTATACTTTTTTTAAATATTTTTCTTTGGATTTTTCTTGCCTATTTTGAGTTTTTTCCCCCATAATTTGATAGAAAAAAACAAACAAACCAATTTTAAATCCACAGCGATGGTACCCATTCGTATTTATTGCTATTTCAGCATTGTTATGCCTTATTTTTTTGTTTTTTTTTCACCATAATTATTTATGTTTTTTTCATAACTTGGTTAAAATCTAAAACCAAATTGAGTTTTTGCTTAATTAGACCCAAAACACAAAATATTTTTAGAACCAAAAACCAAAACATAAATGAAACTGCCCACCCCTATTACATATATTATCTAGACTAGGGTAACTGCTGTCTACAAAATAGGGCTTTTAAATTGCCTGTTAAATTGCCTGTTTGATCACTTTTCTTTGCTGATATTTTATTTCTAGAATAAAAATATACAGATGTCTCATGTATATACAGTACTGTATACAGTAAGGCAGACTCTAAATTATGCTTTGAAAACATTTTTACAGTCACACAATCCACTTTCTCATCTTTAGAAAAAGCCATCACTGGTGTCTTTGTTTTTCAGTTACTTTTGCATTAATGATGAAAATGTAAAGGTATAAAAATAAAGAATTAAATAGAGACAAGCATAATTGCTAAAACAAAGATAATAATTTTTTTAATATAGTGAGCGATGCTATACTGAAGTTATTTATCATAATTTAACTCCTAAACAATATAATAAGTTTAGGCTCCTGACAGAACAGGCATTATATTGCGCTTATAGCGGCAGACAGCAATACTTTATTGCATCTTTTAGTTTCAGGAAATTAGTCTCAGTGTTAGGATTACAAGGTGTTCTGATGTTTTCTAAAGCAAATAATGACATAAATTAAATGATTTGCAACGACTATCTGTAATGAATAAACACGCTATCATTCTAAAAGTAATGTTATATTTATTTAGTTGTGCATTGTGGTGCAAGGTATCATATAGTACAATAGGGGAGGTTTTGTGACAAACATTGGCACCTTTGTTAAAAAATGATTTTTTTTTATAAAGTGTCATACATTGTTATAAAACAAAAGAGTCTACATATAAAGCTGTATCCATTTATTTTGTATATTTAAACAAATATTTTAAGATTTATTTGGGTAATTATATTATACATGATTAATTGGTGTAACCAATAAAATATGTCATGTATGTAAATTTCAACTTTCTTTTCATTGTAAAATATTGTACTTGCCACAAATTGAATCTGTTGCCTCCAAGTGTACTCAAGGTCCTATTATAAAGAAGCAATTACACAGATGTAGCCAGACTCACCTTCACCAAAGCCGTCGCAAAGAAAAGCATATTTCCGTGCCATTGAAAAATGTGAGAGCAGAGGGGGTGTCACGGTTGTGTTTTTGCTGGGAAAGTAGTGGCTATATCTGTACTTTGAAATGGCAAAAATATATTAATGGAAATGTTTGTAAAGAAAAGCAGATTTTACCAAAAGTAAGTAAATAAATATATAAATAAATAAGCACGCACGCAATTTGTATTTATTGCGCGGATTGCACAGAATTTCGGTAAAGTCTTACCTACAGTAAATCCAACCTAAAATCCTGTCAACACTAAAGGTGTATCTTCAAAAGACATTAACATCACATTATGCCATGTTTTCTCCTGAAAAGTGCATTAAAGTACAGTAACTACGACAGACATTAGTGCGGATATGCAAATGATATGTAAATTAGACATTATCATAACATAAATATCTCAGAAATTTGGGGAGTGCAGGTACCAAAAAAAGAGAGATAAGGAAAACAATACTGCAATACTATTTTTTTTTACAAAGTTGTAGGGTGGGTAGTGTGATATTATACAGGTAAAGTGACTGGTAAAGTTATAAGCCAAATTTTGACACCTTGCTACAGTCACCAAACAGTTACCAACTTAGCCAACCCAACACCAAATGCGTCCCCTGTGACGTCAGTCTCACTGATCTTGATGAGAACTAACTTTTGTACTCTTGTACTTTCAAATAGCATTGTGCTTGAATGAGGGATATTTCCAAATTCTACAGATGCAAGAATCTGCTTACTGCTGCTGTTCCAGAAAAAATCCCAAGAAAGTGAAAGATGTCTGCTGACCCAACAATACCTGAGACCTGCGCAAAACAAAAAAGGCTAAAGTGGGAAAGAAAACAAAGCATCACCCATGACTCACAAGGTAAAGATTCCAGGAATGTTGTGGAAAAAGAAGTTGGCCCAAATCCTTGCCATTCAAGTACTGGACCCAGGAAACCTGCTTCCACACCATGTACCCCAATCCCATAGCTTCCAGATCCAGATTGGACTGTCCTTAATGAATGTCACAGATGCACAGAATTTTGTGTCATTTTCTTGGAAGAACTGTTGACCAGTAGAGATGGTCGAAACTTTCAAAAGATTTTCCGCATTTGTTTTACCAAAATTCGATCCACACACGGAAATCTGAAGGCTGATTGGACACTAAAATATCTTTGTGGAAGTAGAGTTTAAAAAAGTATTGTAGGACAGGGATGCTACCTAGCAGTTGGTTTTGCTCACACTCCTAGGGCCTCATTCAGAGAGCGTCGATAAGGCCCTTATCGAGCACTTATCGACCAAACTGGCTACTCGTATTCAGTAAGCCTCGATAAGTGCTCGATAACGGCCTGTATCGACGCAAAATCTTATGACCAAAAGAAAATTGCCAATTGAGCGGCTGTCACCGCCTATCGTAGCCTATCACAGCCCTAATAGGTGATCTTCTCCCCAAATCCAATTCACCTAAAAATGTAGGTAAATTGGTGGGGAGATGCCTCGATGAGCTGCGATATGTTGGGACTGAGAAAAAATCAGGCCCTTTTCCTGCCTCGGATTGATGCCGGGGGTCTCTGGAGCTGATAGCCATTAAAACCAGCACCGGCGCCCCCCGGCATGCATCCGATGTAGGAAAAATGCATTTACAGCAACTTCATTACCTTAGCGGCTAACAGCTAAGGCAATGAAGGGGTTAAACACCCATGCCAGGCTTACTGTGGCTAGCGAGGGTGGGTGAAGGGCATTTGGCCCTTAGTGGCTGTTTAGGCCTTGCGTGGGGGTTGCGGGGGGACTTAACCCTGCATAGCTTAGCGGTTAATACCGCTAAGGTAATAAAGGGGTTAACCCAACCGCTACCCACTCGCAAGGTCTAGACACCATCCTTAGGGCTAATACACCCTTCACCCACCCGTGAGGCCTAAGCACCCACCCCGGACTGACTATACCCACCCTGTATCCATTGAGTATTATAGTGGTACATCATGCCCATATAATAATAATATGGGCATGATAAGCCTCTATAGCACTCAATGGGCACCCTAATTACAATACATTAATACACAAGACACACAATAATAAAACATAACTAAACTCCAAAAAAACACACTTCACTAAATAAAAACAGTAGCCAGCTAATCCAATGAATACAAGCAATAACATCAACTATGAATTAATTAAACCATTAACCAATCAAAACAATTAATTCCTAAAACAACTCCGAATTATTTTATAAAGTAACCAATCAAACCAAATAATTACTAAACCAACTCAAAATTAATAGAAACCGTAACCAATCAAACCAATTAATTACTACAACATTAATGAATTAATTTAAACATTAAAATACAAAGAAATAAATTCGAACAATATCTGAAATAACCATGAAACGCATTAGCTAACATACAACATGAACTAAAAACGAACACCAATCGCAAACATTTTATTACCATTAAGCAGGAAAAAAACAAACAATGACATCCACATAAGAAACTGTAATTAAAAAAACCAAGAGCAATACCAAGCCAGAAATGCCCCCCAAATATTGTCATAATAATGTATTAATTTGTACCCTAAAATGGTACAGATTAATATATTATCAGTCAATGTGCCTCTCCCAAAAAATAAAAAAAAATAAAAAAACACACGCAATGAAAAAACCTGTAAAAAAAGACATTTACAAACATTAAATATATTACTTACCATTAGAAGCGGTGGCCCTCCGACTCCCGGGGAAACCGGAAGGCCTCCAACAGCATTCAATGCCATCCACCATGAAGATCCGCATCAGGTACCCAAATCTTCTTTTTTCTTTCTTTAATCACCTTCTTCTATCTTCATCTGTCACCTTGCCGGTATCCCTCTGCATTGAAATGTCCGCGACCGAGACATTTCCTTGCATAGGAGATACCGGCACCCCATAAAGAGGCCTGTATCTCGGCAAGCAGGGGGGTCCCCGGACATAAAACCAATGCGGTTCAGCTCTGGAGACCCCCTGCACATCTACACTATGAAAGAAATGTATATTTAAATAAATAATTTTCGGGCGACATTTCCGCTGTGAGAGGCGGCTCGCTCAGAGCCACTCTCTCTGCAGCAGAAATGAATTGCCGGTTTAGGCCTTTTCAGAGGCTCGATGCTCTCGCTGGCAACTCGCCCGTTTTGTGACTTTTGCTATCACAGGTAATCGAGGCTTTCTTAATACCGTGATAGCAACGCCCAAAAAAGCATCATTTTACATGCCCTGGCAACTTCATTACCTTAGCGGCTAGCCGCCACGGCAATCAAGGGCTTAAATCAGCATACCTGATATATTGAGGGTAGAGAGGGTGGATTAAGGGGGTAGTTTCCCCAGGGTGAGCGGTTAGGCCTACCGACAAGGTTGCAGGAGGGGTTAACTCCTTCATTACCTTAGCGGTAGTAACTACTATGGTAATGAAGGTGTTACCCCTCCCACTACCCATCCTATAGGAATTACCAACCCTGGGGCAAATACCCCCTTCACCCACCACCTCTACACCTCTATCTCCAATAAACATTAAAATACAACAACCAATACCAGCCAATTCACCCAGTCAGTGTCAGTGTGGTTACCTATGCCCTCAATGGGAGCAAAGATATCCCCAATAGCAATGAATGGACACCCTACTACCCACCCCATCTACCCCCCCAAAACACATACAGTACAGTAATGGCCAGCATCTCTATTATCCAGATCTGGATAATTGCGCATTTGTCCATTAAAAATAAAACTTTCCCCAACCCGCATATAAACTTAAAAAGCAGAGAAAGCGCACTGAGTAGCAGAATACGAATTTATATGCAATAAAAAGTCCCACAGCGTGGAATGACAATAACAATAACAGTTACAATTGCAGTATTGGTGTGAACGTATTGCTGCTGATTGTGCGAGAAGGATGCAGGGAGATCCAGAGGTAAAGCTGTGGGAGTAGATGACACAGGTCTGGACCAATAGTGCTCCATTGGCTATGCGTTCCTCTCTCCAACTGGTTCGCCTCTCCACCAATGGAAGCTCACGTAGCAGCCCCTCATGACCTCTACGTGTTTCGCACTGCGTGCTTCGTCATGAGGTCATGTGATTGGGCTAGAATATATCAGGGTTTGTAAAAGTAGAGGGGTGCTACTTGAGCTTCCATTGGTGGAGAGGCGATCCGGATGGAGAGAGGAACGCATAGCTGACGGAGCACTACGGGTCCGGACCTGTGTCACCTACTCTCACAGCTTTACCTCCGGATCTCCTGGTCATCCTTCTCACGCCATCAGCTAGTTGTAAGTTCAGACCAATACTGTAATTGTAACTGTTATTGTCATTGTCAGTCCACGCTGTGGGACTTTTTATTGCATATAAAGTTATATTCCTGGGGGAGGGCGTGGGCGGTTGCAGAGGCCCCAGGCTCTTCCCCAAGGCATTTAATTTAATGCCAGGGATCGTGTGAGGCCTTTGCAACTCTCAACTTACCGGGATTCAGAAGTGTGGTGACGCGTTGCATGGCAACGTGACATCACATGACCCATCACCATGGCAACGCAGCACCAAATGACGCCACAGGGTCACAGCGTGATGTCACATGACCCTTCTGCGTCATTTGATGCCGGAAAACAAGGTAGGGTGGTGCGAGCACCGGGGGCAGCAGGCGGGGGTTGCACAGCGCCAATAGTTTGCGCACCCATCGGATAAAATATGTGTTAGCAAAAGGTTGAACTTGATAGACGTGTAACGGGTTTCCCCCCCCCCCAATCGCAGATTATACTGTGTTGGTGCAGGAACATACAATGTTACTCAGTGTGGTGCATAACCTGTTGGCTCACAGGAGGGCTGAGCTTCCGCCACGGGGAACCTGGGGTAATTATACTATGGACAACTTACTTATAACGATGCAGCGCCTCCACCTGCGATGGCTCCCACCAGAGGGGGAGTGGTTCCTCGCAGGACAATCAATACTCACACACAAGATATATATATATACTAGGGACTTTACTTCTTCTGCAACACAACATATAACCACAACAGCTTACATAACCTGTGTCCCTTTCTAGAGGAGACACTTACTGCGCCACGCAGGACGCTTACGCTAATTTGCACCACGGCGGGCGCCCAAACTTTATGCGCCACAGCGGACGCTACCACCTCTAGGCGTCACGGTGGACGCTAACACCTCTAGGCGTCACGGCGGACGCTAACACCTCTAGGCGTCACGGCGGACGCTAACACCTCCCCAGAGTCGATCCCACCCCGTGTCCAGTACACCCAACCCCAAATGTCTCGCACACCCAAATCATGTACCAATATGTGTGTGTGACTGCGCAGCCACTATGTCTGGTGATAGGCCTTGTTGGTGCACGTGGGGATGTGGTTTACCTGCCGAGCACTCCAGTGCTCGGACCTGCCGCAACTTCTCAAAGGATCCAGGCGATCTTTGGCACGATACCCGGATCCAATACTGAAGGATCCAGCAGGGGCGATCCCCGTCTGGAAACAGTCCAATTCTCTCAGCAACCGATCAATGTTTGTGGTGCACTACTAGCCAATAGATAATGGGGCAGGGTCCCTAACCTAGGGCCTGTCCCTACCAAACTCAGCTAGGATGACTCAGGGCTATCTGGGGCCTAGGGGATTTGCTGGCCTAGTGCAGAGAGTCACAGACCCCTGCACCCTACCTCTTTCCCCTAGCTGCTCCAGTCACCAACTAACTAGTGTGCTCTAAGCCCGCCAAATGTATCACTATGTTGCAAGCAGTTACTACAGCCCTATTGGCTCCCTGGCATCATGGGGCCGCTCCAGAGGCTCATGGGACTTGAAGTCCTCTTACAGAGCCCTCCTCTCCTAGGCTAAGGCTTCGCGGGCTTTTATGTGCCTTCACTGCGCATGCGCGAGCTCCCTGCAGTCCTCCCGGTGCTCCTAGCCCTTGCGCATGCGCAACGCGTCTAATAATGGCGGCGCCCAGCTCTGCGAGCCGCCGGGACCGGAGCAACGCGATCGCGGCCTTAACGACGGCCCGATCGCGTCCCCGGCAACCGCCCGCTCGCGTCCATAGCAACCGGCCGCAACAGTATGTAACGCGCGGCTCGCGCACCAGTACCCCTCTCTCCCTTGTCCTCGGCGGCCCTGCGCAGTGGAAAGGGGGGGCGGCATAACAAGGGGGACCTGGCTACAGACGCATGTCTTTTTTCAACCTCATCTGCTATGTAACTATGTAAGCTGCTTTTATATTATTTTAATATCACAGTATTGAAGCAGGGAGTGTGCGGAGCTTAACTGCTTTCATTTCAAATCTGGGAACGCCCTGTCTCCTGAGTTACAGGCCCTGGTATGGGGTGCCGGTATCTCCCTGCATTTTTCAAATGTCCCGGTCACATGGGTCGTGATGCGGTCATATAAACATGTTAGAGATACTGTAACCCATATCAGGGCCTGTAATTCAGGAAGTAGGGGGTCCCCAAGGTTTAAATGAATGCGGTTCAGTTTGGGAGACCCCCTGCTTTAATACTGTATCATTAAAATAATAACAAAACTGCGCAATTGCCTGTTAGAGGTGCGCAGGGAGAGTAACTGATTCTGTCTTCTCTCAATTCGCATCCCTTACAGACTGATGCGGTCAAGTAGGATTCACACAGCTGGATTCCCATTTAGAAGCAGGGACGCACGCTGTGTTAATCCTAATGGGTCATTAGTCTGGTTACTGGGACTCTGCTACGACACAGGTTCAGAAATGTACCCGTGATGGATTTCATGTGGACAGCGTGACCAACCATGACGTTACATCGGTAGGTCTCTTTTTCTCAACCCCCCCCCCCCCTACCTTTCTCCCTCCCTCTTTCTCCCATTTTTAAAGGATTACAGAGGGGATATATACCAGCAGCGTATTACTTCAAAACAACTATTATACAACACGTGTCTATATTTACATGAAAACAACAATTATAAAATACCTCTATTTTTTAAAAGTACATTTTGTTCCCACCCCTTTCTCCTATAAATGGGCAAGAAACATTCGGGAAACTCTTGTTAAAGAAGACCGGCCTATAAACAAACGTATCTCACGACTAAGAAAAATGGGACCTTTCCATGCCTGCCCTGTGATACTTTTTACCACCTGAAAATTGGGAAAAAAATAATGTTTTTTTACACTTGTCATTCAAAATTTGAAGTCTACCTATCAGTATCCATGTGGGAGGGCCCAAGTGGGGAAAACCATCAAGCCAATAAAAAGTAGAATTACAGTAGGTACAGGTGCTTACTGTAGGTTTTAATTAGAAATGCTTTAAAATAATTTGGAGCCACAAAAAATATACCGGTGACTATACACTTCTGGGAAGCAATACATATTGTCAGCCAATTAAAATTTCAGGTCATTACTAAAGTTGTGTAAATTCTGCAAATTTCACTCTTTTTAGTTTTGCGAAAAAGATCCAAGCAATACAAAAGTTTGTAACAAGTTTGTTTAACACTAAAAAGTTGATGGGCATTACATGTTCAATTAGTTTGAATTAAGAAACTCGCTCAAACTAAATACTACATGAAAAAAGTCACAAAGCTGATATTCTACTTCTTAAAAAAAGCAAAAAAGTGAATTTTGAACAATTTGGACCATTTGAACTTTTAAATCCAAAAGTTCTAGCAAACCATTCACTGGTTCGTAAAGTTTGCTCGACACTGCAGAGAGGAGAACCACAACATCTTTAGTCATTGACTCTATGGGATGACTACTGTATGGCTAGCGGAGACGACAGAGAAACTCCTCTTTTACACAAAGTGTGTCAGTGGATTCATATCATTGAGACCCCTACAAACGAATATAATGAATTACATTGCATTTTGAGTTAGCTTCTGTACTATAAGGGGTATTTATTTATGTACATACACTTGTTCCTTGGGCTAGCAAGCCATAGTGATAAAACCTACTGAAATGGTTAAAAGTAAAAGCCAGACCTCCATTTTTTCTTAACCATTTTAGCCTGAACTTTTCCCTGAACTAAGTGATATATGTACGCAAGAAACGACCTCCAAACATACAAGCTGTTTTATCAGCTTTCGCTAGTTATTGTCAGAAAAACAGCACTGTTCTGTTGTCTGGACACCAGTACTGTGTTTTCTTTGAATCGGCTTGGCCGCAAGTTTTGCTTCCAGAAACCAAGGCTATAGATAATGTGTATGAGTGGAAAATTCCCAGCTGGGCTGTCATTTTAGTAATATGCTAATATTGTTAGGCCTCTAATTTACGCCTCTTATTAACATTTTATTTTCCTGTATGAATAGCATTGCTTTTCCGTAATAAAGTTGAGATGAAGAATCAGAATTACTCTCTGTGTCTCTTTCTTCAATTCCTGAGTGCTCGTATGTCATCAGATCGAGATCCGACAGTACAGTGCGTGGTTAAGTCTCCCTGGGTAGAGCAACACTGTTTCCAGTCACGGCTGGCTGACTGATGTGTTCCCAAGCCCATTTTATCTGGCAAGAACCTTACACTATAAAGTTGTTCTGGTGCATCCGCTGGAACGCACATCAGAACATATGGCTGTGTGAGTCCATGAAGAAGGAATCATTCTGAAGGACTAAATATGTGAAGGGGGTGTTCTTTTTTTGTACCACTTGCTTGAGAAAGGATCGTGTGACTTGTGTTTTCACCTGTACTCGTCTCCTAAAATGAATTAAAGTTTCCTTTGAGTATTAACCATGCTCCTCACTTCAGTAGTGTTTTTTGGTTTTTTATTTGCATACCCCAAAATTTAAAAAATTAACAAAACTTTGCATTTGAACTTTTGCTTGCCAGTAAAAATTTGCAATTCCATAAGAAAAAAAAAATCTAAATTAATTTGCACAAGGCGATATTTTTTACAATTTCCCCAAAATTCGAAGAAGAAAAAAAACGTGCAGAAGATGTTTTCTGAAAACCAAAGCAGGGCCAAGTGAGCATCTCTAATTTATACTTACACTAGTCATCTCCGTCTACTTGCGAATGTGTAGATGGATTGGAGCACAGATTAAATACATGCGATACTCTGGATTGATTTTATATGGAGTCTATCCAAGTGGTAGAGGTTAACCCAACTTGTCACCTCAAGCAAGTTTAGTATCCCCACTATGACCTCAACAAGTCTTCTATATCCTTGTAATGCAGAAGTGTACATGTAATTGCATGCCGAGGAAGAGAGTTATTTCATCTTTCTATGTACAGCTTTTTAAATCTATCTGATAGAATTGGATAAAGAAATACATGAAGTTGTGTTAAAAGCAATGAATATGACTGATTAATCTTACATTACAAGGAAAGGCTAGAGTTAAAAAGGTCAGCTTGTTGTAATTTGAAATGACAACATGTAATCAACACATCTTCAGAACACAGGAGTGAACTGTAAATTGAAGGAAATTGGTTGTATGTTTCTTCCATCTCATCTGGGAGGCACCTTATAGTCTTTTGGGAGACACTTTGTTCATAAAAACCCTGCTTACCTACCCAAAGTAGATGCTCAGTGAATGATAAGTTACAGCTACATGGACTTGAAAATAGATGGTCTTAACAGGTTCTACAAAGGTACGTTCTTATCTTCTTTTTTAAAACAATATTTATGGCTTTAAAATAAATTCCAAATCAACATTTTTCAATGAGTGAAAAAAAAATGTTTTCTAGCCATTATACTATTACATTATTTTTCCAATATCAACATACAGTATACCTTCTGTAGAGGTAGTAAAAATGACATACATGTTGGCGGCACTCTACTTGTCTTACTTAGCCAAAAGGTGTGGTAAGAAGTATCTCTTTGACCTACAGTTTTAGTTTGACTGATCCCAATTATGAAAGTAAGATAAAGTTGTAGAAGTGTTTAAAGTGTACACATTACAAACCCTGCATTATAATGACCATTGAAGAAACCAAAAGCTGTACTACTATAATACAGTATGTGACTACTGCTCACTAAATCAAAGTAGAATCACAGCCATTATTTATAATTAATACCAAACAATCAGTGAAAGGCAGTTGCAAATGTGCTCAGATTGATACAGAGAAATAAATATCATCTTCATCAGAAAATGTGAGGCACAATTAAAGGTGTAATTTTGATTACATAGTATATATTAAAAACACCAATACTATCGCAGGTTACAACCAATATATACAGTGGCGGCCGCCTTTATCCTCGTGCGGCCGTATCGGCGCAACTCTGAAAACCGCGGGCAGATGCAGTATTTGATGCTGTATGTGCCGGTATTTTAAGCCCCGGCCGCCTTTATCCTAGTGCATTGTATTAGCGCTGTCTCGGCATGAATGCGGCATGAACGCGGTGAAGTGCGTGGCATTCGGAAAAAATACCCAAACAAAATCGGAGATGTTGGAGAATAAAAGGGGCCGTGACAGTATCATACAGGTATAAAAAAAAATGAACTGTTCCCATGACAAGTAAAGTATGTGTATACAAATTGAAGAACACAATAATAATAAATGTTGCACACAGTGGAGCATGATGAATTTTCCCTACTCCTTAAGAGGGAATTTTATTTAGTTTAAGAGTTTTTCCAGAAATTTACAGTTACTAAGAAAATGCCATAGTGCATAGATGCATTAAATGCAGCACATGTCATAACTGTTTTACATTTTTTGCATTTAATAGCCCAGTTTTTACTATGTATTATATGGCATTCTTAAATCTGAGACAGAGCGGGATTTCTCATGCTGCTATTAGGATATATTGTACATTGTCTCGTTTCTTGTATTAGACCTTGGAGAGTGACAATTAGCATTATTTAATTAATTTGAGGCTACAAGAATCAATTTTATATTACGTACGATACATGTATGAAGAAGCTTTGCATTAACTTTGTTCTGCTTATGTCAATGAACAATTTGGGGAGTGGTTATTGTAGGAGATAGTATTGCTAACTGTAATCTTCTAATGAAATATACATTTCCAACATTGCACTTCACGTGGTGGAGCTTTCCTTTATCTTTGCATCAGTTAAATACACCAAGTCGTAGGTGGAATTAATCTCACCCTAATGATCATTGTCCAGTGTAAAAACCTCAAATAACACACTTTCGAGTCATACTTTAAATGTAAAAAATATTTTTTGCTTTAAGTTATGGAGCAAGGTTTGTCATGTAGATGTATAGCTAATATGATTAATAAATTATGAGATTTTGGATACTTAATATTGTTCCCTTTTTCTTTTCCTAACAGTGCTTTGAATATAATTGGGAATGATAAAATGATGAATTCATCTGATTTATGGAGTAAGCAAAATATAAACAATTGCTTTGAATTTGTGAATAGCTCATGTCCTAAGAGTAACAGATCTCTTACAAGTTACTTAACTATGTGCTTCGTCATGTTTGGAGCTATAATCCTCACAATTGTGGGAAATCTTGTGGTCATTATTTCAGTCTCTCATTTTAAACAGCTCCACACCCCAACCAACTTCCTCATTTTGTCCTTGGCAATTACAGATTTCCTTCTTGGGCTGCTAGTTATGCCTTACAGTATGGTGAGATCTATCACTTCATGCTGGTATTTTGGAGATATATTCTGTAAAATGCACAGTTGCTTTGACATAATGTTGTGTACAACCTCTATATTTCACCTATTCTTTATTTCTGTCGACCGTTACTATGCAGTGTGCCACCCACTTCATTATTTTAGAAAAATAACAACTTCTGTAATAGAGGTATGTTTATTTATTAGCTGGTCCGTTCCCTGTATTTATGCATTTGGTGTTGTTTTATCAAATGTAAACGTTGAAGGAATACAGGATTATGTTGCTTCAGTGTCCTGCATCGGCTCTTGTTCTCTTCTCTTTAACAAGCTGTGGGCAGCAATTTCTTCCTTAATATCTTTCTTTATTCCAGGTGCCTTGATGATAGGGATTTACATTCACATTTTCTCAGTTGCAAGAAAACAAGCCAAGTTAATACATAATCAAACAAAGAGTAAAAGCTCCCTAAAGGGAGAAAGCAAAGCAGCAAAGACATTAAGTATAGTTATGGGAGTGTTTATTTTGTGCTGGCTACCGTTTTTTACGGTAACTACAGTAGACCCTCATCTTAATTTCTCAACATCTGAAGATATATACAATGCTGTTCTGTGGCTGGGCTATATCAATTCCACACTTAACCCCATAATCTATGCTTTGTTTTACCCATGGTTTCGCAAATCAGTTGGATTTATCATAACAGGCAATATATTTAATGTGGAGTCTTCTTCCTTTAATGTGATACATGAAGTTTAATTAAATAAAGATTTTGTTGATGCAGTAAAATATGTGGGAATTAAACTTTTGTCAATGATCAGTCATTGTGACAACAGGTAATAATAACTTTATTTCATATGGCACTTTTCTCCCAATGGAACTCATAGTGCTTCACAATTACAGTATAGTGCACGGTACACAGCACATAGGAATTTCTTTTTTTACAGACACAGTCCCTGCCCTGATGAGCTTACAATATATGATTATGGTACCTTAGGCACAGGGAGAGAAAGTGACTTGCCCAAGGTCACAAGGAGCCGACTCTGGTTTCTGATCCTGATTTCCCTGATTCAAACTCATTGTCATTGTTTACACAGTCAGTGTATTTACTCACTCAACCACTCCTTCTCTCAGGTAGCAACATCTGATATTTTTATTTATTAAATATTGGAGATGGACAAATCTGGGTGTGTGAAATCAGAGCATGTCAGAACCTTAAATTCTTAAACCAAATACAAAAGAAATAGCAAAACCCTTAACGTTTGTTGAGCTAAAACCAAAACTCCAAAACTATTTAGAAACAAAACCAGAACACCGACCAAGTGCCCATCTCTACGTGTCTCTCACCACATCTTTCTTCAGTTATATTTGTCTGGTTTTCTAAATGTTTTTTTTATAATTTTATACTTATTTAAAATATTTTTCTTTGGATTTTTCCTGCCTATTTTGAGTTTTTCCCCCCATAATTTGGTAGAAAATTAAAACCAAACAAACCAATTTTGACAAATCCACAGCAAAGGTGCCCATTCTTATTTATTGCTATTTCATCATTTTACCACTTATTTTGTTGAATTTTTCATAATTATTTTGTTTTTTTCCCATAATTTGGTAAAACTCTAAAACGAAACAAATTGAATTTTTGCTTAATCAGACCCAAAACACAAAATATTTTTAGAACCAAAAGCCAAAACATAAAGGAAACTGCCCACCCCTATTACATATATTATCTAGACTAGGATAACTGCTGTCTACAAAATAGGGCTGTTAAATTGCCTTGCTGATCACTTTTCTTTGCTGATATTTTATTTCTAGAATAAAAATACTCAGGTGTCTCATGTATATACAGTACTGTATACAGTAAGGCAGACTCTAAATGATGCTTTCAAAGCAATTTTAAAGTCATACAATCCACTTTTTCAGCTTTATAAAAAGCATCACTGGTGTCTTTGTTTTTCAGTTACTTTTGATTTAATGATAAAAATGTAAAGGTATAAAAAATAAAGAATTAAAAAGAGACAAGCATAATTGCTAAAACAAAGATAATCATTTTTTTAATTAAAGTCAGAAATGCTCTAAAGCTCTTGGTTACAAGTCAAGCTCAACAATACACTGCAGAGCCATGTAGTGAGTGATGCTATACTGAGGTTATTAAGCATAATTTAACTCCTAAACAATATAATAAGTTAAGGCTCCTGATAGAACAGGCATTATATTGCGCTTATAGCAGGAGACAGCAATACTTTATTGCATCTTTTTTGTTTTAGGAAATTAGGATTAGTGTTAGGATTACAAGGTGTTCTGATTTTTTAAAAGCAAATAATGACAAATGAAATGATTTGCAATGACTATCTGTAATGAATAAACACGCTATCATTCTGAAAGTAATGTTACAGTATATTTATTTAGTTGTGCATTGAGGTGCAAGGTACATTACCGTATAGTATAATAGGGGAAGTTTTGTGACAAACATTGGCACCTTTGTTAAAAAAATAATTTTTTTAAATAAAGTGATATGCAGTTTTACAAAAAAAGAGTCTACATATAAAGCTGTATTCCTGTAGTTTGTATGTTTTAACAGATATTTTAAGATTTATTTGGGTAATTGTATTATATATTATAAATTGGGGTAACCAATAAAATATGTCATGTATTTAAATTTCAACTTTCTTTTCATTTTAAAATATTGTACTTGCCACAAATTGAATCTATTGCCTTCATGTGTACTCAAGGTCCTATTATAAATAAGGTGAACAGATATTCAACCGGCGCTCTAGTTGTGTCTGAAATATATAATCAAAGGGATAAAATAAAAAGAATAAATCGAATCAGATAAGTAGAATTCACTCAAAGTATACAGCGAAAAAGACTATTTGTAAATGAGTGAAAGACATAAAATGCAAATGCAAGTGAAAAAATAAATGTGTTGAAATACACAACAGCTCTACCCCCATTGAACCTTCCTCTTGGGGTTTTAAAATGTTTGTTTTGGAGATGCGGGGAGCACGAGGAACCGGAAATTATTAATAGAGATAAAAAAAAAGGATAGTGCAATTCCGTGTGGTAAAGCGAGTCAAATTATTCAGTTCTGACAAAATGTACACACAATATCAGAGTAGTAATCAGGATCAAATCCCGTATGGACTCTGAATAAAATCCTCCCAATACAATGCTCAGATGTGTGCATAGAAGTAACTATGATGGATGTTAGTGAGGATATGCAAATGATATGTAAATGAGACATTATCATAACATGGAAATCTCAGAAACTTGGGGAGCGCAGATACCAAAAAAAAAAAAGAGATATGGAAAGACAATAATGCAATACTATTTTTCACAAAGTTGTAGGATGGGTAATGTGATAATATACAGGTAAAGTGACTGGTACAGGTATAAGCCTAATTATGACACCTTGCAACAATACCTGTCAATCAGCAATTATCCCAGCGCAACACTGAATGCTTCCCCTGTGACGTCAGCGGTACTGTACATGAATTCACATAGAAATTGCATTGCCACACTCAGTGATCTTGATGAGAACTAACTTTTGTACTCTTGTACTTTCAAATATCTTGTGCTTGAATGAGGGATATTTCCAAATTCCAGAGACCCAAGAACCTGCTTACTGCTACTGTTCCAAAAAACAGAATAAAGAATAAGCTGACACAGATAAAAGTAGATAGGCATAAAACCCTCTAATAATAGGTGTGTCAGCTGGCGCTCCTACTTAGTGAACAATAGATAATTACAAAGAAAGGGTTACACAATGACAGGTAGGAACATAGCACTTAAGGGGTTAAATTGATAAAATAAATAAATAATATATAGTCACATCAAGTGTTCCCAGATACAGAGTCCAATGTCAGATTGAGTATGGGTATGCTGCTCCTTTGCAACCGGAACTAATCTCAGGACCGGTAGAAACTATAGAAACAAAGACAAAAAAGAGAAAAAAAAGCGCAAAACCCATAGAGTAGTATAGTCAATTTATGGAATAATTAAAAACGGTTATAAACACTCTCAGAAGAATAAGTACAGTAAATACATGCATTTCGGTACTTTGAATGACCGCTGGAACAGAAGTAATCCACTTGTCTGTTGGTTGGGGTACTCAGTGACTCTTCCTCTCTCCTTCACTCGATCGGCGGCGTGTATCCGCTTCCGCGTCAGGTGACTCGTGATGTCAGCGTGTGTGTCGTCAATCGGGGGTTGGACTTTGGGCAGCCACTTGCTCCCCCTCCAAACTCGGCGTACGGGAGTTCTATCTATCACGCGTATTCTCAGTAATTCAGTGCTCTTGGCAAAACACCAGCAACCATGGCAATGTCAGCCCTAAGCGTTTCAAGGACATTGTCCTCTTTGTCAGGGGCGCTTTCATTGCTTGGTTGCTATTGATCATATATACACTGGCGACACACTTTATTCGAGCTCGGCTAGTCCCACGAATTCGGGTATACCCGGGTGTATTGAGGTTTGTGACTGTTTTCTGCCCGAGTGCATTGAGTTATTTTCCGTCAGGGATTGAAGCATTTTATTCCCGCTGGCTGCAATACTGCACAGTACATATATATATACTGCATTACAATTCATGAATTTATGCCATCTGGTAGACACGCGAAGCATTGCAGCCTATTAAATCATAATCATTATCATTTAACAGATCAGCCGCCCATCAGCCAGGCATGAACCCAGGCTGGGAAGGCAAATGCAACGGGGCTTGTCAGAGGTGAGGAGCGGCGCATTCCAGGTATCTGCCAGGTACATACCGGGTATTTGCTCGAATAAAGTGTGTCGGTGCAGTATAGGGGTAACAATTAAGTACCTTCTATAGATAGATAATATTAATTCCCTCCTAGTGGTTGTTTACAGTATCCACATAAGGAGTCTAATCCAATGATTAGCTATAGAACAAATTCTTAAAAACTGTTGATATTTATGGGAATATTGTTAAAAAAATGATTCATATAAATTCAATACTTAAGCTGCCATAAATTGTATAGTAAACATATTAAATATATTAAAATCTTCGTGGATACTAAAAACAGCTACTATCACAACAGGAGTAAAACACATATGCGTACACGTGATTATTCTTATCATAACACATTGAACAATCATAATAAAAACAACATTAATATCTGATTAATATAGGAAAAGATAATAAAGGTTTGTTAAAATTCTTATTCATAAAATTAATTCATAAATATTTATCTTTATCTATAGAAGGTACTTAATTGTTACCCCTATATATATGATCAATAGCAACCAAGCAATGAAAGTGCCCCTGACGAAGAGGACAAGGTCCTTGAAATGCGTAGGGCTGACATTGCTATGGTTTTTGGTGTTTTGCCAAGAGCACTGAATTACTGAGAATACGCGTGACAGATAGAACTCCCGTACGCCGAGTTTGGAGGGGGAGCAAGTGGCTGCCCAAAGTCCAACCCCCGATTGACGACACACGTGCTGACGTCACAGAGTCACCTGACGCAGAAGCGGATACATACCGCCGATCGAGTGAAGGAGAGAGGAAGAGTCACTGAGTACCCCAACCAACAGACAAGTGGATTACTTCTGTTCCAGCGGTCATTCAAAGTACCGAAGTAAACAAAAAAACGGGCGCTTACCTTTAGAATGTTAAGTCAGGGTGGAGGGAAGAATACAATACCTAGTTCAAGCCAATAAATGTAATCCCTCACAGTGGAGTCCGTTGATCCTAGTAAATCCCTCTGCTCAACCCCAAAAAGGGGTATCCCAAAACCCTTAATGAACGTGGAAAGGAAAAAAGACAGGAGGAGCAAAGGGTTAAAGCATATCACACCAAAGACATCAGTATTGGGGTGTTACGCCGATGCTCGCCACAAACCGGGACCGGACCGCGGGGCTGAGGTGGGGTTATATAATCACCGACCTTAGTCCACGCAGACTGATCCGGAGTGCGCAGTTCGTAGTCGTACATCGCAGGGTCAGGATTGGAGAAGGCAGCATCGTCGTTAATGAAGCAGGAGTTCGGCAACAGGAAATCAGGAGTACCCCGCTTCAGCTTAGGAGCGTGAGCGCGGGGGTGGCTTCTGCGCGAGGAGCGGCCTCGGCCCATGACGCCGATCTCAGCAGGAGGAGACAGCAGGCTGGACGAAGTTCACCGCAGGGCAGCGTCGGGAAGAACTAACGCTTCAGCGCAGAAGTCCAAGGCAGGCCACTGCAAGAGGATCGCAGCAGGCCGCAGGAAAGGAAGGGTAGCCACTGCTAGGAGGGAATGCAGCAGTTACCAGTGCTGGCATCAACGCTTCAGCACAGGCGTCCAGGGTAGGCCACTGCAGGAGAATAGCAGCAGGCCGTAGGACAGGAAGGGTAGCCACTGCTAGGAGGGAGTGCAGCAGTTACCAGTGCTGGCATCAACGCTTCAGCACAGGCGTCCAGGATAGGCCACTGCAAGGAGATAGCAGCAGGCCAATGCTGGCAACAACGCTTCAGCACAGACGTCCAGGACCAGGCCTCTGGATACTCAGGAACTTGGAAGGTAAGAACGCTAGGAGAGAGGCCTGGGGTGGTTTGTGGCAGAGACAATAACATAGAGGTAGGAATAGTTATGCTCGGCGCTGGTTCAGAGCCAACGCCTAGAATATAAAGGGCGGAGATCCAATCACAGGAGGAGGGTGTGTGAGAATTCCTCCAATGAAGTAGCACAGGGCAGAAGCTGCAATGAGAGGCAGCACCTGTGCCATAGATTGCCAGAGGAAGCCTGCAACTGCACAGGTCTGCAAGGCAATAGTCAAAGCCAGTAGTGGATTCCTTACAGTACCCCCCCCTTCAGGTGAGACCTCCGGACGAACAAGATCCATCACAGATTTGGGGGACATGGAATTGTTCCTAAACCTCCTTAGGCGAGAGGTGGCGTTGAAAGCCCATAATTTGTTGGGATTCCTTACAGTACCCCCACCACTGGGTGAGAAGCCTGGGTGAACAGGACCATTCATAGGTCTGGGAGACATTGAGTTGTTCCTGAAGTGTCTCCGGCGAGAATTAGGTCCACAATCCAGCTGTACATTGGCGAGTGCCATGAAAGACAGCGGTGGTACTGCAGTTCTTGGTACATGGACAATGGGACCTGAGGGCTCCGGAATGGGAACATCGGAAGGACAGTAGCCAGGTGTCCGGTGCATAGTAATAGTCCAAGAGTACGGGACACAGGACACAGATTGTCGGACAAAAATGGCAGAGGGACCTTCAGAGAAGGCAATGTCTTTGGTGAAATCAGCACGGAGGAAGTTGCGAGAGTCTTTAGCTTCCAAGGAATTCCGGGTGGTGGTTAGCAAGGGAATGGGGCGGGAGGGTTCACTACACACTATTGCAGCGGTACTTTTGATACCAAGCAGGGTTGCTATCCCAAGCAATTTGCGAGAGTCTGTAGCAGTGTGTATGCAACTCATGGTACTGGCAGTTGAAGAAGGATCCGCTTCCTTTGGTTTGTGATCTTTAGAGAGAATCAAATCCGAAATTGTGGCCTTGGCGAAGGACATAATAAGCATGTCTATACCCATAGTGGACCCATAGAGAACAGGAACGGATGCTTCAGGTAAAGCGACGAGGTCCAGTAAGGGTGTCTTCGTCTTAGAGAGAGGCCAATTGCCATACAGATCGGGCACTTTGGGCACCGCACAGAGACCTGCGAGTAAGGAGTCTGTTTGAAAGGTGAGAAAACAGATTTTATCCAAAAAACAAGGCAGGCGGTTAAGCAGTGCATCAACCTTAGGGAAAAAAGTCTTGGGGTTAAAGCTGGGTGCCTCCAACACAGAGAAAGAAGACAGAGAACTAGAGCTTGGCTTCGGAGTGGAGGTCCCAGGTACCCAGGTCTCACATGATACTGTGGGAGAAGCAATGCAAATTGTTACTGTTTTAAACATAGGGTCTTTAACATCGGTAGCTCCAGGCACCTTTTTGAGAGGTAACCCTAGTTTTGGGACAGGACAGTCAATAGCAAGTACCCCAAGTATTGTGGAAGACACAGAGAAAAATAAGTCCATTTTAAAGACGGGATCTTCTGAAAAAAGGGAACGTTCCAAATGCGATACCCCTGAGTTCGTGGTAGTAGACATACAGTCAGTAGTGGATACCCCGAATACTGTGGGCGAATCAGCGTAAAACAGTATTATTACAGGAATGGGCATCCCAGACTTAAAGTCATTTTTAATCATCCCGGAGGCTGTGGCATGATACGTGAGAGAAACTGGGGTAAACTCTCCAACAGACACAAGGGACATCTTGCTTGTTACAGAATTGGGTCCCTGAGAATCCCTAGTGACGGCATCAGACTCCATGGGAGACTTAGTGACAGGGGTTTTGGAACTGATTAAAGGAATTGCATGTATCCCAGATTTAATAGGAGAAATACCTTGCAAAACAGAAATTTTAGTAAAGGTGATAGGCATCACAGATAGGACAGACAGAAGTAAGCAAGGCAAGGTTGCTTCTATAACAGAAGATTTGGCAGCGGCAAAGCTTAACTCAGCGGCTGCTGGAGAACTTTTAACTACAGTGAGAAGGGACTGCAGATTTACAAAGTCAGGGATAAAGGGAGTCTCAAACTTGAAAGCCTGATCCTTCAAAAAGAAGGGCCCTAACTTTAATGGTACTGAGGGAGCAACAGCAGATACGCTGATCTCAGAAGGGGTCACTTGGAAAGGAGCATAATACAGTATGTACTGTTCGCTTTAAACCCTAGGATTTGAGAAAAGGAGAACTCAGACAGTGCAAGTGGGGCAACCACGACTGTGCTGGCCTCTGAAGTGGGTATTTGGGAAAGAGTGTCTGGGACATCAGAAACGACAACAGATTCCACGAAAAGGGGTCTATGCTCAGAAGCAGGGGTCTCAGCTCTCTGAGTGGCAGACGGGGTGAGTGAAATACCTAGGAGTAGGGATTCTGCGAACAGGTTTAGAGAAACAAACGGCTCCAGAATACTTTTTACTGGAGCCAGTATTATTGCCGAAAGTTCAGGGGGCATAGCCCCGAGAATTTTAGCTGAGTCAGAGGACAAAAGGGGTTGATCCTCTGAGGCTAAGGAGGTGTCCCTGACTGACGAACTAAAGGGATCTACCAAGGAAGGTTCACAGGGCTGACCTGCAGGGGTTAACATAGGAAAAACCCCAAGGGTTAAATTACTCTGTACCTGAGAATCAGAGAAATAGAAGCTAGTCTCCGAGAGTGGGGTCATAGGGGGTTCTGCCTCTTGCCCTAGGGACCTATCATTAGACTGCGGAATACTAGGGTTAGCAGTAGGGACCTCACAGAGCAGACTAGCAGGGGTTAATACAGAAAAAACCTCGGAAACAGAGCTTAGAATTTTTGGGTTAGGAAAAGAGGGCAAACAGGATTCATTCTCTGGTGCTAGGGAAGACACACTGACCTGGGGACTGCAGGGATTTACAGTGGGGGACGCATAAGCCTGACTAGCAGGGGTTAAGACCGAGATAACCTCAGGGACAGAACTTAGGGAGGTTAACTCAGGATTAGGGAGCGTGGCAGCTTCTTCTTTAGCGGGCAGCGATAGAGAAATGGTTTGACCATTCTTAGGAGAGAGAGGTACCCCCACAGGTTTAGCAACAGGACTGGCAGCATAGAGAATCTGCCAAGCAGCAGCGTTGGCAAGGAGAGGATCCTGTTCTATTATGTGAATATCTAGTGTTGAGGAAAGTACATGGAGTGTATCTTGAGACTGAGCCAACATGAGAAGGGCGCCCTGGTGTACTAGATGAATGTCCAGTGAAGAGGCCAGGAGATAGAGTGCCTCTTGGGCGTCGGCCAGTTCCATAGGGTACACGTTATCCCAGGTTATAGGGGAATCAGGAGAGCGAATACAAGCGGCCAGAGACTGTTTTAAGTTCAGGATACAGTAAGCCTTAATAAAGAGATCACAACGGCATTGTCTTTGCAAAGGGGTTAAACCTTCATAGGTAAACATTTCATCAATCAGGGGTAGTACTTCACACAAATACTGGCCTTCAGAGTGGGACTGGTACGCAGGCCGGGACATAACTTCAGTTGGTAAATTGCCATCCCCCGCCACGGCGCGGTCCGGTTTTAATGGGCCGAGCATACTGTTACGCCGATGCTCGCCACAAACCGGGACCGGACCGCGGGGCTGAGGTGGGGTTATATAATCACCGACCTTAGTCCACGCAGACTGATCCGGAGTGCGCAGTTCGTAGTCGTACATCGCAGGGTCAGGATTGGAGAAGGCAGCATCGTCGTTAATGAAGCAGGAGTTCGGCAACAGGAAATCAGGAGTACCCCGCTTCAGCTTAGGAGCGTGAGCGCGGGGGTGGCTTCTGCGCGAGGAGCGGCCTCGGCCCATGATGACGATCTCAGCAGGAGGAGACAGCAGGCTGGACGAAGTTCACCGCAGGGCAGCGTCGGGAAGAACTAACGCTTCAGCGCAGAAGTCCAAGGCAGGCCACTGCAAGAGGATCGCAGCAGGCCGCAGGAAAGGAAGGGTAGCCACTGCTAGGAGGGAATGCAGCAGTTACCAGTGCTGGCATCAACGCTTCAGCACAGGCGTCCAGGGTAGGCCACTGCAGGAGAATAGCAGCAGGCCGTAGGACAGGAAGGGTAGCCACTGCTAGGAGGGAGTGCAGCAGTTACCAGTGCTGGCATCAACGCTTCAGCACAGGCGTCCAGGATAGGCCACTACAGGAGAATAGCGGCAGGCCACAGGACAGGAAGGGTAGCCACTGCTAGGAGGGAATGCAGCAGTCACCAGTGCTGGCATCAACGCTTCAGCACAGACGTCCAGGGTAGGCCACTGCAAGGAGATAGCAGCAGGCCAGTGCTGGCAACAACGCTTCAGCACAGACGTCCAGGACCAGGCCTCTGGATACTCAGGAACTTGGAAGGTAAGAACGCTAGGAGAGAGGCCTGGGGTGGTTTGTGGCAGAGACAATAACATAGAGGTAGGAATAGTTATGCTCGGCGCTGGTTCAGAGCCAACGCCTAGAATATAAAGGGCGGAGATCCAATCACAGGAGGAGGGTGTGTGAGAATTCCTCCAATGAAGTAGCACAGGGCAGAAGCTGCAATGAGAGGCAGCACCTGTGCCATAGATTGCCAGAGGAAGCCTGCAACTGCACAGGTCTGCAAGGCAATAGTCAAAGCCAGTAGTGGATTCCTTACATGGGGTAAGTGATTTAAAGCAACTTATCAATAGTCTCCCAAGTGGACGTGGAGTGAAATAACGATAATGATAATTAAATACTCACACGGCCCTGTGTGAGCAAAGGTGCGTAGGGGTGTCTTGCTGCTGATAATTCTGGTCTTCTCAGATAGTTGGTTAGATTGGGGATGGATGGGAAATAATAAAAAATATGGCAATAAACATATAATACTTACACGGCCACGTGTAAGCACACTAGTTGAAAGGTTTCTGTAGGGTACATCTAGTTAACCCATCCGAGATGATTCCAGGGGCGCAGCGCACACATCTGCTGGCAGGCAGGGTGTATATGGGGGTTCCCCTTCACAATCCTCACGTTCTAAGGCTCCTTCCCTCCCCAGTTCAGCAAGCGGGGGTGGGTGAGGTAAGATGACAGCAAGGGATCAGTAGTGGTCTTTAAAATGGTATAAGTTTATTAAACATTAAAATACACAGAAAGGCACTCACATGAAAATAATAAATCCCCGGTACGCTCCCGTTGCTGTGGTTAGAAGTCGCTTCTCAACCGCACTGTCTTCCGCGTCCGGAGTCAGAAGAGATGGTAACTTCTTGCGCGGCTGTGACTGCAACTGCTTCCACTAACTACGGAAGCCCCAGTAGTCCAAAATAGTAGGTCGAATTAGAGCATCGCGCTTTCGCCGTGAAAAACAGCTTCCTCAGGCTCAAAATGTACGGTTGCGGGGGTCTCTGTAGTTTTTATAGACCCATAGTATTGCTTATTATTGGTAATTAATAATCATTCATTGTATAATTCCATATTCATTGCATTAAAAACACTTTGATGCTTCTACTGCCTATCTGATATACAGAGTGGCTGCTATTCACTGTGATAAACATTTCAATTTAAACATTTCAAATAAAATCTCAGTCCTTTATTATTTAATTAAGTTAAAAAGTTCAATTTAATCCTATCATGGTGTTAGTCATGGTGTAGTCACCTTCAATAACCCTTACAACTCTGTATTGAAAACCGTATTAGAGGTTTCACATAAACTAATTTCTTTAAAAAGCCTCTAGAGCTTCTAAGGTTTTAAACAGAACAAATTCCACTCTGCTGTTAAAATATTCTAATCTAATACTTTACCTTTCTATCCAATTCCAAAATTAAATACATTACAATTGTCCAAAAAATACATTAATCTAACTGGTATATTGTTACTAAAAATTTAGTTCCACTAAATTCACTATATAATAAAAAATTTAAAAATTTACAAAAAATTAAAAAATTTACAAAAAATTTAAAAATTACAAAATGACGCTAAAACCAAATTTATCCTTACATATAAACATAGAAACAAATGGAGTCGAAAATGTGATTAATATTCAGTTGGTGATATTCCACGTATCAAGGATAAACAAAAAAGGAGGGGGGAGTCAAAAACCCTTATTCAGTAGGGGCAAATCTTAAACAACAGAGAGAAGGCCCAGGGGAGATGTGTGTATATATTATTCTGCTCTTATTCACACAAACGCAGCAATATCTAAATCGACATTCAGACCGTTGGGGGTTAGGGTTTTTAACTGATAGATCCAAAACGTCTCCCTTTGTCAGAGAGGCTTGAGTCTATCCCCTCCCCTCCAGCTCTCTGCAACCAGTTCTATTCCCCTGTAAGTTAGTCCTGAGAGGTCACCTCCATGTACTTGACTAAAGTGCAAGGGGACACTGTGATTTGCCAATTTCCTCCTGATGTTTTCTATGTGTTCCAGTATGCGGACCTTTAGACTTCTCGAGGTCCGGCCCACATACTGGAGACCACACGGGCCTTCCAGCAAATAAACGACGAAGGTGGTTTTACAATTAATAAGTTGTTTTGTTTTAAAAGATTTCTTTGTTATGGTCGATGTAAAATTCATTATTTCTCATGATGCATATTTGCATGCCTTACAATTGAAACAATTGAAGAAACCTACTGGTTTTGGCAACCAGTTGGTGCCTGGCCCCACAACCTCCCTCCTATACACACTTGGAACTAGTTGCATTTTGATGTTGTCAGCCCGTTTAAAATCACACGTGGGGCTTCTGGTAGGTATTCCCGTAATACTATGTCTTTACGCAAAATGTGCCAATGTTTCTTTAAGATGTTACAAATTTTATTGGCTTCACTGTTATAGCGTGTAATGAAGGGTACTATGAATTCTTTATTCTCTACTTCAGGTCTCGGTTTCAGAAGTTCTTCCCGCGGTAGTTCTAATGTCTTTAATAGGGCCTTCTCAATACTCTCCGGTTCATAATCTCTCTCCTCAAACTTTCTTTTTAAAAGGTTAGCTTGTTCTCTGAACACCTCCACCTCTGTGCAATTCTGCCTAATTCGGCGTAATTGACCATAGGGTATGTTCCTTAACCATTTCGGATTGTGACAGCTGTTATTTAGATTAAAATTATTCGCATCAACCTCCTTAAAAAATTTCTTTATTTTAAGTGTATTGTTCTCGATATAAATTGTCAAGTCAAGGAAGTTGATGCTCGTTGAACTAATCTCAGACGTGAAAATTAGATTTACCCGGTTGTTATTGATATGGCTCAAAAATAGGGTCAGATCCTCTTTACTTCCATGCCATATGAAGATCACATCATCGATGTATCTTCTCCATAGGACTAGGTTTGCTCCAAAGGGGTTACCCAACCAGATGTTATTCTCTTCCCAGTGCGCCATAAAAATATTTGCGTAACTGGGAGCAAACCTAGTCCCCATGGCAGTGCCACATTTTTGTAGGAACATGGAGCCATCAAACCAAAAGAGGTTATGTTTCAGGATAAACTCGATCCCGTCCATCAGAAACGTTTTTTGCTCATGTGGGATCGATGAATCTCCCTCCAGAGCATCCCTCACTGCCTCACAACCATCTTTGTGTCTAATTGAGGTGTACAGTGAGGTCACGTCGCAAGTTACCAATAAAAACTCTTCCTGCCACTGAATCCCAGATAAAACGCATAGAACCTGTAGGGTGTCTCTTAAATATGATTTAGCACTGGTGGCATAATTTTGAAGATACAAATCGACATATTCTGAAAAGTTTTGTGTTAATGACCCAATCCCAGAGATGATTGGTCTCCCCGGGGGTCTAAGGCGGCCTTTATGAATCTTGGGTAAGAAGTAAAACACCGCTTTCACTGGTTGAGACTTCAGCAGATATAAGTATTCCTTCTCACCCAAGACTCTCACATCCTTAGCCTTAATCAGAATATTCAACAACTCTTCCTGATATATTTTTGAAGGATCTTGTTCGAATTTTTCATAAGTTATTCCATCATTCAAGATACAGTACGTTGTGATTCTGTGAGGTAATAACTCGTATCCATTATTACCACCCCTCCTCCTTTGTCAGCCGGTTTTATGGTAATGCGCCTGTCTTCTGCCAGTGTTTTTAAGGCTTCACTTTCTTCCTTTTTCAAATTGTCGTGCTGCCTATTTTTCTTATTTGCCAGTTTCTCAAAGTCATCCATGACAAGCTGGTTGAAGACTTCCAGAAACTGTCCTTTGCAGTGACTGGGATAGAAATTTGACTTATTTTTTAAATTTGAGTGGACAAATCTATCAGGTGTAATTTGGATGCACTTTGCTTCTGGGTTAATCTCTGAATACTGACCTGTTTTCTGAGTTACCGCGTTTTTATTTAGAAAAAAACGTTTGACAGTTAGTTGACGTAGGTATTTCTGCGCATCCACAAACAAATCGAAGCCGCTTGGGCCTCTAGATGGTGCAAAGTTTAATCCCTTCGCTAAAACTTTCTCGTGTGCTTCATTTAAAACTTTCGAGCTGAGGTTAAAAATACTGCTTAATGCATTGCCCTTTTGCTTCCGGCATTTTCTTCCTCCCCTTTTCCCTCTCTGCTTCTTTTTCTTCCTTTCCCATCCACTGTTCCTGATATCCCTGGATCGTCTAGAATAGAGAACTTGTTCTGCGTTATGATTGGTGACTTCAGTGCCTGGTCTAAAAAAGACACCCCCATTTTGTTCCTATCAGCTCGTTCCCAGATAGGACTCCTCTGGGGGGCATGGTCATATCTCGTATCTCTATAGTCCCCTCTCTCCCTCCTGCTTCCGTATCTCTCCCTTGATCTCTCCTCCCTGGACCTCCTTGGAGATCTCTCCCGTTTTGGTGACCGTTCCCATCTTGGTGATCTCTCCCTTCTATCTCGCCATTCGTGCCTTTGATATCTGTTATCCCTTATGTAATTTGAGTCATAATCGCCTCTCCTGATTTGATAAGTGGGGTACCTATGGTCCATCCCCCTTCCATAATCCCTGTCGTGTCGAGCAAAGCCCTCAGACTGGTGGCTTGTAGTGGGGTAGGGGTCTTTGCCTTTATCTCTATTTTGTTGTTTTTGTCCTTTTCCACCCGCATTCCCTTTTCTTTCCACTTCCTCTGTTTTTTTAGGGGGTGGGTTATGTGTAGTTTTAGTCGGGCTCTTCTTACTAGGACTCTTTTTACTAACTGGCGGATTCAGCGATGTTTTCCTTTCTTTCCCCGAAGTAGAATTGCTCCTATCCCTATTCTTCTGATCTCTTGTTGCAGATTTATCCCATTTCCTCTGCTTACCATCCCTATAGTCTTCCTCATCCCTTACAAATGTCTTGTTTTTATTAACGAGTATACTTTTCTCCAATGTGTCTAATTCCTTCGAGAGTTTCTTGTTCAAAGTGTTAAAGGAGGGACACTCCATAAGCTGTTCTAGGATGGTTCTAATCTGATTTATCTCAAGGTCTAAATTCTGTAAGGTTATATCGTGATGCGAAATTAATAAATTCATTAGATCTATACTGCATGTGTCCAAAATCTTTTCCCACATACAGTTGTACTCAATCTCCACCAAATCGAAAAATGCTGGTTTGAATACTCTAAGGCCTCTACTAGTAGGTATCCTCGAGACCCTAAGGTATTCCTCCAGATAAGAGCGATCTAATATAATACTCAGTTCTTTTTTCATTGCCTTATCTAATTTTTCAAATTCTGTTTTAACTATATCCTCAACGTTGGTCTCTTCCTTAATACTTAGTCTGCTCTCCATGTCATTACTTCTAAGTGCTCTTTTTTCAAATACACTTTGAGTGTTTTCTGTTTCAGTTGAGCATTCTATGGGAAAAGTACCGAAGTGCCTGTATTTACTTATTCTTCTGTGAGTGTTTATAACCGTTTTTAATTATTCAATAAATGGACTATACTACTCTATGGGTTTTGCGCTTTTTTCTCTTTTTTCTCTTTGCTACTGTTCCAACAAAAATCCCAAGAAAGCAAAAGATGCCTGCTGAACCAACTCTACCTGAGACTTACAAAAACAAAAAAGGCTAAATCGGGAAAGAAATCAAAGCATCACCCAAGACTCCTAAGGGGAAGATTCCAGGAATGGTGTGAAAAAGAAGAAGACTCATATCCTTGCCATTAAAGTACCTAGACCCAGGCAACCTGCTTCCAAACCATATACCCCAATCCCCATTGCCCCAACCTCCAGATCTTGCTCACCTCACACCATGTTCACCCCACCTCATAATATTTTCACCTCATCTCATACCCTACTCAGCTCACCCTGCCCAGACCCAGCTCAGCTGAACTTAGACCCGGCTCACATTGCTCTGGACCCAGCTCAGTTCTACAAGGACAAATCCCCACCAAAGTATAAAGCACACATAGCCTAGCTGCAACAGGCGATTTGGTCAGCTTGGCAGTGTCAGGTGAATTTCTAACTTTCAATTATGAATGTATGAAGTGAAGTCTGTTTTGTATTGTTAGGATTATCAACAGATGTGAATAAAGCTCTTCTTTGTACTATAAAAGTGTTCTAACCGTCGTGGCTGAGATGTGGAACAGAGCGGTCGCACACTAGCTCAGCTCCATAGAAGCACAGCCGATAAACCCTCAAAAAAGTGGTATATCAAGCAAAACGAGGGGGTAAAAAGACAAGAGCATAAAGAGAATAAGCCCTGGAATTCCCACATATATTTGTCAGGAACTGCCTAAAGCAGAGAACCAGGTATTTGCCTTTCCCCTGGGGAGAGATGAGGTGGATGACCACCTCAATAACGTGTGCTGCAGAGTAAGGATATTTCCACAATTAAAGAATTTCTCCACAATGCCAGTATTTGTCCAGAGTATTTTCAAAACGGAGTGACTTAAAGTCCAATGACTTAACCCCTAGTGTGGGGGACGGGTTAGCGAAATTGACAAGAGAGGGATGGCCGTGGGAGGTCTCTCGACCGGAACCGGACCCCTTCAGTGTATATAGCCGCACATAAAACCAATCCTCCTGGGGACACTCCGTAAATGTTGAAGATAAATTCACTTACTGCATCTGGTAATCCGGATATGCGTGCTCCATGCTGTTCGTAGTACACAGAAGAAAAAACTTCTCACTGATGAGAGGGAAGACACAGCTGGCACTGCTAGGCAAATATTGAAGGCTGGACTGTGCTAGGGTAAAAAGTTATTTATTAGCCATATGCAAACCGGGATAAAAAGTGAAGGTCCCCCGTAGTAACTCTAACGCGTTTCGCCCCGCGTTAGAGTTACTACGGGGGACCTTCCCTTTTTATCCCTGTTTGCATATGGCTAATAAATATCTTTTTACCCTAGCGCAGTCCAGCCTTCAATATTTGCCTAGCAGTGCCCGCTGTCTCTTCTCTTTCGTCAGTGAGAAGTTTTTTCATTTGCCTTTCCCCGCTCTGGCCAAGCTGCATGCGACACAGATTACCAAAAATGGCTGCATTGTAATTGAAGGCTGCCTAACCTGAGATCGCGGTAGCATTGGGGTCGCAGCGCTGGGGCTATTATTAATAACCCTGAGGGGACACAGCGAGCTTACCCCCTAAAAGATTGTAGCTTCCGTCTTGACACAGCACAATAATAAAATAAATAAAATTGCCACCATCGTCCTATAAGGTGGCAAAGCGGAGGCAGCCCATAAGAACCGGAGCCCCTGTCTTGCCCCTGAAACTGCCGGAGACACATTTACCTCTCCCCCAGAGCTGGGGTTGGGCAATCATGTTCGCCATCTGCCTGCGGGTAGTCCGTGGATACTGCCCAGGACTCTGGCACCAGTGCACAAAATAGCCGCCAGGACCGTGTGGGGCATATAAACAAGCACATGGAAGAGTTCTGGGCTACAGGGTACCTGCGGTGACTGGGTCGGGGGTAGAGATGGGTAGGGGGAGTGGTGGAAGCCCCCGAAGGTGATTGGAGAAGCCCTGCTGTTCTACAGACTACAGAAGGAGTGGTACATAAAATGCCACTGCGGTGTCGCAGGAGCGATTGGGTTTTTCCCCCCTCCTCCCTGTGAGCCGTCGTTTGGATCCTCCGAGTGTCTGGATGGACTTAATATATCTTTCCCCCAGTGAAAGGAGGCGCCGCCTGCGAGTGTTGAGGCCCCAAACCCCCCCGGTGCAAGCCCCGAGCTGGCTCTACAACAAGATGGGTGCCGCTGCCCTATGAGGGAAGAACAGCCATTTTACTCCTGCATCCTCATCTCATGCCATCGGAGCGCAACTTGCTTCTCCCCCTGAACCTCAGACTTCCATCGTGCTGAGAGATCGCGGCATGCACTGTTGGGAGCAGCTGCGAGGGAATGGAGGTGAAGTACCACCCAGCATGTGCCTCCACAGCAAATTAAAGAGGGCTGTTGCTGGTCTTTGAGGCAGAACTGTTTAGCCAGCAGATAACAGGTTTATGGTTGCTGATGCTGGCAGTCCCCATCTCCTACCCCCTATCCAAGGTACTATACAAGTGCCTTCAACAAATAAATAATAAATAATAATAATAATAATAAATACTACTAAATATAAATATTATACTGTAATAAATACATGGGAAAAAAATAAAGAATAATTCATAAAAAACATATGAAGACACCATAAAAAGGTAACACACAGAAGAATGACTGACTGACTCGGCAGCTCCCGGAACCAGCGACCACAAACTATATAACGCGTCAAAATAAAATACCAACAAACTGCTGATTCGAACATCGGAGACCACCAGGCAACCAGAGAGATGCCTCCCAAACAAAAGAAAACAGAGTCTCAAGAGGTAACCCGTTTATTCCCCCGAAGTGAACGCGCCACTACAAACCAGGGAAATGGTGACCCCCCCCCTCTCCCCCTGCATCCTCAGGCACAGGACAGGAGGGAGAGCAGCCACAATCGTCCCTAAAAAAAGAATTAGAAAGCCTATTTCAGAGAATCACTAATACATTCTAGCAGGAATTACAAAAGGCAATGTCAGAATTTAAAAAAGACTTAAATGCCCTGGAAGAAAGAACCAGCAATATAAAAAACAAAATGGATGAATCTCTGCAATGGCATGCGGCTGTGGATGACGAAATCCTCAGATTAAATGATGAGATATCCTCCCTCAAAAACACAAATGAGGATAATGAAAATCAGGAAAGGAGACAAAACCTCCATATTAGGAATATCCCTGAGAACGTTCTCAATGACGATCTGCAAACTTAACAGAACAGACTGTTCCTTTCACTGATCCCAGATCTGATGGATGAAATGCTCCATCTGGTGCATAATGCATACAGATGCAGCGGCCATTATTCGAACATTTACCTGGGTACATCCTGCGTTATGCTGTGTGGTGAACCCGAGATGGTCAATTGCAGACATAATGGCCTGCCGGAGTAACACAGCAGGGGTCCCTGCTGTGTGAGTCCTACCGGGGTCTGCGTTTCTGTAATAGATGTGCAGAAAGACATAGGCGGAATCAGTCACTCTAACTGCGCCTCTCACAGCCGATCGCGGGGGTTTTATTAAAATTCTAACATTACAGTAATGTAGCATGAGGTCTCCGGAGCTGGACCGCATTGGTTTCAGGTCCGGGGACACCCTACTTCCCAAGATACAGGCCCCGTTATGGGGTGCTGGTATCCCCATGTTAAAATGCTGTGGGTCACGTGGCCGTGGGATCTAAACAAAGCAGAGGGATACGGCACCCCATAACGAGGCCTGTATCTCGGGAAACAGGGGGTCCCTGGACCTGAAACCTCCGGAGACCCCCTGCTCATCTACACTAGGAATACAATTTAAATGTAAAAATATTTACGGTAGTAAGCACCAATACCCCCCCCCCTGAGCCCCCCCATAAAACCATGATTTATTATTTTACACATTATTATTATTATTATTTACATTATTTAATACTCCAGGCCGTCGGGGGTCCCCGGTAGTCCCGACGTGTGTCCACAGGCCCCCCAGTACAACCCGGGGGGTACCTACGGGTGTCTCTGGGTGGTCGCCGCTAGGCGCCGTGAGTCTCCAGGCTGTCCCTGCAGGTCAACGCGGGTTCCAATGGGGTCCACAGGTGGTCCCACGGGTGTCTGGGGGTCCCCGAGTCATCCCCACAGGTGTCTGGGGCCCTCAAGTGGTTCCTATGGGAGTTTTGGGCCTTCGGGTGGTCCCAGGGATTCTGCGGGGCCCCCACAGCTGTGGGGCACCTGGTTCTTCCCTGCAGGTGTCCCCCGTGGGTCTGCAGGTGGTACCATCAATACAAAGCACGAAATTAAAAACAAATTATTAGCCTAAAATGTTTTGACCTGTACCCTAAAGGGATACTGATTAATATATTATCAGTCAATGTGCAAAGACTGTATGTACTGTACTGTATGTGTTTGTTGGGGGGAGGAGTGGGTGTATTTAGTGTAGGACATGTTTTATTTTTTTATATACAGTATTGGTACCGCAGGGTCCCCGGGTCATCCACACAGGGATCTGGGACCCTCGGGTGGTTCCCACAGGAGTCTGGGGCCCTAGGATGGTCCCAGGGGGTCCACGGGGCCCCCACAGCTGTGGGGCCCCTGGTTCTTCCCAGCAGGTGTCCCCCGTGGGTCCGCAGATGGCAGACGTGTACCATCAATACAAAGCAAGAAATTAAAAACACATTATTGGCCTAATAATGTATTGATCTGTACCCTAAAGGGGTACTGATTAATATATTATCAGTCAATGTGCAAAGACTGTATGTACTGTACTGTATGTGTTTGTTGGGGGGAGGAGAGGGTGTATTTATTTGTGTAGGACTTGTTTTATTTTTTTTATATACAGTATTGGTATCGCAGGGCTGGGGGACCCATGGAGACCACCTGAGGACCCTTGGACGCCCACGGGTACCACCTGCGGACCCATGGGGGACACCTGCAGGGAAGAAAAAGGGGCCCCACAGCTGTGGCGACCCTGCGGACCCGCAGGGACTACCCGAGGGCTCCAGACCCTTGTGGGAACCATCCGAGGGCACCAGACACCTGTGGGGATGATTCAGGGACCCCCAGACACCCGCAGGACAACCCATGGACCACATTGGGGCACGCGGTGACCCACAGGGCCCACCTGGAGGCCCACCTCGCCTAGCAGAGATGCCCCGGATACCCACTGACACCTGTGGGTACCCCCGGGGTGCACTGTGGGGCCTGCGGACACCCGTCGAGCCAACCTGGGACTTCTGTCAGCCTGGGGTATTAATCCTGTGTGTAAAATAATGGTTTTATGGGGGGGAATACAGGTTGGTGGGGTATTGGTACTTACTACAGTAAATATTTTTACATTTAAATTGTATTCCTAGTGTAGATGAGCAGGGGTCTCCAGAGCAGAACCACATTAGTTTCAGGTCTGGGGACCCTATGCTTCCCGAGATACAGGGCCTGGTATGGGGTGCTGGTACCCATCTGCTTTGTTTACATCCCACATGGATTTTAACATGGAGGAGATACCGGCACCCCATACCGGGGTGTGTAACTCGGGAAGTAGGGGGTCCCCGAAGCTGAAACCAACTTTGTTCAGCTGAGGAGACCCCCTGCTCACGCACACTATGAATACAAATAAAATGTAAGCAGCTTCATTACCTTAGCAGCTATCCGCTAAGGTAATGATTTTTTATTTTGGGGGGGGTGAGGAGGGGGTTGTTTGATACTAGTGTGAGGGAGCAGGGGGTCTCCTGAGTTGGACAAAGTTCATTTCAGCCTCGGGGATCCCCTACTTCCCGAAATACAGGCCCCGGTATGGGGTGCCGGTATCCCTCTTCTTTGTTTAGATCCCATGCTCACATGACCCACAGGATTTTAACATAGGGATCCCCGGCACCCCATAACGGGGCCTGTATCTCGGGAAGTAGGGTGTCACTGACGTCAAGGGATGGCGACTCGATCGCCTGCTACTCGCGCCCCGCGCATGTCCGTCTTCGGAGCGGGGTTGGAGACTGGGAACAGGTCTGAAGGGACAGACTGATCATGCATTGCCCACGTGCGCATGCAGTGGAACCTCCGCAGGGCCGCTATAGTTGAGTGCCAGATGTAAAAGGCTGAAGAGGTGAGTTCCGGCCATCAGGATGGCGAATCCTCACACAGTGCTAATTATTAGACCACCCTCAGTGGTCACCCCTTTCATGTACCCACCTTTTTCTCCCCTATTACACAATTCCTATTTTGCACCCTGTCCCCCTTTTCCAAAGAGAGGTTTACAACACTGATTTAAATCATAAACAGGTAGATCTACAATGTTATACTCCAATGGGAGTCCTTAAATATCCTGAACCCCTTGAATGGTAAAATAAGTGCCAAATTATCTCAATAAATACCAAAGGCCTCAACACAAACCGAAAACGCTGTCTCGCTCTCTCTGAACTTAAGCGGTCATGGGGTGATAGAATATATCTCCAAGAAATGTATTTTGGAAAAAAAATTTCCCTGGCGATATTAAACAAATATTTTCCTAAAAGTTTTTTTGCTTCTGGGCCAGCCAAAAAAGCTAGCGTAACTATTCTATTCAAAAAAGATGTTACAATCCTAATCGAATTTGAATTAGACGAAGATGGCAGATATATTATAATCTTACACTGATCTATATATATGCCCCAAATGATAAACAAGAAGATTTCCAAAAAAAAATAATTCACGACTATCTAATTTGAATCCCAAGTCAGTGATACTCGGAGGAGATTTTAATTCACTCCTCAACCATGACATAGATAAATCATCACTCCCTGTCCCAGCTATAGCCCTCAAAACTTTATATCTATCTAAAAAACTTGAAGATCTCATCAAAAGATTCCCATTAACCGATATCTGGAGGGCACAACACCAAGGTCAAAGGGACTACTCGTTCTATTCCCCCTCCCCCATGATACATACTCCATAATTTACTATTTTTTCATTAGCCCAGATCTAGTTTCTTCCATTGTTGCATCCAATATTGGACCTTTCACCTGGTCTTACCATGTCCCAATCCAAATTGATTTCTCCCTCTCACAGAAGTGTGCCTCCCTGATGTGGTGGAGACTAAATGACTCCTTAGTGAACTGCCCAGAAGTTTATAAGGAAATTCATTCTAACCATGAAGACTATTTTTTACTTAATTAATGGTTCTGTCTCTACCTCCACCTTTGCTACCCGTTGCCTCCCATAAGAAAAAGCAGAAATTGGGTCTTATTCTCGACCTAGAAAACAAAATAAAAAAAATAGAACAAATTCACAAAATCACACCCAAAAAGAAAGTCCTCCAGAGACAGAAACCACATTGCAAGAGCCATTAAATGGTCAAAAACAACAATTTTATGATAAAGGCAACAAACTGACAGATACCTAGCGAATAAACTAAAAAATATAAAGAATCGCTCGAATATCCTGGCCCTTAAAAATAAAGATGGTAAAATATCATATAATCCCTCAGAAATATCAAAACAATTCTATATCTACCCTGGGATTTCCTGAGGGATTGTAACCTCCCAAAAGTCTCAACGCAGGAACTATCCCAATTAAATGTAAAAATGACGGTAAAAGAGATAGCTGAGGTAATAAAAAATGTAAAACCAGCCAAAACCCCAGGCCCTGATGGCTTTAACAATCTATATTATACAACATTTGGAGGGCTACTTAAATCACACATGCTCAAATTATTCAATTAATTCTTAGGTGAATAAATTCCCACCCAAATGTCCAAAGCATTGATCACAGTTATCCCTAAAGAAGGGAAAGACCCCATGCGATGCGAAAGTCACAGGCCAATTTCACTTCTCAACTCAGACCTAATTTTTTTTTAGCAAGATCGTCTTAACTCTATTCTACCCATACTGATCCATATGGATCATTTGGGTTTCATTAAGGATAGACAAACCACTGATAACACCAAGCAAATAATCAATTTAATCAAGCAGGTGAATGTAAAAAAAAAAAAATCAAAACCCTTGTCCTTGGCCTGGATGCCGAAAACACAGAATTAGTTAGTCTTTCCTAAATAAAACTCTAGACGAATTTGGATTCTGAGTCCCTTTTCTAACCGGTGCCCTAGCTTTATATAAAAATCCGACCGCCTCCCTAAAACTACCAGGTGTGGATCCAGGTTTAATAAAAAAATTAAATGGGACCAGGCAGGAATGTCCACTTTCACCCCTTCTTTTTTCCATTACTATCAATCCATTGGCCTGTAAGATAAGACAAAACCCGGATATTAAAGGAATACAGATTGGTCAGCAAACATATAAACTCTCACTTTTTGCAGACAATGTGAAACTTTATTTCAAATATTGTTATTGAATAGTCTGAAAATTAGCAACATCCAGGGATATTGAAAAAAAAGCATACATTTACATATTCAATGGTAATGGTACAGTGGGGAGACAGTGTGTATGATATTATGACACAGGGTCCAAGTTGTTGCTCGGTCTATATGCTTAGAAGTCAGCTTATAGACTTTTGGTTCAGTTGGCGAGAGAAAACCAACTAGCACTGTCAGATCAATATCCTGTGGTAAAGGTACAGTAGTTGATGAATAAATAGAAGAGAAAAAATAAACTGGAAGGGAGGAGAGAGGGGTATGTGGCCCCCATCCCCTTCGCCCGCCATAAACGATCAAAGATCCTTCTACATAGGATTTCCTTTACCCCTCATTGGTTCATACCGGGGGATTCAACCCGGGTAATCTGTTTATTTAACTTTACTTGAAATTATATTCAAGTTCCCAACCATGGGTCCCATGTTCTACGCAATTCCTCAGTTGAGTGTTTAAGGAAGGCCGTTGTTCTTTCCATTATCATTCCCTCATTTATTCTTTTTTCAACTGTTTGCCTAGAGGGGGGGGGGAGGGGGTAGTTTCTTCCAGGATGCAGCGATAGCACATCTGGCTGCGGTTAAGTTAAATGAGATTTGAAATCCCAGGGGGCGACCTATCTCCTCTACCGGTTTTGCAAGTAGATAGACCAGTGGATCAAGAGGGATAGCCAGTTCTGTTGTGTCTTCAATAATGACTTGTATGGATAGCCAATATTTCTGAATTGTGGGGCAGGCCCACCAAATATGCACCATATCACCCTTCTGTCCACAACCTATCCAACACAGATCTGATGTCTCTAGATTTGTTTCAGTCTACTTGGTGTAAGGTACCAGTAAAATAAAATTTTATAAATATTTTCTTTAGTTGGGGTGCATATGGAGGTCTTTGCCGCAAAACTCCCAGATGTCATCTATATCTATATTCAGATTGGCCTCCCATTTTAGCATGTAGTTGTGGTCGGGAGTATCGACCGAGGCTTCCATTCAAAAGTATATTTTTGTGATTAGTCCTTTCTGATAGATTCCTCTCCAACAAATAAGGATACATAAATGAGTATAATTTGTAAACTAATCAGTCATATAACCATGCACACGGGGAATAGCAGGGTGATGTGTAATAAATAAAATAAAGCTGATAACAGCTACTCACACGGGCAAGTGTGAGCAAATCCTATCACAATGTCTTTCAGCTCTTTCCTCCAAACGATCCCTGTCACCTCTAGGGTCAGCTTGTTGGGGTAGAGTGATGTCTGAGGGCAGCTGTCACAAGTCAATCCCTCTTTTGTTGCTCAAGAATAAGGGCGACATCCACATATGCTCACATAAGAAGCAATACTTTATTAAACCAAAAAGGTAAGTATACAAAACTTACAGCCACTGGATCCTCTGTGTCAGCTCCTCAAGGGATCTCCCTGCTCTCGCGTCCGGTCGCAGGGCCTGTGACAGAAGCTTTCACCCGAGAACTACAGTGGCCTTCTGTGATCAAAATACTGCAGCTTCACCAACACAGGGCTACGCGTTTCGAGGGTAGTCTCTCTTCGTCAGGTCCTGTTGGTGGTGTGAACGGAGGCTCTCTTTATACCTGGTATATTGAGCAAGTGTGCCACATAACAATTAACAATAAAAATTCAAAGCATGTTCATGATGTGTTAAAATCAATTGTCATGCTGCTCTCTGTAGAACTGCTTGTCATTGCTAATACTCCTACAAACAGAGGAGAAGAGAATCTATCTCAATGTACATCTAATCATGTATACATTCATGGTACAAATTACTAAGCATAACTAAACACAGAGTTTATACATATGACAAATTGTTGCATATTATTGCAAGGACTCTTCTACTACTTCAAAGTCATAAAATGTACATTGGTATAAAAAGATAAAAACAAATAAGAATACAATAATTAAAAATTAATTAAAATATGATTGTTAAACAATTTATGGAGATGTTGTATACAGATGGGTGTGGCTCCCTCTTGTGGTTTACAAAAACATTGACTGAATAGTATCTCATACTTAAAGCTTACACCTGTAGATGCAAATGCGAATCTAAATATAAGGGAGGATAAACTGAGAAGATCTCCTGAATCTAGAATAAAAGATGGTAATTGTCTAACGAACGGCTGTAGATATCTATCCACATAACTTGAGAGCCCATATCCCAAAGATCCAATGCTTGAGACTATTGGTTGGCCAGGCGGGTCGACCAATGTCTTATGGATCTTTGGGAGATGGTGGAATATGGGGATAACCGGGTTAAGATTAACAAAGTATCCCACCTCCTCTTTTGAAAGAACATTGGTGAGTAATCCCAGATCTACTAAATCTAGCAAGGATTTTAGATAAAGGTTGGTGGGGTCTTGTGCTAGGCCAGAGTAGGAGGAACAATCCCGAACAATCCCGAAGTTCGTCTTTTCTTCTGGCCATCCTACTCTGGACCACCACAGCCCCTCCCTTATCAGCACTTTTGATCACCAAATCATGATTATCCTGTAATTTCTTAAGGGCTAAGCTTTCCTCCCTGTTAAGATTGTCACTATCAATGTAAGAATGAGAAAATGTATAACCTTGTGCAAGAGTACGCAGATCACGAATTACTAGATTTTCAAATATGGTGATGTACGGACCTTTTGCATATGTAGGATAAAAAATTGAACTTTCTTTACGTTTAGATGTCCACTCACCAAATGCTATTATGGTAGAGTTGTCATGAACACCACCTTGTTCCTCCCAAAGATCGTCCATATCCCTAAAAGCACAAGTGTTCCTGAAGGTATACAGGCGATCTGTGGGAGGCAAAGGAGGACCTGGAGAATGAGAAAGACCTAGAGAATGAGAAAGAGCTGACATAGAATTGGAAAATTACTTGAGACATAGAGACAGAGTTGTCAAACAGAGTAGACTCACTCTCAAGGGTATGATCATGATGGAAAAACTTCTTCAAAGTGAGTTTGCGAATAAATTTGTGGATATCGACTACTGTACTGAATAAGTCGAAGTCCATTGTAAGTGCATATATAAGACCCTTATTGAGAAGTGCTATCTCAACTGTCGACAACTCTGTTCCAGAGAGATTCATTACATTATCAATATTATTTAAGAGTTCTTCTTTCTTTTAAACAAAACAAAAAACCCAAAGAGATAGGGTCATAAGGCACCCCTAGATTATGCACTCATTGCCTAGTAAGTACGAGATGGCTAAAATTAGCCTCTGGCTTAATTAACTGCTAGATAGGTATATAGCAATCAGAGGTGATGGGCTAAAACCAAAAATAATAAAGTTTTAATACATCATAAAAATAGTACACTCAAATATTTAAAATCGTAATATAGAATCCTCGTAGTGGAGTCCAAAGAACCCTAGGTAAGTAAGTATTGTATAGAGTGTGGGGAATATGGCTAGTAAGAAATAAGGGTCAGCTTCTTATTCTATTTCCCATAACCAAAAGACTTGTGTTTTAAAACATATGCTTGTGCACAGTATGATGAGCTGGGACTCTTAGTGCCACTGTGCCTACTCATCCAGTGGGGATCAAAAGCCAGAGAGGAAATCTGAGGTATCAAAACCATTTGGACAGGAGGGAAGAAGTCAAGTACACCTTTGTTCATTCAGATTTCCAGGTAACCCTGTGCGTCCTGCCATCTTGTCTCTGATTAGCTGCAGAGATTTTTCTCACGCTCCTGATTGGGGGGCAGTAATCTGTAATTAAAGTGAGATGTATTATAACCCCTTGCGGCCATGAGATAGTTAGTTCTCGAAGGTTCTCCAAAGTGTTCTCCAGAGTTTTCCAGTTGTAAGTCTCCAGCAAGAAAAGGGCTGCTTCAGCAAAAAGCTGACTGGAATATTTTATGTCCTGTTTTTGCAACTGTGATCAGTGATAGGATTCCCTGCAGATAGGAGAGTCTAGGTTGTTACCACCATTCCAAAGTAAGTGTGTATTTTTGCTGTATTTTGTGTAACATTGTGTGTTTGCCTATTACTGTGAATACATTTACAATTTATTTAATTAACTCGTTTTGCTCAATGCATGATCCTGATAAAAAGGTGTACATTGCCTGGTCTCCAGTGACCTCCCTTTACTAGTAAAAGAGGTATAAGGGTGCTCTAGCAACTGGATAAAACAAAATGAATGTGGAGTGTGACCAGACAGTTCCAAAGCAGGTACCACCGAATAATATAGCACATATATGCAGTCCTGATATCTTGGAAATATGAATATAATTGACATATGTCTCCTGAAGGTTTGAAAATAGTGAGGTACCCCACACTTGATCAGAACTTCTTTGGGGGTGTCTTCCAAAACAAAATCTTCAGTCAGGAGATATGTTACTCACAGTATTTAGTAGATGCTGCCCACTTGAGGAATCTCTCAGTGGCGTGCCAACAACTGCAGTTTGAATCCAGTGGAAGAAAGTTGAAACTCTCTTCCTCCCTTCACTAGTTTTTTTTATTTTTTATTTGAATACCCCAAAATGTAATTGCATGGAGAACTTTTGCTTGCCAGTAAATGTTTGCAATTTCATAAGAGAAAAAAAATTGAAAATAATTTGCACCGTGCGATATTTCTAAACATTTCCCCAAAATGCGAAAAAAACATGCAGATTTTTTTTCCCTGAAAACCAAAACAGGGCCAAATGAGCATCTCTAATTTATACTTTCACTAGTCATCTCCGTCTACTTGTAGAATTCATAGATTGATTAGAGTAGAGATTAAATACATGCGATACTCTGGATTGATTTTATATGGAGTCTATCCAAGTGGTAGAGGTTAATCAAATTGTAACCACAAGCAAGTTTACTATCCCCACTATGACCTCAAACAAGTCTTCTATATCCTTGTAATGCAGAAGCGTACATGTAATTGCATGCCAAGGAACGGAGTTATTTTATCTTCTATGTACAGCTTTTTAAATCTATCTGATAGAATTGGATAAATACCGTACTGCACCGACACACTTTATTCGAGCAAATACCCAGTATGTACCTGGCAGATACCTGGAATGCGCCGCTCCTCACCTCTGACAAGCCCCGTTGCGTTTGCCTTCCCAGCCTGGGTTCATGCCTTGCTGACGGGCGGCTGATCTGTTAAATGATAATGATTAGGATTTAATAGGCTGCAATGCTTCGCGTGTCTACCAGATGGCATAAATTCATGAATTGTAATGCAGTATATATATATACTGTGCAGTATTGCAGCCAGCGGGAATAAAATGCTTCAATCCCTGCCTTGAAAATAACCCAATTCACTCGGGCAGAAAACAGTCACAAACCTCAATACACCCGGGTATACCCGAATTCGTGGGACTAGCCGAGCTCGAATAAAGTGTGTCGCCAGTGTAAATACATAAACTTGTGTTAAAAGCAATGAATATGACTGATTAATCTTACTTTACAAGGAAAGGCTAGAGCTAAAAAGGTCACCTTGCTGTAATTTGAAATGACAACATGTAATCAACACATCTTCAGAACACAGGAGTGAACTGTACTGTAAATTGAAGGAAATTGGTTGTATGTTTCTTCCATCTCATCTGGGAGCCACGTTATAGTCTTTTGGGAAACACTTTGTTCATATAAATCCTTGTTTTTCTAACCAAAGTAGATGCCCAGTCCTCAGTGATTGATAAGTTGCAGCTACATGGACTTGAAAATAGATGGTCTTAACAGTTATCAAATCAAGTTACAGGAAAATAATGGGATTCCACAAAGGTACGTTCTTATCTTCTTTTTAAAACAATATTAAAGTCTTCAAAATAAATCCCCAATCAACACTTTTCAATGAGTGAAAAAAAAATGTTTACTAGCCATTATACTATTACATTATTTTTCCGATATCAACATATGCCTTCTTTCGAGGTATACAAAATGACATACTGTACACTTTGGCATCACTTATCTTACTATGCCAAAAGGGTGGTAAAAATAATCTGTTACTGTTACATAAGCCTATAAAATATAGTATCTCTTACTGTGCATACGTCTTGTATATAATGTATAACCCTGTTCACTTAATGTCTATGTATTTATAACCATGTATTTGTCATCATAAAGCTATGCCCAGGACATACTTGAAAACGAGAGGTAACTCTCAATGTATTACCTCCTGCTAAAACATTTTTTATAAAAAAATAAAAAAATAAATCTCTTTGACCTATTAGTTTGTCTGATCACAAATATGAAAGTAGGATAAAGTTGTAGAGGGGTATTAGAATGTTATTTGTGGATCTATTTATATTATATACATTACAGGGGACATACATTACAAACCCTGCATTTTAAATAACCATTAAGTAGCCAAAAGCTGTACCACTGTACTACAGTATGTGACTACTGCTCACTATATGAAAGTAGAATCACAGTCCGTATTTATCATTAATACCAAACAATCAGTGAAAGGCAGTTGCAAATGTGCTCTGATTGATACAGAGAAATAAATATCATCTTCATTAGAAAATGTGAGGCACAATTAAAGGTGCAATTTTGATTACATAGTATATATTCAAAACACCAATACTATCGCAGTTTACAACCAATATACAGTATATGATATAAAAATCATTAACTGTTCCCATGACAAGTACAGTATGTGTATACAAATTGAAGAACACAATAATCATAAATGTTGCACACAGTAGAGCATGATGAGTTTTCCCTACTCCGTAAGAGGGTATTTTATTTGTTTAATACTGTAAACTGTGTTTTTCCAGAAATTTACAGTTGCTAAGAAAATTCCATAGTGCATACAGTAGATGCATTAAATGCAGCACACGTCATAACTGTTTATGTGTTTTGCATTTAATAGCCTAGTCCAGGGTTGCACAAACTCTTCTCCCTGCGCCCCCCCCCGGCTTCCTCTCACCCTTTGCTCAGCTCCAGCGTCAAATCACGCCGCAGGGTCATGTGAAGTCGCGTTGACATGTCACTGCAACGTCACGTAACCCATGGCGCCGGATTGCTGGAAAGTTAAGGTAAGTATATTTTCAAAGACCTTGTGCGATCCCTGGTATTTAATTTAAATGCCTTTCGGGGAATAGCGGGGCCTCTGTAACTGCTGCACACCTCCTAAAAAATCTCGCCACCCCCCAGGAAATCTCACGCCCCCCAGTTTGCACACCCCTGGCCTAGTCTATACTATGTTTTATATGGTGTTCTTAAATCTTAGGGCCTCATGCAGAGAGCAGCGCTAACAGGGAAAGTGGCATGTATTGGCGAAATCTGCCTTTAGAAAGGCAGATAATGGCGAGTTTTAAAAAAAGCGCCATTTTTTTTTTCTCAGAATCTCGCCGCGCGGCTGGAGAGAACAGAAATCTCTCCAGTGTTGAAAACGGCCGTATTCAGAGAGCAGCGAATGCCATCTAGTGGCTGTTCGCGGCAAAAAAAACCCCGATTTTTTCCCCACTTGTTTCAACAGCGCTCATATCGCTGGTTGAAACTCTCCATATGCAGAAAGGATTCTAAATGCAGTTTTATGCCCTTTCTGCATATGGAGAAAAAAACTCTCCATTACAGTTACTTTTTATTCCCCTCTCCAATTTCAAATAGCGCTGCTCTCTGCATGAGGCCCTTAGGACATATTGTAAATTGACTCGTTTCTTGTATTAGATCTAGGAGAGTGACTGACATTACTTGAGGTTATTGAAATTTAATTGCAACAAAGTGCATATATGTCAATTAGCATAATTTCATTAATTTGAGGCTAAAAGAATCAATTTTATGTTACGTAGCATAAGTGTATGAAGAAGCTTTGCATCAACTTTGTTCTGCTTATGTCAATGAACAATTTGGGGAGTGGTTATTGTAGGAGATAGTATTGTTAAGTGTAATATTCTAATGAAAATACATTTCCAACATTGCACTTCACGTGGTGGAGCTTTCCTTTATCTTTTCATCAGTTAAATACACCAAGTCGAAGGTGGAATTAATCTCACTCTAGTGATCATTGTCCAGTGTAAAAACCTCAAATAACACACTTTCGAGTGATACTTTAAATGTAAAAAATATTTTTTGCTTTAAGTTATGGAGCAAGGTTTGTCATGTAGATGTATAGCTAATATGATTAATAAATTATGAGATTTTGGATACTTAATATTTTTTCCTTTTTTTTTCCTAACAGTGCTTTGAATTGGGAATGATAAAATCATGAATTCATTTGATTTTTGGAGCCAGCAGAATATGAACAATTGCTTTGACTTTGTGAATAGCTCATGTCCTAAGAGTAACAGATCTCTTCCAAGTTATTTAACTATGTGCTTCGTCATGTTTGGAGCTATAATCCTCACAATTGTGGGAAATCTTGTGGTCATCATTTCAGTCTCTCATTTTAAACAGCTCCACACCCCAACCAACTTCCTCATTTTGTCTTTGGCAATTACAGATTTCCTTCTTGGGCTGCTAGTTATGCCTTACAGTATGGTGAGATCTATCACCTCATGCTGGTATTTTGGAGATATATTCTGTAAAATACACAGTTGCTTCGATATGATGCTGTGTACAACCTCTATATTTCACCTATTCTTTATTTCTGTCGACCGTTACTATGCAGTGTGCCACCCACTTCATTATTTTAGAAAAATAACAACTTCTGTAATAGGGGTATGTTTATTTATTAGCTGGTCCTTTCCCTGTATTTATTCATTTGGTGTTGTTTTATCAAATGTAAACGTTGAAGGAATACAGGATTATGTTGCTTCAGTGTCCTGCATCGGGTCTTGTTCTCTAATCTTTAACAAGCTGTGGGGAGCAATTTCTTCCTTAATAGCTTTCTTTATTCCAGGTGCTCTGATGATAGGGATTTACATTCACATTTTCTCAGTTGCAAGAAAACAAGCCAAGTTAATACATAATCAAACAAAGAGTAGAAGCTCCCAAAAGGGAGAAAGCAAAGCAGCAAAAACATTAAGTATAGTTATGGGAGTGTTTATTTTGTGCTGGCTACCGTTTTTTATTATAGACCCTTTTCTTAATTTCTCAACTTCTGAAGATATATACAATGCTGTTCTGTGGCTGGGCTATATCAATTCCACACTTAACCCCATAATCTATGCTTTGTTTTACCCATGGTTTCGCAAATCATTTGTATTTATCATGACAGGCAATATATTTAATGTAGATTCTTCTTCCTTAAATGTGATACTTAAAGTTTAATTAGATAGATGTTTTGTTGATGCAGTACAATATGTTAGAATAAAACTCTTATCAATTATATATACAAAAGAGCCCCAGCACGCAAATAGATACAATAGACAATTGTCAATTTGAATAAGTCAATAAAGATATACTGTACAGCTCAACCCCGTTATAGCACGATCCGCTATAACGTGGATCCACTTATAACGCGGTTTGAGCATGGACCCCAAATATTTAAAAAATATATATTTTGTTTTTGTACACACACTGCATACACTCAATGCACACTGCACGCTGCACACTGAGCACACTGCACACACTGCACACACTGCACACACTGCACACACTGCACACACTGCACACACTGCACACTGCACACACTCACAGCACCCTAGCTGAGGCTGCTAGGGGAATTGCGAGGGGACATGTAGGGCTGCTGGGGGACGTGTAGGGCTGCCGGCCACCTCTTCCACCCTCCCTCCGATCAGGCGCACGGTGGCCATTTAAAAAAATATATAGAGCGACCCCGGTTATAGCGCGGTAGGATCGGGTGGCCCCCGAGGACCGCACTATAACGGGTTGAGCTGTATTTGGCAAAATGTGTAGCAGCTGTACAATATACCCAAATGCAGGGTCTGGAGATCACATCTCGTGAAACAACAACTGCAATAATGGGGAGGGAAAGGAGTGTTTGGTGGTGAAAAAAGGGGGGTGAAGGATAACAACAATGTGACACAATTTCTTGTCACATTGCTGTTATCCTTCATCCCCTATTTTTCACCCCCAACCACTCCTTTCCCTCCACATTATTGCAGTTGTTGTTTCACAAGATGTGATCTCCAGACCCTGCATTTGGGTATATTGTACAGCTGCTACACATTTTGCCATATATAGTCAAATTGACAATTGTCTATTGTATCTATTTGCATGCTGGTGCCCTTCTGTATATATATCTGATTCTATCGGGGGGTCAAAGGTCCCCCCCTACCGCTGTGCACCAATTTATCTACATTTTATATCTGCACATTTAGTTCTTTGTGGAGTGCTACCTAAGAAAAATACTTTTTTTATAAACTCTTGTCAATGATCAGTAATAGTGTCAAAAGGTAATAATAACTTTATTTCATATGGCACTTTTCTCCCAATGGGACTCAAAGTGCTTCACAATTACAGTATAGTGCACGTTACACAGCATATAGGAATTTCTTTTTTTACAGACACAGTCTGATGAGTTTACAATCTATGATTATGGTGCCTTAGGCACAGGGACAGAAAGTGACTTGCCCAAGGTGACAAGGAGCTGACTCTGGATTTTGATCCTGATTTCTCTGATTCAAACTCATTGTCATTGTTTACACAGTCAGTGTGTTTACTCACTCAGCCACTCCTTCTCTCAGATAGCAACAACTGATATTTTTTTCCCATAATTTGGTAGAAAAGTAAACCAAACAAAATCAATTTTTACAAATCCACAGCTAAGGTGCCCATTCTTATTTATTGCTATTTCAGAATTTTACCACTTATTTAGTTGTTTTTTTCATAATTATTTCGTTTATAGTTTTTTCATAATTTGGTAAAAAATCTAAAACCAAACAAATTAAATTTTTTGCTTCATCCGACCTAAAACACAAAATATTTTTAGAACCAAAAGCCAAAATATAAATGAAACTGCCCACCCCTATTACATACAGTATATTATCAAGAGAGCAACTGCTGCCTACAAAATAGAAGAAGATAAGAAAACAGAGCACTACTTCCAAGCAGATGGATTAGGTCAAGTCAAGTAGAGTAAAAAATAGAAAAAAATGACACATTTATTGGATCTTTAAAAAAGCAACATAATGGGGCAAACAGACACCCACCTATGCGTTTCGAGCTAAGCTCTTTATCAAGGTGATGAAAATAGTACTCACCTTGGGGGGAATAAATACCGGCATTGCGTGTCAAGGTCTCCAATCCCATCCACTTCCTGAAACCATCAGGAGTGACGCAGAAGTTGTGACGTCAACGCGCAATGACAAAATACCAAAATAACAACACTTTATTCACACATATGTTAAACATTGACACTCCGGATGAGAAAGTGCTTGGGTGAAAATAAAAGATTGCAAAACATGATGAAACATAAGTGTATAAATCTTGATGATAAACACTTGTACAAGCAATCCTCTGACAAAACCTGATATCATTTTTTTGTTTTTGAGAAAAAAACGCAACTTGACATTATACAGTAGACTAAGGTGAGAAAGATGTAAACTGTGCTTGTAATGAAAAAAAAAAATATGTGCTTAAATTAAACTGCATTATCCTAAAAGGAGAAAAAGTGATTCAAAGAGCTAGAAAGAATATATATATATATATCTACAAAAGCACAGAAAAAACAGGCACACTCATAGGGTAAAATTGTATAACAATATATTTATGGAGTCAAGGACGCTGCCTTCCTCTCACTCCGGCGTCACGGAAAAACCGGGTGGAGTGTTGTGGAGGTGTACTGCCCAGTTTTATCATATTTTCACTCACTGGCGTGCTACAGCATTTTATTGCTTTGTTGGAAGCATTTATCTCAGCCGTCCACCCGGTTTTTCCTTGGGAACTCTCTCCGGTTGAATTCACTGACGTCACTGAGTTCTCGCGTTACCTGGACCTGAGAACCCACTGTGTGACGCCGGAGTGAGAGGAAGGCAGCGTCCCTCGTGCTCCCCGGGCTCCGGAAGTGTTCACAGAGGCTGCTGCAGTGTATCTACACCGGACATTACACTGAAGTGATCCGTTACCGGGTTCCTGCGTCTGGCTGGCTGAGTTTTACTCAAAAATGCTTTTTATTAAGCTGTGTTTGTGAGTGCATTTTTAAATCCTTGACTCCATAAATATATTGTTATACAATTTTACGCTATGAGTGCGCCTGTTTTTTCTGTGTTTTTGTAGATATCTTCAAGGAAGTGGTGTTCCCTTCATTCGGGCTGCAGAGACACTTTTGGATAGCAATTGGAGCATTTTTTAGGATTTGTATTTTTTATTTATATATATTTTTCTGGACTCTTCATCTGTTATTTTTATTTATATTTTTATTTTATTGCATTGTCTATGTATTATTATTTTTTCCACTTTGTATAGTATAGGTTTTTTTTTTTTATCATTTTTTGTGTATTTATGTAGTGGTTTAGGTTAGCGCCATTTTTTTCCTTCAGTTGTGTTATATATATATATATATATATATATATATATATAGGTAACAGAGCAGATGGCACACAAATACAGATGAAGACAGGTGCTTAGTCCCATATGAAATGAATATAATCAAAGGCTCCTTACCAGGCAGACCAGAGAATCCAGGGAATCCAAAGCAGGCACAGCAAGGAAGAGACAGCACACTTGTTAGCAAAAAGAATTGTATTAGTGAAGCAGGCACAAAACACCAACGTTTCGGTCCTAAAAACAGGACCTTTTTGCTAACAAGTGTGCTGTCTCTTCCTTGCTGTGCCTGCTTTGGATTCCCTGGATTCTCTGGTCTGCCTGGTAAGGAGCCTTTGATTATATATATATATATATATATATATAGCAACTGTAAATATTACTGTATGTTCATTTGCATGTCTTAGACAGGTCTGCAACCCTGTCTTTCCCCATTGTCACCCAGCATACAGCACTTCCACTGCAGCAAGGGATTCTGGGAAATGACATGCAAATGAGCACTCAGTGCCACCTTTTGTCTCAAGCTCGTATTACACAAGCCAATCCTCAAGCCAATGCATGCTGTTTTAAACACAGCTTTTAAACAGAGGCTGGGATGAGATGCAAAGCCATTAGACCTACTCACATACATGTTTCAACCTTGATGGGTATCATCAGTGTGAGGCTGGTATTAATGGCTAGCAGGTTTGAGACTAGACTAGGTAATCACCACTGTCATTAAGGTTATGGTGGGTAAAAAAGTGACAAAAACCCTCCACAGTAAAGCATAAAGCAACTGTAAATATTACTGTATGTTCATTTGCATGTCTTAGACAGGTCTGCAACCCTGTCTTTCCCCATTTTCACCCAGCATACAGCACTTCCACTGCAGCAAGGGATTCTGGGAAATGACATGCAAATGAGCACTCAGTGCCACCTTTTGTCTCAAGCTCGTATTACACAAGCCAATCCCCAAGCCAATGCATGCTGTTTTAAACACAGCTTTTAAACAGAGGCTGGGATGAGATGCAAAGCCATTAGACCTACTCACATACATGTTTCAACCTTGATGGGTATCATCAGTGTGAGGCTGGTATTAATGGCTAGCAGGTTTGAGACTAGACTAGGTAATCACCACTGTCATTAAGGTTATGGTGGGTAAAAAAGTGACAAAAACCCTCCACAGTAAAGCATAAAGCAACTGTAAATATTACTGTATGTTCATTTGCATGTCTTAGACAGGTCTGCAACCCTGTCTTTCCCCATTGTCACCCAGCATACAGCACTTCCACTGCAGCAAGGGATTCTGGGAAATGACATGCAAATGAGCACTCAGTGCCACCTTTTGTCTCAAGCTCGTATTACACAAGCCAATCCTCAAGCCAATGTATGCTGTTTTAAACACAGCTTTTAAACAGAGGCTGGGATGAGATGCAAAGCCATTAGACCTACTCACATACATGTTTCAACCTTGATGGGTATCATCAGTGTGAGGCTGGTATTAATGGCTAGCAGGTTTGAGACTAGACTAGGTAATCACCACTGTCATTAAGGTTATGGTGGGTAAAAAAGTGACAAAAACCCTCCACAGTAAATATATATATATAGGCATATCCCGCATTAACATACGCAATGGGACCGGGGCATGTATGTAAAGTGAAAATGTACTTAAAGTGAAGCACTACCTTTTCCCCACTTATCGATGCATATACTGTACTGCAATCTTCATATACGGGCATAACTGATGTAAATAACACATGTGTAACAGGCTCTATAGTCTCCCCGCTTGCGCATAGCTTCGGTACAGGTAGGGAGCCGGTATTGCTGTTCAGGACATGCTGACTGGCGCATGCGTGAGCTATCGTTTGCCTATTGAGAGAAATGTACTTACTCGCGAGTGTACTTAAAGTGAGTGTCCTTAAACCGGGGTATGCCTGTATACACTATCAATAATAAATAATCAATATAATAAAGTATGATGATGAATTGATTGATAAATGGGTTAATTACTATATAACTATAATAAAAAGGAGAATATGCTGTGAAAACAGAGGCACACCCACATCCCAGGATGAAGGCACTGTATTGACTCACCAGGATACTGCAATCAAATGTGAGTCATTGACTGTTTATTTACACACCATTCACTGCTTATCCACATCCATGCATATATGTCTGGACACTAGTGTGTTGATTCCCTACTGCAGTTCCAGTGGGATCTCTACCAGCTACTCGAGTAATTGTGGAATTGTGATGTTATTATGAAAGTGTTTGCAAGATTTTTATGATACCATAGGGGTTCTCAATCAGAGGACTTTTCTACATGATGAGCTAAACGAGCATTTGTGCCTGAAGTTTTAGAGCAATAGACAGCTTTTTCAATATGTCTACAAAATAGGGCTGTTAAATTGCCTGTTTGATCACTTTTCTTTGCTGATATTTTATATTCTAGAATAAAATATGCAGGTGTCTTATGTATATACAGTACTGTATACAGTAAGGCGGACTCTAAATGATGCTTTCAAGGTAATTTTAAAGTCACACAATCCACTTTTTCAGCTTTATTCAAAGATCACAGTTTTTTTGTTTTTCAGTTACTTTTGCTTTAATGATGAAAATGTAAAGGTATAAAAATAAAGCATTAAAAAGAGACAAGCATAATTGCTAAAACAAAGATAATATTTTTTTTAAATTAAAGTCATAAGTGCTCTAAAGCTCTTAGTTACAAAACAAGGCCAACAATACACTGCAGAGCCATGTAGTGAGTGATGCTATACTGAGGTTATAAAGCATAATTTAACTAAACAATATAATAAGGTAAGGCGCATGATAGAACTGGCATTATATTGCGCTTATAGCGGCAGACAGCAACACTTTCTTGCACCTTTTAAGTTTCAGGAAATTAGGGTTTGTGTTAGGATTACAAGGTGTTTTGATGTTTTCTAAAGCAAATAATGACATAAATTAAATGTTTTGCAATGACTATCTGTAATGCATAAACACACTATCATTATAAAAGTAATGTTATATTAATTTAGTTGTGCATTGCGGTGCAAGGTATCGTATAGTACAATAGGGGAGGTTTTGTGACAAACATTGACATTGTTATGAATAAAGAGTGTACATATAAAACTGCATTCCTATATTTTGTATGTTTTAAAAAATATTTAAAGATTTATTTGGGTCCTTTTCAGTGGCATAGCTAAACATGCTGGTTCAACCGGGCAAAATTGAGTGCAAGCGTGACCGGCGTTTGCCGAGCGGGCCCCCAAGAGCAGAGGCCACCAGGCTTTCCCCGGGCTACAGGAACGTCCCTGGTAATTTTATTAGTGTAACTCATAAAATATGTAATGTTTGTAAATTTCAACTTTCTTTTCATTGTAAAATATTGTACTTGCCACAAATTGAATCTGTTGCCTCCAAGTGTACTCGATGTCCTATTATAAAGAGGCGCATATACAGATGTAGCAGGACTCACCTTACCCAGAGCTGCTGCAAAAAAAGCATATTTCCGTGCCATTGAGGAATGTGAGAGCTGAGGGGGTGTCACAGTTGTGTTTTCATTGGGAAAGTAATGGTTATATCTGTACTTTGGAACTGCCATAAAAAAATTTATTAATGAAAAAGTGCTTGTAAAGAAAAGTGAATTTTACCAAAGAACTGTAAGAAAATAAATAAGCAATCACTCAATTTGTATTTATTTTGTGTATTGCACAGACTTTCAGTAGAATCTTACCTACTGTAAATCCAACCTAACATTATGTTAACACTAACGGTGTATCTTCAAAGGACAATAACATCACATTATGCCATGTTTTCTCCTCTAAAGTGCATAGAGTTAACTACAACAGACGTTAGTGATGACATGCAAACGATATGCAAATTAGACATTTACATAACATAGAAATATTCAGAAACTTGGGGAGCGAAAGTACTAAAAAAAGAGAGATAAGGAAAGACAATAGTGCAATACTAGTTTTTCACAAAGTAGTAGGGTGGGTAATTTGATATACACGTAGTCATAGAGGCATGTAAGTCCATTGTGGCAAACGTTGGGTTAAACCTTTTGACTGCAGGTGTTTTCCCTTTAATTATCCTTATATTTGTATTAAAATGTACTGAATGTAACAGAGCTGCCCTCAATTTAAATCATTATACAAAAAATATATACATTATTTTATGCGGCATTATATAAATAACTAGCTTTTGTGCCCGGCTTCGCCCGGGGAATGTAATATTGAATACATATCACACCCCCCCGCCCCCCCCCCCGCTGCTGGCACATCTCCCCGGTCCACCCCTCCCCCCCCTCCCGCTGCTGGATGTAGTGCGGGATGAGATTTGTGTGTGTTTATGTGTGTATATGTGTGTGTCTCCCCCTACTGCCGGAACAGGTCCCCGGACCCCCTCACCCCCACACTGGCGGCACATCACTCCACGTTGCTGTGGCATGTCCCCTCGCTGCCGGCACATCTCTCTGCCTCCCCCCCCCCCCTGTTGGTACATTTCCCCTCGTTGGTGGCAAATGTTCCCACCCCTCCCCCCCCCCGGTTGGTACATCTCCCTCCGCTGCTGGCACAACATGTCTCCCCCGCCCCGCTGGTACATCTCCCCCCACTAGCTGGCACAACTCCACCCCCGCTGGTACATCCCCCCCCCCGTTGTAACATCCCTCCTACACATCTCACATCACACACACAGAGACACAGAGACACACACAGACCTGATCCAGGCAAGGACACCCCCCTCCCTTAGTAGCCCCCCCCCCACCCCCCGCTCCTGCTCTAACATTTTTGCTGGACAGCCGAGGAAAACTTTGAATGTCCATAATTTGGGTGGTGAGTCACATTGGAAGCTCAAAATAATTACATTATGTTGACCTACAAGTCTGCAGCAGAATGTCCAGTGAAAATTTTGTTGTGCTACGTGGTGCCGTTTCTGAGATTTCGATGCTTCGGACATACAAAGAAACAAACAAACGGCATCCAATTTAGAATTATAATATAGATAAGAACGGTTAATAATAAGGAAATGCATGGTTAAGCAAATTTAGATGTGCGATCTTGTGTTTTTTGCTTTTAATTAGCATATTTCACAGGTGTCTCTCTTTCTCAGATATGTCCACCCCATCTTTTATCTCCCCATGTAGAGTATATGGAGGTAAATAAGTAAAGGGATTGGTTCTATTGCCTAGTAGTTGTTGCAAGTTAGCAGCCAGTCAGTAGCCTCGAGTTTCCATTCATGAAAACCTACTAACTTTTTGTGTATTTAATTACAGACTAAGCTGCTGTTTTTGCTGTCTCTCATCTTCACCTTATGTGCTACTGTTGTTGTATAAACATTTATACCTGTAACCCACCCTTCTCTCTCCTCTTTTCCCTTATCCCCTTTTTTTTTAATGCTGATAATCCATCCACTTCAGCATGAACTCCCTAGCTACAGACTTTTCCCATACCCAGGTCGTCTAAATTTAGCAGTAGCTCATTTTCCTGTACTTCTTCAAACTCTTCCCTATGCTTCATCCTGGGCATGGAAGTGCTGAGTGCGGACTACCAGCAGTTGCTCTTTGATGCAGTCAATAAAAAGCTTGTTGGCCTTACCATTTCTGTGTACAGTACACAGGGGGGGAGAGCCAGTGTTGACGTTCCGGGCCCGGAGAGTCAGGAGACTGTGTGAGGATCGACTTTATACGCAGTATAAGGAGCTCTATTTTTGCCATCTTAAGTTTCAGTCGGCGGATGGCCATCCAGGATGATATTCCAGAAAGGCATTCAGAAACTTTGGTCTGTATAGCAGGTGTAAGGTCAGGGGTTGAAAGGTAAATTTGTGTGTTGTCAGCATAGAGGGGATATTTAAACCCAAAAGATGTGATTAGGTCACCTAGAGAGAGTGTGTAAAAGAAAAGAGAAGGGGTCCCAGAACAGAGCCCTGGGGTACACCCACAGAGAGATCAATAGAGGAGGAGGAGGTGTTAGCAAAAGAGACACTGAAAGTATGATGGGAGAGGTAAGAGGAGATCCAGGAAAGAGCTTTGTTACGAATACCACGAGTATGGAGAATGTGGAGAAGAAGAGGGTGGTCCACGGTGTCAAATGCTGCAGAGAGGTTGAGTAATATGAGCAGAGTGTAATGACCTCTGTCTTTGGCAGCACGGAGGTCGTCAGTTATTTTATTGAGGGCTGTTTCAGTAGAGTGAGCAGTGCGGAAGCCAGATTGTAGAGGGTCTAGAAGAGAATTAATGTTGAGAAAATGTAGTAATCGAGAGAATACAAGACGTTCAAGGAGTTTGGAGGCAAAAGGCAGGAGGGAGACAGGTCGATAGTTAGAAGGACAGGTAGGGTCAAGCTTGCTGTTTTTGAGTAATGGTATAACGGTTGCATGCTTGAAGGAGGATGGAAAGGTACCAGAGTAGAGGGAACAGTTAAAAATCTGTGTGAGCATAGGGATTATAGAAGGAACAAGAGGTTTTAGGAGATGGGAAGAATGGGATCAAGAGGGCAGGTGGTAGACGGAGAAGAGGAGATCAGCAGTGACACATCCTACTCCGAGATACTGTAGCAGAAAAAGAGTCAAGAAAGACAGGAGGACAGTTAGGAAGCGGTGTGGGATGGGAGGAGGCAACAGATGGGATGTTCTGACGTTTGGATTCCACCGTTTCCTTAAAAAAGTCAGCAAAGTCCTGAGGTGAGATGGAGGAAGAAGAGGAGGCAGCCGAGGGTGGTCTGAGTAGAGAGTCAAAGACAGAAAAGAGTCGGCATGGGTTAGACTTGTGTGTGTTGATTAGAGTTGAAAAGTAGGTTTGTTTAGCCTGAGAGAGGGCAGAGTTGAAACAGGACAGCATACATTTGTAGTGAAGGAAGTCTGCGAGGGTATGAGATTTCCTCCAGAGGCGTTCAGAGGAGCGAGTGGAGGAACGCAGCATGCGTGTATGAGAATTTTATCCAGGGTCTGGGGTTAGAAGGGCAAGGACGGCAGAGAGAAAGCGGGGCATGTACAGTAGATCAAGAGAGTATCACATTTTATCTTTGAAAGGCACATACAGTAGTATCTATTGGACCGCTTCCACTTATCTTGAAAAATCCTGTAGCACAGCGGTGCGCAAACTGGGGGGAGTACGGTCTCAAACAAAATGGACTTTAAGCGCACTCAGCAGCAGTCAATGCACAAACACACACACACACACACACACACAAAAATAGCCCTGATCCATGCCCCCCGCTCGTGCTTGCAAAATTATGCAGGACACCCTGTGCTCATGCTTGGAGAGTTGGTGATGTCACTGCTCTCAGCGGCAGCGTGGACGCAGCCTAATTTTGCAAGCGCGAGCTGTTGAAATAAGTATTTAGACATATTTATATTTACATTGTATACCGTTTAATAAAGGGTTTTTTTTTTTTTCATGTGATTGATTACATCAGGCAAGGGAGGCCCGAGAAATTTCATGGATGAAAAGGGGGCTCGGCATAAAAAGTTTGCTCACCACTGCTGTAGCATAACTTCTCTTTTTATTGTCAGATAATCAGCAGTAAGGAACACAAAAATGGTAATAGATGTTTCAGTCGAAATTTGTCACACAGAGCATTTTCTGTATTATATAGAGAGTAAATATTTCTTACATTTTCCTGTAACTCTGGAAGCACGGGGTCCACTGACCTGAAATCAATGCGGTTCAGATCCGGAGACCCCCTGTTACAATACTATGTTATCAAAATAAAATAAAGCAGCTTCATTACTTTAGCAAGTAACTGCTAAGGCAATGAAGGGGTTAAGACAGACTACATGGTTAATTGGGGGTAGGGGGGGTGAGTGAAGGGGGTTGTTGCCCAGAGGTGGGTGGTTAGGCCTACCGGGAAGGTTGTGGGAAGGGTAACCCCTTCATTACCTTAGCAGAAGTAACCACTACAGTAATTAAAGGGTTCACCCCTCCCTATATCCACCCGAGAAGCGTAAGCACCAACCTGAGGGCAACTACACCCTTCACCCATCTCCTCTGCCCCAAATAAACATTACAATACAAACATCAATACAATACATTGAACAATGCCCCCCCCAACCCCTGTCCCGCCCCCAACACATACAGTACAGTAATGGTCAAATCCCTATTATCCATATCTGGATAATAGCTCATTTGCCATTAAAAAATAAATTACCATTGGAATAAAATGAGATTGAAATATCTAGGGATCTTCCTCAGAAAAATCAACCTCTATATAAAAATAATTACCCAGAGCTTTTAACTAAATTAAAACGGGATCTTCTACTCTGGAACAGCCACCAAATCTCCTGGATAGGCCATATTACAGTATATCAGTTAAGATGAATATTCTCCAGAAACTGTTTTATTGTTTCCAGACTGTCCGGTCTCTATTCCGATGAAATATTTAAGGGATTTACAGAATAAAATGATGCAATTTATTTGGGGTAACAAAAGACCAAGATTGCCGAGATCAGTTATGCTTGTACCCAGAGAAAGAGGGGGTCTGGCGGTTCCTGATATCAGGAAATGTTATTTACTGTAGCAGCCCATTTGAAACAAGTGGTTATCTGGCATTCCCAAGAGGGTCAATGCTGATGTCTATAGAAAATAGAATGATTAATTCCTGGGCACTCTCGGCTCTTTAATGGAATAACAAGCCAACCAAAGGCCTTAAACCAGACCTTTTTGACTCTGCAGTAAGAAAATGTTCTATTAATTGATTTTGGCCTTTTGCCAAATCTTATCAGTTAGCCTCAGCTCTTTTGAGATGTACACCTATTTTTGATAACCCGGACTTTGATTTATGGATGATTAACGATATTAGAGATGTGGGAGACATGATTCTAAGAGGTAAATTACTCAATTTTAGTGATTTTTGTCAGAGATACTCCTTCACGGGAGCTGAGATGTTCAGATTTTTGCAAGTTTCTCACTATCTTAGGCAGCTGTCCCCAGGTGGGTCTTTTCCAGTGTGTACGGTATTCGAAGAACTATGTAGAAATAGAAATTATCAGTGGCGTCGTATCTCAACTATCTACCAATTTCTTAGCTCTCGTGAATTTATAGCCCCCTGCAAAACCCCATTATATGTATCTATGGGCCCAGGATTTTCAGGTAGAGGGAGGACTGGCAAACTATCTGGATTAATACAACGAACACATCCCTATGTACAATATCCAAGGAAAATATTTATAACGTGGTATTTGATGCCCCAGAGATTGAGGCAGATCAACCCCGAGACCACGAACCTCTGTTGGAGGGGTTGTGGTGGTGTTGGAAATATGGCCCATATCTGGTGGTTCTGCCCCAAAATACAGAGATTCTGGAGAGTAGTGTAGAATATAGTAGAGAGACTTTTGGGATAAGGATCCCCCTAGACCGTTTATACTGGTTCTGGGTAAACGTTACATCATTTATACGAAAATAAATCTAAAGTATTGTTTCATATTCTGACCATGACTAGACGTGCAATGACCTGGGCCTGGAAAAAGTCTATACCCCCTTCCGGGAGAAAGATTATTTTGAGAATAAATGAGGTGCAATCTATGGAAAGATTAACAGCGTATGTTAGGCATAATTCAAGAAAATTCCAAAAGGTTTGGGAGCCCTGAAACTCTATGGGGAATAGATGAACTCGTTAGTCAATGTGGAGGGAGGGCTGTATTTTTTCCCCTTCAGAGCTGGTAACTTTATATGATATCTGGAGTTGGGATTGTACGGCGTCATTGTATTTTTGTATTTCTGTATGTTTGGATTTTGGTTTCTTTTATGACACTGGTGTTAGTTTGGTGGTACCTCCCCTCCCTTTCTCTATTTCTGTATCCCTTCCCTTATGTTTTTCAAAAACTCAAAATAAAAAATGTTACAAAAAAAAACAAAAAAAAAACATTAATCAGCCATCTTATAGTAAATTAAAGTTGCATTTACCCCTGCCAGGATGAAGACCGTCCTCATCCTCCACTAATTCAGTAAAATAAAAAAAACTAACTACTGGCCTCTAACCCTATAATCACCTTTGCGGTAATTAACCACTATGGTAATTAAGGGGTTAAACCCCTCCCGCTATGCAACCGGGATGCCTAACCACCCTCTATGGGGCAACTTCCCCTACCCCCAATAACCAATTGATTGGCACAGTGGTACACCATGCCCAATGGGCATGGTTTGCCACTATGGCAGTCAATGGGCAAGCTTCAAATAAATCACAGCCCACGTGATCGGGAGATTTAAAAAAGCAGAGGGATACTGGCACCCCATAACAGAGCCTGCAACGCGGGAAGCAGGGTGTCCCCAGACCTGAAATAAATGCATTTCAGCTCAAGAAACCTCCTCCTACAAAATTATGTTATTAAAATAAAATTATACCCACACAATTGCCTGTTAGGGGCATGCAGGATAGAGTGATTGATTCAGTCTATCTCTAACTGTGCGTATATTACAGACAGGTGAATCCAGGAGGGAGCTCCACTATGTTAATCCGATGGTCCATTACAGCCTGCTGTGGACTACAGTATCCGGGATTTTCCTCAAACATTGGCTTAGAACAGGCAGTTGCATCTGTATGGTTCTATCAGAGTGGGGTTCAGATGGCTTTCCCCCGTTCTATAGTAACCACTAGCCTTAAAGAATTGGACATAATATTGTTTTTATCCTGCAACACTTCATATTTTCTAAACATTTTTTTTACATAACATATCATAATTTGCACTACAAAGAAAACCCAAGAAATAGCTATTAATACAACAGGGTGTAAACCAGTATTCAGAACGTCAGTCATTGTGGGACTATATCCCAAAAGGCCCTCCCATCAACAAAATGTTACTTCATTTTCTAATTATTCAATTATTTGTTTGATTTTAATCTGGTCATGTTATACTAAAATGTCACCTTTTTACCTTCTTGTAGTAAAATCCCAAGCATTCCCTCTGTCATACCAATCCATCAACCAGTCAAATAATTGTTTATCCAATCCTAATGGCACATCGTGTTCTGTATAACTGACTAATCCTTTATAAGTAATGTTAACTGATATTTCCTCAATTATAGTCATTTTAAATGTCCATTTAATAGAATTTACATATGAAATAGGCAAGCTATTACAATATGTACCTCGTAATAACCCCACATTATCCTGTTCATCAGCACTGTCAAAAGTAATAATATTATTTTTCCATAAGTTAAAACACATTCTCTGGGTACCTAAATAATACAGTACACATGATCCTGTATTGCATAAGATCCTTATTATTCACACATACTGTAGTAGAATACTTTCAATCACCTCCTGATATGGTCTCCGTTGGCACAAATAGAAATATTAATTTTGTTGACATCCATCTAAATGTACTAAGTGCCATGAAACATGATTCCCTTTTGTAAGCTACACTGGCGACACACTTTATTCGAGCTCGGCTAGTCCCACGAATTCGGGTATACCCGGGTGTATTGAGGTTTGTGACTGTTTTCTGCCCGAGTGCATTGAGGTATTTTCCAGGCAGGGATTGAAGCATTTTATTCCCGCTGGCTGCAATACTGCACAGTATATATATATATACTGCATTACAATTCATGAATTTATGCCATCTGGTAGACACGCGAAGCATTGCAGCCTATTAAATCCTAATCATTATCATTTAACAGATCAGCCGCCCGTCAGCCAGGCATGAACCCAGGCTGGGAAGGCAAACGCAACGGGGCTTGTCAGAGGTGAGGAGCGGCGCATTCCAGGTATCTGCCAGGTACATACTGGGTATTTGCTCGAATAAAGTGTGTCGGTGCAGTAATTATGTTCCAGTTTGATGATAAATACTGCACCTCCTATTGGAATACCTATTGCAATCTGTGGCAGGATGACCTGTAGGCGAGGTCAGACAATAGTCCACACGTGCAGTTTCAGGGTAAGCCAAATGTTGAGTGGTTTTATTTTTCCACAACAGAAATAAACATTTGGGCACACTGTCCCTTTAAGGTAAAACAAAGCTCATTAAAGAACACCTTCTCCACATAGGGAGATCTTGCTAAACACTCCTTATTAAGATGGTTGTCAGCTGTCTCAGCTTACTTCCCGATGTCCAACTATTCTTACTGGGTTAACCTACTGAGTGCTTGATGAGGACTCAGATGTATGTTTCCCAGGCATAATTATCAGTACCTGACTTCACCCTGTCACACAATCCATATATCATCTTCTCTTCACCTTGCCATGGTATCATGGAGTGTATAACATACCTGTATTGGCCCGGATACATCAAGCCGTGAAAAACTGACACATTTATCTAGTTTAATAAAAAATGTTTTAGTATGTTCGTTCATATCATTAGTATATAAAGCCTTCATTTCGTCATACACGTTGTCAGTGCTGTTGGGAGGTAGAGAGAACAAATTGGCTGCAGGGATTTGGTGGTTTGATTGATTTATATGATATCTGATTGAGTTGTCCTGGTATATTTGTTGTATTCTTTTCTTCCAGGTGAGGGGAGCGCAGATGGTTCACAGCATATGTGGAAAATAAAATTAAAAGAACATAGTGCGACCAGTATGGTGAAGTGTCTTAATTAATAGAAGGTGATAATAATCCACTCACATATTCTTCTTTGAATTAAAGCATGTTAGATAAACATACAGTACCCTCTCTAACGGGAGATGTTTGGGAACAGGATATTAGGAAATCAATGGCGATCTTCTCAATATATAATATATCCACTTTTGTATTCTGAATCACAGTATGTTGTAATCATAGTACACTCACATTTTGTACATAAGAACCAAACACTGTATGAGTGCTGAGGATTTCGTCCAGCGTCACTATCGCCGGCGTGCATCTCTCCTTCCAAGACCCTCCATCACTTCCTGTGACGACTCGTCTCTGGGTGGGACTGGGGAAGGATGCGCTAGTACTGTAGCCTGGACTCCTCTGCACTGCTCGGACTGGATACGGACAAGATTCAATGCGTTTCGCTGATTTGCTTCTTCAGGAGTCTAATTCTGTCTGTCTATCATCAGATATATATAGAAGATTTGCTAAAGTGCTTAATTGCCAATCTCCACAAGATATAAATGTATAGTTGACTTCCTCAAGATACTCTAAGATGACTAGTCTGGCATTCGTATATACAATATACAATTACACTTCAAAACTGATACATGTAACATACTTTAAAAATGTAGCTCTTACATAGCAATATCCCAAATATGACTCTACTGTATGTATCTATTATTACCATTCATATACACAATAGTGAGCAATCTAACTGCATGATATTAGAATTAAGTGAAATACCAATTTAATATAAATGATTGTCTAAAATGATAACAAATGTTTTTAATAATCAAAATAAAATACTAAACAAGAGGAAATTACTAAAATAAGGGAAAATATGAGAGAGAACATAGAATTAATACAATTTCGCTAACAGTCATAACATACTGTATGCAGCCCCTGCCGAAGCCGAAGCAGAGAAACGCGTAGGGCAGGCATTTTTAGGACCAGTGGAGAGACAAGCCGAGAGATTGATTCCCCACCACGGAGCCAAGGCAGTGTATCCTTAACTTCAGAGACAGAATCTCGCGAGAGCCGGGCCACGTGATGCGGAAGTAACCGTCTAAGTGAACTGTGCTGGTAACCGGCGTCCTCTGATAACCGAGTGTGAGAGACTCGCTACTACTCTCAACAGCTTATATTTTAACTCACAGAATGTACAATCTGCAATACAGATACACCGCGATTGCTGTTGGGACACCGTGTAATCAACGATCCTGAAGAAAGAAAGACCACAGACAGAAACATACAAGTTTTGAAAGCAGCGTTCCTGAATCCCTGAGTGGATTAAAGGCTGTTATTTGCTTTATTAAGTGTAAGTGCATATCTTACCAATTAATCATCTGAATTGTATAGATATACTGCCCTATGATGTTCTTCTTCTTTTCTCCTTTTTTTCTCTTTCCCTGTTGATTTGCGCCTAGGTCAATCTTTCCTGTACAATTTCCAGGCGGCAATTGTGGAGCCGTGGACCTAAGTGGCAGCAGTCTGTAGGGTTAGTTGATTTTAAGGGTTTTGGCTGTGTGGTTTTTATTAACAATTTGTTGAGAGTTGCGCTGTTTGTATCTTGTTTTTATATATATATATATATATATATTTTTTTTTTAAGTTAATAAAGATATGATCTGATGGGTTTATTAATCTGCAATGGTAACGATGCATCCAAAATGACTACAGGCATACCCCGCATTAACGTACGCAATGGGACCGGAGCATGTATGTAAAGCGAAAATGTACTTAAAGTGAAGCACTACCTTTTTTCCACTTATTGATGAATGTACTGTACTGCAATTGTCATATACGTGCATAACTGATGTAAATAACACATTTGTAACAGGCTCTATAGTCTCCCCACTTGCTCAAAGCTTCGGTACAAGTAGGGAGCCGATATTGCTGTTCAGGACGTGCTGACAGGCGCATGCGTGAACTGCCGTTTGCCTATTGGGCGACATGTACTTACTCGCGAGTGTACTTAAAGTGAGTGTCCTTAAAGCGGGGTATGCCTGTATACTAGAAAGCTCCAATGTCAATGTCCATATTTAAACCTATGGGGGACAGTCTGTCCATTTTATAAATCAAATAGGTTTCACGTTTAGCTAATGTATTGAGTCTGTTACCCCCTCCAATTAATGGGTATATGATCAATACACTTATATTTTAGGTATTTGGGGTGCGACTGATGTTTAAGTTTGAAATTATTGGACACTTGATGTGTAACAAAACCATTCCTTATATTTCCCAAATGCTCTAAAATTCTAACTCGTATGCGTCTGGTAGCCCTCCCAATGTATTGGCCACATGGGTACTCCAGTACATATATAACAAATGTGGTTTTACAGTGATGTAACTTTCTATTGTAAATATCTCCGCTGTTCTATTGGATTTGAAATTAATGTATATATTAATTTCTCTTGGTCTCTATGGACACATGCCTTGGACATTATGCACCCATAAAAACCTTTTGGTTTGTCCATACAAGTGTTCACAAGTTTATAATATTTGTTGTATGTCTGTGTGGGTGCTTGTGTGAATATTATTCTGTCATGTAGAATTTGTTTGTCTTGTGTGTTCATATTTATTGCGTGCTTCTGTACTGTGTACTGTCAGTATGAAAGATGGAGGATAGTGGACTGACTACTGAGAGTGAAGTGAGTAGTGCGGGTGTGAAGCCGAATGAGGAGCACAAGAGTGCTGGGGGATGAGTGGAGTGATGTGGGTGGAGGAGTGAGGCGCTCAGGAGTGGTGGGGGTTGAGAGAAGTGATGTGGTGTGGTTGAGGTGAAAGGAGTGGTGGCTGGAGGAGGAGTGAGGAGTGCAGGAGTGGTGGGGGTGAAAAGAGTGATGGCTGGAGGAGTGAGGAGTGCGGAGTGCAGGAGTGGTGGGGTGAGGGGAGTGGGGTGGCTTGAGGAGTGAGGAGCACAGGAGTGGCGGGCATGAGAGGAGTGATACGGTGCAGAGGAGTGAAGAGTGTGGGGGTGGGAGGAGTGGTAGCTGGAGCAGGATTGAGGAGTGGGAATGAGAGGAGTGGTGGATGGAGGAGCTACATAATTTTAAGACCTGCTAAGGAACAGATGATTGTTATTATGTCCTGGTATGTAAAACCATAGAATTCAAAGAGGGTGTACTTTCTTTTTCACACAACTGTGTATATATATATATATAGGACAAACAAAGAAAAAAAGCAGCGCCTCTTGAAATGTATAAGTGAATAAAAATCTAGAAAAATCTAAGTGCTAGTGATGACTCAAATGAATGATTACAAATAATAAAAAAAAATATATAAAAATGAATAATAAATAATAAACTGCTCTAATAATGTGATAGCAAATAGACTAACTGAATGCCTGTGCACAATTACAAGGGAAAACCAAAAACAAAAACAAGGAATATCATAACAGTCAAAATCAATTACATATAAAAATACATATACAAAAACACATACGAGCAAAAAGAGGGTAAAAACCAGTCCTCAAAGTGATAGTCCAATGATGAAAAATGGAGGTTGGTGCAAGGGGTCTCCGGCTGCTCTCAGAATGGACAAACCACGTCCATAGGAATCTACAGAGAAGAAAGAGGAGAGAGCGCACGCCCCATAGTGTAAAACTGTATATTTATTGAGGGGAAGGGGAGGAAAGGGGGTAAGAAATGCACTCACAAAGGTACAGATTAAAATAGCATTATGTGATAATAATCACCACCATCCGGTTGCTGCGCTCCGTCCTGGGGGAACCCCCGACCACAAACAGGATAGGCCACAGTCCCAGCAGATGTCCAGGGCAAGTGGATGGTGCAATATTGTTGTCCAAAGATCATGGAAAGTAGCTCTTTGCTTACAAGCCTCTATGGTGCCAGCGCTTGGATCGGTTCACTTCCGCGCTCCCTGATGACGTAATGTCACTGCGTCCAACATGATGACGCTCCCTGACGTGTTTCGTCACTCTCGGGTGACTTTCTCAAAGGGTAGTGGGGAGGAGTAACACGGCCATGATATATATACACATACTAATTGTTCCGTGGACCGCCCCTACACAGCTAAAGGTGCTTAATGTAATCAGAGCTAATAGAACTACAAATAAACACATTAAAATTGGCCAAATTATATTGGAGGAGACTGAAAGAAATAACAACCCATATAACTCATGCCACAACACTGAAATTGATATATAAAAGACTACATGATAAAAACCATATATAGAGTTGGCCCATACAATACAATGTAAAATCATATTAACATTAAAAGATATCATATATACAGCAGTATTTTTTGTATTGAAGATCAGAAAATATCATAATAGTTAATATCATATAATACAACAATAATTTAAAATAGAATAAAAGAGAATATTAGAGAATATTGTCAACATTAAATATGTAATATAGATCTATGTCTAATCTAAATTGACACATAGTAAAGAGTGAAGAATATGCCACGAATAAAGCGAGACATTACAGATTGAAATGATGCATAGGACGGAGCCCAGCAACCGGATGGTGGTGATTATTATCACATAATGCTATTTTAATCTGTACCTTTGTGAGTGCATTTCTTACCCCCTTTCCTCCCCTTCCCCTCAATAAATATACAGTTTTACACTATGGGGCGTGCGCTCTCTCCTCTTTCTTTTCTATATATATATATATATATATATATACACACACACATATATTATATATATATATATATATATATATATATATATATTCATACAAGATGTGGTGGGTTCTGGATTTGAGCTTGTAGGGACGGTGAGTTCATTATGCAGAGAATGAGTAGCATCTTTGTGGTCATTTTATTAGTGTTTGAAATTGAATCCACCAGGTTCAGTTTTCACCCATGTGAGTTTCTTGGGTATTTATTAAAAAATTAAGCTGCGACATTATACCTAAATTTATATAAATGAATGAACAGGGTTTTTCCAATCACCCACATCCAATTATCTAATTCCAAAGTGAACGTATTGTATTAATCTCTAAGTTGTGTACCTAAATACCATTTTATATCATATACGTGTTTATTTGTCAAGAAATTTCCAATTTTCTTCTGCCTGTTCAAATATGATTGGGCTATTAATCCTTGAATATTACTTTAAATCATTTTCTATAGCTGTGAGGGTAATTTTAACTTTTTGTATGCAGAAATCTAATATAACCCCTCTTATTTTGCCTCAGACTGATACCTGCTGCAGAGGTGGGGTCCTCCCGTGCTAGGTGAAGTGCCACACGTTAGGTCAGACAACAAGAAACAGACTACAGTAATGTTTATAATATAACCTTATTTATAAAGTAGTTATCAATGAACAGTATGGTAACATGTGATCCTTAACTAAGGATAACTACATACATTTAGATAACACATCAACATAACATGCCCCCTGAATGCTGCATGGGTGTAAGTCAGTGTCTGGTGCTGCGGCCACCCAATCATGAGTATCAAGGACTGGTATGATGGTATGGACACACCGTTGGAGCTCGTTAATATTGATAAGTGTGCTTCGGTACCACTTCAGAAGAACTTGACCAGGCATAGGAGCGCGAATGAAGGAGGGGAAATACAGGAGAAGACAGGAGAGGCACGGCAGAGAAAGCCGACACCAGACAATGTAAAAACAAAATGCTAAGTCCTAGTGCTGAATGCAGCACCACAGAATAGGGATGTTTGTTTGTGCTCTTCTCATTTCCACAGTCTCTCTCTCTCCTGCTCTCCATGCCTCCTCTGATACTGGGGATTTATCATCAGAAGAGCCGGAGCCAGAAGCAGACAGGGGCTGCTCTGATCTGACATTAATCCCTTCAGACAGTACACCAGAGGAGGTAGGGACACTCCTACCCATCTCATTCGCCTCCCTCCTTATATTACCCACTCCTTCACCATGTCCCCACTTTCCCCATGTCACACACCCTCTCCATGTCCCTCTTATCCTCCTCCATGTAACTCATACTCTCCCATGTCATTAATTCTCTTCTCCCCTATGTCATCCCCTCTTCTCCCCCATGTCACCAACTTCCCCCCATGGCACCGACTCCCTATAACATCCACTCCACCCCTTGTGACCCACTCCCCTCCCTATGTCACTCTCTCCCCCAAGTCACCTCTCTATCAGATGAATAAGTCCGATGGTGTGCTACAATACTCACCTGAGAGAGTCTGTGATATCATAGTAGCTTGCTGTATTCAGCACATTATAGCAGTCACTCATCACATTTCAGATGGAATACTGTAGATCCCGAGCTTAACCCTGACCCTTACCTTGTGCCTGCTGAACCACAGGAGATCACTCAGGTCGGGATGATTATTATTTCAGAATACTTTACAAGCAAGTGTATAACATATACAGTATATGATTACATTTATAACATATTCCATATATGAATGCATTATAGAACTATGCATTACTTTGTCACCTATGACCCAAAAGGATTAACTGTGTGCAAATGATTTTTACGTGGTGGTATTCCTGAATACACCTAATAACTAATAATTTCTGGGTAAATAGACAAGTAATGTCGTAATACATTTTTAGAGAAAGTAAAATCCCCAAAATATATATTTAGTATTTACAATGTGAAATAAAAGTAGTTTACAAAGTAAAAAAAACAGCAATGAAAAAGTATTACACATTTTTCTTTATTAATCAGTTGAAGTTATTAAGCTAAACAAATAATATAAATGTTATGACCAGAAAATGTTGTTTATATCAGAGGAAATTTGACATGTCTAAGCCTAAACTCGCATTGTAAAGAGATGCATAAATAATAATTCTTTATCTATTTCGAGTTCTTTATTATTATAGCCCTTCTGTTCTCTTTTTAGAGACTTATTTATTAAGCCCCAGAAAAAAATTCCTCCCATTCAAGTCAATGGGGGGTTTTGTTTTCTTGGTTTATTGAATAATCTCCTTTGAACTTGTTCATATACTGTAAAACTTTTAATGTATCCATTGCAACTAAATGCTGTGGTGTATATATACAATCTTCACTAATTTCTTTAGTTATAAGTCAGTAAACGGTTGTATATAAAGAGAGATTGATTATCCAGACTTATTCTTGTGGATGTTGTGCTTGTCTAATAATACTATATAAAAAAATATTATTGTAATCTTAGCTATTGCTATATTTATTGAATTATTCTTATTTGGCACTGATGACAGGTGATAGGATATGACATTATATATGCCAGGTTACAGAACCGCACCAAATGTCTCTGTATAGGCATATTAATGTACTGTGCCCTCAATCTCCCACTGTTCTTTCTCCCCATTCATATGTAGGTATATATATATCCCTTTTGCCACCACACTAGCAATCTGAGTCTTCCTTTTCTCCAAATGTTGTTCTCATTGTAATCTCTTGATATTTATTACTCTTTACAATGAAAATAAAGGAAACATTTACAGTCGTGTGATAAGAAGAGCATTCATTAATACACGTCAATAGCTTTACCCGGTACAATACTATAAATAGAAACCACGGTTTCCAAAACAAAACACTGAAATCTACTTTCTGATGAGTCATATGACATCGGGGTTTGCAGTTCTTAGTAACAAATTCAATCCCAGCCAAAATGTCTTTGAGGAATTATTCATAAAATAACATGGTTCTTGAAGAATCTAGATGAAAAACTTTACCAAATAGGATCATTCTAAGTGCTCTACGGAACCATGTGTAAAAAAAGGCGTAAACCATTGGGTTAAAAGTAGAATTCATATATCCAATCCATACAAATGCATCAATAACGATTGGCGGGATGGCATAGTTCATAAATGCATCAGTAGCTGTGCAAAAAAAGAATGGGGACCAACACATTAGGAATACTCCCATTACTATACTTAATGTTTTTGCTGCTTTTCTTTCTTTGCTTCGTGAAACATGTTGCTGTTCGCCAAGACCAATCTGGAACTGGATCTGGTTGGCCACATCTTTAATTGATCTTGCTTGTCTTCTGGCTATTATGTATATTTTCCCATAAACACAGAGCATAACAAATCCAGGGATATAGAAAGATACCATAGAGGCCACTACACCTGAGGTTGCACTAAAAAAGACAACACATCCTCCAAAACAACTGACTTGATTATAAAAATAGTTTTCTGAGCCTTTAATATTCAGCTCCAAAAAGATCATACCAAAGCCAAAAACAGCAGGTACCATCCAACTCGTGAAGATCATTAGAAGTATGACAAATACGTTTATTCTTGTTTTGTATCTTAAAGGATCACACACTGCATAGTATCTGTCCACAGAAATGAAGGAGAGGTGGAAAATGGATGCTGTGCTAAGCATAATATCTATACTTGTATGGATTTTGCAAAACAGTTCCCCAAAATGCCAGCAGTTCTCCACGGATCTCACCATGCTATATGGCATAACAAGGCTTCCTAGTAGAAAGTCCACAGTGGCCATGGAGAGGATTAGGTAATTTGTTGGGGTGTGAAGTTGCTTAAAGTGAGCAATGGAGATGATGACAGCAAGATTACCAGCCAAAGTGGTTACGATTGTGCTTGCCATGAAAACATACATTGGAATCTTTATGCTATTCGACCACCCATTCTTTTCACATGATCTGTTCATGGATTCATAACAGTATTGTACCTGCATTGTTCCTGAGACTTGTGTTATTGAGCATCTATTGTGGCCTGGGTACCTCGGTTGTGCAAGTTACATTTATAGTAGTCGGCATTTGGTGATTTTCTCTTTTCCATGAATGTTACCCAGTCTGGAAAACTGCATGAAGTAAAAAAAAAATATTAGATAAAATATGTTTAATTAGTCTTTCCTCAGAAAACATTGAATGTTTTTCCAGAGATTCACGTGTTAAAATAACTATTCAGCTTAAAGTAGCAATCCAAGCAGCTTAAAAAAATAAAAATAATTTTTTTAATATACAGATGCAGCGGCTGTTATTCTAACAAATCTCGGCGCCGTTTTCGTGTGCGCTGCTATACTCCACACGGCATTAACGCTGCCAATTGCCCCAGGCACACGTGTTTATCGCGGTTACTTTGTTTGAATTTCATGGATTGTGTGCAATTAAATGCAATGAAATGAATTAATAGTAATGTGTACAGTACTGTGCTACTGTGCTACTGTGTCAATTGCTGGTGTTTAAAAGCCAGAACACTAAAATGCCATTTTCTGCACTCGCGTCTTAAGGCGGTACAGTTGGAAGCAATCCCGCGCCATGACATGGGTATTCTGAGGTGGACACTGCGTGAAGTGTTTCAAAAACGGCCGCTGCATCTGTATGCAACATTTGATTAGCTTTACTGAAAAATAATTACTTAAGCTGCCAATCAATTTGTTCTCCTTTGATCTATCAGACTAATCCTGTGTAACGGTGTTTCCCCCAACTTCTGGGAGATTCCCCTGTTACCAGGTGTGTAGTGCTGAGTACCTGTTGGCTTACAGAAGTTCCGAAGAGGCTTTTGGGGTAATAGCTGGTTCTTTCTCACTCTTGGTTCAGCGCTTTAATCCCCTCCAGGCTCCAGGAGTGCCAGAGGCAATCCCTGCAGGAGAACACTCAGATACTCTCCTTGATAGACTGCACTCAGAGGCAGGAGTATATTTCATAACAGGAACAGTCTTTATTGGTCAGCAGCACCAAACAGCATACACTGCATGCTCTGCATAAACTTTGTTCCCAGCCTCGTGATGGTCCCTGGACTCAAACCCCAGGCATGGGCCCCAAAGGTCGGTCTTTGCTCTTCACATATCCCTGATGGAGGTAAGGGAGGGGATAGAAGGTGGCCAGTGCCCTGTACATACTCTTACGTAGGACCAGTCTCTCTCAGGGGAGAGCCAACTCTGCTAAATTTAGAAAATGCAGCCCCTTAAGTACCTAGGGGGAGGGTCCAATGTCTGAGCCCAGGGTTGGACAGAACACAGGCCTTCTCCACCCCACCCCTATCACACAAGGGAGTTGCTCATTGCTGGTGAAAACGTGGATTGGGCCTAACACTGCCTGCACTGTACCAGGACTTACATGTTAGGCAGGGCAGGGTAGTAGCCAAAACCAGACATGGCTACACTCTCCCTCTGGTGGAAAAACCAATGTGCCCACTTGGAACCGAATTTACATGTATCATCCTTCAGCTTGGAACACCTGGACAAATACATAACAATTGTCTGGGCATTTAACACAGTAAGACAATATACAATTGGTCGCATACCCTCTTATAACATTGATGAGGCCCAGATCCCTCCCAACATGGAGAACATTTTACCCCATCACTAATAATGAGAAGGGTTAGGCTTTTTAACCAGCTTGGCTGTATGATCAGGGACAGTGACCGAATACACCTTCTTCAGAGCTCGTTCAGACAGGTACTCTACCCTATCTAAGTAGATACCCCTGCCTATCCGCCATATCCCCATTAAGTAACTGACCCGGCCTTCAGTGTAGAAGATGGAGTAATGATAGTTAGAGGTCAGATAGGTTCATATAGCATCCTCCATCCAACTCGCCCTATTAGCCTCTATCTCCCGCATGATGGGCTCTGGGACATTGGGAAAATCAAACCCATGGGACTGCCTAAATCATGTTACTATCAACCGGTCAGCCCGGCTGAGCTTGGTCGGTTTTCGGCCGCAGGCCTGGCCTCGGAGTACTCAGAATAAGGGCACCTGTGAGGGTTGATCGTAAAAATATATAACTAAGCCTGTGGGTAGTATGGCCACCAACTTGATATCTTGCTCTCGTCTCCTAATAGCCTCGGCAGTCTCCTCTGCGGAGAACTCCCCCTCTTCCCACCAATGATCAACTATGTCCCAACTAAATAGCAGGAACCTGGTCCGGTTCATATAAGGGACATAACCCTAGAACATTGGGTCCCACCATGGCAATACCTTCCCTACAGGTACAGCCTTCGCTGATAAATCAGACTCTGAGGTCTCAGAGGTCACCCTATATGATACCCCCAATGTCCCGGATTTAATGGAGGTGTTTGATTTCCCCCAAAGGAAATTAAACTTTCGGCCATCACTACCCCATCGAAATAGTCCTCAAAATACACCCAGTCTCTCCATTCCTGAGAGGGTTTAAGGGACTTCCTTGTTGCCCTGGGACCGGGTAGTAATAGTCTTAGGCACAGCAACAGATCATGGAAGATCATGGGTAATACTGTCCAAGGCCTTAGGCTTTTCAGTGTTTCTGCGTAAGTCAATGGTTTTAGGCCTACCCCGGCCTGTTACAGTCTGTGTCTGTGGGTGTCATGGTCCATAGGTACCTTGCAGTTACGGCCCTTGACTTTGTCGTAGTACCACTGTAGACTGGAATCAGATAGGGCTGTACTCACCGGAGCGGGCACGGTAGCATCCTTCTCCACCCCGGCGGTCGCCTCAATGATGACGCCATCTTCCGGTTGCGCCAGACTAGCGTTGATGTCTTCCGGTTGCACCGGAAGGGTGTTGCCATTCTCCATGTTGGAAGAACCACCGGCCATTACCTCTTCACCGGATGCCTCCGTTGGAGCCTAGGAAGGAGATGGATCATCCTCACTGTTCCGTTGGTTCCTGGTAGTAGCGTGGCCTCCTCGATCGGAAGCAGGTACATCCACTACCGTCTCGCTGGGAGCCTCCACGTGCACCGCACTCCTCAACTGCTTGGGGCACACTGTCACTAAGCTGTGATGTCACCTGAACCGGACTCCGCTGCTGCTCGGCTTTGAAGGTGGGTGGTTCCGCCACAACCTTGCTGGCATGATGATCCGGCTGGGGCATCCCCATGGATCTCCATCCGCTGCTGTCATCATCAGATGAAGCTAGGGACACGTCCGCATGGGAAAGGCCCTGGGACACTTTGCAGTCGCTGGTGGCGATCAGCAGGCAGCTGTCCTGTGCCACCAGTGGAAGAGTCCCAGCCTCTCCCTGGGCAGTCACCTTTCCCGGTAAGTCTTTCTTGTCTTTCTTGTGTTCCGAATCTGGAACAGGGATACATGGGCCCCCGGAGCAACCGCTCCCGATGTCTCAGCCAGGTCGCACTTCTCCGTAGGAAGGGTGCATTCTTTCTCTTCGTTGTGTAGATAAAGGTAAAAGACAGGCGCTACTAGTCAGATGAAACCAATAAAAAGTAAATGGAAAAGGGATTGGGAGAAATGGGTGACCCAACCCCTTGCTCAAACCTCACTGGTGGGACCTGTTTCACGGGTTCCAAGGATTAAGTATTGCTCAAAACATCCAGGGGGAGCATAGGGGAAGATAAGAGAACAAAATATACATATAAGTGCAGACGTTATGTGATTAAATGAGTATTTCAGCAGTGTCTTGGCTCGTATGGCTATTCTACTCACAGGAGCAAGGTATATTCAAATCAGTTGGCAAATTGGGTTGCCACCCTTGAAGATGTCTGTGATCTGTGCCCCCCTGGCGATACTCCGTCAGCGGTATGTGTATAGAGAGAGGGAAAGACTACATAGTGCGATCAGTATGAAAAATGTTTATATATAGAAAACACAATAAAAATGCGCACTTACAATTTGCACAAAGATAAAAAGCATGTATCACATAATGTGAATGGAGGATGTCCCGAAATAGCTCACCGCCTCCTTCAGGTCAGTCTGCTGGCTTCCGCGGCTCTGTGTCCTGGACCGGAGCTTCCTTCTGCGCGCCCGTCTGCAAGGTGTGACGTCACTGCAGTCAGAGCTGGTTTCTACGGATCCTCTCCAAGACCAAAACTGGTCCGCAGGTAAACTCTACGCGTTTCGCCCAGCTACCAAACTGTTTCTCGGCTTCGTCAGGAGTGTGTTGTGTGTTCTAGTGGTGGCTATTTATACATGTTGTTCAATTAAAAAAAACGACTCAGTTTATTCAAAAATTCAATCAATTAGTCTAGATTGCACAAGGGAGTAGGTGTTGGAATCAGTGTTAATCCAATGAACCTGGGTACATAGGTGGCAATAGGATTTGGGGGATTATATTCTATTCATATCATGTATTGTGTTTAACAAATTCTAATGGGTATCAACAACAATTCAGCCCTTAATGGGTTTTATGATATGTCACCTGGCAAATGCTCATATTTCTAATATATGACAATGGATATTGAAGTGTGTATAGCAAATACACATTAGGTATAACCATAATACAAATCGAGGAGAAAATAGGGATATATATTACAATAGATGCTAATAATGACCCTCTAATTTAAAGGGAATTATTGACAAGTTAATACATTCAGAAATTCTGTGTGTGATTTAACAAGAGTGGTGGCATTACATCTTATCTGTGTTAGATTTTTAGTCACAGGTCAAAAGGAGACTAATGAGGCTTTAATTCAAAAGGTGTCATGGTTCATCAAAAAAGGCAAAAATTGAAGACAACAATTTTGAGGACACTCTATGACACATTACAGGGTGCTTGACCCATAATATTAAGGGTGGGAATAATGGTACTATAATTCCTAATCACACATAGAAAAATAGAAAAATATTTGTACTGCAGTGATCAAGAAGATGGCGTGAGGGTGATCTAATAAGCAAAAGACTATAGTGACATATCATTTACAGTAAATGGTGCATATAAAGTGAATATCAATGGACATAGCTGATATGCAAAGACATATTTATACATAAAGGTATCCGAGACAGAAAGCCATTCTTGGAGGTAGATCTGAAACGAAAAGCAGGTGAGAGCAACAAGAGAGCAGAGGCGAGAATTAACTCCTACAGAAACTAATATACATATTGATATTTAATTCAAAAAAGGGGTGATGTCTATCTCAGCGTTTAATCCTCTAGGGGCTAGTGTTTTGAGACGGTGAATCCAAAAAGTTTCCCGTTTCAGAAGTTCTAAACCCCTATCACCTCCCCTCCAATGAGGTAATACATGTTCAATGGCTTTAAAGGTTAAGCCTGTCGGTTCCCCACCATGAAATTCAGTGAAATGATTGGGGATACTGTGGTTGGTTAATTTCCTTCTAATGCCACTAAGGTGCTCTATGATTCTAGTTCTTATAGGCCTGATTGTTTTGCCAATATATTGTAGCTTGCATGAACATTCTATCATGTAAACTACATGATCTGTTCTGCAAGTCATAGAGGTGTTAATATTAAAGACTTCACCCGTGACATTAGAATGGAACTTGGTATGTTCAGATGATTTAAACTGGCATGCCCTACAGGTGGAACAGCCATGAAAACCTTTCTTGTTCAACCATACATTATCCTTAGATTTGTTGTCCCTGAGTGCACTGGGGGCTAGTTTGTTCTTAAGGTTGCTTGCTTTGGTGAAGATTACATTGGGCTTCTCTGGAATGTTAGGGCCCAAAATGGGATCATTTTTGAGAATCTCCCAGTGTTTTGTAATAATCTTTCTTACTTCCCCGGCATCTCTACTGTATCCTGTCAGGAATGCATAGTCAAATTTGTTGTTTCTAGCTGTGTCTTTTTGTTTGGGTATCAGTAAATCGCCTCTATGAACTCTCTCAGCCTTCTTCCTAGCTAATTCTATTTTCTCCTCAGAATATTGTTTCTCCAGAAATCTGTCCTTTATTTTTTCTGATTGAGTATGGTATTGTTCAATGTCTGTACAATTTCTTCTGATTCTGGTAAATTGATTGGATGGGACATTGTCCATCCATCTTGGTAAATGGCAGCTGTCTCTTCTAATAAAATTGTTTTTGTCTATGAAATATGTCTTTGTTTTTATTGCTCCATTTTCAATATATATATTCAAATCTAAGAAATTAATTTGTTGGTGACTCCATTCACTCGTGAATTTTAAGTTGTAAGTATTGACATTCATATTGTCAATAAATTTTAACAAAGTGTCTTCACCCCCTCTCCAAACAAAAATAATATCATCTATGTAGCGGCGATAGAGGACAAGATTCGCACCAAGCTCACCCTCCTTCAAGATGTTATGTTTTTCCCAATCTGAAACAAACAGATTGGCGTAGCTTGGTGCGAATCTCGTCCCCATCGCCGTCCCACATTTCTGTAAATAAAAGGTGTGTGCATACCAAAAATAGTTGTGCTCTAATATGAATTTTATACTATCGATCATAAAATCAATTTGTGATTCTGGTAAGCTGCCATCTTCCTGTAGAACATTCCTCACTGCTTCACATCCCTGTGTGTGTTCGATGATGGTGTAAAGCGAAGCAACGTCGCAAGTTGCTAGTATGTAATGATTTTCCCATTTTATCCCACTGAGGAGATTGAGTATGTCAACTGTGTCCTTCAGATAGGCCCTTTGTTTAACTACATAAGGTTGCAATATGGTGTCTATGTAAAGGGAGAGGTTAGCAGTAAGTGAGTCAATCCCCGAGACTATAGGTCTTCCTGGGGGATTGACTACACTTTTATGGATCTTAGGTAGGAAGTAGAAGACCGGCATGATAGAATGTTCATGCAAGCTACAATATATTGGCAAAACAATCAGGCCTATAAGAACTAGAATCATAGAGCACCTTAGTGGCATTAGAAGGAAATTAACCAACCACAGTATCCCCAATCATTTCACTGAATTTCATGGTGGGGAACTGACAGGCTTAACCTTTAAAGCCATTGAACATGTATTACCTCATTGGAGGGGAGGTGATAGGGGTTTAGAACTTCTGAAACGGGAAACTTTTTGGATTCACCGTCTCAAAACACTAGCCCCTAGAGGATTAAACGCTGAGATAGACATCACCCCTTTTTTGAATTAAATATCAATATGTATATTAGTTTCTGTAGGAGTTAAGTCTCGCCTCTGCTCTCTTGTTGCTCTCACCTGCTTTTCGTTTCAGATCTACCTCCAAGAATGGCTTTCTGTCTCGGATACCTTTATGTATAAATATGTCTTTGCATATCAGCTATGTCCATTGATATTCACTTTATATGCACCATTTACTGTAAATGATATGTCACTATAGTCTTTTGCTTATTAGATCATCCTCACGCCATCTTCTTGATCACTGCAGTACAAATATTTTTCTATTTTTCTATGTGTGATTAGGAATTATAGTACCATTATTCCCACCCTTAATATTATGGGTCAAGCACCCTGTAATGTGTCATAGAGTGTCCTCAAAATTGTTGTCTTCAATTTTTGCCTTTTTTGATGAACCATGACACCTTTTGAATTAAAGCCTCATTAGTCTCCTTTTGACCTGTGACTAAAAATCTAACACAGATAAGATGTAATGCCACCACTCTTGTTAAATCACACACAGAATTTCTGAATGTATTAACTTGTCAATAATTCCCTTTAAATTAGAGGGTCATTATTAGCATCTATTGTAATATATATCCCTATTTTCTCCTCGATCTGTATTATGGTTATACCTAATGTGTATTTGCTATACACACTTCAATATCCATTGTCATATATTAGAAATATGAGCATTTGCCAGGTGACATATCATAAAACCCATTAAGGGCTGAATTGTTGTTGATACCCATTAGAATTTGTTAAACACAATACATGATATGAATAGAATATAATCCCCCAAGTCCTATTGCCACCTATGTACCCAGGTTCATTGGATTAACACTGATTCCAACACCTACTCCCTTGTGCAATCTAGACTAATTGATTGAATTTTTGAATAAACTGAGTCGTTTTTTTAATTGAACAACATGTATAAATAGCCACCACTAGAACACACAACACACTCCTGACGAAGCCGAGAAACAGTTTGGTAGCTGGGCGAAACGCGTAGAGTTTACCTGCGGACCAATTTTGGTCTTGGAGAGGATCCGTAGAAACCAGCTCTGAATGCAGTGACGTCACACCTTGCAGACGGGCGCGCAGAAGGAAGCTCCGGTCCAGGACACAGAGCCGCGGAAGCCAGCAGACTGACCTGAAGGAGGCGGTGAGCTGTTTCGGGACATCCTCCATTCACATTATGTGATACATGCTTTTTATCTTTGTGCAAATTGTAAGTGCGCATTTTTATTGTGTTTTCTATATATAAACATTTTTCATACTGATCGCACTATGTAGTCTTTCCCTCTCTCTATACACATACCGCTGACGGAGTATCGCCAGGGGGGCACAGATCACAGACATCTTCAAGGGTGGCAACCCAATTTGCCAACTGCTTTGAATATACCTTGCTCCTGTGAGTAGAATAGCCATACGAGCCAAGACACTGCTGAAATACTCATTTAATCACATAACGTCTGCACTTATATGTATATTTTGTTCTCTTATCTTCCCCTATGCTCCCCCTGGATGTTTTGAGCAATTCTTTCTCTTCGTTGCCATTGCAGCGACACCGCAGGTTTTAGATAGAAGGACCCACACTGAGGGTACTTGGAGGACAAACTGGCGTCTCCGCTGGAGAAGTCGCAGCATGGGCAGATGCATTTGAGGTAGATCTCCCCATTGACCTCCACTACCAGGTAGCCAATATTAGGAGACATTGCATCCACTCATGGCAGTACTAAACTGGGTAATACAGTTCAGCAGCATAGGGAAGAGAGCTCTGTACAGCCTGGAACAAGAACTGAGTGTGCAGTAGTTCACATTCGGCTACTCCCTCAGTGCTGATAGTCTTTGTAGATTGGTAACAGTGTTCCTCCCCCTGGTGGATTTAGGAGCACGGGGCACAATATAACAAGGCATGGCCCTGGGTTTCATGCGAGCCACTCACAGTAGGTGGGCACGACTCCTGCTTCGCACTGAGCCACTCACTTTGCAGGGTGTGGTTTAGCTTTGCGCCAAGCCCTGCACAATTTTGCAAAGGAAAAGCTTGCAACTTTTGCAAATTTTCCACACAGTCTCCCGTTTTTGGCGGGAAACCGGTCCAAACATGCTGCAGAGGTCTGGTAGGCAAAATACCACTGGCTAGGCAAAACCCCCTCCAGTATGCTGCATACGCTGCAAGTTCAATCTGAGTACACTGTGGCTCCATGTGCTTCAGCTGCTAGTAGCATTGTGATAGTTCCTCAAACGGAGGTTCTGGCGATCCTTACTTTCATGACCCCCCTCCCTTGGACACTACCCAGCAATACCTTAACGCCACCCCATCTGGCCCTGACATTGTAGTCGCTTTCCAAAGGTTTCTGGTTCGAAGGCAACCACAACACCCCCTCCAGGTGTCCTACACATATCAGTCCTCAGGATGACATGAACCAGTGCAATAGCAAGTTGCTTCAGCACAATTTTCCTCACTGGGGCAGTGCAGGCTGCAGCTCCCTGGTGGGGAAGTATAGCCCCTGCTATGGTAGACAGGAGTCCCCTGGAACTACACCTGGTTCCACATCCTTCTTTGATACTCAGATTGAAAATGTACCTTTCACTCCTTCTTTGGCTTGCTTTTGCTGTAAAAGCATCTCAGCAGCGTCTCCAAATATAACAGTTTCCCCCAACTTCTGGGAGATTCCCCTGTTGCCAGGTGTGTAGTGCTGAGTACCTGTTAACAAAAGCTCTGAGGTTCCACCATTATTATTGGGGAAGACAGGACAGGCTCTTGGGGTAATAGCTGGTTCTTTCTCACTCTTGGTTCAGCGCTTCCATCCCCTCCAGGCTCCAGGAGTGCCAGAGGCAATTCCAGCAGGAGAACACTCAGATACTCCCCCTGATAGACTGCACTCAGAGGCAGGAGTATATTTTATAACAGGAACAGTCTTTATTGTCCAACAGCAACAAACAGCATACACTGCATACACTACATACACTTTGTTCCCAGCCTCGTTATGGTCCCTGGACTCAACCCCCAGGCATGGGCCCCAAAGGTCGGTCCATGCTCTTCCCCTACTCCCTGATGGAGCAGATGTATAGTCCCCACTCCCACTCCCCTAATGGAGGGGATATAAGGTGGCCAATGGCCTGTACATACTCTTCTGTGGGACCAGTCTCTCTCATGGGAGAGACAACACTGCTACATTTAGGAAATGCAGCCCCTTAAGTACGCTGGGGGAGGGTCCAAGGTCTGATCCCAGGGTAGGGCAGAACACAGACCTTGTCCTGCCCCCACCCAACCCCCCCTGTCACTCAAGTGAGCTGCTCATTGCTGGGGAAACCCCAGATTGGCCCTAACACTGCCTGCGCTGTACCAGGACTTACATGTTAGGCAGGGAAGGGTAGTAGCCAAAACCAGACATGGCTACACTAGTGGCTACACTACACTGTTTTCCCAGGGTTCACTAATTGGTTGCCTTTGAGTTTCAAATCAATCCTTCAGTCAGTGTAACTCAGCAGCTAAACTGTATTTTTATATTACTAAGGTAAAATTATCTAGTGTTACAGTTTACAGCTCAACTGCTGGGAATATGGGCAACATACCAACGCAAATAGGAAAGTGTTACAAAGATCTTGCACTGCTGTGGAGTTGTGCTAAAACCTGCTATAGAAATCAAAAGATGCTCAGTATATTAAAACTCATTAAAAAATGGCATTAACAGTTGAAATTTAAAATAAAAAAAAGGTTGTGAGTATTATCTAATACTACAGAACTAATTTATTTGAAAAAACAAAACACACAATATATTGCTTGTATTGCTCCTTTAAATGCACCCGAATAAACTATATAAAAAAAGCATACGGTATATTCTCAAGTTATTTTACAGCAGATTAATGTGTAATAGACTGTCACAATGTACAACATATGCTGGGAATGACTGGCAATTACAATTACATAAACACTTATCAATGTTTGAAGTAAAAGTGCTCTTCTCGCAAATATTAGAATACATCATTTATTTGGCTTTGATGGTGGTGGTTTGGATACTGTACCTTTTCTATTTGTCTTATTGCAAGCAGCCATTCTGTCGGTGAATTGTAATGAAAGAGGCTTAGAATGCTATCCCTGCTAAAAACCTCGTTTGAAGGGTGTCACAGGCTGCTCTTGCTTTTCTCTCGTTTATCAGTGAGTTGATTGAGGTAATTTTTTAATTTTGGTGGTTGTTGCAAATGTTTGCATCACTAATTTCAAACATAGAAAAAGTGATCACATTTCTTTCCCATTTACCTCAATTTTGGATTGTTTACTGTGTCTATTCTAAAATGCAATAGAGATAATCAAAACTACTGTATATTATTGCCGTTCTTGCTATTTATAACATAAGCCTGTTGTGTGTTGTAAATATTGATATGGAACATAAAATACAAAGTCTTGTTTAGTACAGATTGCTGCTGTATCTGTTCCACCCCCTTTTACACTGAAATCCACAGGAAGATAGCACATTTCAATTCTATTATAAAAACCTTCTAATTCTAAGTAAATGTTTAAATTATAAATATACTGTACTTGGGTTTTTACTGAAATCAATTTCTGAAATTACCTGAAATTGTTATAGAGTTACATTTTATTATAAAAATGGCTAATTTTCACAAATCACTATATTTATATTCTTTGAATATCTTACCACATTAATGTAGCAGAGTCCCCCTCCTTACCTCCGGTGAGGGGAACTGCTGAGTTGCCCGCCGGAGCTCTGCGCAAGTGGGGAGAGGTGGTGGTGGCCACTTTGGGTTCAGTGCGCATGCGCAGATGCGGCCGGAGCGTACAGAGCCAGATGCTGTAACGGAAAATAATCAGGATCCTTTGGAAGCAACCTCTGCCACCACAAATGGAGACTGGTGGGCACCACCAGAAGAAGTAGCGGGTACTGGACCTGGCCTCCATGTACCCTCCCCAGTGGCTTCAATAAGCCGACCACTCGACCCAAGGAATAAGAGTTTCATTCCCCCTATGTAGCTCAAGAGTCACACCCTATGAGAGGACCAGGGCCTCAAGCCGATGGTAGCCTCTCCACCCAAGAAGACGTCGAATAAGAGACTTGTCGGAGTCAGAGAGTGAGACGCCCTCCAACTTGAGTGGTGTATGATTTGCTAGGGGCTCCTCACTATGAGTCTCGGAGTTGTTGGCCTCTATATTGACCATGCTCACTGAAGTGTTTAATATGGTTTAGATGGTATTGTAAAAGTTAATGGTTTAGATTGTATTGTAAAAGTTGTTGTGTGTTTAATATGCATTTTCCATTATATAAAGTACCTGTATATATGTTGTTCCCAAGTGGGGAAGTTGGATTCTCCACCAGGGGAAGGATGTACTTTCGCAGAGTCCCCTCCTTACCTCCAGTGAGGGGGAACTGCTGGGTTGCCCGCCGGAGCTCCGCGCGAGTGGGGTGGTGGAGGCGGCCTTTTTGGATCAGCGTGCATATGCAGTTGCGGCCAGAGGGGTGGTCATCTTAAAATGGATGTAAATGCCGCCAGAGATTACAAGTCCCAGAAGGCCTTGCAAGAAAATGCACGAGCTGCCATTTTGGGTCTCGGGAGTCCTCCGCGGGACCAGTAAGCAGACAGTCACGAGGGAGCCGAGGAAGGAGAAGGTAGTGTCCAGGGAGCAGTAGCTTCCTGGACTAGGCCAGATCTTGCTCCTTAGTCCCATATATATCCCCTGACACTCTAGTTGAGTATTGTAGGGACTGCCATAATACAGGGATCACCCCTTATGTTAGAGACTGCAGGGTTCAGAGACCTTGTGTGAGACACTCCAGCTGGAGCTTGCACCGCGTGGAGGCCAGGATCCTTAGGCGAGAGAGGATTGCTGTCAGAGGCCCTGCTGCATGGGACCGGTCTCTGCCAAGCCTGTAAGCTGCCTCTGGTGTACTGGAGTACCCAGGCAGGTATCACACATGCACCAACGGTTCACACAGGGGTAGAGCTACCTCACACTTTGAGTGTGATTGCTCATGCGGACATCGGATTACAGGTGCCCAGGGCACCCTCAGTACTTTGGGGGACTCACTCTTGGGTGTGGTTGTTATTACGTTATGGTTATATGTTGTGTCAGTAAATGCAAGTTATACATATATAACCCGGCGTGATTCGGTTTATTATTGATGGTATTGAATCCTATGAGGAGTCAATCCCACCTATGCTGGGATCCTCATAGGTGGAGGCACTGCACTGCATGAAGAAAGAGCTCACCCCAGGCTCCCTGAGGCGGAGGCTTAGGCCTCCTGTGAGAAAACAGGTATAGCAGCATGCATAGTTCCCTTAAGCATAGGGAAAGGGGCTACATTAAATACATGATTATTGCCATGGGTTTTAAGAAGGCAAAAAGTAGCAGTTAATTAATTACATACAGTAGTTTTGACTTTTCTCTTGCCCAGCCTAGTGAATTAAGGGTAGTGTATAGTGCAGTGGTTTTCAACCTTTTTTTGGTTAAGGAATCCTAAGTGAAATTTTCAGGAACCCCCAACTCTCTCTAAGAGCAAGTCTGACATCAGATTCATTGTACTGAACCCCAGCCATCTTTAACAGCGCGTCTGAGATCAGATGCATTGTAAGGCACCCCAGCCATCTTTAATAGCCTGTCTGAGATCAGATGCATTGTAGATTCTTCTGTATTTGATACCATCTTCAAATGACTAGAAAATTTCAGGGAACCCTTTAGGGATGCCCGGGGAGCCCACGGGTTCCTATGAACCCTGGTTGAAAAACACTGGTATACTTTAGTGTATGCCAGCACATAAAAGAAAATGAAGAGAGTGGGGCAAATTTTTTCTATTCAGTTCAGCAATCAAGTTGAGAAATGCTGTAGTATTAGGCAAATGAATCATAGGTGCAATTAATTAGCCATGCTCAGACAAGGGATTTAAAAAACAGGATTGTTGTAGTTACTTCCCCCCGCCCCCCCCTCCTCCCCCCACCCCTTATCCATATAGACTTTAGCCAGGAAATAATTGCTTCATATAAATAACTGTCCACATCTATTGAAAAACGACAGAGCAAACATTTGCATTATTGTATGTACTGTGTTGTATTATTACCATTATTCATACATCCAACCCAGGCCTTATCAACAATTACAAACCTGGCAAATAAAACTAATATATATGCTTAGCTGTACTCTGATAAAAATGTTTTCCAATTCACAGTAAACCCATCATTCAAGATAGCAATCCTCCAACATGCAAACCTTTAAGTACAATACTAATTTAGAGGTTTTCAACCCCTGGGGATATGCAGGCTATGTCTAAGGGGTTAAAGAGTCCATGACGGATGACAGTGAAAGTCCCAGCAATGGGTGTGCCCTGCCCTAGCACAGGTGACGCTATAATTTTACCACGGGTGCAGAGTGGGGTGCAGACATTGCTGATGTGGATCAAAGCACACTCTCCTTCCCACCATGTCTCTCTGTGTCCTTCATGCTCATGTCACTCTCTCCCCGCATGGCACACTCTCCCTCTCCCGAGCAAGACATACCTGGGAGCAATGAGGTGTACGTGGAAGATATGGACCAAGAATAAAGAAAAACACAAATTGACAACCTCTCCTTCCATGTTGACTCCTATTTTTGGTAACCCGGATTTCCCTCCGGGTTGCAACCCTAATGATTTTAAACATTTTAAAAAAGTCAATATCCAAAAGGTGGCAGACTTGATAGATAAAGGCTCAATAATATCATTCCAAGATCTTCAACAGAAATTCCACCCCCACCACTTTCCGCTATTTAGCTTTCTTCAGATCAGACATTTTATATTAGCTATATCCCAAAAAACGAAATTTATAGAAACAACAAAATTTGAAAAGTTATGTGCAAGCGGTATATATAAGAAGGGTCTGATATCGGAGATCTACTCGGGAATATCACTGCCAATAGTAGCCGTCACTCATAGATATATGAAAAAATGGGCTGAAGACCTTAATATGGAAATAGATAAAGATGACTGGGAGGATATCTGGGAATCAGCAGCAAAAACTTCAATTTGTACTACTATAAAAGAAAATATATATAAAATATTATTTCAATATTACCTTACCCAGAGTAGGCTGAGCCAGATCTCCCCTGGCCTACCCGACCTCTGCTGGAGAGGATGTGGCCAGAAAGGAGATCTGGTACATATATGGTGGTTTTGTCCCCATTTCCAGATTTTCTGGAACATGATTAGAAATATGATTCAAGATGTCACTGGGGAAAGCATAGAGATGGAACCGCTGTCCTTTCTACTAGCCAAACCCATAGAAGGACTCATGATCCCTCAAAGGAAATTGGCGGAATTCATTCTCACTGCAGCACGCTGCTCAATAGCAGCTGCATGGGAAAAACTGAAAGCCCCATCAAAGCAAAAGGTTATCCGCAGAATTAAGGAGGTCAAAATGATGGAGCTCCTCTCAGCCCTCCTAAACCAGAAAACAGACCAGCATTATAAGGTCTGGGACGCATGGCCTGAGAACTAGAAAAATAGAGCCTAGGAATCTATCTCAACCAAAGGTAAAACCTAATACCGGAGCCGACGCTGGGGAGATAAAGGGGACGAGCTCCTTCCCTTATCTCCCTTCCCCCCTCCCTTCTTACCCTTTCCTATAGCCCCCCTCTCTCTCTTCTATTCTTTTTCACATATTTCAAGTAATAAAGCACTTAAAAACTTTGAAGGTAGTAGCCTTCCGATTTGAGACCCAGAAGTATTTAAATGTTCTAAAGATGGAGTTTCTTTTGGCTTTAATGAAATGTCTTAAGACCTTATGGTCAGAATATATGTTTAAAAACCAAGAAAGATAGTTCTATTGTTCAGATGACATTTATGTACATTGTTCTTCCTGTTTCAAAGTTTTGATGTGATACCACAAAAACAATAAAAAAACGTTTGAATATATATATATAAAAAAAAAAAAATATCCATGTCATGGCTCGGGATTTTTCCAACCGTACCGCCTTAAGACGCGAGTGCAGGCGAGTGCAGAAAACGGCATTTTAGTGATCTGGCTTTTAAACACCTGAAATTGACACAGTAGCACAGTACTGTACACATTACAATTCATTCATTTCATTGCATTTAATTGCACGCAATTCATGAAATTCAAACAAAGCAACCACGATAAACACATATGCCTGGGGCGATTAGCCGCATTCATACCGTGTGGAGTACAGCAGCACACACAAAAACGGCGCTGTGATTTGTTAAAATAATGGCCGCTGCGTCTGTACATACCTGCTTACTAAATACAACTGTCTCCCCGCTTGCTACAAAGCAGGAGACAGTTGAGGAGATGGGCAAATTTGTTTCAAAGCAGCGACAGCCACATCACATGACGCAGCCGTCCAATCAAAGTGAAGTTCAGTGCACCAATCATGTTCCTCCAAAATCTAACCAATGAAAATCCTAGAAAAAATGAACCTCAGGATTTCATACAAAATACAGTTTTCCGTTATTGAAAAGCCATATATACCTTGAAGAACGTACCATACACATTGAAGAACATAGATAATTATTGACTGACTTAATTAATTATTTAAAAAAATAAAGTAATTAAATTACATAAATTATTTTATTAAAAATTAATTACTCAATCACTATTATGGACAAATCTTGAATTGAAGAATTCATTGGATTGGTGTTGGAAAGCCAGGCAGTGTGGTAAAGGAAGTGACATCTGAGCATGTCTTTGAGCATGTCTCCCCTGCAGTCGCTTGCTAAATCTCTTGTGCATGTGCACATGTAGCTCTGCAGCGTCGCTACTAAGGCCTCGGGCATGGTCAGCACTTAGGCACTGACCCGTGCCGAGGCGCGCTGATGCTTGGCAGTGAGCCCCTGCAGCCGCTCGCGCACGCTTCCGCAAGCGTGCAGAAGCGTGTGTCTTAGAAAATTTTTCGTTTCTGTGCTCGCCGGAGTCCAATGAGGGCGAACCAGCTCCGTGACATCACAGAGCCCCCCCCGACACGCCCCCGGACGGCACGCGGTCTAAGGCCAGGGAAAGCACTCGCTTTCCCTCAGCCTCAGCGCACCACCGCACGGCTAAATTCACTATGGACTTAGCCTTATGAAGTCACAGGAGAGCACTGCTGCACTGTAGCTCTTGGTATAATCACAGACATACACATGACAAACCGCTGCTCATAAGGACTGTTATACAGTATACAGCATGCGGCCGTGCGGCGGCGCGTTCCTATGCGAACACGCGTGCATGTGCCGCATGCTTTTCCTGTCTATAGAGCCGGGAGCTGCAGGTAATGTACAGTATATGTGTGTGTATGTGTGAGTATGTGTGTGCATGGGTTGTGTGAGTGAAAGGAAGTCCTAAATAAGATTTTTTAAAGAAAAAAAAAGTTTAATAAATACGTTTTTTTTAGTTCTGCAATCATTGACACACACACACACGCACGCACGCACGCACGCACACACGCACGCACGCACGCACACACGCACACATCGACGCATACATGAATCCATACATACACACACACACACACACACACACACACATATCGACGCATACATGAATACATACATACACACATACATACATTTGAGCGCAGGCAGCGGCACGAAAAGATGATTTTCCTCATCTTTGCCGCTATCTGTCGTCTCCCCTCTCCCTGCCGTGTGCGCGCGGCTCTTGTATAGAAAGCTGACTAACGTCAGCCAACTAAAATTCCGCGCGCACGGCGTAGCACGTGCCCGGCACTATTGAACGTGCCTAAGTGGTAAAGATCTGCCTCCTAGACTTCTGACACCTCCTCCTGATTAGCTGCATTGCCTTGCAGCAACCAATCAGGATGGAGCAAACTGCCCTGCCCCCTAGTAACTGCCCTTCCTTCCAGTGTTTCTATTTATGGTTGAAATGTCTCGATTTCTGGGAAATTTGAACGCTCATCGGGATCCAATTTCAAACACACAAAAATTCAAAAATACCATACAATTCAAACACTAGGACCTGGAAGTCCAATTGCAGTGATAGGAGTGCTGCTATGGAGCCCTGAGCTGGAGTGAGGAGCAGCCCCCCATTTGTAATAAAGTCTAGCTGGGCTGCTATCCCATCTCCACTCCTCCCATGTGCCGGCCCTAATGTGGGCGGGGATGCAGCTGCCTCTCACTGAAATATCCTGACTGCTGGTCGTGGAGTACATAGAAGGTGGGGATCAACCACTGCCTCCTCACACTTGTCACTCCCTGTTCTCCTCCCCCCACCCCCACGTATCACTCCCTGTTCTCCTCCCTCCACCCCCACGTATCACTGCCTGTTCCCCCCACTTTTCATTCCCTGCCAACTGGTCACTCCCTGCCCCACCACTTTTCACTCCCTGTCTACCCTCACCTGTCACCCCCTACTCCCCCACTTGTCACTCCCTACCCCCCTTTTACTTACTGTCCCCTCCTGTCACACACTGCCCTTACTTTCTCCCTGTCACTCACTATCCTTCCATGTTCCCCCTTATGTTATCCCTTCTCCCACTTACCCCCTGTGTAACTGCTTTTCCTCCTCCCCGTTTCACCCACTCTCTCTCCCCCCCTGTGCTACCTCTCCCTTCCCTGTCTCATCCTTCTCCCGCTCCCACATCTGTCATCCATTTTTCATCTCTCCCCCTCCAGCTTGTAGTCTGTGTCGGTGTATAGTGCCGTCTGGTTATATACTAGGAGTCAATGTATACACTGACATGCAATATAGCCAGATTGTATTGGTGCAATGCCAGGTCATCACTTGTTTGCTCTGGTGTCGAGTACTTTACCACTAAATAAAAATGCCCTACAGCCACAGTCCTGGATATATAACTGATATATCACAATGATGAGATGGGCTAGCACTTACATGTCACACACTTTTAGTTAGCTGACCCACAGGGGAGACTCAGAGACTGCAGCAGGGTCATTAAATGCAGAACAAAAGATAGACATCAGGAAATCAAACAGTGATGTCTCTTGTCCTCTTGCTAGTTAAAGCTGTTGTTAAATATACTAATCATTGCCTTTTAAATATGTTTTTGAACAATAAAATGTCACCAAAAAATGTGATCTCTTGACCACGAAAAAACAAGAAATGTAGGCTTAGGATCAGGAAATCTGACATTTGAAAGGGGAAACACTGCTTTTTTCTCCCAGCTCTGGGAGATTGGAGAAATTGGTGGCACCCTTTCAATCCTATTATGACACAACAGGGTGCCACAGAACCCCCGTTGAGAAAAACTGCCCAATGTCACTTCATCTCTTTCCCTCAAGTCACTTTTTCCCCGCTCATCACTTGTCGCCCACGGCACTCTCTCTCTCTCTCTCTCTGTCCCACGTCTGTTTCCCACACTCCTCCATCTCCCTCTCCCCCCTCCCCTCCCCCCCTCCCCTTCCCCCCCCTCCCCTCTCCCTCCCCTCTCCCTCCCCCCCTCTCCCCTCTCCCTCCCCCCCTCTCCCCCCCTCACCCCCCTCTCTCCCCTCTCCCTCCCCCCCCTCTCCCCCCTCCCCCCCTCTCTCCCCCTCTCTCCCACTCTCTCCCCCCCTCTCCCCCCCTCTCCCTCTCCTAAATGTCAGTCTCTCTCCCCAAGTCACTCTCTTTCCCATGTCACTTTCTCTCCCCTATGTCACCCTCTCTCCTCCCCATGTCACTCTCTCTCATGTCAGTCTCTCTGCCCCATGCCACTTTCTCTCTGCTTCCATATAACTTCCTCTCTCGCCCATGTCACTCTCTCCCCATGTAAATCTATCTCCTTATTGTCACTCTCTCTCCCCTATGTCTCTGTCACTCCCCCTCATCCCACATCACTCAATCCCCCTCCCCGCACATCACTTTCCCTCCCCGCACATCACTTCCCCTCCCCGCACATCACTCCCCCTTCCCTATGTCACTCTCTCCCCACGTCACGTTCTCCCTGCATGTCACTCTCCCTTTCCAAATATCCCTCTCTTCCTACCCCCATCACTTTCTCAGCCATCATGTCTCTTTCTACCCCTATATGTCACCAGGGCTACATACAGATTTCCTGGGGCCCGTGACTAGAGTTACGCCCGTCCACGCCCCTCCTCTCCCTGTGTCGGTGGTCTTGCAAGCCCGCCCCCCATTTCACACCTCATGAGCCTCCTCTATTCCCCCCTATTCCCATGTATTTCACCCCTCCATCTCACTCCCTCTCTTCCTCACTCACTCACCCCTCTTTCCCCCTCTCTTTCAATTACCCCACTCTCACTCAATCTCTCCCCCCCACCTCACATGTATTTCTCCCCCCTCCGTCTTACTCCCTATCTTCCTCACTCTTCCTCCCTGTCTTCCTCACTCACTCACTCCCTTCCTTACTCACTCCCTCCTCATACCCCCTCTCTCACTCTCACTCTTCCCCCTCCAATTACAACATCCTCACTCAATCACCCCTCACAGTCATTTCCTCTGCCCCTCCCCCTACACACACAATCCCCACCACAAAATACATACCAAAAAATCCCACCTCCCAAATACATACAAAAAAGCCCCTCCCCCACTCCTTAAAATAGAGAAGAAGGGATTGATTTTCTCCAAACCTATATTTTGTAAATCTCAAGCATGGTACATAATGTACAGTATTCCATGCTTGATGGTAAACACTGGGGTCTAGTAGCTGTTATTAAAGTACTGTATGTATTTCACAGAACCTTACAGACAGTTACATATTTACTTCCATTGCTATGTTTATTCTATTATACAAACATTGTGAATAGTGCTTATCAATCATGTATCTGTCCATGGCATATATGTTATCTAGTTGAAATGTAGTTACTCTATATAAATCCATATAATACTGCCTCTAGAAATCAAAAGAGCAATCACTGTTTCGGGAAAAATATTCTCATCCTCTACTGTACATACGAACATTGCTCAATGCAGTGTAAACACTTTCAGGCCAAAAAGTACAAGATACCGTACACTCCCATTTAACTGCTCTAAAATGGTTTTTCTTTTAGAAATTGTCTTTGCTCTTCCTATTTTTTTCCATTCAGATTAGTTCATTTCGTTTTAGAATCCTTCTTTTTAATTTTACAGATATATTACTGTGATGTAATCTTTTGTGGGGGGGGGGGGGGTTGTAACCACGACCATCACTGTCAATTTTAGAAATGCATAATCCTTTGTCAGAAATCATGGCAAATATTTAACCACTTTAGCATTCTTTGTTCAGTTAACTACGTCCATATTTTTTTCAGAATTGCAATACTGCAGTCTCAGTAAGCACTATAGACAATACACCAGCATAGAGTTTAGTTAGAAAACAATGAATATATTCTTCATACACCATACAAGTCAATGTTTCAGTTCCCAAATGGACCATCATCAGGCAGTGTGCTTCATATTCCATGCACTGCCCTTTAGGGCACTAGTCTTTTCTCATGATGTGTTCACATCTTGGGTACAGTATGTATTGTGTTTGCAAGAAATGATTTGAAGTAATGTCATCAAAACCAACATTGTTTTTTTTCAGTTGCACCAGCAAATGTTTCTGATCCTAGTGCTCATTTTAACAGTAGAAAATACACCATACACTTAACCAACCAGAACAAAACCCTCACTATTATGCCACGAATGTCACTAAATGCCATTCAGCTGTGCTAGGAAATTCTACCTGAACAACCTTAGCAATAATCGCAATGCACTGTATTAAAAAATGAGCATCATAGACCATAACATTTAAAGCATAAATATAGAATTACGTATTGCAAACATTTATAATTCAGCAACAGTGTAAAATGTTAACCATTTTCCATCATACAAGATGTTGATTATCATGGCATTGTAGTTTCAGTATGTGCTTCCTTGTTCCTATCATCATTCGTGTGGCATATTTAATGCTGGTAAAGTATTAGAAGAATTTTTTTTTTTAGGGGGAGTGGGTTGGCTTTGGTTTTAAGTGGCATTTTTATTCTAAAAAAGGAAATTCTACACAGGGTTATTCCATTTTATGCAAAGCTCTACCAACTTATTATAAGGATGGGACTTACTAAGCAAGAGCTTGTTATTAAAAACTCACTGACGATTGATAAATAGACAATTTTACTATGCAACAAGGGACATATGTGCAGTATTTTGCTGCAGGTGTCTTATAACTAAAGGCGGGTAAAATCTACCAAAGTATTTATTATTGATCCCATCAAGACAGTTCTTCCGATATTCCCTTGCTGATAGAGAGAATATCCCCTGCATTTTGTATGTATTCATTTGTGTAACTTTTTCAATTATTGTTACCAACAACCATCTACTGTACCATTTACCCTAAACTGTAACTGCCCAGTGATTTCTATGACCTAAATACATTGGTGAGAATGCTAGGCAAAAAGGTATATAGTAAAGCTAAATAACAATATATACAAGCTCTGTTGTATAATAATATAAATATAATAATATAAAAGATTACCTTTTCATGCAGTAAAGAACATTTTGCCGAGAATACTTGAAATCAGGATAATTGATATGGTTTTTATATACAATTAACTCCATTAAATCAATCCATATCAAAGTCTAACATCATATAATCATAACAACACTTTTTTGTTTAAACACATTCATAAAACAGATAGCCATTGTAAGGGACGTCATCACAAACAATGTTTTGTTATCGTGCATATATATCCAGTTACAGCATGACCTAAACTTACCTCAAACAGACCAACAGTAGATGTTATTGAAGCGTAACATGGTGTATAATTAATAGAAAGTGCACTTGAATACACTGCATATATTTATTTTCTATAATTTTCTTTGCTCGTCTGCATGTACAAAAGATATAATTGACAATGTTCTTCCCATTTCAAAATGCAATGTTTGACTTAGTTAAATCATAAGCATTTTTATTTCAATGCATGAGGAACTTGATAAGGTAAGTGTATTTCAAATGTTTTTATGACGTCTTCCAAAAGCAAACATCCTCACTTACAATAAACAATTCCTTTTCATTATTAACCTAATGTAAGCTTTATGATTGGAGTTTGAATATAGCCTCATGTTCCCACATGTGAGTATGATGAAGTTATAATAATATTTCACTGCTTTGGTTATAAATGGCCATTTCTGACAAAATCCCATGGATTACCATCAGATTTTAAACCCCACTGTCTAAGGCCAATAGCTCTGGAGACATTATGGAGGCTAAAAAGTTTCAAATGCAAGTGCTTGTATGCATAGAAATCATCAGCACGTTAGTGCTGACACATACAGTTCCCCTTTCAAATACTATCCAGGACTGGTGTGCAAACCTCTCTGCATTCATGTTCATTAGTTTGTATCCAATATCAAGCTGTGAGATCTTCCATTAGGGCAAAAATAAAATGGCATACATGTAATTACATTTTATTTTAAATAATATCAGTTGGGCTATCAGCCCAAGATGAGTTTGCATGCATATAACAAATGAGCCCATGATGACCAAAATACCCAGGAACTCATTGTACACTATTTAATGAGGAAACAAGGACTAATGATTTCATATTATCATGAAATTGCCAACATTTCTTCAGTACAATCCAGGAGCCTAAATACTCAGACTGGAACAATTACCAATGCCATATTATTAAGGTGCTAGAGCCATTTAGGGTTCGAATGTGAGGATTCACTAAGGGCTGATGTGGGGTACTTCACCCCAAATATCCCCTTTAGTGTTATTATTACATATTATTTTTCTCACTTTGACTATGGTTCTCTTGCTTAGTTTATCCTGACATATAAGAAATAGTGTAAGGGCCAGTGGACAGCCCTGCATGACTCCTTTATTTATAAACATCGGGTAATGTAATGACTGTCCCTGAGCTAGTTTAATATATGTCTGATTAATTTGATGTCAAATTCTAATGATGACATTTATGGAGCCATACTGTACCTGACTTGCACAAATTAGCAATCATTTAACCTCGTTAACATAATCAAATGCTGATTTTAGGTCCAAAACAGCTACAGTATATAAAGATTACCTGTTATAAATGAATTTGTATATATAGCAATAATAACATTTAAACAAAATATGTGATATATAGGGGAGTTATAGGCTTAAAACCAGCTTGACCTTCAGAATAAGTCAGTAGTCTTGCAAAATGTGGGTTATCGCAGTTCAACTAGGAAAGTAGGTATATAATATATTATATTATATACTAGCTGATATACCCGGCGTTGCCCAAGATGTAAATCCGTAATAGGTAGTATTTCTAAATAGGGTAAGAATAGGTTGAGTATTTGGTGGAAAGGTTGTATAATAATGTTGAAAAGAAACATGGAAGAAAATGTAATCGGATGTTGTTTAAAAATGGTTTATTGTAAAGTTATTGTGAGTTGGCGAGTGGCTGGTGAGTGCGGTGTGGCGGTCCCACTACGGTGGGAAGGGGTGTGAGGTGGTGGGTGAAAGGCAGGGGCGGGAGGGGGGCGGGGGGTGAAAGTCAGGGGCGGGGGGGTGAAAGGCAGGGGCAGGAGGGGGGAGGAAGGCAGGGGCAAGGGGGAGGGGGGAAGGCAGGAGCAAGGGGGGGGAAGGCAGGGGCAAGGGGGAGGAAGGCAGGGGCAAGGGGCAGGGGGAAGGCAGGGGCAAGGGGGCAGGGGGAAGGCAGGGGCAAGGGGGGAGGGGAAGGCAGGGGCAAAGGGGGAGGGGAAGGCAGGGGCAAGGGGGGGAGGCAGGGGCAAGGGGGGGAGGCAGGGGCAAGGGGGGGAAGGCAGGGGCAAGGGGGGGGAGGGCGTGGGTTATTTAGTGACTTTATTTAGTGACTGGGTCGGTTATTTAGTGACTGGGTCGGTTATTTAGTGACTGGGAGGGTTATTTAGTGACTGGGTGGGTTATTTAGTGACTGGGTGGGTTATTTAGTGACTGGGTGGGTGGGTTATTTAGTGACTGGGTGGATGGGTGGGTTATTTAGTGACTGGGTGGGTGGGTGGGTTATTTAGTGACTTTTATTTAGTGACTGGGTGGGTTATTTAGTGACTGGGTGGGTGGGTTGGTTATTTAGTGACTGGGTGGGTGGTTTATTTAGTGACTGGGTTTTATTTAGTGACTTTATTTAGTGACTGGGTGGGTGGGTTGGTTATTTAGTGACTTTATTTAGTGACTTTTATTTAGTGACTGGGTGGGTGGGTTATTTAGTGACTGGGTGGGTGGGTGGGTTATTTAGTGACTGGGTGGGTGGGTGGGTTATTTAGTGACTGGGTGGGTTATTTAGTGACCCTTATTTAGTGACTTTTATTTAGTGACTGGGTGGGTGGGTTATTTAGTGACTGGGTGAGTGGGTGGGTTATTTAGTGACCTATTATTTAGTGACTGGGTGGGTGGGTTATTTAGTGCCTGGGTGGGTGGGTTATTTAGTGACTGGGTTTTATTTAGTGACTTTATTTAGTGACTTTTATTTAGTGACTTTTATTTAGTGACTTTTATTTAGTGACTGGGTGGGTTATTTAGTGACTGGGTGGGTTATTTAGTGACTTTATTTAGTGACTGGGTGGGTGAGTGGGTTATTTAGTGACACCTTTATTTAGTGACTTTTATTTAGTGACTTTTATTTAGTGACTGGGTTGGTGGGTGGGTTATTTAGCGACTGGGTGGGTGGGTTATTTAGTGACATTTCCCCCTACCCCCGCCCCCCGCAGCCCCCATACCTCAGGCGGAGGCCTTAAGATAGTGGTTGGGCAGGCCTGCATTTCCCCCCTGCATCTTACCCCCCTGCAGCGGCATGAAGCTAGTTTCAGGCTGGCACCCCCTCCCCCCCATGAGGCGGCTTTGGGGGCATGAAGATAGCGGGCGTCACGCCATTCCCTCCAACCCCCCCCCCCATACCTCACGCGGCGGCTTGAAGATAGCGGGCGGCCATAGTGGAATCTTTGGGGAGGCGGGTGGGTGTCACGTGGTGAGGTGTCCCTGCCGCGGACGCCACTGCCCTGCTCCTCCCGCCAGCATGTTCCGCAGTGCGCGGGCAAGCAGGTTTGCAGGCTGTGAGGAGGGTGGAAGGAGGCGGTAGGGCTGCTGCGTCGCCCCTGAGGGTTGTGATGTGAGCAGCGGCGGCGCTAAACCCCCCACCAGCGCGGCCAAGCAGCGTTAAGGGCGCCGCGAGTGGAGGTGAGTTGCGGGTGAGGGGGGGTGATGAGGGGGGGGGAGGTGAGGTTTGGGTGAGGGGGGGGGATCCAGAGGGCCAGGCCTCGGGGTGAGGAAGAGGAAGGGGGGGGGGTGTGTGTGTGTGACCTTTGGCCCGTCACTCCGCCTCAGGCCAATGAGAGGTGTGCGGGGGCGGGAGGGCCAAGGGAGCCATCTCATTGGCCTGAGGCGGAGTGACGGGCCAAAGCTCCAATGCGATTTCCCCTAGGGACAGAGGACAGACAGACAGGCATACAGTGGTTTCAGAAATATATAGAAGATATACTGTATATAATATATATATATATATCAGAATAAATGAGTTCTTCAGTATTAGGTGATACCTTTTTTATTTGGACTAACAATTTATGTCATAGGACATGCTTTCGAGAGTTCTCCTTTCTTCTTCAGGTCAGCAATACTGATTAACAAAGGAATCTATGGCTAAAACAGTGTAAGGGAAAAAAAAAATCCATATGTACTGTAGTTAAGGTAGGGTGTTAAAAGTGTCTTGACTTGTCACCCTCCCCTGGCTTCAAACACTTTTAACACCCTACCTTATCTACAGTACATATCTGTTTTAGCCATAGATTCCTTTGTATATCAGTATTGCAGACCTGAAGAAGAGAGGAGAACTCTCGAAAGCTTGTCCTATGACATAAATTGTTAGTCCAAATAAAAAGGTATCACCTAATACTGAAGAACTAATTTATTCTGCACTATCGCAACTATGTATGTATGTATGTATGTATGTATGTATGTATGTATGTATGATAGTATGTATGTATAAATATATATATATATATATATATATATATATATATATATATATATATATATATATATAGATATGTGTGTGTGTGTGTGTGTGTATATATATATATATTTGTGTATATCATCTTTAGTCCTTGTTGATTCACTGATGGATGTAGGTCTCTCTTCTCCACATTGCTGCAACAAATGTTTGGATTCCATCTACCTATAATTTTTTGGGGGTTTGTTGTCTTGGTCTTTTAATTTCTCTTGGAATCCAGTGAAGTACCATCTTTAGAAACAAACAAGCAATGGGGGAGCATGGGGTTAGACAGGCATAAACAATAACAATGAATGTTGACAGTAGTTCCAATGGTTAGGTGAGATGGGGGGTAAGTAGTATTTGTTATAGTACTTACATGGCCATGTGTAAGCAACCACAATTAGTGGTAGCTTTCTGAAGGCGAGCTCCGCCTCTCCCAGCAAATGTGTATTGATAGGGTAAAGGGAAATAAATATATATAGCTGTACTCACACGGCCCAGTGTGAGCAGTTGCAGGGGTTTGGTTACTTTAGGGTTAAATTTAACCCATCCACGTCTGTTTGCCACGCAATGGGGGCTTTCCTCAGTTTTCGGGTCAGCAAAGGACTCAATCCCTAATCCCAGGCGTCAGCCTGGCTCTCCCCCCAAGTGTTGTGATGCGTGGGGGGGTGGGAAAACAAGTGAGGCACGGTTTCAGTTTAGTGATCAAAGAAAATTGCATTTATTAAATAATTAAAAACAGCAACGGGACTCACATACATAAAGGATGGACCCCTGGCCTCCTCACGTAGTCCAGGATCGAGTGTGAGCAGCTGTTTTGCGCCCGTCCCGCGTCCGGGATGCAGGGAGAAAAACCTGTCCTGCTGGGCTGCAAAGGCTGCTCTGCTATCTGGCTACGGAAGCCTCCTTGGGTCAAATTCAGCTGGTGATTTAGAGCAACGCGTTTCGCCGACGTATCGGCTTCCTCAGGCTCAAGTACCATCTTTGTCCAACTATGGTCAATTCTTCTTGTGATATGTCTTGCCCACTGTGGTTTTAATTACTTAATGTAAGGGATCCGCTCCTAGGTTTGGCTGGAACTCATCCTTACAGCGCTATAGAGCTTCCAGACAAATCCCTCCCTGAACCTGCAATCAGAATCACCTGCTCTTGGTATTACACTGCAGTCTGCTTGTTGCTGCCTCCTATACAGCTCTGGCCCCATTGGATGTCTGTGCTATTTAGCTGCTGACCTTCCCCCCAGAAAGCTGCTGAACATAGACTTTCTCCAAGTAACTGTGCTTGCCACAAGCACCTCTGTTTGGCCTGACTCGGCCTTCTTGTGCATTGTCCTTTTCTCCTGAAGCCTCCTGCATCCTAAGGCTTTCCTGCACAGTAGCCCCGGTGCTACTGTTCTTGTTCCTGGCAGACTTCACCTTTCGCCGCGCTGAAGCGGCTACATTGATGTCCTTAGTGTTTCTGTGGCGTGTCTGCACTCCTGGTTTACCCGTGGCCTTGTCTACACCCTGTTCCCATTCCCCCTTCCAGTACCCCTTCGCGCTGCAGCACCTATGCTGAAGCGCCTTTGCTGAATTTTTCCTGTTGCTGAATTCTGCCTGTGACCTCGACCTTCACTCCTGTGCTGCCTGACTTGACCCCGGCTTGCCAATGGATTACTCAGCCTTCTCCAACCCTGACCCAGCTACGCATGACTACGGACTACGCAATCCGGACCAGGCTTTGTGGTATAAGGTCGGTGTATATATATTCCCACCTCAGCCCTGCGGTCAGTTCCCGGTTTGTGGCGAGCATAAGCGTTACACAACCCTTGTGATGATGTTATAGACATTTGTTAGGTTTGTAACCCATTCCTTCTTTTTCCTATCTCTTTGGGTAATACCTAGCATCTCTCCATACTTCTTTGTGTTGTCTGAAGCTTCTGAATTGTCTTCACATTTATGGTCCAAGTTTCACATCCAAACGTGAGCATGGGCAGAATACACTTGTTGAAAATCTTTCCCTTGAGGCACAGTGGAAGGTTACCTTGAAAGATTATTGCTCTCCACCCTATTATCTTTCTCCTATTGAGTTCTTTTGAAAGGCTCTCATATATTGATATTTGCTGGCCACGGTAGACAATCTTCGACTTATTCTACATCTTTTATAATTATTTCGATTTTTGCACAGTTGACACATTTTTTGAGCATCACTTTGGTCTTGCTGAGATTTATATGGCGGCACATTTTCTTATGTGATTATAATGATTAATTAAAGATTGGTGAATGTGTAAAAATTTGAGTCGCAAATGTTTTACTGTTTTTCTAGCAACATTTGATTCGCGGTGCGACATAAGAAGGTGGTTTTGACCATAAAAAATGTGTGTGAACCACCATAATTTTCATTTTACCCCTCCCTTTCTGTGAATATTATACTGTAATATCCACCCACGAATGTGTAGACATTTGATTTCTAATGTTTTGTATATGTGATTCACACTCTGAAAATAAGAGAGAGATACATATATTTTGCATATTCAAATGTATATACTGTAGGGACATGATATCACAGTGTAGGTGAGTATGTTTTATCATGCATTTTTCAAGTGTATTTTGCGTTGTGTATATTGTATATCGCATGGGTGTACCATTAAGGGGTTAATATCATCCTGAGGGGTATATATAGGGATCGCATTGAGTAAGCTCCACAATTCTTTGAGAAAGTGACGTCCCTACGTCACGAAATGCGTTAGGGTAGGAGGAGCTTAGGAGTACCGTCGGCAAGGGAATCACCACAGTCACAGGCAGCGCGCACACAGTGACGTCATCCAGGACAGTGCCGGAACACGCCACGGAGGGAGGTGAGACTGTCTCCTCCGCAAAGAGGAAGTGAGAATGCTTATACACCTGTAGTGCAAGGAGGACTCCCATGCAAGTTGCGGACGGCATTCTAAGATCATTTTTATACTCATTTTGTCAAGTGAGTGTGCTATTGGCTGTTTAAGTTGTTTTAATAAATTGTTGTATTGTCTGCACCATCTCTTGCTTTCACTCTCTCCATGGGGCTACGTGTGATTGGAAACATCTGAAAACACCCGGTGCACCTGAGATTGAGGAACTACACGTGGGATAATTGGTAACAGCAAAGAAGGGGTCAAAGCACAGATTCTCTCAACTACACTACAACAAGATCTATCCTGTAAGTAGGCATTGTACAGTGATAGGTAAGAAACTATTTTCCTGAGGTACTGCGCAATCGTGTGCCTTTTATTATATTACAGGAGAAAACATCAGGAAGTGGGCCAGACAAGAGAACTTTCAGGTTCCATCTTCCATCTTCCATCTTCCTACTTGGACTTTCCAGAGGGGTATTCTTAACAGACAATGTACCTGGATCTTGTTGGTTATAGCCCCAGATTTTCCAAGGCACGTTTAAGGCAAGTGTTAGAATACTCGTCTGCGCACCTGTATATCTAAGGTGTGTTGCTTTTTGTGCACAGGTACCGAATCGCTCCACATATTGTATAAAGGTGTGTTTGAGGACGTACATATATAATTAATCAACTTGGGACTGTAACGGAGTGCTCACCACAAACGAGGCGTGACCAAAGTGGGGATTTGATATAACACCAACCTCCAGCCACGAGGGCGCGTCTGGAGTGTAGATTGGTCGAGGTAGCCGGGTCGGGGTTGGAGAGGTCAGAATAGTCAAAGGTACTTGCCGGGGTCTTGATTGGAGAGGTGCGGATTGTTGCATGTACTTTGCCGTAGTCAGGATTGGAGAGGTGCGGATCATCGAGGTACTTTGACAAGGTCAAGGTTGGAGAGGTGCGGATCGTCATGGTAAGCCGGAGTCAGGAGTATAGAAGAGCGAGTCCAGAGAACAAGCAGTGTCAGTCAAGACAAGACAGCGGACAGACAAGGTTTCCCACAGGAGTGTTTATGCTCAGCCAATTTGAATATATGAGCATTTTTTTTTATTTATAAAATATTTTACCAGGAAGCAATACATTGAGAGTTACCTCTCGTTTTCAAGTATGTCCTGGGCACAGAGTTAAGACAAATAATACATGTTTACAAATACAGTTACATAATGAGCAGGGTATACATTATATACAAGACATATATAGGGAGTAAGCACCAATGAGGGACAGGCACAACCTGGAGGCGGGCCCAGAAGGAGCTGTATTTCCTACAGCGCGGGATGCGCGCGCCCCTAAGATGGCGGCTGGTACTGGCAGGGGAGAGAGGAGCGTCACAGACGGCAGAAGCAGCGGGACACCCTATCGCGGGTTGGGATATGTGGCGGATGCGCTGAGTGCGCCGCTGATCACGGATCCTGACCGGGACTCAATTTAAATAGCTTTCGCTCTGAGTACAGAACTTGTAACAATTAGACTGTGCTTCAATTAATCCGCTATCAGTATTGCCTGTGATAAAAACAAAAATCTAAAAAAGGCTGATCGTCCTTTTCAAAACTGATCCTCAGAAAATCGTGGACCAAAGGAACCAAACAATCTAAATCCACAGTAACATGTCACCCACCTCTAGTACTAAGATAAAAAAAAACGTTTTCTTATAGTTAAAGGGAGTGGAGATAGAAAGCAGCTGGGACAAAAATGTTTAGATTTAAAATAATGTATCAAGTAAAAGTTAATATTGTTAATTAATACTGGAGTGCTGCAGTATTATTATTCTCAATATACTTTAGGTACTGTGAGAGTCTGAAACAGTATGAGCACTAAAAATATTTGTTTTTTTTCCCTTCTGTTTAGTATGTACCATCGCTTTGTTTGTCTAAAGTATAATTTGTAAGATACATGTTGCTTTATTGTGCTGGGAGTGTGTTTGCCTTGGATGGTGCATAACAAAGTATATAAACAATGAAAGCAAGAAATACCCATCTGGCTGGTGAATAGCTGTCCACCTTTTCCAAGTTGATGATTATTTCATTGATTTTGCTTACCTTTGATCTATTGCCCTATGTGAGTTAATGATTCATTGACAGCTATGGAGACTTCACAACTTCAATTATCCCCTCTTGAGTACTATCATGTCTAATTGTGCAAATGAGCAGGATACCAGGCTTTAACACCTTATTACCTCCCCAAATAGAATCCACCTATTATTTACTTATAAATAAAAACAAATACATTCAATTACAGAACTAGCAATTAAGTATTATAAATACCATATTTTGAACATAAGCCCTACTTGTTTCCGTTGATTGCAATAAAATAGCTATGCAAATCTCTTTATGGGATTTTGGGAAGAACGGCATGTTTGGGCAAATGCCAGGCTGGGATGGGGCCATGTTTACTATGGTCGTTACATTGATGATCTGATTTTAATTTGGGATGGTGAAGAGGATATCTTCAGGAATATTTTTGACGCTTTCAATCTTAATGATTCAGGTCTGGAATTTACTGCATCTATCATTTCAATGAAACTGGTTTTCTCGGACTTAGAGCTCAATGCACAAAAATATTGTTTCATTAAGAGCAGTACTCATATCAAGCCTGTAGCCGCTAATAGTAACAATAATGCAAAAAGTTACCACCACCAAACGTGGTTAGAGAATATACCCCTAGGACAATTCCATCATGTTAAAGGGAATTGTTCTATAGAGAATGACTTTGTTAATCAATCCATGATCCTGGTGTACAAGTTTAGTAATCATTTCACAAAGTGAAGATCATGGATAGAGAAAACCTTTTAGCACAATCTAAAAACAGTGAGTTGAAAAGATTGAATATTGGTGTTACATATTCATTATGGGATCATATGGGATCTGATAAGGGTGATTTACGAGAAGCACCAAAGTTTCTCACAAAATTTATTAACTCAGTCTATCAAAAAGAGTTTGAATAAACATTGGGGTGTAATTTTTTGTGACCAATTTCTGGGTTCTCATTTACCCAATAGAACACAGATCAACTACAAGAAGGCCAGGAATATTAATAAATATTAAAATACAGTACCACCTAGCAGATTAAAACCCATTGGAGCTTCGTCTTCGACACCTTTGTTGTTCCCATCCTGAAGTAGATGTTTAACCTGTAAACATTTTAAGGATGAAAACAGGTTTACGTCCTTCACATACAGTACAGTATAGGGAGACATAGATGGGCATGGCAGAATCAACTGCCTCAGCACCTATACAGCGCCTATATTACCTATATGCAGTATTGCGCCTGTAGACCACAATATGTGGGACGTACCACCAGAACATTAGATACGTGATTTCTGGAACATAGACACAATACAAAAGGGCTAGGTACACAGAGTGTCTAAAGACACTTTTAAGCTTTACACAACAAAGATCCTACTACACTTAAAATAATGGATATAGAGAAAATCCCCCCACGATATTAGGGGGTGATTCAAATCCCTGCGTAAAAATTAATCTTTTTGGATCTATTGCCTAGGCACCTAAAGGGTTAAATGAGTGTATGGACACCAGCACATTCGTGTAGCTGGTGTTCTTTTTGGAATTTGTTTACTCTTGTTCCTTCCAGCCACTATTTTTCCTTCCAATTACTCACTTTCAGTTATTCGTAATTTTTTAGTATTCTATTATATCCACTGGGGGACAAATTAAAAAAATATATATGTATATATTTTTATTTATTTAACGGTATTTCCCCCACCCCTTGGGAGATCCCCCTGTTACCAGGTGTCTGGTGCATGCTACCTGTTGGTTCACAAGAGGCTGAGTTGTCCGCCGATGGTTGTGGGGACTGCAGGACAGGCTTCTGGGGCATACAGTATGCCTGGCATTTACTCCATGGTACACAGAGCGTCCATCTTTATGGAGACAGCTTAGTATGTATCTGTATGGCATATGATTTCCAATATTACATATCCTGTCTAGTGCCAGTACCAGTGATTTGAACATATCACTGCTGATATCCAGTAGCCCCAGGGCATACCAGAATAGGAGTATCATTTGATTGTAGCTATTTTTGTGAGTTTGTCCAACATTATTTTATATTATTTATATCAATTAAAGTTTGATTTCAATATATTTATCATTACATTAGAACTAGGTTTGCTACAATAGGGGCATCTCTTTTCCCTTATTCTTTAATACGGTTTGTTTACGTTATATCAGGAACCAGTTTATTCTTCTGCTCAGCACAGTCTCTAAGCAGTTCTGTCCAATGCAGTCACAGCTCTGGTCTCTCAAACTTCAGATGGTCCTTCAGTCTTTGACTGAGCCACTGATTGAACCACCTGTGCTGAAACAGGGATATCAATAAAAGCCAGACTGTTGGCGGCCCTTGAGGACTGAGTTTGGAGACCCCTGGTTTAAACATACACGACTATAGTTGCTTTCTCTTCAAGAATCAATTAAATATTATTTGGCTGTATATTTTTATTGTTTAAAGATGTGTTTAGTCACAGATTTTAAATTGTATGTATCTTCAGAATTGTCTGTGTTTCTGTCACTTCCCTTCATTTGCATAATTTGAATGAACAAGGTTCATCTGTTGGGTATTTCTAGGCTATAAAACATCCGCCACTTTCATTATGGTATCAGCTGTGGTCCATACTCTTACAGTATCTGGTATGCAGAGGTCCAGCAACTCGGGTAAGGACTATTAATCTATAAACTCACCCCGTGAGCTGTTTGGTGTGCTCCGGAGGCGGGGATTAGTTATACGCAGTCCCTGAGCCACGTCTGATGCTGGGGCAGTCATCTGCAGGTCCGTTCTCATAACAAGTTTGGGTAAGGACCGCTTTCTAAGACCGCACATTGTGGCGCCTCACATCACCTAGGTTCATGCAGTGGTTATTCAGTTACATGACCCAGAGTAAACCTGGATTTTATTACATCATTGGATCAAAATTACACATTTTACCCTCCCATATCTTGTGATAGACATTATTCTTCTGCCATATAGTGAAACATTGAAAATGTATATTGTACATTGGATTCTGTTGACAGTTGTCATCTACAGTTTTTAAGTGCATTTGTTGTATTCCGAATTGCTATTTGATGGTTTTTATGAAATCTATTGCGATTGTTTTGAATGTTTATTGTAGCAATTGTTTCTTTTATCTGTGAATTGTATCTCTTCTTTGGATTGGTGTCCGTAAGAAGCAACCCCACAATATAGTTCTATTTTTGTATCACCTCTTAACCCTTCCCAATTCCTCTCACATATTGCTATTGGTTGATTTACAATAGTATTTAACACTATTTAGATTTCATCAAGTTCATTATCTCCTTTATACTGAATGTAGTTCATATACTATAGCTTTTTTATATGGCATATATTTTTACATCTACTTATTGTTAGCACTCCATTATTGCCACTAATTCTTGGCACGGTCGATTTTATTTTAGTGTGTGTGTGTATGTATAAGTATAAGTATAATACTGTATATATATAGTGCAGAATAAATGAGTTCTTCAGTATTAGGTGATACCTTTTTTATTTGGACTAACAATTTATGTCATAGGACAAGCTTTCGAGAGTTCTCCTGTCTTCTTCAGGTCTATAATACTGATTAACAAAGGAATCTATGGCTAAAAGAGTGTAGGGGAAAAAAAACCCATATGTACTGTAGTTAAGGTAGGGTGTTAAAAGTGTTTTGACTTGTCACCCTCCCCTGGCTTCAAACACTTTTAACACCCTATCTTATCTACAGTACATATCTGTTTTAGCCATAGATTCCTTTGTATATCAGTATTGCAGACCTGAAGAAGAGAGGAGAACTCTCGAAAGCTTGTCCTATGACATAAATTGTTAGTCCAAATAAAAAGGTATCACCTAATACCGAAGAACTAATTTATTCTGCACTATCGCAACTATGTATGTATGTATGTATGTATGTATGATAGTATGTATGTATAAATATACTGTATATATATATATATATATAGATGTGTGTGTGTGTGTATATTTGTGTATATCATCTTTAGTCCTTGTTGATTCACTGATGGATGTAGGTCTCTCTTCTCCACATTGCTGCAACAAATTTTTGGATTCCATCTTCCTATAATTTTTTGGGGGGTTGTTGTCTTGGTCTTTTAATTTCTCTTGGAATCCAGTGAAGTACCATCTTTGTCCAACTATGGTCAATTCTTCTTGTGATATGTCTTGCCCACTGTGGTTTTAATTACTTAATGTAAGGGATCCGCTCCTAGGTTTGGCTGGAACTCATCCTTACAGCGCTATAGAGCTTCCAGACAAATACCTCCCTGAACCTGCAATCAGAATCACCTGCTCTTGGTATTACACTGCAGTCTGCTTGGTACTGCGTCCTATACAGCTCTGGCCCCATTGGCTGTCTGTGCTATTTAGCTGCTGACCTTCCCCCCAGAAAGCTGCTGAACATAGACTTTCTCCAAGTAACTGTGCTTGCCACAAGCACCTCTGTTTGGCCTGACTCGGCCTTCTTGTGCATTGTCCTTTTCTCCTGAAGCCTCCTGCATCCTAAGGCTTTCCTGCACAGTAGCCCCGGTGCTACTGTTCTTGTTCCTGGCAGACTTCGCCTTTCGCCGCGCTGAAGCGGCTACATTGATGTCCTTAGTGTTTCTGTGGCGTGTCTACACTCCTGGTTTACCTGTGGCCTTGTCTACACCCTGTTCCCTTTCCCCCTTCCAGTACCCCTTCGCGCTGCAGCACCTATGCTGAAGCGCCTTTGCTGAATTTTTTCCTGTTGCTGAATTCTGCCTGTGACCTCGACCTTCACTCCTGTGCTGCCTGACTTGACCACGGCTTGCCAATGGATTACTCAGCCTTCTCCAACCCTGACCCAGCTACGCATGACTACGGACTACGCAATCCGGACCAGGCTTTCTGGTATAAGGTCGGTGTATATATATTCCCACGTCAGCCCTGCGGTCCGTTCCCGGTTTGTGGAGAGCATAAGCGTTACAAAACCCTTGTGATGATGTTATAGACATTTGTTAAGTTTCTAACCCATTCCTTCTTTTTCCTATCTCTTTGGGTAATACCTAGCATCTCTCCATACTTCTTTGTGTTGTCTGAAGCTTCTGAATTGTCTTCAAATTTATGGTCCAAGTTTCACATCCAAACGTGAGCATGGGCAGAATACACTTGTTGAAAATCTTTCCTTTGAGGCACAGTGGAAGGTTACCTTGAAAGATTATTGCTCTCCACCCTATTATCTTTCTCCTATTGAGTTCTTTTGAAAGGCTCTCATATATTGATATTTGCTGGCCACGGTAGACAATCTTCGACTTATTCTACATCTTTTATAATTATTTCGATCTTTGCACAGTTGACACATTTTTTGAGCATCACTTTGGTCTTGCTGAGATTTATATGGCGGCACATTTTCTTATGTGATTATAATGATTAATTAAAGATTGGTGAATGTGTAAAAATTTGAGTCGCAAATGTTTTACTGATTTTCTAGCAACATTTGATTCGCGGTGCGACATTAGAAGGTGGTTTTGACTGTAAAAAATGTGTGAACCACCATAATTTTCATTTTACCCCTCCCTTTCTGTGAATATTATACTGTAATATCCACCCACAAATGTGTAGACATTTGATTTCTAATGTTTTGTATATGTGATTCACACTCTGAAAATAAGAGAGAGATATATATACTTTGCATATTCAAATGTATATACTGTAGGGACATGATATCACAGTGTAGGTGAGTATGTTTTATTATGCATTTTTCAAGTGTATTTTGCGTTGTGTACAGTATATTGTATATAGCATGGGTGTACCATTAAGGGGTTAATATCGTCCTGAGGGGTATATATAGGGATCGCATTGAGTAAGCTCCACAATTCTTTGAGAAAGTGACGTCCCTACGTTACGAAATGCGTTAGGGTAGGAGGAGCTTAGGAGTACCGTCGGCAAGGGAATCACCACAGTCACAGGCAGCGCGCACACAGTGACGTCATCCAGGACAGTGCCGGAACACGCCACGGAGGGAGGTGAGACTGTCTCCTCCGCAAAGAGGAAGTGAGAATGCTTATACACCTGTAGTGCAAGGAGGACTCCCATGCAAGTTGCGGACGGCATTCTAAGATCATTTTTATACTCATTTTGTCAAGTGAGTGTGCTATTGGCTGTTTAAGTTGTTTTAATAAATTGTTGTATTGTCTGCACCATCTCTTGCTTTCACTCTCTCCATGGGGCTACGTGTGATTGGAAACATCTGAAAACACCCGGTGCACTTGAGATTGAGGAATTACACGTGGGATAATTGGTAACAGCAAAGAAGGGGACAAAGAACAGATTCTCTCACTACACTACAACAAGATCTATCCTGTAAGTAGGCATTGTACAGTGATAGGTAAGAAACTATTTTCCTGAGGTACTGCGCAATCGTGTGCCTTTTATTATATTACAGGAGAAAACATCAGGAAGTGGGCCAGACAAGAGAACTTTCAGGTTCCATCTTCCATCTTCCTACTTGGACTTTCCAGAGGGGTATGCTTAACAGACAATGTACCTGGATCTTGTTGGTTATAGCCCCAGATTTTCCAAGGCACGTTTAAGGCAAGTGTTAGTGCGTCTGCGCACCTGTATATCTAAGGTGTGTTGCTTTTTGTGCACAGGTACCGAATCGCTCCACATATTGTATAAAGGTGTGTTTGAGGACGTACATATATAATTAATCAACTTGGGACTGTAACGGATTGCTCACCACAAACGAGGCGTGACCGAAGTGGGGATTTGATATAACACCAACCTCCAGCCACGAGGGCGCGTCTGGAGTGTAGATTGGTCGAGGTAGCCGGGTCGGGGTTGGAGAGGTCAGAATAGTCAAAGGTACTTGCCGGGGTCTTGATTGGAGAGGTGCGGATTGTTGCATGTACTTTGCCGTAGTCAGGATTGGAGAGGTGCGGATCGTCATGGTAAGCCGGAGTCAGGAGTATAGAAGAGCGAGTCCAGAGAACAAGCAGTGTCAGTCAAGACAAGACAGCGGACAGACAAGGTTTCCCACAGGAGTGTTTATGCTCAGCCAATTTGAATAAAAGGAGCATATTTTTTTTTTTTTATTTATAAAATATTTTACCAGGAAGTAATACATTGAGAGTTACCTCTCGTTTTCAAGTATGTCCTGGGCACAGAGTTAAGACAAATAATACATGTTTACAAATACAGTTACATAATGAGCAGGGTATACATTATATACAAGACATATATAGGGAGTAAGCACCAATGAGGGACAGGCACAACCTGGAGGCGGGCCCAGAAGGAGCTGTATTACCTACAGCGCGGGATGCGCGCGCGCCCCTAAGATGGCGGCTGGTACTGGCAGGGGAAAGAAGAGCGTCACAGACGGCAGAAGCAGCAGGACACCCTATCGCGGGTTGGGGTATGTGGCGGATGCGCTGAGTGCGCCGCTGATCACGGATCCTGACTGGGACTCAATTTAAATAGCTTTCGCTCTGAGTACAGAACTTGTAACAATTAGACTGTGCTTCAATTAATCCGCTATCAGTATTGCCTGTGATAAAAACAAAAATCCAAAAAAGGCAGATCGCCCTTTTCAAAACTGATCCTCAGAAAATCGTGGACCAAAGGAACCGAACAATCTAAATCCACAGTAACATGTCACCCACCTCTAGTACTAAGATAAAAAAAAAAGTTTTCTTATATTTAAAGGGAGTGGAGATAGAAAGCAGCTGGGACAAAAATGTTTAGATTTAAAATAATGTATCAAGTAAAAGTTAATATTGTTAATTAATACTGGAGTGCTGCAGTATTATTATTCTTAATATACTTTAGGTACTGTGAGAGTCTCAAACAGTATGAGCACTAAAAATATTTGTTTTTTTTTCCTTCTGTTTAGTATGTACCATCGCTTTGTTTGTCTAAAGTATAATTTGTAGGATACATGTTGCTTTATTGTGCTGGGAGTGTTTTGCCTTGGATGGTGCATAACAAAGTATATAAACAATGAAAGCAAGAAATACCCATCTGGCTGGTGAATAGCTGTCCACCTTTTCCAAGTTGATGATTATTTCATTGATTTTGCTTACCTTTGATCTATTGCCCTATGTGAGTTAATGATTCATTGAAAGCTATGGAGACTTCACACCTTCAATTATCCCCCCTTGAGTACTATCATGTCTAATTGTGCAAATGAGCAGGATACCAGGCTTTAACACCTTATTACCTCCCCAAATAGAATCCACCTATTATCTACTTATAAATAAAAACAAATACATTAAATTACAGAACTAGCAATTAAGTATTATAAATACCATATTTTGAACATAAGCCCTACTTATTTCCGTTGATTGCAATAAAATAGCTATGCAAATCTCTTTATGGGATTTTGGGAAGAACGGCATGTTTGGGCAAATGCCAGGCTGGGATGGGGCCATGTTTACTATGGTCGTTACATTGATGATCTGATTTTAATTTGGGATGGTGAAGAGGATATCTTCAGGAATATTTTTGACGCTTTCAATCTTAATGATTTAGGTCTGGAATTTACTGCATCTATCATTTCAATGAAACTGGTTTTCTCGGACTTAGAGCTCAATGCACAAAAATATTGTTTCATTAAGAGCAGTATTCATATCAAGCCTGTAGCCGCTAATAGTAACAATAATGCAAAAAGTTACCACCACCAAAGGTGGTTAGAGAATATACCCCTAGGACAATTCCATCATGTTAAAGGGAATTGTTCTATAGAGAATGACTTTGTTAATCAATCCATGATCATGGTGTACAAGTTTAGTAATCATTTCACCAAGTGAACATCATGGATAGAGAAACCCTTTTAGCACAATCTAAAAACAGTGAGTTGAAAAGATTGAATATTGGTGTTACACATTCATTACGGGATCATATAGGATCTGATAAGGGTGATTTACGAGAAGCACCAAAGTTTCTCACAAAATTTATTAACTCAGTCTATCAAAAAGAGTTTGAATAAACATTGGGGTGTGATTTTTTTGTGACCAATTTCTGGGTTCTCATTTACCCAATAGAACACAGATCAACTACAAGAAGGCCAGAAATATTAATAAATATTAAAATCCAGTACCACCTAGCAGATTAAAACCCCTTGGAGCTTCTTCTTCCACACCTTTGTTGTTCCCATCCTGAAGTAGATGTTTAACCTGTAAACATTTTAAGGATGAAAACAGGTTTACGTCCTTCACATACAGTACAGTATAGGGAGACATAGATGGGCATGGCAGAATCAACTGCCTCAGCACCTATACAGCGCCTATATTACCTATATGCAGTATTGCGCCTGTAGACCACAATATGTGGGACGTACCACCAGAACATTAGATACGTGATTTCTGGAACATAGACACAATACAAAAGGGCTAGGTACACAGAGTGTCTAAAGACACTTTTAAGCTTTACACAACAAAGATCCTACTACACTTAAAATAATGGATATAGAGAAAATCCCCCCACGATATTAGGGGGTGATTCAAATCCCTGCATAAAAATTAATCTTTTTGGATCTATTGCCTAGGCACCTAAAGGGTTAAATGAGTGTATGGACACCAGCACATTAGTGTAGCTGGTGTTCTATTTGGAATTTGTTTACTCTTGTTCCTTCCAGCCACTATTTTTCCTTCCAATTACTCACTTTCAGTTATTCGTAATTTTTTAGTATTCTATTATATCCACTGGGGGACAAATTAAAAAAATATATATGTATATTTTTTTATTTATTTAACGGTATTTCCCCCACCCCTTGGGAGATCCCCCTGTTACCAGGTGTCTGGTGCATGCTACCTGTTGGTTCACAAGAGGCTGAGTTGTCCGCCGATGGTTGTGGGGACTGCAGGACAGGCTTCTGGGGCATACAGTATGTCTGGCATTTACTCCATGGTACACAGAGCATCCATCTTTATGGAGACAGCTTAGTATGTATCTGTATGGCATTTGATTTCCAATATTACATATCCTGTCTAGTGCCAGTACCAGTTATTTGAACATATCACTGCTGATATCCCAGTAGCCCCAGGGCATACCAGAATAGGAGTATCATTTGATTGTAGCTATTTTTGTGAGTTTGTCCAACATTATTTTATATTATTTATATCAATTAAAGTTTGATTTCAATATATTTATCATTACATTAGAACTAGGTTTGCTACAATAGGGGCATCTCTTTTCCCTTATTCTTTAATAAGGTTTGTTTATGTTATATCAGGTACCAGTTTATTCTTCTGCCCAGCACAGTCTCTAAGCAGTTCTGTCCAATGCAGTCACAGCTCTGGTCTCTCAAACTTCAGATGGTCCCTCAGTCTTTGACTGAGCCACTGAATGAACCACCTGTGCTGAAACAGGGATATCAATAAAAGCCGGACGGTTGGCGGCCCTTGAGGACTGAGTTTGGAGACCCCTGATTTAGACATACACGACTATAGTTGCTTTCTCTTCAAGAATCAATTAAATATTATTTGGCTGTACATTTTTATTGTTTAAAGATGTGTTTAGTCACAGGTTTTAAATTGTATGTATCTTCAGAATTGTCTGTGTTTCTGTCACTTCCCGTCATTTGCATAATTTGAATGAACAAGGTTCATCTGTTGGGTATTTCTAGGCTATAAAACATCTGCCACTTTCATTATGGTATCAGCTGTTGTCCATACTCTTACAGTATCTGGTATGCAGAGGTCCAGCAACTCGGGTAAGGACTATTAATCTATAAACTCACCCCGTGAGCTGTTTGGTGTGCTCCGGAGGCGGGGATTAGTTATACGCAGTCCCTGAGCCACGTCTGATGCTGGGGCAGTCATCTGCAGGTCCGTTCTCATAACAAGTTTGGGTAAGGACCGCTTTCTAAGACCGCACATTGTGGCGCCTCACATCACCTAGGTTCATGCATTTATAACAGTGGTTATTCAGTTACTTGACCCAGAGTAAACCTGGATTTTATTACATCATTGGATCAAAATTACACATTTTACCCTCCCATATCTTGTGATAGACTTTATTCTTCTGCCATATAGTGAAACATTGAAAATGTATACTGTACATTGGATTCTGTTGACAGTTGTCATCTACAGTTTTTAAGTGCATTTGTTGTATTCCGAATTGCTATTTGATAGTTTTTATGAAATCTATTGCGATTGTTTTGAATGTTTATTGTAGCGAGTGTTTCTTTTATCTGTGAATTGTATCTTTCCTTTGGATTGGTGTCCGTAAGAAGCAACCCCACAATATAGTTCTATTTTTGTATCACCTCTTAACCCTTCCCAATTCCTGTCACATATTGCTATTGGTTGATTTACAATAGTATTTAACACTATTTAGATTTCATCAAGTTCGTTATCTCCTTCATACTGAATGTAGTTCATATACTATAGCTTTTTTATATGGCATATATTTTTACATCTACTTATTGTTAGCACTCCATTATTGCCACTTATTCTTGGCACGGTCGATTTTCTTTTAGTGTGTGTGTATGTATATGTATAAGTATATATATCTGGGGGGGAAGTGTTGAGGATTTACTTAAATTCCAAGAGTACCTGAATCAAAATCAATTAAATTTAAAATTCACCTTCAGTACCAGTCCCCAAACCATAGACTTCTTAGATTTAACCCTATATATAGAAGAAGGGTCCATTGAGACAAAAACCTTCTATAAAAAGGTGGATGCCAACACTTATTTGTTGGCATCAAGTCATCACAAACCAAGATGGATAAACAATATACCCAAGGGCCAATTCCTAAGAACCAAACGTAATTGCTCAAAAACTGGGATATTTAATATACAGGCAGAAGAACTAATGGATAAATTTATGGATAGGGAATATAATTACACTAAGGTAACAAGGGCATTGGAATCTGTAAAAAACATCCCAAGGGAAGATTTAATAGTAATGGATTCGAATAAAAAGAAATCCAAAGAAGGGGAGTTCATTCCATTCATCACCAAATATAATGCCATGGCTCCGAAAATTACCCAAATAATTAAAAAAACATTGGGGAATCTTACAGGGAGACCAAACATTAAACACTATTCTACCAAAAAGTCCACAAATAGTGTTTAAAAGGGCAAATAACCTCAAACTGCAACTATCTCCAAGCTGTCTATTTGATGTAGCAAAAAAATCCAACACCACATGGCTAAGGGAACTCAATGGGTTCTTCACATGTGGGAAATGTATTGGCTGTAAATACAGTACCAAATGTAGGGAATTCAAATCAAACACAACAGGTGTTGTATTTCCAATTAAGTCCTTTACAAATTGTAAAAGCTCCTTTACGGTCTACCTGTTAGAATGCCCCTGTGGGCTACAATATGTAGGGCGAACAGGTAGACCATTAAAGAGACGCTTTGCGGAGCATATCTATAATATCAGATGGTGTCTCGAGACACATAGTGTCTCGAATCACTTTAAAATAAAACATAACCAAAACCCCGAGGGATTGGTCTGCAAGGGTATAGATTGTCCCAAACAAAATTGGAGAGGGGGAGATAAAATCAATCTAATATCGCGGCGTGAAAGCTATTGGATATACACCCTAAAAACATTAACCCCAAAAGGTCTAAACATCGAGTTTGACCTGGCATCTTTTTTGAGGGATAGTTGATTGATATCAAATATAAAGACATATAAAATCTGTCAGCCAACATCATTAATTTCCTCTGAGTCCTCTGCTCAATCTGTCCCATATACACTATATGGATACTTTTTGTAGTTCCATTATTTTTAAATAAAGCTCATTATAGCTATATAATTAAATATCACTGTATTAATGGTCCCAGACATGAATGTTTATATATATATTTATTTTTATGTATCAAAGTTTATCAATTGTATTATTTGTGCTTTTTGATATACCATATGTAGTACTGTGTGAGAATTGTATTTTTAAAATGTTGTGTTACAGTCTTATTATAGTAAGTTTGTGATACAGCCACTGTGAATGACAGGAGTTTGCAATGCTAACATCAGCACTCCAGTCAATTAGCCCAACACCCCTCTGGGAGTAATCATCCTATTAGGGCAAGTTTAGGGCCAATTAGTTGTGCTTAAATAGCACCCTACAGCATCAATGCTCCATTACCCCTGAGGAAGTGATGTCAGAGGTCACGAAACGCGCGTAGGGTGGAGCTTAGCTGCACGCATTGCTACGTGCCAGTACCAGCTGAGGAGGTTGCTGTTGGAGGTGACGTCATCTGAGGTGGACCTGGCGCTCCGATTTGCGGCCGCGAGGAAGAGATACACGCAGGATCCAGCCTCCACACACCACGGTTCAGCCCCTCATGCTTGCGGACGGCACATTGTAAATCGTGCAGTTAGATCATCTAGCATGTGAGTGCATCAAATGTTGGTCTTTTTATTGTTTTATTAAATTGTACTGTACCACACTATTTGGCATTTTATCTTTTGTGTACCATTGGGCGAATCGGCCATCTGTGGAGCGGGAGCATCACCAGTGGAGAACCCGGTGAGAGATACCAACCTCCGGTCTAAAGATACCTTTCAAGGCCTGCATATACCCATCTAGATGTAAGTATCTAGCAGCTGTGTGGATGAGGCTTCAATTCACATGAGATACTGCGCAATGGTCTCCTGTTCTCTTTGATTGCAGATAAACAAATATCAGAAGGATACCAGGAGGTCAGACTGTGGACATTTTCCAACTAGTTCTTCAACAACAGGACTATTTTATCAGGTTCACGCACTTGATAGTGCGCCAAGGACTTTGCTCTCTATACTAACACTTCTGTTTATAGCTACAGTATATGGAATAGCTTGTTTATAGTCCTAGGCAGCCCATTCCCATACCCTCCTCCAATTTGGTGGTTTGTGGACTATTGTGTTTAGTGGTTATCCTTATCAAGTTTGGACACACTAATTGTCACATTTATTTAATTTATCTTCACTTGTTGTTCACTAAAATTTATTGTACACATAATTCACAATAGGTTGAGCGCTTGGTTGTAGTATAGTTTCTCTTTTTCACTATATATATATATATATATATATATATATATATACTGCTGCGGCCGAGTTTATTTGAGCATTTGCCCGTTCTCGGCCGCAGCAGTAACCTGGCGCGCGCCGAAGCCGCGGAGGAGCGCTTTCCGATCGGGGCTTTCTCCCTCCCGCTGCCGGGTCCGCCGGGTGCCCCGGAACCCCCTGCCGCCGTCCCCCACATCGCGGGACACCAGGGCTCCCTCGGGGAGCCCTGGACGCGCGTGCAGGGGGCGCAGGCACCCGATGACGCGTGACCGCGTGTCAATGACGCGCGGCACGCCGAGGGAGTGCGGCTAGCATGCCGGGGCATCCCTAGGCTTGCGGAGCTAGCCGCACTCAAATAAAATGTGCCACCTCTGTATATACAGTGGTCGACAAATCACCAAAAAATCTACTCGCCGAACAAAAAAATCTACTCGCCACCTAGTACCAAACGTGTGCTGCTTGTGCCAATAGGCGCTCGCCACGATGTTAAATCCACTCGCCCGGGGCTTGCAAATGTATAGGTTTGTCGAACACTGTATATATATGTATGTATATATATATATATATATATATATATATATATATATATATATATATATATATATATATATATACGCACACACACACACATTAATCTTCCTTAGATAATATGTTGCAAAGTGACCAGGCAGGGGCCTGGCCATACCTTGTTTCTAGAATATGCTGGAAGGGTCATCTGGTCTAGGGTGAATCAGCAGAGGCAAAGTCCATCCTTTTTTTGCCTAGAGACAGGGGTAGGGTGAGAGATCCATAAATAGGAGGGGAGAACAACTCCACCCTCAGATCCCAGGAGGGTAGAACATTGAAAATGGTAAACTAACTGAAGTGGAGGAGAATAAAGTAATGATTAAAAGGCTTGAGGAGATGGACGATAAGCTGTATTTCAGTGAGGACGTTCTCTGTAATATGACCCTTGCTCCACCCCCCAAGGAGGAATCATTGATTGGCTCCTTACTCATCCTGTCTGACTAGGCTTAGTCAAACAGATAGGGTCATACAGGACAGAGTGTGTAAATTAGAGTTATATGATTATCCATACGTTACCGAATGAATGATGCGAGCTGTTGAGTACTGTTGGCAAGAGTGGGTCGAGGAAGCTGTATGCGGTAACCTGTACAACCATGAAGGTTGAATACTGTATGTGTGTCTCCATTTCTTGTGGTTATATTAAAAAATGTGAATAGATATATTTCTGTGTAATTATATATACAACTTCCATTTTAGGTGTTAAGTTCTGTGCCACATTACACACAGAAAGTAACTATTCCAATCATCGACCTTTATGGGTATATTGTTTGTATAAATCCATAGCATCTAGTGGGTATGCGGCTAACTAGAGGATGGCAATATAATAGACACAGAGTAGTGTACTGTATGTGCATTATTCATTTATTATATACTGTGAATTTGATAAATGTTAGGATTAAGATAATCATAACATATTTACATATGTAATCTTGTATTCAAGTGCTCTAAGTAGATGCAACAGTTTATTATATTCTATGTATTTTGGAAATAATTATATGTTACCTGGCACGGAGACGACATGGATTTTTACTGGAGAGTGAATGTAGCACCCCTTTGGGATTCTTACTTTGTTGAGTGATTTAAAGAGTTAACTCTTAGTAATCTTCCTTAGATAATATAGTTTACAAAGTGACCAGGCAGGGGCCTGGCCACACTTAATTTCTAGAATATGCTGGAAGAGTTACCTGGTCTAGGGTGACTCAGCAGAGGCTAAGCCCTGCCCCATTTCTGCCTAGAGACAGGGGTAGCAAAAGAAGTTAATAAATAGCAGGGGAGAAGAACTTGGCCCTCAAATCCCAGGAGGAACCAGAAGAGGGGATCTTGCCTTTAAATATATATGTACACAGTTTTAGGTTTGGAAAATAACAAATGGGCTTCTACCCTAATTACCAATTACTACCAATTTTAGGGTCCCCCTATATGACCCTTGGGTGTGTTCTACCCACAGAGGGGATGGCAAGAGACTCAACTATAGGCTCCTCAGTGATAGGGCCTTAGAGTATCCCTCCATAACTGCCAGAAGGGATAGACTCCTTGCTGCCCTCAACTCAGAGGGTAAGCAGTTAGCTATTGTAGGGGGATAGAGTGTGTATCCTTAAGGAAGAGGGCACCCTGCCAATGGATCCCAGTGGAGGTGGGAGCGATTATTCGCTAGGCAAATGTATTGCCATAAAAGTGACAGAAAATGGAAAGATGTGTGCCTCTTTGGGAATGCTGTTCTGAGCATTCCAAAGAAGAAGCTACTGAACTGTATCCACAAAATAAAGTTATTGAAAAGTTCCTGGCACCCTCCATTCATTTGCTTACCACACCAGCCTGCACGGATGCCTACACCCTGAGAGAGAAGGTAATAAGAGCCACTGAGCATCATCTGCACTCTAATACACCACCTAACAGACTTTGGGACAATTTGGTGTGGTCCCTGTTCTGCTGCATAATAGACTTATCACAATTTAAATTTCTGCTGGCTTTGTGTTAGCATATTACTATTGCACCATTAAAAATCAGCCTTTTGTTCTATAAAATTATGTGAGCATTTTAAATGTAATTGATATTTGGCACTGAGCAGAAAAAAACATAGTGACAAATTGCCTCTAATTGCTCAGAACATTTACACTCCAAGAACTCTTTATCTGCCAAAAAAACTAATCTCATATGGTATTACCATCATACAAGAAAGCAGACAATTGAAACTAAAATGCTTTTGATATTGTAACAGAACTCATTATTCACAGATCCTAAGTGATAAATTACTTTATCCTGGTGGTGGTGAGATATCAACATTTCTGTTGACCGGATCAAAAATACATCAATCTGCATCATCATTTCAAAATGTTCCTTGAAAATCCCTTTGACTTGAATGGGAGTTTCCGTGTGTTAGTGCTAATAATATGGTTAGTGCAATATAATGAGATTTCACAATAATCATACCGCAAAGCTATTATTGATGGCTATTGATATGTAAATAATAACATAAATCTACATATTGTAACACTATTCATCAAATTGCCTAGTCAGTGCAAAATTGCTTAAATATGCCTGTTAATTGCAGTGAAAACATTTAAAATTCAATGTGCATATATCTTATCTGCATTCATCAGGAGGACACCTATTTCTAGTAAACTCACGTCCATTTACCATAAATTGCAACCAGGCTAACAATGCAATGTAGTTTATCTACTGAATATGTTGGAAAATTGTTTGTTTTGCATTCCATATTGTTGCATATTGTTCCATTGCATATTGTTCGTTATGCATTTGGACTCCATTTAAGATATCGTAACCACATTTTGCATGATGGTTCCTGAGATCGAGGAGCAGGTTTGTCTATGTGTCTATGTTTGGATATAATTGGATACATTCTATTTTTAATTCTATGAGTTATTACAATTTCTCAAGCAAGTCAGCAACTGTGTGTTGTACCTGCTTCATTATCTGCCCATGGACCACATATAGTATGGTTCAATAGGTACACATTTTCCTAAATTAAGTCTGTACAATCATTTAGATGGTAGAAAGGGGGGGTGATAGACAGCACTCTGACACAATGACTCAGCAAGGTTGCAGGGTGCACGGAACAGGAAGGGACCCTAATTCCCTTCAGACGTACTAACAAACCAAAAGATAAAAAGATAGTACCAGCACTCTCTGTCTCACAGCTACAGATATAAGCAAATACCAGTGTAGGGAATATGAATAATTTAATAACACTAATAATAAACTGAAAATATAGCAACAATAGCCAATACGACAATACAAGAATAAATATCACCATAGAGAAAATCAAAAATTAAAGGGGGTAGAGGGGAAAGAAGGAGAAGGGGAAAAAACACAAAAGAAAAGCAAAAAATCACAAAAATGGTAAAAGGAAAGCAAACTAGGGGGGCGACGTTTCGAGGGGTGACCTCTTCATCTGGCCCATTCCCCCTGGTCCCAAAGGGTCCCAGAGGTACTTCCCTAAGCCTTCCCTCCCCACTGTCAAATAATCCCACACCCAGCTAATGATATAAATCTAAAGTCTAAAAGAGGGCAAATCACATAAGCAGATATCAAATATCAAACAATAAATGTAGATACAAGAATATTGTAAAAGACATAGAACATATGCAGATATCAGATGTCAATCAGTGCTTGAGCACTCAACAGGGCACCAGGAAGAGGGTTTGCTTATACTTGTTCACTGATTGACATCTAATATCTGCATATGTTCTGTGTCTTTTACAATATTCTTGTGTAGATGGCTTAAAAGTTTAAACATCTCCAAGAGGAAATTACATGCAAAGCAGGTCAGACATTTGTGCTAAACTATATGAAATGCAAATCCAGTAAAGATTGTATTATTCATCTGTAGATGAAAGTTCTGACCTCAGCCCAATTTTAAAATACCTCATATGATTACATGCTGTTTATTCCACCAGCTCTAACTAAAAATACAATATATTTGTGATAAATATCACCACAAATATCCTGAAATAAATAAAAACACCATATAACCAGTTTACAATGTCATAAAATTATCCTGTATTCAGTTTAAATATAATTAAAGTACTGTTGCCAAAGAGAAATCTCTAGAGCAGGGGTGGGCAACGCCAACCCTCAAGGGCCACCAACAGGTCAGGTTTTCAGGATATCCCTGCTTCAGTATAGATTGCTAAATCAGTGGCTCAGGTTGGGGACAGCCACTGATTGAGCCATCTGTGCTAAAGCAGGGATATCCTGAAAACCTGACTTGTTGGTGGCCCTTGAGGACTGGAATTGCCCAACCTTTGAATAGAGACACAAGTGCAAATGAACACATTCTGTACAGAACAGACAAGAATAAAACTCCATGCCTACCTTCTCAGTGGTACATTTATCATAAATAATCACCATCTCCTAAACCGTACAGCAATAGGCAGGTACTCCTAGCAGAATATCTTCAGCTGGTTCAAATACTGTATAAATTCATAAGAATGCATTTAATCTAATCTATTTAACTGATGACGTGAGCATTAAACATTTAAGAAAAGATAAGCAGCATATAAATCTTTACCCAGGCAGGTTGATGCTGACGAGACAATGAAAGCTTTTTTTTGCTAAACCAAAGCCAAGGTTGTGGAAATCAGCTATTCAAACAAGGAGAAGTGTACAATACCATTGACCTGGAAACGCCCACTGTGAGTCATTTTGTTGGCAGTGGATTATAATGTCTACATCAAACTTCTATTCTAATTTAATACCATTTCTTTTTTTTGTAAACAGTATTCTTTCTTTTTTTCTCCAATCAATGGCTTTCTATGGTAATTGCTGTGCATCCGTTTTTCTTCCATCACATAAAAACATGTCCTAAATTATAACAATAAATTATAAATGAGGGAAAGTCCAACAGTGTTTGTGTAAAAATAGTTCAGGAACAGTTTTCCATTATGATTGAACAGCGATACATTCATGGCATATTTAAGTGTTATGGGTGTAACTGTTTTCAATACGCATTTTAGATGTTGTAGAGAGACTGTAATTACATGAAACAATCCCAGGTATAATTAACACCTAAATATGCCCTGATATTATTGATATGCCACCGTTTAATAAATATGAGTGCAATGACAAGTTTGATACAGGTATCCTAAACCTACATTATTCCAGGCTCCCAAACTTAATTCAGGTTCAATATGAAAATTTGTTTGACCATCCATGTAACTAGAGGTGTGAAACTTTTGCCAAAGACATGAACAAGGCAGAATTTGCCCTTTTCAGTCGTGAAAGAAATTACGACTTTGTCAGAGTTTGCAAGCGATTCTCCGAGTATTAACTTACTGTAGCATTGCAATTTCACCTAATAAGCCAATTGCTAAATTCTATAAAATAGGTAGATTCGCTTAATGATATGACTAGAAATATGGCCCATACACCATGTTCTGGTAAAGAAAAGAAAAAAAGAGACGTTGGGATTGTTTAAGAAGTTTAAAGCTTAATTGTATACAGTTTTCATATGAAGAGAGAAACAAGGGTACATTTATTAAAGTTTGTCTGTCACAAAACTGGGTTAAAATGAGTGCAAAAAAAATGGAGGATGGTACTGTGTTAGGCAGAAGGATACCTTTAATAGCTAACTCATGGTTAAAAAGAGTGCAAGCTTTCAGGACCTTCTTCAGGCTGAATTATAGTTTAGGTATCACTTCTAACCGACTTTTGTGGACAAACAAATAAATACATCCTACAAATCCCTTTTCAAAGGGATCAGAATCAATACAATGCATCAGAATTTAAGCTGGGCGTCTTTGCTAAATAGCCCCCATAATGGGATAATTAGAATCTTAATTCAGAGAAAAAAGTGCACCAAATTGAACAAATGAAAGTATTGTAACATGTTTAAGTTAAAGTTAGATGATGTCAAACAAAAACATCATCTTGAAGGTTTCAAACTCATTTTTGAAGGTTGGTAAACTTAATAAGCTGAACTTAATGGGAGGTTTGCTTCCCTCGTCCTGCCTTTTCTAATCTGTTCCCTTTCTTATTGCATTATTTTATATTATAGGCTAAAGCTGTTAAATTCCGGGCATTATTGAAATCCCTGCTCTCTGATTGGATAATGCCCGGAATTTTAACCAATCAGTAATGCCCGGAATTTTTGGCACCGTGCTAAGTTTTTCAGCCAATCAGATTTGAGTTCTCATTCACAAATAGTGAGAGCAGCTCTTAGACAGGGTAGGTGATTGGACAGGAGGCAGCAGCAAGGCACTGACTCCTCCCCCACCCTGCCTGAAGAGAGCTCCACACAGGAGAGTGAGGGGAATTGTTTGTGTGTCTGCTGTGTGTGTTATGTGGGTGTAAAGGGGACAGCAGAGTGTTTTATTGGTGTGTGTGTCTTCTGTTGGTGTGTGTTTTGTGGGTGTAGAGGGGGCAGCAGAGTCTGTTTTTGTTGGTGTGTGTCTGCTGTGTGTGTGGTTTGTGGGTGTAGGGAGGGGGCTGCTGGTGTGTTTTGTGGATGTAGAGGGGACAAATTGTGGATTTGTATGTGTTTTGTGGGTGCATAGAGGAGGGGATGCAGTGTGTCTTCAGTGTGTGTTTTGTGGGTGGAGGAGGGGTGCAGGGTGTTTTGTTGGTGTGTGTTTCTGCACTATGTGGGTTACAGGGGGGGGGGGCTGCAGTGGGTGCAGGGAGGGGGCTTCTGGTGTGGTTTTGTAGATGTAGACGTGGCAGAGTCTGTTTTGTTGGTTTCTGTGTGTCTCTGCTGTGTGTGTTTTGTGGGTGCAGAAGGGGCTGTAGTTTGTGTTTTGTTGGTGGAGGAGAGGTGCAGAGAGTTTTGTGTGTGTGTCTGCAGTGTGTGGGTTTACAAGGGGGCTGCAGTGGGTGTAGTGGGGGGGCTGCTGGTGTGTGTTTTGTGGATGTAGAGGGGGGCAGCAGTCTGTTTTGTTGGTGTGTTGGGCTGTGTGTATGTACAATTTCCTTTTAATAAACTTGCAGTAAAAGTAAAAAAATGTAGACAATCATGCGTCTATCTTTTTTATGAACAATTAAAAATAAGCCTACATTTAGCCTTTAATAGTAATAATCCCCTCAGAACAGGGCATTACTGGAAAGTATTGTCAGCAGTGAAGCCCTGTCAGTATGAAGGGAATCGTTCAGAGTTAAAGCCCAGTGCTCCAGTGTCAATAGCAGCGGCTTCTGGCATCGCAAACAGTGTCACTGGATTGTGACCATATGGTATCTGTCAGAAGACCGCAGTAGCAGCTGCAAGCACAAATGGATCGGTACGGAGGCTAAAGTCTATGAGAGTAAACCTCCAGCCAAACCTATTATAGCGGCAGCTAATGACGTCTATTTATAGCGCCACAAATAGTGACATTACCCCACACATCAGGGAGCCCGATTAAGTCGCACGCCGATGGTAATGGCAAGTGGAGTATTAGAACATATGACCAGTAAAAGATATAAAACGTCCAAAAACATCCAACGTGTCTCGTAGTTCGCAGACTACTTCATCATGGAAAATACCAAAAATACAATCAATGTTTTTCTTACCTTTGATTTCTTCAGCGTCCGATTCCGACTGCAGCAGGAACCTTATGATCCTCAACGCAATGCTCCTCAACAGCCGATGGTCTTCTGTTAAGTTCTTTTCTTCTTTTCTTGTAATCCAATCCAATAAGCGGCGGATGTTGTCCCATCATCTTCATGACTTCAAATGAGACGGACAGGCCTTATATAAGGCCTGGGTCCTGCTGCATCCGGCGGCGCACACGGCCGCATCACTTACCAGACCGAGCTGGCCCCAGTCCCTCCTCGCGGCAAGGCTCGCTGCGCACTGTGACACGTCAGTCAGCAGGGGACACACGAGAATCGTGATCCCAAGCGGCGACGCGTCACGTGGTGCGGCAGGGAGCCTATGAGGAGGCGAGGAGGGGAGGAGTCTAAAGCTATGGGAGGGAGGTCTGATGTGTATATGTTTGTAGCATACTGAATAGGAGCCGGTGTGAGAATGCAGAAAAGTAGGTGAAGGCAGAAGAGTTACTGTGGGTTTCTGCAGATTGAGGGCGAAAGACACATGAAATTTGTCAGGCACACCGGTATCCAGCTACTTTATCTTCTCTCATTACACATTCACAAGATGGTAGAGTTGGGCAATATAGACATGAGACAATATTGATTTTGTTTTTTATCACGATATAGTCATGGGAGATACAGACGTTTTACGGGCAGCTGGTGACTTTCAGTGTAAGAAACAGCAGCTTTAAAAGGAACAAACCTAGCAGCCAGTTTCTTCTTCTACACCCACGCCTGCGATTCAAAATCTGCACTCCACGGCAGCATCCCCCCCCTCCCACCCCCTCCCTCTCTCTCTGGTGCTCGGCTTTCAGGCTTCGTGTGCTGGGGTGGTTGCGGCCAGCTCCGGCTGTGTGTGTGTGTATGTATATGTTGGGCGGGGGGGACGAAGGGGGGAGCAGGAGAGGGCATGTGTGGGGGCTCGCTGCACCCTCTTGCAGCCCGGGAGACCCCTGCTGCAGCCCTCCGCTCAAACCACGCCCCCCTCAAACCACGCCCCCCCCCCTCCCGCTCCAGCTTTTGCTCCCTACGGACCGCAGGTAGCGGTCAAGTCCCTCTCCACATGCCGCCTGTCTGCAGTGCGGGCGCGTGGTCTGAGGCAGCGGGGCTTTAGCCTAAGGCCTGTGACATCACATTTGAGTGTCAAAGGGTACACCCTCAATCCAATTGGCTGGTGTACCATGTGACAGATTTATTTTTTATTTTTTAAAGGATGTGATGTTATCCAAAGTGAGGGAAGTCAGCCAATTAGGAAGGCGATGTTTCCCTTTTTTTGATGCCCATTGACTTCCAATGTGTTTATCAATGTCCCTTTCGGGGTATAGATAAACACAGTGACAATGTATTTTTACTCAAATGTTGTTTTTATTTAATTGCAATGTATTGTATTTGTTGTTGTATTTTTCTTTAGGTTACCCATTGACTGTCAATGCGCTTATCTATGCCCCTTTTGGGATATAGATATGCAAAGTGACAAGCAATGATTTGTTTCCAAGTGCTTGTTTTTATTTAATTGTAATGTATTTTATTTTTGGTTCTTGTTTTTTTTTTTTAGATTGCCCATTGACTGCCATAGTGGCAAACCATGCCCATATTATATGAGCATGGTGTACCACTGTGCCAATCAATTGGTTTATTGGCTCTTTTGTATTGAAAGATAAAAATTTTTTTCGGTGTTTGTTTTTTTTTATTGTTAGATTGCCCATGCATTTCTATAATGTTTATCACTGTGCCAATCAATGGGTAGCGGGGGTGGAGGGTCGGGGTAGTTGTCCTGGGGAGGTTGGTTAGGTGACCCGGGTGGGTAGCAGGGGAGGAAGTTTAACTCCTTAATTAAGAGGTTAGTGGCCATTAGTTTATTTTCTATTATAATGTACCCATTACTGTACTGTATGTTTTGGGGTTGGGGGGGTTGTATTTATGTATTTTACTGTAATGTTTTTTTAATGAAAAAGTGCTATTGGTTTTATTGTGCTATTGGTATTGGTGCTATTGGTATCTTTGGTTAATAGAACTTTTACCCATTCCGGTTGTTGGTAGAGGGGGTCAGTGAGGGTGGTAGTTGCCCTGGGTGGGTGTTTAGGCCTTGTGGGAGGGTTAACCCCTTCATTTCCTTCTACTGCCACCCTCCCGCAAGGCCTAAAAACCCGCCCTGGAGCAACAATAAGCTTCACCTACCCCCTGAACCAACAACAAAGCAGTGCCTGCTATTTAACCCTTTCAATACCTTAACAGTTATCCGCTAAGGTAAAATAACTGGGTGCAATTTAATTTTTATTGCATATGATTAATACCGGAGGCCGGTGGGGCCCCCAGAGACCCGCAAGGACCTCCGGGGACCCAAGGGCACCCCATAGACGTGGGGACCTGCGGTAACCCCCGGGGACCTGCAGTGACCCACGGGAACTCCCGGGAAAACGCAGGGACCCCCGGATCTCTTGAAGTCCCCACAGGTCTCTGGTGGGTCCCCACCAGCCTCCGTATCAATCATGTGCAGTAAAACTAATATAAACTGCTTTTATGCATCTTGCAATATCTTTAGTGACAGCGTGTTGATGACGCCAAAATATTGCACGTTTTTATAGTACGATATGCTTATCACTGCTTAGTGAATATCAGTTTCTGGCAAAAAATGCGATTTCAGGCATTTTTTGGCTTATCGTACGGCTTTTCTTTACACTATAAAACCGTTTCAGTGCGATATTGCCCTGTTATCAGAGCTTTGTGAATAGCAACACAGACAATATCGCACTTTAAGGGCATTTATAGTTCTACAGTATAAGCCACTTATCGAAGTTTAGTGAATAAGCCCCTTAGTGTCATCAGCAACGATTGAAACTTTGCCTTTTATGCCAACCTCAAGGTGATTAATAAATAAGTTAAGAAACAAGAGTCCCAGTACCGATCCTTGAGGTAATCCACTCACAACTTTAGCCCAACCTGAAAAGTTAAATTTACAACAACTCTCTGTTTTTTATCCTTCAACAAGATTTCAATCTACTGTAGGTGCAAATATTTATTATAATAATAATAATAATATTAATAATAATAGCATGTTCTTGTATAGCGCTGCTAGTTTTACGTAGTGCTTTACAGAGACATTTTGCAGGCACAAGTCCCTTCCCCGTGGAGCTTACAATCTATGTTTTTGATGCCTGAGGTACAGTACAGGGAGATAAAGTGACTTGCCCAAGGTCACAAGGAATCGACACTGGGAATTGAACCCTGCTCAAACTCAGTGCCAGACGGTGTCTTTACTATGCCACTCCTTCTCTATTGATGTTGAAGTGTTATTAACTATTTTTTTTCTTCAACTCCAGCTTTATGCTTAGCTTGTCTGTATACACAGGTAAAACTGCAACATTTTATCTATAACTTTCAATGGTGCAAGTCGTCACAGATTATCGAATAGCATGTAAATATGTTTGAGAAATAAAACCGTATTGTCATAGAAATCTAAATATTGCACTAAAGAAAGTTGAGAAAGCCGGCACAAGGAAACATTGTCTTGTTGTTGCAAGTTAGCTTTTGATAAACATTTGCCATTTGTAAAATACTGTAAAGCTAAATTTGAACAAAAACAATTGATTTATTAAAACAAAAAAACTTAATTTATTTTAATTGTAGCACCTTTTCCCCCCACCCTAAGTGAGCTGTATAGCTACTGGTGTACTCTGGTGCTGGTGCATACCTGGTTGGTAGAACAGAAGGCCCAAGATCTCCGCGTAGTATAGGAAGACATCAGGACAGGCTATCAGGGATGGCTCATTGGTCAGTGCAGCGCCTCCAATTCAGGAGGATCCTGGTGCAGCCAGGATGAACCTCAGGGGCAATTCTTCTTAGTGTTCACACTCCAGATATCACACAAGAGAGGGTATAACTGGAGTTTATTAGGTTCAGCACATCAGTACAGGTTCTATTCCCTGAAGGCAGTATCCCTGGCTTGAGTCCCTGAGCACCCCTCCTCAGAATGCCTTACCCCCTAACAGGGCAAGGACTCTACCTACTCCTATCCAGGAGAGGCTTACTGCTGCGTCCTCATAGCAGGGAGGGCAGCACAGAACTAACTCCTAGAAACCTTGCTCTAATCTCCAGAGGGAAACCCCCTCCTTCCCAGGGGAGTGGCTTGTAAGCCGGCCTCCTATCAGTCATAGGCCCCCGTTGTAATACCAGGCTACTCCTGAACTTTATTAGGTACTGTAACACACATATAACAATACAACAAGGCCCTGCAGGAATGCTCCCAACACTGCCCACTCTTTACTGGGACTCACACTGCTAGAGGGGCCAGAGAATTAGTAGCCCAAGGGGACTTCATTATTGTTTGCCTTACTTTACCTTGTAGAGAGAATGCGTTGTATTGCTTTATTGCTTATTGCTTTATTATCCACCATAACCTTATATCTGAAAAATGTATTGTTTTCTACAGACAACCCCATAAATACTGCATTTGTATTTAGTCATGTTTTTTGTATTTTTTAAATATTTCACAAATGAAACATTTTAATTAAAAAAACAATTGTGTCACAAATCCTTTCTACTACTACAAAAAGAAAATGTTCATAATAATGTTTAGGTGTAATATAAAGGGGAATTAAAAATACTTTACTCTTTATTGATACTATGGAGTCAAAATACTACTGGTTTACAACCAACCTATGGCATGCCAACAAGGCAATTTGTTAATAACATTTATTTGATGTTCATATATTGCTGAATTTATTACAGTATTTACTGCTGCATTAAGCTTCCCACGAAGGAGTGATTTGTAAGTAATGTCTAGGTCTTCTTTGATTAGAACAATATTAACAGATGGGTTATGTTTATCTTGGCAATATGTCCAAAGAATAAAAACAAGTAGAACTGTATTTCTTCACCTCTATGCGTTATTGCCCAACACTACCATATGGAACTACTTTTTAATAACCTATAAAAGAACATTTTACAGGATCTGTTTTTAGAGGATCTCCATAAATCCTCAAAATAAATACATTAATGATATGGCTCCAAAATAAGTTCCCTCCCCATGTGTCACGCTCTCTTCCCCCCGGCCCCTCCATGTGACACCCTCTCTTCCCAAGCCTCACCATGTCACCCACCATGTCACCCTCTCATCCCCCCTTTCTTCCCCATGTGTCACCCTCTCTTGCCCCTACATGTGTCAGCCCCTCTCCTCCCCTCCACATGTGTCACCCTCTCTCTCCCCCCTCTCCCTATGTGCAGGGCCACCAACAGAAATCATGGGGCCCAGGATAAAAATTTTTAGCAGCCCCCCACCCTGTGTCGATGGTATTGCAAGCTGCCCCCCATTTCACACCTCACGAGACCCCTCTCTTTCCTTACCCTCATCCCAAGTATTGCTCTCCCTTCCGTCTAACCTTCTCTCACTCTCCCGCCTCGCATGTATTTCTCTCCCCTGCTTCTCACTCTTACTCTCTCTTTTCCTCACTCGCCCCCTCATTCCTGTCCCTCCGTCAATTACCCCTCGCTCACTCATTGCCTCCCCTTCACACAATTCCTCCCACAAGATATATACAAAAAAACCTCCCACCCCCAAATACATACAAAAATTCCCACCCCAAAAAATATACAACCTCCCGCACCCTCCAAAAAGCATACAAAAAACCCACCTACCCAATACATATAAAAAAAACAATACATATAACCACCCATACATATACATACATATACTGTACATACATTATATATATACACAGTATATATATATATATATATATATATATATATATATATATAGTCAGATAAGGCAGTTGGCACTCCAATAGGTGCAAGTCCCATATAGAGAATGTAGTTATATGTTGCCGTTCCAAGGATTGGTAAACAAGAGACAGCACTCAATGTTGAAAATCAAAGTGTATTAGTGAAAGCAAAAATACATCCAGAAACCCAACGTTTCGGTCCTACAGAATGGGACCTTCCTCAGGGGGATACAAAGGGAGAATGACACAGTTCACCACATATTTATACATCAAACACTGAAAGTCAATTAACCAATCACCATCACCCAATTAAATTAACACAAGAAACCTGCAGCTCTGATGTCATGTGTTGATTAAGCTTACATAAGATACCTTCATACTGCTAATCACCCAGCTGTGCATTCATCCATTGTCATGGTTATCAATGGGTGTGAGCTCTGATTGATATGGCAGGGGCAATAGGGAGAGGATATCTAAAGAATTAAGGCAGGTTGTGCCATACATAAGTGAAACATTATAAAACCAGGGACATATATATCAAACACTGAAAGTCAATTAACGAATCACCATCACTCAATTAAAATAACACAAGAAACCTGCAGCTCTGATGTCATGTGTTGATTAAGCTTATGTAACGGTATTTCTGGCCCGGCCTGACCCACCCAATCTCACATTGGCCCCTGTGGTCTAACCGGACCCCATTACAGTGTGGATATGTCATATGGTGCACCTGCTGGCTACAGGACTCCTGAGTCTCCCGCATGATGGTGTGTGGGGAGGACCCGTCAGACAGGCAGCTGAGGTAGTGTGCTGAGTCTCACCTAGTTCCAGTGCAGCGCCTCCACCTCACCAGGGTCCCTGCGTCCGCAAGGGGATGATCCTGGCGAGGAACTCCTCCGTGGTGCTCCTCTCTGTACACTCATTTCAGATAGATACACGAGAGGGTTTCTGGCTGAACTCATCTTTATTGACACGGCAGGGCAACTGCCCTCCACAAGGAGTATCTTCAGCCGCTCATCTCGCCAGTGCTCCCTTTAGTTAGGTATATCACCTAGATCAGGGATTCACTATTCCCGCAGGAATCACTGTCCTGTGCCAGGTCCCTGGACACAGCCTCCCATGGAGTTACTATAACATAACTGACACTCTGATAGAACTTGAACTCCTTCCTCAGCTCTGACAAGAGCTGGAACTCCTTTCTCAGCAGAACAACAACTCCACAGCAACCAACCACTTAGAACACAGTGCTGTGCCTTATGTAAGCTTCTGAGGCTGACACATCTCTGACATCACTAACCATGGAGTCAGAGCATGTGACCAGTCCCAGCCATACACAGAGCACCCCACCAGGGTGTGAGGGAAAACCTCCATGATTACTGCTGGCATGCCCACACTTACCAGGCCTTACTGCCAGCAGGAGAGATGACTGTAGGCATTTTACATGACCGCTACACTTACATAAGATACCTCCATACTGCTAATCACCCAGCTGTGTATTGCATCCATTGTCATGGTTACCAATGGGTCTGAGCTCTGATTGATATGTCAGGGGCAGCAGGGAGAGGGTTTTTAAAGAAGTAAAGCAGGTAGTGCCATACATAAGTGAAACATAATTAAACCAGGGACATATAGGTGTGGGGGAGTGTGGGGGAGTGGTGGGGATCATGATGGCATGTACTGACATAACTAGAGGGCAGAACCAGACTATGTCATATGAACCATAAGTGCATATGGGAATACCACAATAAGTAGAACTTGCATGTAAACAAATGATGAATAAATATGTATATACTTCTAACCAAAGGAGAGCAACAGAGGATATTATACCATGAAGCACATCAGTGAAATTAATGTGATTGTCCACACACGCACATGTCCATAGGTATCATCAGGATCTGACCTAAAGAAAACAACTTAGCTTAAAATCCTCGTTAAGCCCTTTTGGGGTCATTGTACTTAAATCAAAGATAGCTTTAGCTTCCAGCTGTAATAGTAGTTTATTCCTGTCGCCACCCCTGGTAGGGGCACGAGCCTGTATAATGGGCATGCATCTTAGAGTTGCTAAACTGTGTCTGTGTTTCCTGAAGTGTCGTGCCACCGGTTGGTGTTTCAAATCATCGTCATCTTCAGCACCCAGAAGTGCCTTCCTGATTGTACATCGATGAATACTGATACGTTCCTTTAACATTCTCATCGTCTTTCCGACGTAGTAGAGCCCACATGGGCACTTGATGAAGTACACTACATATTTAGACTCACAGTTTAAATATTGTTTAATTTTTGTAGATTTGCCAGTCTGAGGGTGAGCAAAAGTACTTCCTGTTTGCATAAACTGGCAGTTGGTACAGCTATGGCATCTGTATGACCCCGGTTTTCTCGCCAGCCAGGTCTTTGCTGGCATGTATTTGTCAACGGGATCAGAATGTGTAAGCAGATCTCCCAGATTTCTGCCTCTTTTGTAACAAAAAAGGGGTGGAGCATTAAAGTCTTTCCCAATCCTGCGATCATTAGCCAATATATGCCAATGTTGTTGTATAGACCTTTTAATATGTCCAGATGCAGTGCTATAAGTGCTGACCACCTTACAGCGATCAGAATCAGTGGTCCTCATTGTTGGTGACAGCAGCTCCTCCCTCTTTGGGATCCTGGCTTTGATGAGTGCCTTATTGACTTCTTTGGGATCATATCCCCTCTCTAGAAAGCGAGAGGCCATCTCTTCCACAGGGGCATAAGAGCCCTAGAGGAGAAACGCGTAGGGCAGACACTGCAGACATTGCAGACCGAGCAGTCCGAGACGCGCTGCAGAACGGAGTGGAGGTAGCGCTCTGACGTCATCGAAGGTCGGAGTCTCGCGAGAATTGGAGCCGGAGCACGTGACGCGGAAGCAAACCAGGACAGCATCAGTGCAGTGGACCGGAGACCCAGCTCTACGAGTGTGAGAGACTCAATTTAAACTCTCAACTGCTTGAAAATATTTCACAACATGTGAGTGAGATATTGTTTGTTATTTTTTAGATAGTTTTTTACAATAAAAGGTTTTATACTATTTTTTGTTCTACTGTCCCTTCCCCCCCCCCCCCTCCCGGGGAGCTTCATCCTATGTAAAGGTGACGTGCAGCAGCAGACGGATGGTGATCTTAAAGAAGACCTCTGGAGCAAGCAATACATGTGGAGTGTCTGAGACCTATACAAACTGCAAAGTAAACCAGTAGCAGAGTTCCTGAATCCCAGTGGTGGATTAAAGGCTTTACTTGGCAGACTAAGTGTAAGTGTATATCTCACCACCCTGACTCTGAAAGTTATAGACATAATGCCCTATGATATTTTTCTCTTTGTTTCTTTCCTGGCTTATCTGCGCCTAGGTCATCTCTTCTCTACATTATCCATTGCGGCAAGTGTGGAGCCGCAGACCTAATTGGCAGCATCCAAGCAGGATTAGATTGTAAGGTATAACACCTCCTGTTTGACTGATTGGCCAGGTGTAGTTAATATATTTTTTACTGCATCCCACTAAGTATTTGGAATTTGCGCTGTTTGTATTCTGTCTTTTTTTATATATATATATATATATATATATATATATATATATATATATATATATATATATATAAAATTAAACAAACAAAAAGACTGCGTGTTACGCCGGTGCTTCCCGCAGACCAGACCCGTCCCCTGTGCTGAGGTGGGACGTAAGGATACACGCACCCGCAGCAAAGGGAGCGCGTCCGGAGTGTGGTGTTAGTGTTGCCAGGCCAGGTATAGTAATGAAGACAATACTTGCCGGTACCGGTAGTAGAGGAGTAGTAGTTATTGCCGTTGCCAATATCAGGGATAGGAGAGTTGCAGATGATCGAAGGTATAAGCCGTGTTACAGGGAAGCCAGAAGTCACGAAGTCCAAGTAGAGCCGAAGTCGAGAGCTAGAGGGGGTAGTCGTCCAATCCGCGTCAATACCTGAGGAGTCACTGAGAGAGTAGTCAAATGCTTCCATACAGAGACTATGTCGAGCGACGAGTGATGGGAAGCACAGGCATAATAAAGCTGGGCAGGCCAATGGGAAAAGGGGGCAGGCCTGGAGGACTGCAAGGAGTCTTCCCTGATAGGAGGGAGGTGTTACAGCCCAGCTGAATGTAATCCTTGATTTGCATGGAACTGTGTGATGCTTGGGGGCGACGCCTCACTGCAGGAGCAGTGGTTAAAAGTGCTCTGTTAGGCGTGTGCTCTGTAAGCTGGGAATGCATGCACATAACGTCTGGGGCTGGCGTGCGTGTAGGTGTGCGTGCAGGAGGGCGTGGGCGCGCCCGGCGCTGAGCAGAGGAATCGCCGAGGGGAGTGATCCCGCGAAGGCGGCAGGGGCGAGGAGCCGTGGAGGCCGGTAAGGCAGGATTGTTTTGTGTGTCCAGGGGCTCCCTGCGGAGAGGGAGTGATCTGTGTGGGAAGCGAGGAGAACGCCGATTCCTGACACTGCGCCCCTCAGGTGTCCGTCTCACCTAACACATTAGTGGTAAATATAATAAGTATAATAAACTCATATATATATATATTACCAAATGAATATCAGTAGCAATTATCCAAATTATATAAATGACACACAATTAAAAAATATTACTAATAAATAAGTAAATTAGTGTGAGCTAATGACTTAGTGTCCAAAAATATGCATGATTAAAATTGCAGACAAAAAAAACAATTAAAAAATACAAATCAATAAAAAACCATGAAAAATAAATAGTCCTGTTGATATATTAGGAATATAGATGATGGCCCACTAGTCTGGATACCGGCTGCTCTCTGCAAGGAACCAACGACCTCAGGCGCTTTCTTTATTTTCGTTTTATATATATATATAGATATATATATATTTATATCAATAATATTTATATATATATATTTATATATAATATATATATTATATATATATAAGAGAAGGCACAAAAGCAGCAACACTCAGATATAGCAAAAAGACATGTATTAGCAGTTACAAAACAGCACACTATAAACCCAACGTTTCGGTCCTAGGCAGGACCTTCTTCAGGGGGCTGCCTAGGACCGAAACTTTGGGTTTATAGTGTGCTGTTTTGTAACTGCTAATACGTGTCTTTTTGCTTTATCTGAGTGTTGCTGCTTTTGTGCCTTCTCTTATGGGAAGACAGGGTTTATATATTGATTTCTATGGAGCATGCACCTTGACTTTACATTTGTTGCTTGGAGTGCTGGCTGCTGCTTTTTGTTGTATATATATATATATATATATATATATATATATATATATATATATATATATACATATATATATATATATATGTATCTATATATATATATATATATATATATATATATATATATATATATATAGATATATATATATATATATATATATATATATATATATATATATATATATATATATATATATATATACACACACACACACACACACACACATCATAAAAAAAAACAACCCTCCCCAATACATTTAAAAAATACCCCAACCCAAATAAAAATTCCCCCAATACATATAACAATTCCCCCAAATACATATACAAATTCTCCGAGCCCCCCAATACATATAAAAAAAGACTCCCACCCCCCACCCCCCAAAACATATTAAAAAGACCCCCACAATACATATAAGGAAAAGACTTACCTTGTGGATGATCAGGAAGGGTCCAGTGGATGTGGGAGCCCGGCAGGCCGGCACTGCAAGTTGGGCTCGATCTCTGGCCAGGCCCGGCTGCCAGTGATCTCGCTGCCGGACCCCGACTCTCCCCTCAGCCTGCATTCCTCTATCCCTCTGTCCCATGCCGAGCTTCTGACAGGCCTCCCTCTCATGCCGTCGCGCGCCAGAAGCAGATAGTGCTACCATCAGAGCACGTCCAGCGCACTGACGTCAGAGAGGCCTGTTGGCGTGGGACAGAGGGATAAAGTCATGCAGGCAGCTGCTAAGGGAAAGCCGGGGCCCGGCCGTGATAGGACCGGCAGACAGGCCTGGCCAGAGGTCAGGCCCAACTTGTATTGCCGGCTGGACGGCCCCCCGACTCACCAGGTCCGGGACGCTAACCCTGGAAGACTCCCCCTGTTGGCGAACCTGCCTATGTGTCACCTTCTCCCTATGTGTCACCTTCTCTCATGCCTTCCCATGTGTGTCATGGTTTTTGAAGAGAGAGACTAGGGAAGGTTGAGAAGGTGTAAGGGTTCAAGTCCAGGATTTGGCTGGAGTCTACCCTACCTGGCTGCTGTTGACATCTTGGTTGTTGGCAAGCCTCCTCCTGAACTTTGTTATTGGCTGCACCTGTTCAAGGGCTTAAATAGTAGCCAGTGACTTACAGCCCCGGCCTGAGCATTGTATATGTTTCCCTGTGTTCCTGGCCACCTTGTGTTCTAGTTGTTGAACCTTCCTTGTTCGTGAGCCTTCCCTGTTCCTGCTGCGGTGGCTAGCCTGTCCCTGAGGCTAGCCTATCCCTGTGGCTTCCCTGTTCTGGAGGCTAGCCTGATACTGTGACTAGCCTGTTCATTTGGAATCCCTGTTGCTGACCCCAGACCGTGACACCGACCTCGCTGCCTTCCGCCTGCCCTGACCTTTTGCCTGTCGCCTGGATTCTGCACCACTGCAGCCTGCCCTGACCCTTTGCCTGCTTACCGACTACGGATACTCTAACAGGACTCTGTCCCTGGGCTCTGGTCGGTTAATTGGCATCCCTACCTCAGCCCTGCGGGTCCGCTTCCTGATCGGAGACGAGCACCATCACAGAAGGACAATGCAGTCAGGTTGTACTCGTGTATAGTGCAATCTCAGACTTTTCACTGACACACACGGACGGAGCATAACCTGACTGCAATATATGTACTCTGACAAAAATTATAAAGAAAACATGGTATGGAGAATTGGCAGAGTATGTTCTGCTGAACTTTAATAACATTTTAAACCAATTTTTTTAGTATCCTGCTTCTGACAACATTTCTCTTTTGGAACATGCTTCCTTATTATAGTGATGTACTCGACTACTACACCATCACCAGTATAGCATTGACTGAGTGCACTCTGTTAGGATCAGTCTTATGTCCCACCCCCTGTGACAGGTCCCGTGACGACACAGGTGACGCACCTCAAGCCAAGAAAGATATGCACAAGCGCTGCCCTATCAGGCAAGGGGATACCATAGGGTTCAGGCTTAGGCTCCGCCCCGTGACACGTCCCGTGACGACATGGGTGACGTGCCACACATGGAGGAAACAACTCGCAGACGTCGCGCTACCAGGATCATGCGTGGGGTTAATTCCAACATGCAACGCTGACCCAGGATCACCTCAACATTTGAACCTGCTCCACACTCCGCCCCCTGATGACCAATTGGGCTAATGAAAATCGAGTGGGCAGAGGATGTTAGCAGTGGCAGCTGCATGCACCCTGCTCATTGGCTATCAGGCCTTTATATGCTCATGAATCCCTGTTGCAAATTGGCTGAGCATAATCTTCATTTCATAACGTAGTGCTTACCCAAACATTCTGTTGCCTTGTGCATTCTGTTCCTGTCTTGTTCTCATTGTATTTTGACCACGGCTTGTATCTGGACCCCCGACTTCTCCAATCCTTGACCTCGGCTTGCATCTGGACCTCTACCTTCTCTACCCCTGGACCTTGGCTACCCTCAACGACCATCTGACTTCTCCAACCCTTGACCACGGCAAGTATCACGACCATTCTACCTTCTCCAACCCTGACCTGGCCACACGACTATCACTCTGCACTCCAGATGCCTTCTCACGGCTGGAGGTCGGTGTACCTTAACATCCCCACCTCAGCCTAGTGGTTCCGTCCTGTTTGTGGTGAGCACCCGTTACACACTGTCACCGAAGGGGGATACACAGTAATCAACAGATTTTCAGATTAACATTGCTTGACTCTTACATTCTGCATTGGTAGAGAGGAGGTTAAATAGATACAGTGTGTCCATTTGAATGTAATAATTTTATTGTCCAAAGGTGTAACCTGTTAGTTGGGACGCCTCTGTACCAGTTTGAACTACAGAGGATATTTAATCAGCTACACAGATGACACAACTGCTGGTACACTGCCGTACACATGTAACTCTACACAACTGTATGTGAACTTTTGATGGTGGCTAAGGCTATAGTTTTATGCCTTCGAACAAACTATAATGAAGGCTGCTTTATTGTTCTGACATGCAGGCGTTGTGGAAGTTCTATAACTATCTGACAAATGTTTTCCTCGTTATTGTGGTCTGCAGTCAGGTGCACTTTATAATCTACTGCAAACACCCTATATGGTGGCCCTTAAACCACACTAGACCTGTATTCAGTTACAGTCACTAATCTCTGCTCTTGCCTTGTGCCACTTCTTAAATACTCTGTTAACACGGCATCTGGAAACTAGTGTTAACTATTGCCTTCCATCTTATAGTTAAAATATACGGTGTAATGAACTTTAAAAGAATGAATTGGTAATGGTTTAAATTAACAAGTACTTCTATCTTGAGGATCTGTGCTGAATTTTAATAAGCAGAATTTATTTTAAAGTTACACAAAGAGGCCCATATATCTGGAGCAGATAAGTAAGAGTGTGTCAGGATCACACGTGACATGCTTACCCGATCCTCCGGAGGGATGCACAGTCTCCCATCAGCGCATGCACGTCCGCAGAGTGGATGAGCCTCCCGGATGCGCGCCAGCCACTGCAGCCAGGAACGAAACCTTGGCGGTTCGCCCACCACACGCCACGTTCCAGCCACGCATCACGTGCCTCCTGCGCACCTCACGCTCCTCGTGCGTGCACAAGAGGTAGAATCAGGGACGGGACCATTCTCAGCTGTACTACACCTGCATCTAAGGTAATTACAGCCTATCAGTTCTCTTACAACTGCTAGTACACTCCCCCTTGCCTCCTCTCCATTGGTTCTTCTCCCTATTTGTATCCACCCAGTTCTCTGTCTTGTTGCTGAGCATAGACCCTTGTCTATGCACTGTGCTCATTTCAGCCTGAGTTTGCCTGTGTCTGAACCTGTCTTGATCTCCATTGTGACCCCTGCCTGTACCTGACCTGTCTCTTCTACATCCCTGGACTTCGGCGTGTTATTGGACTTCTGCTCTCTCCACACCACAACCATGGCTTACGGACTACGACTATTCTCCTCTCTTCAATATCGGACAACGGCAAGTAATCTGAACTACCTACACGCACCTACCCTGAACCAGCTACTCATCTCTAACTCCTCTATCCGGACCTGGCCCGTGGTTGTAGGGCGGCGGTATATATACATCCCCATCTAGGCCTTGTGGTCTAGTCAAGGTGGAAATGAGCATCCGTGGCATTATGTTCAGCCCAACAAACCTGGACTCCGCTTAGGTGAGTCGACAACTTCAAAAAATTGAGGCAATGTTCAAAGAGGTAGAAGGGTGCCTGAATCAGAATAACCAGTGTATTGAAGGGTCCCAACGTGCTCTAGGAGACCTGGATACCCGAGTTACAGCCCTAAACCCCATCGTCATTGCACCTGCAGCATCAGCCCCTGCCATTGCTCCCCTGATCCCCAATTCCGAACCATGCTAACTTACCCCGAATCACTATGGGGGGTGACCCCATTAGATGTCGGGGTTTTCTCAACCAGTGTTCGATTCGTTTTGAACTGTTACCAAATCATTTTCCTTCACAACGCTCAAAGGTGGCCTATGTAATCTTCCTTCTGACAGATGACGTGCATACAAAGGAAACTTATCAAAATGTGGCGCTCTAGATAATCAGATAATGACCCTTAATAATGATATAAATAATACAGTGATACTTATACAGATATATGATGCAGCTGTGACCCAGTTGAGGTTTGCTCGGTCAATCCTCATGTAGAATAGTAGTGATGAAATGTCCGGGAAGCGCAATATATGTAAAAAAGAGAATAAAATACAATGGTGATAGTGCAATATTGTTAAGGTGAAATGGATAAACTCAAATAAAGATGACACTGCTCTCAATATATATACTCACAAACGTGTGAGGTTATGCAGGCACATAAAGGTATATTTTAGGATATTCTTGTTAGTCCCTCAGTCATCAGGAGATACAGCAGTCAATGCAGCCCCATATAGATGTACTCCCAGGAACCTTATTCAAAGATACAACTGGACATAGTGCAGACTGTATGTATAATTTATAAAAGGTAAGTAAAACGAGTTTACACTCACATAGTTTCAGATAAAGGTAAGCATTTGGATCTCAATGGATCTCTCCGGCCGGGTGAATGGTATCTCAGCTCCCCCTCTCTTGTGGCGTGCGTTCCACCGGTTTAATTTAAACTGTAGATCCAATTTTGTTATCTATATGATTGAATGCGAGTGTGGCTTACAATACATAGGGAAAACTATAAGACCCTTGAAAACACGCATTTTGGAACACATAGGTAACATAAAAAGGAAAATGACAACCCATAGTGTTCCAAACCACTTTCTGATGGTACATAACGCAGATACTAAAGGGTTAAAATTTAAAGCTATAGAGCAAGTTATGCCCCACTGGAGAGGGGGAAATAGACACACAGCATTAATTAAAAGAGAATCATTCTGGATGTTCGAATTAAAAACCATGTCTCCGTCCGGTTTGAATCTAGATTTCGATTTGAAACCTTTTCTGTGACTGTAAATGAATTAACACTTTGTTTTCGATTTCATTTTAGAAACTGCCTTCTGCCAAAACCAAATAATGTTATGCACTTTATATCCTTCCATATAGAATAGGGACATCCCCTTTCTAATACCTGTTTTTAATATTTTAATATTTTGATTAGTGTTATTTTTAAATTAATATAGTAATTTTGATATTGAATTTTAAATTGATTTTATTAACAAATATTTTTAACACCTTTTTTAACATTGATTGTGGTCTGAGGACGAAATAAATATATGTATTTTCAATTGATTGTATAAAAGATGTGTATTTTATGATGAATTGTAATAATAATCTGTGATTCACACTAGAACACTGTTAGTAGATGACTCTATAGTATATGTAATATGAAGAGAGTCCGGTTCAAGTCTTATTATAGTCTTAAGCATGTATGATCAACCCTAATAGAATCAGGTGACTTATCAGCCAATGAGAACACAATTTAGGGTATATATATCCCTACTAAGCAATAGAATGTCACTCCTGATGAAACCTATGTGGTGAAACGCGTAGAGTGACGCTCTATCCCTGAGACGGCCGGAACCCCAGGAAGTGGACGCGGCAGATGACATCACTTCCGGTGTTTGGAACGCACCGGTGGAACGCACGCCACGAGAGAGGGGGAGCTGAGATACCATTCACCCGGCCGGAGAGATCCATTGAGATCCAAATGCTTACCTTTATCTGAAACTATGTGAGTGTAAACTCGTTTTACTTACCTTTTATAAATTATACATTTTGCACTATGCACTATGTCCAGTTGTATCTTTGAATAAGGTTCCTGGGAGTACATCTATATGGGGCTGCATTGACTGCTGTATCTCCTGATGACTGAGGGACTAACAAGAATATCCTAAAAGATACCTTTATGTGCCTGCATAACCTCACACGTTTGTGAGTATATATATTGAGAGCAGTGTCATCTTTATTTGAGTTTATCCATTTCACCTTAACAATATTGCACTATCACCATTGTATTTTATTCTCTTTTTTACATATATTGCGCTTCCCGGACATTTCATCACTACTATTCTGACAGATGACGCCTTAGCATGGGCCTCGCCAATCTGAGAATAGAGACCTGAGCTGACCTTCGACTTCAACCGGTTCTCCTCAGAGTTCCGAAGAGTCTTTAACACACCGGGGAGGAAGGTAATGGCAGCCTCTATTCTTTTAAACATTTCACAGGGGCATCGTATCGTGGCTCGTTACACACTCGAGTTTCGCGCCATCGCCACTGAGACGAGTTGGAATGATGAGGCCTTAATGGCGGCGTTCTGGCAGGGCCTCTCCGAGAATCTCTAAGATGAGCTGGCAGCCCTTGAGTGTCCTGCTGGATTGGAAGCCCTGGTGGCCCTCTGCATTTAGATGGACCAATGTATCCAGGAGAGAAGGATAGAGAGAAGAAGGTCGCCAACAGTGTACACCCGCATTCTTCTCCCAGCCACCCACAAGCGGAAATCCTCCACCAACAGCTATGGATGAACCTATGCAACTGGGGCTCACCCATTTGTCCACAGGTGAGAGATTGCGGAGACGTCTCTCTGGATTGTGCTTGTACTGTGGTAACATTGGACATTTGGTTGCTACTTGTCTGAGGAAGACAGGAAATGCCACCGCCCAGTGAAAGTCAGGAGGACCACATTGTGAACCATCACTTCTCCTCCCCCCAAACTCCCAACCAGAATCTACATCCCCATCAGACTATGCGGGGACAACGTTAAGTCTGACACATGAGCCTTCCTGGAATCCGGGTTGGGGGGCAACTTTATGGACCAGGGGTTTGCAGAGAGGAACAATATACCCCTAACAGATAAGGATCGTCCTGTAGGTCTCGAAGCCATCGATGGTCACCCACTCTAACCTGCCTTTATCACACTACAGACCTTACCTCTTTCCCTGCATACCGATGGAGGACATTCCGAGAGCATACAATTTGATGTCATTCACACCCGTCTGCGGATATTATCCTAGGACAACCATGGCTCCAGCGTCATAATTCCCAAATCGATTGGACAGGGGCCCTGCCTATCCGTTGACCTTCCAGTGTCAAGGGAGGTGCCTGTCTTCTTCCAAAAACCTAGCAGGAGTACAGTTGCCAGAAGCAGGGAATCAGCTGCCAGAGATGTACAAAGACTTCCGGGATGTCTTCAATAAAAGGCAGGTTGAGGAACTACCACCTCACCGGCCCTACGACTGTCCTATAGATTTTCTACCCTGTGCTACTCAACCCAGGGGTTGCTCCTATCCTTTGTCTGTTCCATTACCCTTGCCTTTAATCTCTGAGCTGTTCGATAGGCTTCAAGTGGCTACCATCTTTACGAAACTAGATCTATGGGGAGAATACAATTTGATAAGGATCCGTCAGGGGGACGAGTGGGAGACGGCCTTCAACAGTCAGGATGGCCACTACGAATATTACAAGTGGTCATATATCTGGACAATATCCTAATTTTTTCAAAAGACACTTCCGAGCACCCGGATCATGTGAAGCAAGTCCCCCAAAGACTCCGAGAGAATCATCTCTTCGCTCAGCTGCAAAACTGCCAGTTTCACCAGACTTCTACTACCTTCTTGGGGTATATCATATCTAACACAGGACTTGCCATGGATCCAGATAAGGTCAAGGCAATCATAGACTGGTCACGCCCGCTATCACTCAAGACTGTGCAGAGATTCCTCAGCTTCGCGAACTACTACCGGAGGTTCATCCAGGGTTTTTCTTCAGAGGTAGCGCCCATTACGGCATTGACCCAAAAGGGAGCTGATCCGGCCCAGTGGTCTCTCGAGGCAGTAGACGCTTTTGAAAACTTAAGAAAGCCTTCATATCTGCATCTGTACTAGTACATACAGATCTGGCACTAACCTTCACTCTCGAAGTAGACGCTTCCGATGTCGGAGGCAGGGGCAGTACTTTCCTAAAGGAGAGAGCCTCAGTCTAGGCTTCACCCGTGTGCATTTTTTTCGACGAAATTTTCCGCCGCTGAGAAAAACTACGATGTGGGAAATAGAGAGCTCCTCGCTATTAAAATGGCTTTGGAGGAATGGAGACACCTACTCAAAGGCAGAGAGACCCCCATCACCATCTAGACGGACCACAAGAACTTGCTCTATATTGAGTGTGCGCGCCGCTTGGGCTCACGTCAAGCACATGGTCCTTGTTTTTTACCCTTTTTAATTTCATAATTTCGTACCTGGTTCCAATAACATAAAAGCGGACGCACTCTCTCGGCATTCCTGGTGGAGGATAAATTGGAGGATCACCAGGAGACTATACTCCCTCCAGCTTGTATCCTTTCAGCTAACATCTTCAGTATTCTTCCAGACATCACAAAGGCACAGAGCAGTATTCCAGAGGGCCTCAGGGTACCATAGGGATGCCTGTTCACTCCTCCCACTTTCCACAGACAAGTAATGGAATGGGCTCATGCATCCAAGATGGCAGGCCACCCCGGCACAAAGAGGACTATCGACCTAGTGGAACACACCTTCTGGTGGCCTGGTATGCGTAAGGACATCAGGGACTTCGTCTTATCTTGTATTATATGCGCACAGAGAAAAACGCCCCGCAACAGCCCCTTCCTATTCCGGAACAGCCTTGGACCCATTTATCGATGGATTTCATTGTGGAACTGCCCAAATCCAAGGGGAAGGATACTATTCTAGTGGTAATAGACCTCTTCTCGAAGCAAACACATTTTATTCCACTCAGGGGTTTACCCTGTGCCGCCAGTTTAACAGAGATTTTCCTCATGGATATTTTCAGATTTCACGGGACTCTGCACGTCATTGTATCAGACCGAGGTTCGCAATTTGTATCCAAGTTCTGGAGGGCTTTCTACCTAAAACTAGGTATCAAATTAAATTTTTCATCCGGTTTCTATCCACAAACCAATGGATAAACGGAGAGAACGAATCAATCGCTGGAGCAGTTTATCCGCTGTTTCATATCCGACGCCCAGGGCAATTGGGTGGATCTTCTCCCGTGGGAGGAATTTGCACAATGAATCCACGCAACAATCTCCCTTTTTTATCAACTATGGTTTTCATCCCTCCCTTTTCCTTCCTCAGTCATCAGCTCGGGGGTTCCTGCCGCAGAAGAGAGAGAGTCCAAGTTCTCCAGAAGTCTTGGGAAAATATCCAAAGAAACTTGAGACGTGCCATATAGGTACAAAAGAGACAGGCAGACCGCCACCGCCGAGAGATTCCGACCTACATTCCAGGACAGAAGGTCTGGCTTTCCACAAAAAATATCCAACTTAAAGTATCTTCGCCCAAATTGGCGCCAAGGTTTATCGGACCTTTATCCATATTAGAAAAGATTAACCCAGTCGCCTACTGGCTAAAGTTACCCTCAATGATGAGGATTCCTTCAGCATTCCATGTCTCACTTCTGAAACCGTTTATTCCAGATCCTCAATCTTCTGCTCAGGATGTAACACCTCGAACAATCTTAGTGGACGGCCAAAAGGAGTTTGAGGATCAGGCTATCCTCAACTCTAGGATATCAAGGGGGAGACCCCAGTACCTTGTGCATTGGAGGGGATTCTTCCCCAAAGAATGGGAATGGATTTCTCTAGAGCAGGTAACACCACCGAAGATCAGTGGCTACTGGTGCAGGAAGAGAGAAGGGACACGTCCGCAGGGGAAAGGCGCTGGATCATTTCTGCGTTCACAGTGGCTGCAGGCAAGGCCGTTCCCGGCTCATGCACCCCTGAGAACAACAGTGCCTCATTACCCCAGACAGTCACCTTACCCGACATCTCATGGGCTGGCTCCGATTCACCGATCGTCTCTGGTTCTTCTGCGGGGACCGGGTCTGGTTTTGTCTCAACCTACTCAATTGTCATCGGAACACCCCTTGGGCCTCATCTCGGGCACATGGGCCCTCCAAAGCCACCATAGTTGAGGTAGTTGGGTTAGCAGCTGTATTGACCACCCAAGTATTGGGGTCAGTTGCATATTTCTGAGCAAACTCCATAGGCCTCAACAGCGTGGGCCTCAGGAATGGTGCTCCGCAGCAGGCAAACTGGGCTCCCCAGACCAGGTCACCACCTGGAAGTTGCATTTGGGACATAGGCATCTGAGGTACCTTTTCGCTCCACGGTTACCAACAGGAGTCCTCCTGGTAGGCGGTAGTGGGTAAATTCCATGTCACTTGACATACTCACTGTTTTCTGAACACAAGGGCACAAGATCAAAGGCTTGCTCACTCCTTTCACTCGCCAGGCTCCGAATAACTGAGGGTGCGGTCCGCTGCATCCGGTACCTCCCTTATTTCCTGAAGTCTTTAGGCATTGGCTGTCACTGTGTTCCCTCTCTCTGGTGGAGATTAGAGGAGGGACACTCAGTGACGTAGACGGGGCATGACTCTGACTCCTGGCTGAGCCAGTCACATCGCTTGGGTTGGGGTTCTGGCTTTTGCGCCAAACCCTTGCAGGACTCTACAAAAAGTTCACGTACAGCCTGTTTGCAAGAAGCACGTGAGCTCCCCAGGCTTGGCGGGAGATGCCATCTTACTTGTAACTCACGTGGCGGATTCCTGGGCAAAGGAACCTCCATTTTGGGCACAATTCCTTCACAGACCATGCCGTGACCACAATTCTGGAAAGAACCCATTCCTTGTGGTTCCTCACAGCACATAGATTAGCAGTCAACCAAGATTAGGTTGTACCCCCGGCTAGCAAAGCTCCATCTCGATATGCTGTACACAATTTTAGTCCATCACCAGCACTCTCTGGTTCTTTAGTCTGGCTAAAGGCTAGTAGTACTCTGGGTTCTTCCCTATACAGTACAGAGCATCACCTCCTCTTGGCTGCCAGCATCGTAGACCCTTCCTTCAGAGGCTCCTGGGTTTTCCAGTTACACCCCCTACTAGGCATCCCGACTACCAGCCTCAGGGTGACTTAGAGCAGCAATAGCTTTCTTGTCAGTCTGGACATCACCCTCCATTGAATGGTAGGTGAATGTGTAAGGCTGACAGAGAGATATATATGTGTAAGTTTTATTATATTCACACCAGAGAATTTATGTACCCAGTTTACCTCTATAGTAAAGGTAAGTATGATACTGGTTTTAGCCAGATTTTAATTGCACTACTCACATAAGCTCATGCTTTATTTAGGGCTTTTACACTTTTTATAAATATTGTAGGTACCTGCATTAACGGGTATGCCTTGACGTGGCATGCAGGCTTACAAATGCTTTGGTCAAAGGGTTTAACAAAATACCCTTTTTCATGAGATTATTATTTTATTTTAGCCTAATTGGTAGGAGCGCAGGAATCGTTCTTTTTGTTTTACATATATATTACACACACAATCTCTGCAAGCTCTAACCCTAACATCCACCACATCATATATATTGGTGTCAAAATTAGTGCTGCTACTGTAGATGTGACCAAATGTATACAACAAAAGACAAAAATACCCAATGATACAGATGCAGCTGCCGTTATTCGAACAAATCACAGCGCTGTTTTCGTGTGCGCTGCTGTACTCCACGCTGCATTAACGCGGCCAATCGCCCCAGGCACACATGTTTATTGCGGTTACTTTGTTTGAATTTCAAGGATTGTGTGCAATTAAATGCAATGAAATGAATGAATTGCAATGTGTACAGTACTGTGCTACTGTGTCAATTTCAGGTGTTTAAAAGCCAGAACACTAAAATGCAATTTTATGCACTCGCCTGCACTCGCGTCTAAAGGCGGTACGGTTGGAAGCAATCCCGCGTCATGACATTGATATTCTGAGGTATACAACGCGTGATTTGTTAAAATAATGGCCGCTGCATCTGTACATCCGATATGACAAAAAAGATACACGGTACTGTAGTTAAATACTTAACTGTTTGTCTTATCATACAGATGCAGTTAGTTGTATCTCCAACCTGCCACAGACCAAACGTGGAGCGTTCACGGCAAAGTGCATAGCAGATGGGGGTGGCCTATCAGGATTACCACATCGGGGGTCTCTGCTTCTGAATGGAACTCCCGCAGTGTGAATCCTACTTGCTGCATCAGTCTGGAAGAGACGTGCAGTGAGAGTTTACAGAATCAGTCACATTTAGATGCAGTGACCCCCGCTGTGTTAATCCTGATGGGCCATTAGTCATGTCGCTAGGATTCCAGGAGCAGTCAGTTGTCAGGAAGTTGCCATCTGCAGTTTACTGGACAACTATGCGACCATCCAGATCTACCCCTGATGAAGGCTCCATTGAGACTAAACACATAGGGTTAACTGGGCTGCCTGCTGAGTTGCCTTTCAGACCCATTGTGAGGTTACACATTGACACAGTGTTTGAGAATTGCAGAATCCTGCCGGCTTCCATGGCACACACAGCTGTGGGACTTCCATTGGAGAGTATGGTGCATGGACGCTTTCAATTCCTCTGACATCATCGGCTGATGATGAAGGGGAACCACCAAACGCGCCTGATATCGGGTCTCTGTCAGCTGTTACAGAGCTCGGCAGCATGGAGCCCATGGCCGCGGACTTTTTTTACCACGATTGCAGATCCTACATTACTACCACTGGTACATACATCCAGGCAGGCCTTCCTGCTAATGTTATGTAATGGGTACTCCCTCTAGTTTGACCCACCCAATCTCATATTGGCCCGTGTGGTCTAACCAGCCCCCATAAAATGGTCGTGTTTTAGTGGTGCACCTGTAGACAACAGGACTCCTGAGTCTCCCGCATGATGGTATTCGGGGATTGTCAATCCAGACAGGCAGCTGAGGTAGTGTGTGCGAGTCCTACTTATATCACGTGCAGCGCCTCCACCTCATCAGGGTCTATGAATCCGCAGGGAGATGGTCCTGATGAAGAACTCCTTCTTGGTGGTGCCGTCCACTGGAGAGTAACTTCACACTCACACAGTGGGGGTATCATTGAACAAGACATCTTTATTGTTGCTTGGTGGGCAAGCTGCCCTTCACAGCCAGCTGTCTCAGCTGCACATATTTTTCTGCTGTCCCTTTGCCAGGTACGCCCTCCCAATGGAGTGGGATCCCCTCTCCCCGTAGGGAGATCACCCCTGTGCCAGGTCCCTGGACACAGTGTGGCTCTTATCAAGATTAATGTAGAAATGGACCACTAGTTACTGCACTAGTGGATCCTTCCTTCCCAACAACTCAGCAACCCAGCAACTCACTAACTTTGGGCAGTGCTGTGCCTTATATACTTCAGGAGCTCGCACAACTCTGATGTCACTAACTGCGGACTCAGAGCTTGTAGCCACTCCCACCCATACATAGGGCACCTCACCAGGGTATGAGAGCAAACCTCCATGATTACTGCTGGCATCCCTGTAACTTACCAGGTTTACTGCCAGCAGGGGAGACAACTGCAGACCATTTTACATGCATGGCTACAGTTACATTGTATTTTATCACATTGATTTTTGGCTTCATTCAGATAGCTATTTCAGCTAGTTTATAGATGCATATCCCATCTAATTGTTTCTTTATTTGCGCTTGTGTCTATGTTTCTTCTATATATCTTGTACAGTACTGTACTGTATGTACTACTGTAGTATAATGCAAATGGGAGGACACCACACAAAACTATCATGGAAAATCTTGCAAAGTTTTGTATGTTAGTTTTACTTTAGTTCTTTTATGGGCTGATTATTTTGCTATCTGGTTTGCTTATCAAAATCTCCTAACTATGAAGCAGAACCATAGATAGATAGATAGATAGATAGATAGATAGATAGATAGATAGATAGATAGATAGATAATATATACATGATAAATATTATTAACTATTAATATATCTAAGAAATATTTATTAAATACAATGTTATTGGAGAGCCCAGTGGCCTACGGTGCCAGAGCAAGATCCATAAGTCTGGTACAATATACAGGACATGCACTCTTCTACAGTGCAAGATGCTTTAAGAGGAGTTTCTACTATATCTGAGTGGATTAGCAATGGAGAGATAGAGTTATTGGAACTGTGAACAGGATGAAATTAAATGTCTCTAAGATTAACATACTTATTTTTAGATGTCACTAAAAATAAAGAAAGAATACGGAACACATTTTGTAATACCTTTCACTGGAAATTAATGAGATGTACCTTCAATAAAAAAGAGTTCAATCCTTTTTCTGGTACATAGAGTCCTAGTTTTGGCAGCAAAATATGATCTGTAAATGTTAGAGTACTGTAGCTGTGCATATTATGCAAACAGCTCCATAATGCTGCTTTGTGTATTAGAGTAGTAGTGATTACATACACGAATGTCTTCCATTATCACCCTTGTTGACACACCTCAAGGCATTTTTGTATTTTGTTTGGCATTAGAAAAACATATGCTGTTCTTTTTAGGACATGGGTGAATAAATATTAAACAGTGGCTTAATGAAGCAATCCAAGACTTTCTTGTAGTGTTTTAATTTATATAAAAACATAATTAGTATTTGTGAACCCCCTTTATTTATTCTCTGGCCCCCAATTCCAGAGGTATTTACCTCCATGGTGGGTTCTGGTTGCCACTCTAGGACTCACTATATGGCTGCTTTTCAATGCTCCCGGGCCCTGCAGGCCAATGGGAATCTGTGATGTCATCTGATGCGGCTTCTTATTGGCCCAAGTGACCGGGGTAGAAATTGCAGGTGATAACGGCACCCTTTTCGGAGGTTAGTATCTCTTGAAACAAGGGGCCCCGGAGCTGAAAGTAACAGGGTTCAGCTCCGGAGACCACCTGCTTCCAACCTGTATTAAAAAAAAACGACTTGGCTTCCTCCTTTAATATCTTCACAAATTGTATTGTATTGTATTGTATGTCTTTATTTATATAGCGCCATTAATGTACATAGCACTTCACAGCAGTAATACATGTGGTAATCCAATAAATAACAGATAATATAAATAACAGATCATGGGAATAAGTGCTTTAGACATTAAGGAAGGGGAGTCCCTGCCCCAAGGAGCTTACAGTTTAATTGGTAGGTAGGGAGAACGTACAGAGACAGCAGGAGGGAGTTCTGGTAAGTGCATCTGCAGGGGGCCAAGCTTTATGTGCCATGTGTTCAGAATGTTCACAGTGCTATTCATATGCTTCTTTAAGCAAGTGTGTCTTAAGGTGGGTCTTAAAGGTGGATAGAGAGGGTGCTAGTCGGGTACTGAGGGGAAGGGCATTCCAGAGGTGAGGGGCAGTCAATGAAAAAGGTTTAAGGCGGGAGAGGGCTTTAGATACAAAGGGGGTAGAAAGAAGACATCCTTGAGAAGAACGCAAGAGTCTGGATGGTGCATAACGAGAAATTAGGGCTGAGATGTAAGGAGGGGCAGAAGAGTGTAAAGCTTTAAAAGTGAGGAGAAGAATGGAGTGTGAGATGCGGGATTTGATTGGAAGCCAGGAGAGGGATTTCATGAGGGGAGATGCTGAGACAGATCTATGAAAGAGTAGAGTGATTCTGGCAGCAGCGTTAAGGATAGATTGTAGGGGAGGCAGCGTTAAGGATAGATTGTAGGGGAGACAGGTGAGAGGCAGGAAGGCCGGACAGTAGGAGGTTACAGTAATCAAGACGGGAGAGAATGAGGGCCTGAGTCAGAGTTTTAGCAGTCGAGCAACAGAGGAAAGGGCGTATCTTTGTTATATTGCGGAGGAAAAAGCGACAGGTTTTAGAAATGTTTTGAATGTGAGGGGCGAATGTGAGAGAGGAGTCGAGTGTGACCCCTAGGCAGCGTGCTTGGGCTACTGGGTGAATGATCGTAGTTCCAACAGTAATGTGGAAGGAGGTAGTAGGGCCAGGTTTGGGAGGAAGTATGAGGAGCTCTGTTTTGGCCATGTTGAGTTTAAGGCGGCGGAGGGCCATCCAGGATGATATAGCAGAGAGACATTCAGAAACTTTGGTTTGTCCAGCAGGTGTAAGGTCGGGTGTTGAGAAATATATTTGTGTGTCGTCAGCATAGAGGTGATAATTAATCCCAAAAGATGTTATTAGGTCACCTAGAGAGAGTGTATACAGAGAAAAGAGAAGAGGTCCCAGGATAGAGCCCTGGGGTACCCCACAGAGAGATCAATAGAGGAGGAGGAGGAGGTATTAGCAGAAGAGACACTGAAAGTACGATGGGAGAGGTAGGATGAGATCCAGGATAGAGCTTTGTTCCGAATGCCAAGAGTATGGAGAATGTGAAGGAGAAGAGGGTGGTCCACGGTGTCAAATGCTGCAGAGAGGTTGAGTAATATGAGCAGAGTGTAATGACCTCTGTCTTTGGCAGCATGGAGGTCGTCAGTTATTTTAGTGAGGGCTGTTTCCGTGGAGTGAGCAGTGCGGAAGCCAGGTTGTAGAGGGTCTAGGAGAGAATAGGTGTTGAGAAAATGGAGCAAGCGAGCGAATACAAGACGTTCAAGGAGTTTAGAGGCAAAAGGCAGGAGGGAGACAGGCCGATAATTAGAAAGACAGGTAGGGTCAAGCTTGCTGTTTTTGAGTAATGGTATAACGGTTGCATGCTTGAAGGAGGATGGAAAGGTTCCAGAACAGAGGGAGGAGTTAAAAATGTGCGTGAGCGTAGGGATTATAGTAGGATAAGGTGAAATAACAAAAATCTGCGCTGATATATGGATAAAATAATAGGTGAAGTGATTCTAAAGCAAAAAAGTGAATACGACCTTATAGGGATGAGGTTTGATGCAGCTGTTCAAGTGGAAGGCTCAGCACTCCAGGCTAGTACAGAAAAAAAGAGAAAGAACAGCGCAAAAACAAAAACCTCATAGTGTAGTATATTTATAAAAGCAATTTATAATTAAAGGGTGAGTATTATAGTAGGAGCAAGAGGTTTTAGGAGATGGGAGGGAATGGGGTCAAGAGGGCAAGTGGTAGAGGGAGAAGAGGCGATCAACAGTGACACATCCTCCTCTGAGACAGTGGAAAAAGAGTCAAGGAAGGCAGGAGGAGAGTTAGGAAGAGGTGTAGGATGGGAGGAAGAAACAGAGGGGATGTTCTGACGTATGGATTCCACCTTTTACTTAAAATAGTCAGCAAAGTCCTGAGCGGAGATGGAGGAAGGAGAGGCAGCTGAGGGTGATTTGAGTAGAGTATCAAAGACAGAGAACAGTCGGCGTGGGTTAGACTTGTGCATGTTGATTAGTGAAGAAAAGTAGGCTTGCTGAAGCTTGCGAGAGGGCAGAGTTGAAACAGGATAGCACAGATTTGTAGTGAAGGAAGTCTTCGAGAGTATGAGATTTCCTCCAGAGGCGTTCAGAGGAACGAGTGGAGGAACGCAGCATGCGCGTGTGGGAATTTAACCAGGGTCTAGGGTTAAAAGGGCGAGTGCGGCAGAGAGAAAGCGGGGCATGTAGATCAAGAGAGGAGGACAAGGCAGAGTTGTAGTTCCTGACCAGTTTGTCAGGGTCTGTAGCAGAGCTAAGAGAGGAGAGGGAGGAGTGTAACGTGGACTCAAAGTCAGGTAAGTGAATAGAGCGCAGGTTTCTGCAGATCCGGGGGGTAGATGGAGGTGGAGAAGGGGAGAAGCGAGATAGAGAGAATGAGATGAGGTGATGGTCAGAGAGAGGAAAAGGGGAAATGGAGAAATCAGAGAGAGAGAAGTTTTTAGTGAAAACCAGGTCTAAGTAGTGGCCATCCTTGTGGGTGCTGGCTGCAGTCCACTGTTGAAGGCCAAAAGAAGAGGTTAGAGAACGAAAGCGGGAAGCCCAAGGGAGAGAGGGGTCATCAATGTGGCATTTGAAGTCCCCAAGGAGAAGAACAGGGGAGTCTGAGGAGAGGAAGAAAGAGAGCCAGGATTCAAAGTGAGAGAGAAAGGCAGAAGGGGGATGAGTAGAGGTAGGTGGGCGATAGATGACCGCCACATGAACAGGGAGAGGAGAGAAGATCTGGACAGTGTGAACCTCAAAGGAGGGAAAGGCAAGAGAGGGGGGAATAGGAAGAGTTCGGTAACGGCAGAGAGAGGAGAGCAGGAGCCCCACACCTCCACCCCTGCCATCAGGGCGCGGAGTGTGGGAGAAGGAAAGGCCACCATAAGAGAGGGCAGCTTCAAGAGCAGAGTCAGACTGAGTGAGCCAGGTCTCAGTTATAGCAAAGAGAAGCAGGGAGTGAGAGAGAAAGAAGTCATGCACAGAGAGGAACTTGTTAGAGAGGGAGCGAGCATTCCAAAGGGCATAGGAGAAAGGGAGAGAGGAGGGAGGGTGGCAGGGGATGGATATGAGGTTGGAGGGGTTAACACCAGAAGGAGAAGAAATTGTATGTGGGAGGCGAGGACGAGAGCAAGTAGAAATAAGGCAGGGACCAGGATTGGGAGAGATATCCCCAGAAGCAAGGAGGAGAAGCATGGATAGAAAAAGGATGTGTGAGGATGATTTATAGGGGTGTTTTTTAGTGCAGGGGATATAGCTGTGTGGTGTCAGAGGGCGCAGGTAAGAAAGGAGTTCATGTGAACAGAGAAGTGGGGAAGAAAGGTTGAGATGGAGCTATATGAATAGAGTTAGAGACAAAAGGAGACTGGTGGAAGGAAGTGCATAATTTGAAAATAAGTGAGGTTGCAGCAAATATAAAAAATAAAGGCGGCATCACAGCAATAGTTAAGTGTTGAGATGTGCAGTCTTTGATAGATGATATCCTCTTTTCCAACGTAGATCAAAAGCAGGAATCAGAAGCAGTAGGTGATGTCCACTTTTCCACTTCTTTTTGAACTTCCTTTTTAAACTTCATATTCTACTTGAAACATTTCTACTTAAAAGCATATCTGCTTAAAGCATGGCTGCTAGCAGCAATGGCTGTTAGGAGTTTACTTATATACTTTTAGAAAGTCACCTGGTTGGCACAACAAACTTAATTAGCACATGTGAGGGTAGTTAAAGCAAATGGTTTTTCTAAGGTGGGTGTTGCCTTGCCTTGCCTTGCACAAGTGTGAAAGCTGAATTAAATTAAGACACTAGGGGGATGATTTACAGACAGACAATTGGAATATGTTTTTACCTAAATAGAACTAAATACACAGCAGGGGAGGATATCAGGATAGACAGACAATTGGAATACTGTATGTTTGTACCTATGTAACGGATTTTGTGGCCTAGCCTGACCCACCCAATCTCATATTGGCCCCTGTGGTCTAACCAGTCCCCATTACAGTGTAGTGTCTGGTGGTGCACCTGTTGGCAACAGGACTCCTGAGTCTCCCGCATGATGATGTGTGGGGATTGCCAACCCAGACAGGCAGCTGAGGTAGTGTACTTGAGTCCTACATAGTTCCAGTTCAGCGCCTCCACCTCATCCGGATCCCAGCGTCCGCTTGTGGATGGTCCTGGTGAGGAACTCCTCTGTGGTGCACCCCTCTGTGTAATCATTCCACACTTACACACGAGGGTATGATTGAACAAGGTCATCTTTATTGAAGTGAGGTGGGCCAGCTGCCCCTCACAGTGGTTGTGCTCAGCCGCTCATGCTCACTGCACTGCCCTCTGAAAGGTATGTCTTCCCAATCTGGTGGATTCCCTATCTCCCCTCAGGGAGATATTCCCTGTGCCAGGTCCCTGGTCACAGTCTAGTGAGCTGCCTCCACTCAAGTCTGTACTCAGACTTGCTCCTTACTCCAACTACTACAACCAACTCTAACTTTTTAGCAGTGCTGTGCCTTATGTATCCTCTGGGGGCAGGCACAACTCTGACATCACTAATTATGGATTCAGAGTATGTGGCCACTCCCATCCATACATAGGGCACCTCACCAGAGTATGAGGGCAAACCTCCATAATTACTGCTGGCATTCCCATAACTTACCAGGCCTTACTGCCAGCAGGAGGGATGACTGTAGTCCATTTTACAGCATGGCTACACCTAAATAGAACTACTGTTGCGGCAGCTTTTATTCTTACAAATCACCGGCTTTTACCTGGCTTGTTCCTGGAATGCCACGCTGTTCACCTGGAGCATGCCGCACTCCTTTTGCATTCCCAGCCAGGGGTCATGCCCGGCTGACGCGCGGTTGATGGGTTTATTGATAATGGTTCAGATTTAAATAGGCTGCAATGCTTCGCGTGTCCGCCAGATGGCAGAAATTCATGAATTGTAATGCGCCGAATCAGTAATGTGTCGGCTTGCAGGTGTTTCATTTAAAAAAGATACTGTACCACAGTGTGCCATTGTAACTTGGCCTTGGCCTTGAGACTGAAGGAAGAGTTGCCAAAATGTATCAATTTAGGCTTTTCATATTAAAGAAAGACAAAGACCAGTTTCAGTTTGTGTTACACTATTCTGCAGAGACCCACCATGAGTGTTCAAGTGCAGCCCGCTTTCCAAAAACCTGACAGAAGTTACGCGTATTTAATATGGGCCGCGATTAATGCAACATATGATAAGATGGCAACAGTTGCTCAAATTTATCAGTATTTTATCGAAAACTATGACTTTTACAAATTTTCGCCAACTCCTCATACGTGGAAGCGTGCAGTAAGGAAAAGGTTATGTAGCTACCCCTGTTTTTACCGTATTGAGCCCCAATTTGTTGGGGGGTATTGGTGTGTGTCACCGGATTTTTCCCGTATCTATGATCATGGAGGCGGCAAATGGCGAAGGGTCATGTTAAAACCAACTAAGAAGCGACAGTCGCTGCCAAGCAATGCACCAGCACCAGCACCGGCTTCCAATGATGGTCCCACTGTCAGTGACAACCCTGAGCCTGAGCCTGAGTCAGATTTGGCGTGCAGTTTTGATGAAGCTTGCATGTACCTAAGCGATTTCCAGCCTCACCAGCTGACTACAAGTGGACTAGTCCCGCTGCAAACTGTCGACGTGGATGATGAAGAAAGCTGGACTGGCAGTGGACCGGCGCCGGCGCCAGCTGAATGGGAAATTCAATGGTGAGTTGCCGTATTATTTTGGTGGGGCTGGCTGGGTACTTCTTTAGGGGGCTGACCATTACTGTACATTAAAACTTTTCTTTTTGTTTTTCATCAGAAAAGAAAACGGCTAATAGGGGGATTTCGATGGATAATATTGTACTGTATGCTGATGTTTTCCGGCCATACAGTATACTGTGTAATAATCCCGAATAAATAAAACTATGCATTTATTCTACATGTTCAGTATCGTGTCATTATGTGTCTTCTACAGTATACTGTACAGTGGTATACAGTGCCTAACATCTATGGGCATAATGAATTTTATTCCTAGGTGCCCTAGAACAGAAGTTCCCACGCCAATTGCCCGTGAACTTGACCGCGGCCCTAAGTAGTTCCCAAGCCAATTGCGCGAATATAATGTAAAATAACCCATTCTGTGGGTCTGAGCGGGTTGAAATTTACCTGGTCCTCATGCGGGAGGACCCTTGCCACAGTGGCAAAATATCAGCCTTGCACGACCCCCGGAACCGGAGGTACCAAAAGACAGTTTAAAAGCACATTACCAAAGTGGCTTTTTTTCTGCCATGCAAGTCAATGGCAGAAACCTGAACTTTAACATCACCCTGATTCCGTTCTGTTGCCACGAGAGGTTCGCAATTTGCCATGCAATCCTGCCGCAACTAGGACTACATGGTGACCGAATCTGAGCCCTCTAGGTCGAACAGAACCGGAGTTGTGGGTTCCAGGTCTCTGCTCATTCTGACTTAGCCGGTTCAAAGCTTTCTCCGCCATTACGCTCAATGGTAGGACCCTCCTCGCCGGCGTGACCCTTTTTCGCCGCCATTACTGCTCGGACCCTGTTGGGGTCAAGTGAGGGGGTTCCTAACATCTAGGGGCAAAATGAATTTTATTTTTAGGTGCCCTAGAACAGAAGTTCCCACGCCAATTGACCTAGTTCCCACGCCAATTGCCGTAGTTCCTACGCCAATTGCACGACCAGGCAGTAAAAAAACAGTGCAGCAAGCCTCTACATTTGTTACACTGTCAAATGAGCAAATGGAAACAATGTGAGGCAATTCAACATGTTCTTTTATTGGTGGAGTCAGTACAAAAACATTTATTTACAAATACTGTACAATGTTGTAACATTTAAAGTGCACAGCAATTCTAACCATCAACACACAATAATACATACTGCAGCCTTTATTAAATTCTTCTGCCACAAAACATTTTTGGTGCATGGGGCACAGGGAGTTAAAGTGACTTGCTTTTTATGTACTGTATTTGGGGGTTGTCTTTGGGGGTTTATTCATCAAATTATTATGATGAACTGCCTTTTGAAATTACAGTGCTGTTAACTATTTCAGCCACACACCTCCAGAGTTTTTAATCCCTCCCTAGCCAAGCGTCAATCGGCTGAGTCACCCTATCCTACCAACCCCCTCTCTCCACTGGGTCGTTAACCTTCTGCATATTGCCATTGTGTTCTTAATCCGCCCATAGCCGAGCTACAAACACTCAGTACGCCTGCGTCTAATCACACCACCCCCCTCCCCCAACCCTTAGAGGCCTGTTGTTTGAACGGTAATGCTTTGGAAAATCCCCTCTCAAATTTGAAATGTAAATCTGATGTGCAAAGCACTGTGAGAATTGAGAGTACACTGATACTGTATTTCATCAGGGTGTGAAAATATTTGTCAGTCACTATGGTTTACAGTCACATGTTTTAAATACAATACAGTACATTCTTTAATATCTTTAAAATAAAAATATATAAATCCTGTATATACAGTAAATATAATGTAACATAATCCGTTCTGTGGGTCTGAGCGGGTTGAAATTTGCCTGGTCCTCATGCGGGAGGACCCTTGCAATAGTGGCAAAATATCAGCCTTGCACGACCCCCGGAACCGGAGGTACCAAAAGACAGTTTAAAAGCACATTACCAAAGTGGCTTTTTTTCTGCCATGCAAGTCAATGGCAGAAACCTGAACTTTAACATCACCCTGACTCCGTTCTGTTTCCACGAGAGGGTCACAATTTGCCATGCAATCCTGCCGCAACTAGGATTACATGGTGACCAATCGGAGCCCTCTGGGTCGAACAGAACCGGAGTTGTGGGTTCCAGGTTTCTGCTTATTCTGACTTAGCCGGTTCAAAGCTTTCTCCGCCATTACGCTCAATGGTAGGACCCTCCTCGCCGGCGTGACCCTTTTTCGCCGCCATTACTGCTCGGACCCTGTTGGGGTCAAGTGAGGGGGTTCCTAACATCTAGGGGCAAAATGAATTTTATTTTTAGGTGCCCTAGAACAGAAGTTCCCACGCCAATTGACCTAGTTCCCACGCCAATTGCCGTAGTTCCTACGCCAATTGCGCGACCAGGCAGTAAAAAAACAGTGCAGCAAGCCTCTACATTTGTTACACTGTCAAATGAGCAAATGGAAACAATGTGAGGCAATTCAACATGTTCTTTTATTGGTGGAGTCAGTACAAAAACATTTATTTACAAATACTGTACAATGTTGTAACATTTAAAGTGCACAGCAATTCTAACCATTTATGTACTGTATTTGGGGGTTGTCTTTGGGGGTTTATTCATCAAATTATTATGATGAACTGCCTTTTGAAATTACAGTGCTGTTAACTATTTCAGTCACACACCTCCAGAGTAAATGGTGTATAGCAAATAGACTTTTTTACCTAGCAACTGCACAACTTGAATACCTGATAAAAGAAAATGCATGCACAGTACTGCTGATATTGAAAAAAAAAAAAATTACCCAAGAAAGAAAAGTCTACAGAGATGCCTGTGAGAGCTACGACCTCTACAAGCAAAATATGCCCATCTGTGGGACTACCACAAAGGGGGGTTCTAGCAAATACAGTGGCAACAGCTGCAATAGTGCCTCCTGAGGTCAGGAAGAAAATTACACATGACAGCCTAAAAATGGAGGACAAGATGCAGTGTTCCTGTAATGAACCCTACCCCACGGAAGAGTGGCCCTTCCAGTCCAATAAAGAGGTAGACATCTCTTAAGGGGAACCCGAACCGAGTCACACCCACAAAACACCCCAAGAATGGTGGGGGTGCCTGAACTCGGCACGAACAGAAAAGACCGCTCCCTTTGATGACGAATATGATCAACAGGAGACAGAGCGGGAGCAGCAGATCACCCAATATTTCTGTCAGCTAAAGCAACTGCAAGAAAAGCCTGGCGTATATAATGAAGCTGCTAAAATTTCAAATGAAGATGGAGACCCCAATATCCCTGAAGGGACGGTGTCATCCAAATCAAAAAGGCGGAAAAAGAAAAGCGGTTCTTCACTTACCGTGGAAGGAACAGACACGTCCGCAGATCTTGTGGAGGAAAAGGGGGACCGAGTTGCCCTGCAGCCTAGAGAAAATGGAGAATTCGTCCCGCCGCAGAAGGCAGAAGTCCCGCCCAAGGCAGAAGTCGTGTACCCCATAGAAGTCGTGTACCCCATAGAAGTGTCTGTCCGGTGCCAACAGTGAGGAACCCTCAACCAACCATCCCAGGGAAGTGGAGCCGGAACCAGTGAGTGACGATCCCTTGACCAGCCCTGAAGATGCCCTGAAAAATGTCAGGCATGACTTTGAGATGCTCTGTGAACAATTGAAACAAAAGGAAGATGGTTACACAGAGCTACAGAAAAATAACGTGAGGCTACAAAAAGATGTGCTCACAATTTACTCTTTAGCCAGGACAGAATTGGACGATCTCAAGACTGAGCTAGATACTGCAAAGGCTACTATTTCCGCCATGGATGAAAAGCAGAGCCAATCTGATAAAATGGTGGCTACGCTAAAGCGGAAGTATGAGGAGGCACTGAAGCAGATGACAGTCTTCCAGCAAGAGGTTCACACTCTTCGTATAGAGCTGAATGCCTCACAACAGGAGGTCAACAGTGTCCGGATAGAAGTGGACGTATCTCAGAAAGAGGTTCAGACACTCCGCAGAGCACTTGATGCCTCACATCATGAGACCAACAGCTGCCGCACAGACCTGGAAGTTTCCAGAAAGGAACTACACAGTCTCACTGATGAGCTGGACATTGCCAAAGAAACTATTGGTAATCTTGATACAGATCTCAAAGTCTCTCAGAAGGAGCTTCAGACCCTCAACCTAGAGAAGGAAGTCTCACGCCAGGAGAGTGTCATTCTCAAAGCAGATGTGCGTAAATGGAAGGAGGACTGCAAAGAAGCCCTGAAGAATACAGAGACTGAAAAAAGAGAAAATTCAAGATTAAAAAGAGAAAACTTAAAACTGAAAGAAGAAAATTTTCAGTTGACAGAAGAAGTCAAGGAAAAGTTTGAAGCAGAGCACCGACTGCAGAACCAACTGCAAGGTCTGTGTACACACCTCCAGTATGCTGAGGAGAAGCAGCAAACACTACAGGAAGAAAAACTGCAGGCTGCTAAAGAGGTACAAGCGCTGCAGGAACGTCTGAATACCCAGTACGTCCCCACAGAGCAGTATGAGGAGCTAAAGGCCACGCTGCATGTCTTCAGAGCATCATTGGAAGCGGAGCTTCGATACCAGGTGACTCTGTATGAGAGGGAGCATGAGAAGGCTCAGAAACTGGAGCAAGAGCTGGAGAGACAGAGAGACTGTTCCATTCCCTTGAGTCAGTACACCAAGGAGAAAACAGACGCAGCGGCAACCTTGACGACAAAAATTACAGAGCTTCAGAATATGAAGGAGACTCTGATACAGACTCAGATAAAGCAAAGTGCGCAGATAGATTCCCTGAGAAGAGACTTGCAAGACGCACTCAAACAGGTTGAGACTCTGCAGGCCAGTAACTTACAGATTCCTCCAATACGGAAAAAGGTATTGGCTCTGCCCAAGCACCAGTATCCCACATTAACTAATGCCCGTGAGCACAAGGGTACAGTGAGAGTTGGGGACTCCAAGCAACTTCTAAACAAAATTACGAAGTTTGAGCCACCTAAGAAAGCACTAGCCAAACCTACAGCTGCCCAACAGGCAACAAACAGAGGTAGGAGTGCAGAATCAAAGCCAGAAGAATCCTTAGCTGAGGAAGCTGAAAAAATAGGAAGTTCTCTGGAAAAGGAGGTGGAGGTGCAACTCAGTCCCAAAGAAACTGAACTGGCGACTCCGTGGTGTGGAGAAACTGCAGAAAGACCGCGTCAAGAGCAGAAAACTCTAAGGGCTAGTCCTATCTGCTCTACAACTGTTGCCATACACTTTGTCTACAAAAAGCGGAGTGCCCGACGCAACAGAAATCTCATGACCGCGCACGCGATAAAAAGACTTTACGTGGAAAAAGTCCTCCTCGAGCGACTGAGGAGTGCTGAACTCAAGCACCTTCGGGAGGAGACAAAAATAAATTGGAGAAAGGGCTCCAATCCCAGCGGGACAGAGGGTTCTCTTCCTCCATCCACTCTCATTCAAGTCACAGAAAGATATCTAGAATGAGAGTGGAAGGATGGGCTCTGGCCGTGGTAAGCCCGAGCTTCCCACAAACAGGGGAGGTATGTAACAGGGACTTATTCCTGTTCAGTAATGTGCCTTTAATCTAGCAGTGTGGTAGTTAATTACTAAACACCACCTGCCTGATTGCTTACAAAAGCCTGCCTTTGAGACAGGAAGTGACTCTCTTTAGCTCTGACTGAGAGCTGACCTTTGGAGCTGACCGGTCTTGAGCTCTGCACAGCAGAGCTGATTTCAAGACACAGGGAAAACTACTACACCTGAAGCTGAACCAGGAAGTGGGAAGATTTTCCCTTCAAGAAACAGATAAGACTTTTATTCTTAAGAGACTGCTTATATCTGCTTATTTTCATGCTATATGTTTTGGGGCTGCGAGACATGCTTAACTAATGGAGATGTGAACTAATTGCATAGGATTTCACTAGAAATACTCCCAAGTGAATGGAAGCTGTGTTCCCCCCCCCCCCCCCCTGTGTTTGGATGATTTCCTGATGAAAAGGAAAAGGCACAATAAAGCCAATTATAATTTCACCTTATAAAGTCTCCAATTGTGTACCTCTGTGAACGTCCATCTACAGTAATCATCAACAATAATAGGGAAATTGTAATATAAAGCAATACTGTGCATTACTACTAACCTTTTAAATGGCATACAGTGAACCCAAAGAAATGTTGTTTAACACTTTCCAGAGCTTCCATAGATGATGCCCGTTGTAAGATCCCAATGTATTATTGCCTCTTCATCCCATCAACAACTACAAACAAAAACCATGATTGTGGGCTAGGTCTCTTCTTATACAGTACTGTATGCTCTACTGTAGTATAATGCAAAAGGGGATGACACCACACAAAACTATCATGGAAAACCTTGCAAAGTTTTGTTTGTTAGTTTTAGTTTAGTTCTTTTATGGGCTGATTATTTTGCTATCTGGATTGTTTATCAAAATCTCCTAACTATGAAGCAGAACCCTATTTATTAAATTAAAAGTTACAATTACATAATATTCCTTCCCTTTGATAAAGAAAATTGTCGTCTTTGCCATTTTATTAGTTTTCCAGTTGAAAGATTACTAAATACACCCTAAAATGCAGCATTTAGAGGAAGCATTTAATTGGCTGCTAAATGTGAAACGCAAGTGGAACCTGAAAATACAATATATGCATTAGGGATTTATGTCCCTTCCCCACGTTCAGTTCTGGGATGCCACACTTCTTGAAACAATCATTAAGGCAATATTATATTTGCAAAACCGTACATTGTATTAGTAAGGGGAGAATAGTCCTCTCTCAGCAAATATTCAATTATATTTTAACGTACTAGAGGGGTGCTATGAGGGAATGGGGCAACATGACATACAAATACAAAAGATCCCTACTTAGAGCACTCAACCTCTACTGAAATTTAATTTTATTTATAACATATGAGAGAGAATGTTAAAATCAAACCAAGGATATGGACATACAAGGAAAGAGGGGGAATAATGCAACACTGCCAGTGTCAATAGAATCACAAAAAATCCACTAACAAATAAACTGCCAGTGCTAACAGAAAGTTAAGAGCTTCCACTATAAGAACACTAATGAGTTAAGCTGAGCAATTCACTAAGTATGACAGAGGGCAAAGCCATAATACTGGGACAAAGACAAATGCAAAAAGTTACAAGAATGCATACGTTTCGCCGTAAGGCTTCGGCCGTCGGAGTATCTATACCACTCACTTTCCTGTGTCCCACTGCTGCACCGTGCTGACCATCTCCTTGTTTGGAGCTTTACTGCTGAAGCTGTTTTGTCCGGTTCTGTGACTGCTGTATGATCGCTGCCTTATGCTAACAGTGAGCGGGATCCCGGGGGCATTCATTGCCTCTTACTTACCTCTGTCTTGGACTCCCCTTCTCCTCTGGATGTCTTGTGCAGCGTCATAGCAAGTATCTGGACATTTCCTTGCTCCACGGTAGCCTTTTGGACACTATCATTTTTGTTTGCCATAGCTTATATCAGTAACCCCTAACTTTGGCATTAGGGAGTCATTTTCTCATGTTTTTTTCTCCATTGTTTTCGCTGCTGACTCATTGTTTACATTTCAGACTTTGAGGGGACCCCACCTCTGCACATTTTAGACATTTATTTTCTGTATTTCTCTGGCTCTTTATTATAACTGCCAGGGTTTAGCCACCACCTTCTGGCTACACAGCATTTAGGGTATTCATTCATTATATTTTCATTGTTGCTCTTTTTTCTGTGTTTACTTGGGTTTGTGTAGATATTGTTTTTTTCAGGTAATTTGTACTATCATGTGTTGTTGATCTCCATTGCATTTCCAGGGGAAAACTGGATTTCCCAAAACAAACTGTTTTTAAACACTAACAAGACTGTAACAATGGCGTTTGGGACCAAGACTACATTTTTAAAGCTTCCAGCGACTGAGCTCCAGATTAGAACCAACGCTAACACCACACCACCCTAACCCCTGTCACTAGTTTTAAATACCTGGGCTTATGGTTTGACTCCCACTTAACATTCGGAATGCACATTGATACCCTGACAACCAAGACCTATGCCAAACTAGGGGTACTTTACAGGAACAAATCCTCCCTAAGTCTCCTGGTCAGAAAGGGTATCGCACAGCAGATGCTAATGCCAATTATTGACTATGGAGACATAGTATATGGCACGGCACCTCAAACCCACCTTAGCAAACTTGACACCCTCTACAATTCAATTTGTCGTTTTGTTCTCCAATGCAACTACAACACACATCACTGCGAAATGCTCAAAGAACTAGATTGGTCATCACTAGAGTCTAGGCGCAAAGTTCAGCTTTCCTGTCTTGCCTTTAAATTCTTTATGGGCAAGCTACCCAGCTATCTGAACAAGCTCCTCACTCCTACCACATGCAGCCCTTATCAGACTCCAAAAGACTGTTCATGGTCCCAAGGCTCAACAAAGTATCCGGCCGTTCCTCCTTCTCTTACCGTGCACCCCAAAACTGAAACAACCTACCAGAGACTCTCACATCCACCACCAGTTTAAGTTCTTTCAAATCTAAGGCTGTCTCACATTTTAATCTGGTCTGTAACTGTTTCATTCGCCCATAATATATATTTTCTTTAACTGTGCATGCAATGTCTTGTATATAATGTATACCCTGTTCATTTATGTAACTGTATTTGTAACCATGTATTATTTGTCCTAACTCTGTGCCCAGGACATACTTGAAAACGAGAGGTAACTCTCAATGTATTACTTCCTGGTCAAATATTTTATAAATAAATAAATACACCCGTATAAAATGATTGCAGATATATTGCTGCAGTAAAAAGCCCATTATCACTGTTTCACCGCTGGCAATATGACTATAGTTAGAGATGTGTGAACCTGTCAAAATCTGATCCACAGATGTACCCGACCCAATCCGATCTGCACACCAAAACCTGTCTGCGGATTGAGTACTAAAAAGTAAGAGGAGGAGGAGTAACTTCCAATTTAGTAGTGTCTCCAGTTGTATATATATCCCATCAAACCTCCCTCCAAATAAGTTAGCGGGAGATGTCTGTGCTGAAAAAGGCGCAAACCTGAGGTACCCTGGGAGATATGCTTATGGATAAGCAATGTATATTTAAATGCATCACATGATCCCATACTTCCTAAAAGTCTCTCCATAACAACTATACTGAGTTGACAAGCTTAAGCTTAAGGCACCTAGTGACTAGAATGATGTACTGGATCAGACCTAACAGGATTAAATCCCACAACCTCTGCTACTCTGGCCATAAACTTTAGAAGCGTGACCTAAACAAGCTGATGGCACTGTCACAGTCTATTTCCATATCTCCAAGGGATATCAACTTTATTGAACCTTGAAAGAACTTCAAGCACAAAGTAATAATATGTACTGAGGGCTATGAGTTACTGTGGCCAGGTGAGATTAGCTTTGCTAAATATTTTTTTAAAAACTCAATATGCATTGCAAATTCAAATGCATAAACAGAAGCACGGGCATGGGCATAAGGAGTCTGGACACAAAACAAAGGCAAGGGAGGAACAGGAAACTATATGGACAGAGGACAGGAGCAACAAGAGGAAATAGATAAATAGGAGAACCTCAGAGCAGACAGAAACAGCAGCACACCCGGTAAACAGACAAGAGAACTGTGGCTGGGAGCAGGATGTCTAGGAAGACTCTGACACTACTCCCCCCTCACAGGAGCATTCTCCGGACGATCCTCTAGGCTTTTCAGGGAGACCGTGGTCAAAGATAGACTCGGGGTGACCTACCTCTGGAGGTTTGTTGATGGGCAAACTACTTGTCCTCACAGTGATGGTACAGGAACCAGCAACTGGTCCACCAGGCTCTTCATAAAAATCAGTGAGGGAATTGAGTTCAATTTCCATGGTCTCCTTTTGTGACCAACTTTGGAATCTCTTTCTCCAACTTCATCTTTTCAGACTCCAATTTAGCACTAAATTGTAACCTTGTAACACTTTCTCAGGTCTTGCAAAGTCTCTGCCAGCTTGCTTTTGAATTCTGTCTGATGTCCGGAATCTATTTCTACTGTTCGAGTCTCGTGCTGTTTCGTGGTATAATTTAAAGTGCATTTAAGACCAGCTATTTGAGTTTTCAGCTCTTGAAGCTGTCCTTCTGCACTTCTTTTCCCACTCAATGCAGTTGCCAGTGTAGCTTCTTTGGAGTTTAGTCGCAATTCCATATCTCCCAAGCTGACTCAGATCAAGGCTTAAATCTGTTTTCTTTATTTCTGATCTACAGCTGCCGGTGTTCATCCCGTACCTTGTCCAGCTCCAGCCAGCAGCAGCCCAGCCCTCTCACTGGCTGTCTGGTCCAGAAAATTGCACGCATCAGCCATTTTGGCCTCATAGCTCAATGTCAGACCGGCCATTTGACCGACGGACACCTCCCTCTCTTCCTTTTTGGCAAGCTGTATATTGAGCTCAGTGATCTGTGCCTGCAGAGCTGTAAGTTTCTGGGATGTGTGTTCAGCTGCCAGCTTTAGCGCTTCCACTTCTAGGCTTTGCTACAAGTTCCACTCCTCAACGAGAGACCACTGTTTCTTGAGTTCATCCTGCAATTCTCCTCTCAGGGACTTCATCTCTTCATTATGCTTGCTCTGAGCTTGCTTCCACGCATCCTTCATTACATTTTGGAGCTCTGCCAATTCCTTCACTAGGGTCCCAGCAGCTTGCATTTTCCAGGTGTCTTTCCACTGAGTATACTGACTGTTGGGGATGAAGCAGTGTCTCTGATCCTCTAGCTCTTGCTTCAGTTTCTGGACCGCCTTGTGCTCCCTCTCATACAGAGTTACCTGGCCTCTAAGCTCCTCCTCCAGCAAGGCTCTGGTTATACTCAGTGTGGCCTTCAACTCCTCCTGTTGCTCTCTGGGGACTCACTGGGTACTCAAATGCTCCTGCTGCATTTTTACTTTGTTAGCAGTCTGGACACTTTCTTTCTGCAGAACTTGCTGCTTCTCCTCAGCATTCACCTGTTTCTCATTGGCGTCCTGCAGTCTCACACGCAGTTCTTGCAGCTGGCTCTGCAGCATGTCCTCTGCTTGTGTGCGCTGCTCCAGGGATACACGTTCTGCTTGCAGAACTCTCTCTGCCTGCCTGTACGTCTAACTTATCCTGGGTCAATTGTTTCTTCTCCTCTTCTAATTCATGGAGTCTTTTATCTCTTTCACTGACTCGGAAATGGAGATGTGTGCACTCTTGGGTTACAGTTTCAAAACCACTATTTAACCCTTCGAAGATCTCTCTCATTGAACATAGTTCTGTGGTGAAGTGGCATCTCCTCTTCTTAGAGGCTTCCAGCTCTGTACTAAGCCTGTGAACTTCCTTCTGAGATGGTTTCAGCACTGTGCCAACTTGGTCAATGAATCTCTGGTCTGGGGCAGAATCAGTGTATGCCTTCTCCAGCTTACTTGACAGGATCACCCTGTCACTCTCCAACTGATCCTTTTCTTTCTCCTGGAGTACACACTTAGCATTTGCTGTGGACAGACACTTTTGTAGTGCAGCCTTGGCCTCTTGCTCTTTATCAAGTCATCCATAGAGGCAATCAATCTAGTTCCATGCAGATTGAAGTGCCTGACTTAAGGCATCTTTACCTTGGTTAAAGGCATCCTTTTTCTTTTCCACTATCTCTGGAACAATTCTATGAGTTGCCTTAGGATGCATCATATCTCTGTTCCCTTCTAATGCAGGATTTCCTGAGGTTAAAGAGACATCCTTAATTCCTTCTGCAGTTTCCACTATAATTGAACAGCCACCCTTCTTCTTTACCTTTCTCTTTGCCTTGAGAAACTCTGAAGAATAAGGGGTACTGTGTTCACATGTATTGCTCAAGACTGTTTTCAAAGTTGGAGCCATAGTTTCAGACATGGGGAACTTCCCCAAACTTCCCATGAAAACCAGTAAAGAGTAAATGTGTCTTTAAAGCAGAAGCATATGAATAAACAACAGAAATAGACATAAACAGGGAGACAAAATGTTAGGAGAGCTGACTTTTAGATTTGATACCTTAGCATAAGTGATAGAAATATCATAATTGCATGGGGAAACCATTGACAAAAAAATACAAACAAATTGAAATACTTTTGTCTTTTTGAAATGGTTCTGAGAACCAGCAGTGGTATACCCAAGCAAAGAAATCAAAAGCAAGTCTGTTTTAAGAAATGCAAATCTACAAATCTGCAGTGGCCCACCCGGAAATGCAAAGAGAGACACGCCTTGGCTAAAGTCTGAGAGTCTAAATTGGTGACACCAGGTACTTTTTTTTTTAATAAGGGAATTCTTCTCAGGGAGAAAATGCACAACAAATTCTGTAGAACATTTGCGGGGGAAAAAAAACCTTCAAGATCCCAAATGGGGTTCCCTAAAAACCAAAACAAAAGTACTTATCTTCCACCAATACAAACAGATGGGGTCTGCTGAAACAGGAAGGAAAATAATCTGTTCCAGCGAGGTCCAGAGATGGTCTTTGTTTTCTGTCATGGGGACTCCAGGAGCCAGTAGGACCTCAGTTGCCAGAACAACAGGGGAGGCAAGGATTGCTGGGGTCACAGGCTAAGGTCGGTGGTAGGTGGCAAGCAGGATTGTCGGGGTCCAGGCAGGGGTCTGCAGCAGGAAGGCAGGAGCAGGGCAGGGGAGCAGGAACTGAGACTCGGGACACACAAGCAGGAAACAAACGGGGACAAGCCAGAACACTAGCAAGGGCCTTTAATATGAATCAGGACTCCACAAGGAACAGAAGCAGACGCAGAAGCATGGGCATGTGGAGTCAGGACACAAAGCAAAGGCATGGGAGGAACAGGAAACTTTAAGGACAGAGGACAGGAGCAACAAGAGGGGACAGACATAGGAACCTCAGAGCAGACAGAAACAGCAGCATACCCGGTTGACAGACAAGGGAACTGTGGCAGGGAGCAGGATGTCTAGGAAGACTCTGACACATCAAGATTTAATGTGCCATTTGTTTTCAACCTTTTCAGAGCTGTGGACTTCAGGGAACTCCTTAAAATATTTTTATGACTCCATAGAACTCCAGTCCCAATAAATGGCTTTATAATATTTAATAACTTTGAATGATTAAATTAAACAATATGGCAACAACTATATATATTGTTGATGTTCTTAAGAAGTAAAATATCCACAAATACAATTATTTTCTCAGAGAATGCCTGGTAGCCCCAGTGTTCAACAGAACACAGGTTAAACAAAAACCACTGATCAGCTAAAAAAGTGCCATCTAGTGGACACACAAAATATATGTTTAATAAGAGATACAGTATAACCGTTAAAACATCCAGCTATCCAGCTGAATGCCTTACCTACCCGCAGAGCGGGGGTGGAGGGGGGGGGATTGCCGTCCGGGAGCCTTGAGGGGCGGGCGACGGAACGGAGGGCTGCATATATATATTTCTGTGTTGTGAAACCTGGTTCTAGCACTTCAGGGAACAGGGGTTAATTCTGTGTTCAGCTAGAAATGTTGAAAGTTGCCAGTGACCATTTCAATGTAATACTTTTTATGTAACTCTTTTAATGTTGCATGTTAACCCACCAATCAGGGGCTGGGTCATATTGAAGGCACCTGGCCTTAACCCTCCCTCATATGTATCTATGTTTTGCCATGGGGTAAAAAAGTGGGGAGGGAGGTTCCTGTTACTTATTTCTAGTGGGAGTTCTAGCCAGAGCCAGTTCCAACCGGTTCCAGCCAGAGCCAGTGGCAGTTAAAGGTCCCAGAGTTTAAGAAGAATAGCTTTATAATATTGGGAATCATTTGTATAGATAGAAAGAAAATCACTTCTCTTAACCAAATGTTGTGTATGCAAACATGTTTTTACTTTTTTAACCCATAAGGACTATCTTGCAGTCATGACTATTTGGCTCTGTGTTTCTTGAATAAATCTGAAGGATATCCCCTCTCTATAAACATCCACGAGAGGATTGAAGCTTATTTATCATACTCTGCCTCTATACTACAGATATATCTTAATCTGCTGAATTACACTTTAGGGATATTATTTTTCATCCAGAATGAAGTGGATGCGCTGAATCAAAATGTAATGCAGAATTTATTGTCATTGGTTTGCGATAAATTGATATTTCTCATATACCATCCTTTAGTGTAATTGTAATATCCAGACATTAGTACTTTAGTATCATATTGTAACAAATATTTTAGACCAGCAAACTTATCATTAGCATAGTTGTAAAAGTCTAGTAGCCCCCACACCAGCGGGAGAACCGTCCCTTTGGTACAGTATAAAATACCACCGTTATTGGGTATTTTACTCACACTTTATTTGCCATGGTTGTAGTTAACCATTTATTTTCTATAGCTGTATCTCCCTGATGAAAGTGAATGTATGCACCGAAATGTTGAATGCTACGTATTCTGATTCTGTCATTAAATTGACTATGATGTGAATAACTTGACTTGTCATTTACCTTGGTGTGCTTGACTTTAGCTTTATTATATGATTTTCTGTCTTGACCATTATAGTGAAGACTTTAGCACCCTGTCTATATTGTCTATTATTTCATTCCAGTATTTAGATCCTTTGTGTGGTTGTTCCAATTTGCTGGCACTTGATTTCTCTTCTTTCACTATAGCTCTATTTAAAATACTGGTATGTGTGATTTCTAATTCAATATTATTTATAGGATCACATTCCAATTGTTGTAAAAACTCTACATTGGATATCTAAGGAATTCTTAATAGTGTAAATTGTAATAATTTACATACAAAGTCTTTGTGTCTAGTGAATTGAGAACCCTTTTATTTAAAAAAAAAAATGTAGAGTGGTCTTTATATGATACTGAAACTTGTATTAAGGTACTCAATGACAATACTGGCCCAAAAGGAATTCTGCTTACAGCTATTCCCTCTGTTGGTCTCAGAATGTCTTTTGTGGCCCTTATACAGTTGTAGCCTGACTTATATCTAAGTGCTCCCGGTGACTCCATGAACTCCATTGTCACTCCATGTAGCAAGTACCATAACGTAAATTTGAATAATAATTTTATTCAAACACCTCCGCGTTGTAGCAAGAAGGGAGGTTGTTGGTCACTGCACCCATCTTGGGTGGGTATGTTCAATCATGGCAACTTTTGAAGGAGAAAGATAGCGATTGGGATGAAGAGATTGAATAATAAAAGTTCCCGAGCCGGTCCCTCCAATCTGCAAGCACTCAGTTTTCAGCTCCAAACTGAGTGTCTGCTGCAATACAAATACCATTACCAGTATGGGCCAACCAACACCGAAAACAAGATTAACCTACATCCCAGCTCCATGCCCCAACCTGAGTACCTGCCTCAAGCTGATTATCTGTTTCTGTCTGGCTACCTGTCCCATTATCCTTACCAGCAAACTCCGTCAACGAGATGAACCTTCATCCTAACTACATGATCGACTAGAGCATATATGCACTTCACACTCCTGGCATCAACAGTGGGTCACTGCCACCCAATTTTGAAGGTTTATAATCTAGGTAAATAAAACTGTCATTCCCAATGAACCTTAGTAGTCCAGGTTTTTGGGGAGCGCAGATATATGAAAAAGAAAGAAACATACAAAATAGTGCAATATGACTAAGGTAATGTGTGAAACTTGATTTTCAGAGTCCAGCGGAGTTTGTACTCACAAATTCCACACAAAGTTTTTATTGCATATCCAAAATTAATGGCAATGATGTGTCTTTGCGGTGTCTGTATATCATTACTCTGTAGATCCACAGGTGTAGGAACATTTGTGGAATAAGGTAAACAAAGCCAAATGGTGCAGACTGATAAAAGCTTTTTATCTAAGGTAAGTAAAAGTTAAAATACACTCACATGGTGTCAAATACAAATAAGCAGTGTTCGACAAATCCAGTCTCCCTGGTCGCCCCTGGCGACTGGATATTGCCCCCTGGCGACTCACTCGTGGCCGTCCCTGCCGCACACGCGGTTCTGTGTTAAAAAAAAAATATTTTTGGCCAGCAGCCATTGAACCAGCCCTTCCGCGCATTGAATCAGCCCTTCCTGTTCCTTCCTGCTCATGTTACTGCCTTACTATTACTACACTGCCTGCCTCCATTGCGTCCCGCGGCCCCTCCTTGCCCCCCATGTGGCAACCCTTGCGGCCCCCCTTGCGACCGGAACGTTCAGCCTAGTGGCTGATACAGGACGCAACACCTCAGGCCCACTGCTCCGGACACCCTCACCGCCGCACCTCTGCTCTCCCGCCACGGCTCCGTTTAGTTCTCAGGAGGTGGTGGGCGTCTGGCGGCCTGGGCCAAGGTGAGCGGGCCGGGTGTTGGGGGGCGGCAGCTGTGGCGGTGTCCACCTCGGGGGGGCTGCGGCGTCCGTCTCGGGGGGGGGCGGCGGCGGTGGTGTCCGCTTGGGGGGGGCTGCGGCTGCGGTGTCCACCTCGGGGGGGGGCTGCGGCGGTGGTGTCCACCTCGTGGGTGGGGGCTGCAGCGGTGGCGGCTGCCTGGGGGGTCGGTTTCACTCTCGTGGCACTAGCATCACACAGGCAGATGGAAGTGCTTCTGAAGAGGAGGACAAGGGGAGAGAGGAGAGCCCCGGGCAGGTAATTACAGCCGGGCCCCCGGGGAGATCAAACCCTCAGTACCTATCTAATGTGCGACATCCCTTGAGTGTGTGTGTGTCTGTGAGTGTATGTGTCTGTGAGTGTGTGTGTGTGTCTGTGAGTGTGTGTGTGTGTGTCTGTGTGTGTGTGTATGTCTGTGTGTCTGTGTGTTCCACCCACCCAAGTCAAAGTCACCCACGTCACCCACCCAAGTTACCCATCCAAGTCAACCACCCACCCAAGTCACCCACCCATGTCAAAAAGTCACCCACCCAAGTCACACACCCACCCTCCCAAGTCACCAACTCACCCACCCACCCAAGTCAACCCACCCATCCAGTCAAGTCACCCACCCAGTCAAGTTACCCACCCAGTCAAGTCACGCACCCACCCAGTCAAGTTACCCACCCACCCAGTCAAGTCACCCTATCTAAAGTGCGACATCCCTTGCGTGTGTGTGTGTATGTCTGTAAGTGTGTGTGTCTGTGAGTGTGTGTGTGTGTCTGTGAGTGTGTATGTGTCTGTGAGTGTGTGTGTCTGTGAGTGTGTGTGTCTGTGAGTGTGTGTGTGTGTGTCTGTGTGTCTGTGTGTTCCACCCACCCAATTCACCCACCCACCCAAGTCACCCACCCAAGTCAAAAAGTCACCCACCCAAGTCACCCACCCACCCAAGTAACCCAACCAAGTCACACACCCACCCTCCCAAGTCACCAACTCATCCACCCACCCAAGTCACCAACTCACCCACCCACCTAAGTCGACCCACCCGCCCAGTCAAGTCATCCACCCTATCAAGTCACCCACCCAGTCAAGTCACGTACCCACCCAGTCAAGTCACCCATCCAGTTAAGTCACCCATCCAGTCAAGTCACCCACCACCCAGTCAAGTCACCCACCACCCAGTCAAGTCACCCACCTACCCACCAACCCACCCAGTCAAGTCACCCACCCAACCACCCAGTCAATCACCCACCCACCCAGTCAAGTCACCCAAGTCAAGTCACCCACCCAGTCAAGTCACCCATCCACCCAGACAAGCCAAGTCAAATCACCCACCCAGTCAAGTCCACCCAGTCAAGTCACCCACTCACCCAGTCAAGTCACCCACCCACCCAAGTAACCCACCCAGTCAAGACAGTAACCCACCCAGTCAAGTCAGTCACCCACCAAGTCACCCTCTCTGTCTGTCTCTGCTCCTCTCTCTGCCCCTCTCTCTGTCTGTCTCTGCCACCCCTCTCTCACCGCCTCTCTCTCACCGCCCCTCTCTTGCTCACCCCCACACTCTCTCTATCTGTCACCCCCATTCTCTCTCTCTCTGTCACCCCACTCTCTCCCCCACTCTCTCTCTCCCCCCAACTCTCTCTCTCTTTCACCCCCTCTCTCTCTCTCTGTCACCCCCTCTCTCTCTCTCTCTGTCACCCACACTCTCTCACACTCTGGATCTGGATATCTTATTTACCCTGTATATCTTAACTGCCCTATACCTACACCGAAATAACCTATACTGCTTTCTTCCAGATATGACTCTCGAGCTTCACACGGGAGACATCGGAATCCCCCCTAACCCAGAAGACAGGTAGGGAACAACTCCCCTCCAACATATAACATTGCGGGAATGAGGGTACCTGGACATTGAGGGACTGCGGATCAGGTAAGTGCCCAAGCGGGATTGCTGCTTTAGATATTGTGAAGCGGGGGCATCCAGACACTGGTTAAAGGGTCACAAAAAAACAAGAAACACAGCGCACAACGCTCATAGTGCATTAAATGATATCTTTAATAACCAAAATAAGAAGGTAAGTATTGTGCGTACATAAAACAAAATTTAAACAAGCATTTCAGGGTTATTGTTACCCAAGCACCAACGGACGCCTGTGATGGTCTCGTGGCTCTCTCCTTCTCACTCCAACAACCTCGATGTAGGGCCTGGAAAATCTCCACTCCAAACGCTGGTGTTTTGGCCTCTCGCCTTAGGGAAAGGCTAGTGCAGCTTCAGCAGTCCAGAAAAAGACCTCCGCTTATATGCGTTGTGCCCGTCACTGCATAAATCTCGTGTATAACGGAGCAGCGGAGTACACGCGGTTTTGCGTCCTGGTCGAGAGCTTCTTCCGGGTCTGTGACGTCACAAGATCGCGAGACTTCGTCGCAAGTCTGCAGGACACCGGATCAGTTCTCTGGGAGTGCTGGGATGTAGAGGGTTCGCAAATGTCATCAATCCTACGCGTTTCGAAACCACAGAGGGTCTCTTCATCAGGGAATAAAGACTTATGAGTCTATTGGCATTTTATACCCCTCCAGCGTCACTGATTAGTCCCTCAATTAGGGTTTGAACCAATCGCAACGCAACGGGGAGGAGTCAGAAAGCTCCATGGCAACAGAGAATGCATCCTAACAAAAAAACTAAAAACAACTTTATTTAAACATATAATAACAAACAATTTCAAAAAGAGGACTCTAAAATAAAGAGAAAAGAATTAGTACACACTAATATTTGTAGATGTGTTGGAATATATATAGTAATTCTAAGAACCACCAACAGAATTATATTCGAAAAAGAAGCACGAGCTAAAAAATCAATAGATACCTTAAAACCATAAATTAATAAAATGTTAAAAAGATTTTTCTTTAAAAGCTTAATATATAAAATATAAAATATACCAGCTCAGAATATAAATGTAATTTCTAAATACATGACCTAGCTATATCACCAGTGTGAGGTGGTCAGTAAAGGGACCATATATCTATATCCTCATTGAGACCTCCCGGATATAATGTGCCCAATTTATATATCCAGAAGGTCTCTTGAAAGGATAAATCCTTAACCCTATCCCCACCCCTTCTGCTCCTGGGCACGTGTTTGATACCCTTAAAGCGCAGGGATATGGGGTCTTTATTGTGATGTAAGGCATAGTGCTTAGAGAGGCTATGAGTTAACAGACCATGTTTTACTGTATGTTTCGTATATGTTCTTGTATACGTGTTTTTAATTGGCGTTTAGTGCGCCCTACATAGAACAAGCCACACGGGCATTCAATTAAATATACAATATGATCCGAATTACAATTAATAAAATCAGATATTTCATAAATTTCCTCAGTTTTTGGACACACAAGAGTTTTGCTATTAGAGTGTAAGTGTTTGCACACTGAACATTTTCCACATTTGAAGTTTCCACAAGGTTTTTTAATATTTAACCATCTTTTTTCTCCCACAGGTGTGGTTTTAATATTTATGTCACTAGGGGACAGAGCATTCTTTAGATTTTTTGCTCTTCTATAAATAAACCTTGGGAACTTAGAAATGTGTGTTCCCAAAATTGGGTCATTTGACAGGATTGACCAGTGCTTCTTTACAATCCTCTCTATATGTGAAGTCATGGAATTATAATTTGTAATAAAAGCGACATTACATTTTTCCTCACTTATAATTTGTTTCTTTTGATGTTTCGTTTTTGGAACGAGCATTTGATTCCTATCTATTTTTCTCACCCTATCAAGATCATCAGTAAGTTTTTTGAGGGGATAACCTCTTTCTAGGAATCTTGAGGTTAAGTCACCCGCCTGTTTTTCAAAGTCTGTGTCCAAACTACAGTTTTTTCTCAACCTGTAAAATTGGCCCCCAGGTATATTTTGAATCCAAGATTTTTTATGGTTACTTGAGGCCATCAGGAGGTTATTTGAATCCACTTCCTTGAAATAAGTTTTACTTATAAGGTTTCCCTCATCAGACACCCTCAAATTCAAATCTAAGAAGTTAATTTCCTTCACACTTTCCACATGGGTAAATGTCAAGTTTCTGGTGTTATTGTTTATATACTTCAAAAAAAGGCTTACAGAATGTTGTTCCCCATCCCACAGACATATAATGTCGTCTATAAAGCGACGCCAAATAATGATATTTCCTCTAAAGGGATTGTTATTAAGGATGCACTTATGCTCCCATTCTCCCATATACAGGTTTGCGAAACTGGGGGCAAATCTAGTGCCCATCGCAGTTCCGCAAACCTGCAGGAAAAATTCCTCCAGAAACATAAAATAATTATGTTTCAGGATAAAGTTGATGGAATCCAGGATGAAGTTTTTGTTTAAATCATGTAATTCGGCATCGCTAGATAGAAGAAAAGAGGCTACGAGAAAGATGTGTGACATCTCCCTCTCGTGGTATTTTTAACTTATCCTCAGTTATTTTAACCACTGACCAAAAAAAGGTTCTAGACAGGGGTTTGACATTTTCACGCTCATGCCTACCGAACTCATTTCAATTATACACTGACCTCCAAAAATTCATGCGAAACCTCACATTAAAGAGACATTTTATTAAACTAGATAAGGAAGGTAATGAAGTTCCAAATAAAACAGGAGTGTCTATTGTTCCACCCGAGGTTGTTATAGGTGAGAATTTAGAACTCACACAAGGTTTGAGGCACACGCACTTTAAGGGGAAATCTAAATTTTACCCCTCCCATTCTAAAGGTCACCATGTTGAGACCTTTTTCAACATGGTTAACAATGACTTTAATCTAATGAGTAGTAATATGAAGTCGAGTGACATAAAACATAATCTCACTAAAAAAGAAAATTTAGCATTAAAATTCCTGAAGGAGAATAATAATCTGATAATTAGACAGGCGGATAAGGGAGGTGGTGTCGTTCTACAGAACCGAAAGGACTATGAAGGAGAAGCTTTGCGACTCCTGAATGACACCACTTCATACTCTAGGCTTAAAAAAGATCCAACAGTGGACTTTCTAAATTTACTTAGATCACTATTGGATCAAGCATTAAACTCTGGTGTTATCACCAAGATTGAGTATGAATTTTTGTTTACAAGTTCCCCCAAGATCCCGATATTTTATCACCTCCCAAAAACCCACAAATCAATAACAAATCCCCCAGGCAGACCAATAATTTCAGGTATAGATAGTTTAACAGCCAATTTGTCCCAGTATGTTGACCACTTTTTGCAACCCTATGTCGAAAAACTCCCCTCCCATCTAAGGGACTCCACGTCATTGCTCAACTTGTTACAAAACTTAAAGTGGAAGGATTCGTATAGATGGTTAACTTGTGATGTGCAGGCCCTATACACTAATATACCACATCAACAGGGCCTAGCATCGGTAAATTTTTTTCTATCTAGCGATGCCGAATTACATGATTTAAACAAAAACTTAAAGTGCGTGTGCCTCAAACCTTGTGTGAGTTCTAAATTCTCACCTATAACAACCTCGGGTGGAACAATAGACACTCCTGTTTTATTTGGAACTTCATTACCTTCCTTATCTAGTTTAATAAAATGTCTCTTTAATGTGAGGTTTTGCATGAATTTTTGGAGGTCAGTGTATAATTGAAATGAGTTCGGTAGGCATGAGCGTGAAAATGTCAAACCCCTGTCTAGAACCTTTTTTTGGTCAGTGGTTAAAATAACTGAGGATAAGTTAAAAATACCACGAGAGGGAGATGTCACACATCTTTCTCGTAGCCTCTTTTCTTCTATCTAGCGATGCCGAATTACATGATTTAAACAAAAACTTCATCCTGGATTCCATCAACTTTATCCTGAAACATAATTATTTTATGTTTCTGGAGGAATTTTTCCTGCAGGTTTGCGGAACTGCGATGGGCACTAGATTTGCCCCCAGTTTCGCAAACCTGTATATGGGAGAATGGGAGCATAAGTGCATCCTTAATAACAATCCCTTTAGAGGAAATATCATTATTTGGCGTCGCTTTATAGACAACATTATATGTCTGTGGGATGGGGACCAACATTCTGTAAGCCTTTTTTTGAAGTATATAAACAATAACACCAGAAACTTGACATTTACCCATGTGGAAAGTGTGAAGGAAATTAACTTCTTAGATTTGAATTTGAGGGTGTCTGATGAGGGAAACCTTATAAGTAAAACTTATTTCAAGGAAGTGGATTCAAATAACCTCCTGATGGCCTCAAGTAACCATAAAAAATCTTGGATTCAAAATATACCTGGGGGCCAATTTTACAGGTTGAGAAAAAACTGTAGTTTGGACACAGACTTTGAAAAACAGGCGGGTGACTTAACCTCAAGATTCCTAGAAAGAGGTTATCCCCTCAAAAAACTTACTGATGATCTTGATAGGGTGAGAAAAATAGATAGGAATCAAATGCTCGTTCCAAAAACGAAACATCAAAAGAAACAAATTATAAGTGAGGAAAAATGTAATGTCGCTTTTATTACAAATTATAATTCCATGACTTCACATATAGAGAGGATTGTAAAGAAGCACTGGTCAATCCTGTCAAATGACCCAATTTTGGGAACACACATTTCTAAGTTCCCAAGGTTTATTTATAGAAGAGCAAAAAATCTAAAGAATGCTCTGTCCCCTAGTGACATAAATATTAAAACCACACCTGTGGGAGAAAAAAGATGGTTAAATATTTAAAAACCTTGTGGAAACTTCAAATGTGGAAAATGTTCAGTGTGCAAACACTTACACTCTAATAGCAAAACTCTTGTGTGTCCAAAAACTGAGGAAATTTATGAAATATCTGATTTTATTAATTGTAATTCGGATCATATTGTATATTTAATTGAATGCCCGTGTGGCTTGTTCTATGTAGGGCGCACTAAACGCCAATTAAAAACACGTATACAAGAACATATACGAAACATAAAACATGGTCTGTTAACTCATAGCCTCTCTAAGCACTATGCCTTACATCACAATAAAGACCCCATATCCCTGCGCTTTAAGGGTATCAAACACGTGCCCAGGAGCAGAAGGGGTGGGGATAGGGTTAAGGATTTATCCTTTCAAGAGACCTTCTGGATATATAAATTGGGCACATTATATCCGGGAGGTCTCAAAGAGGATATAGATATATGGTCCCTTTACTGACCACCTCACACTGGTGATATAGCTAGGTCATGTATTTAGAAATTACATTTATATTCTGAGCTGGTATATTTTATATTTTATATATTAAGCTTTTAAAGAAAAATCTTTTTAACATTTTATTAATTTATGGTTTTAAGGCATCTATTGATTTTTTAGCTCGTGCTTCTTTTTCGAATATAATTCTGTTGGTGGTTCTTAGAATTACTATATATATTCCAACACATCTACAAATATTAGTGTGTACTAATTCTTTTCTCTTTATTTTAGAGTCCTCTTTTTGAAATTGTTTGTTATTATATGTTTAAATAAAGTTGTTTTTAGTTTTTTTGTTAGGATGCATTCTCTGTTGCCATGGAGCTTTCTGACTCCTCCCCGTTGCGTTGCGATTGGTTCAAACCCTAATTGAGGGACTAATCAGTGACGCTGGAGGGGTATAAAATGCCAATAGACTCATAAGTCTTTATTCCCTGATGAAGAGACCCTCTGTGGTTTCGAAACGCGTAGGATTGATGACATTTGCGAACCCTCTACATCCCAGCACTCCCAGAGAACTGATCCGGTGTCCTGCAGACTTGCGACGAAGTCTCGCGATCTTGTGACGTCACAGACCCGGAAGAAGCTCTCGACCAGGACGCAAAACCGCGTGTACTCCGCTGCTCCGTTATACACGAGATTTATGCAGTGACGGGCACAACGCATATAAGCGGAGGTCTTTTTCTGGACTGCTGAAGCTGCACTAGCCTTTCCCTAAGGCGAGAGGCCAAAACACCAGCGTTTGGAGTGCAGATTTTCCAGGCCCTACATCGAGGTTGTTGGAGTGAGAAGGAGAGCCACGAGACCATCACAGGCGTCCGTTGGTGCTTGGGTAACAATAACCCTGAAATGCTTGTTTAAATTTTGTTTTATGTACGCACAATACTTACCTTCTTATTTTGGTTACTAAAGATATCATTTAATGCACTATGAGCGTTGTGCGCTGTGTTTCTTGTTTTTTTGTGTGCATTTAGGGGGGACCAGAGCCATCCCTGGTGTCACAGCTGCAGACGCTCCATAAATATTCATACTATACACAAGGTCACCTATTTAATTGTATCACATTCATCACGTTATCTATATATTGTTGTTGCGCACTTTTCTTTTGTTCACCTATTTCACTACTGGTTAAAGGGTGCAGGAAACTAGTCTTCACATCTGGCTTTTTTTTCTAAATCCGACATTCACACACATACATACACAAACACACACACACACACACGTAACAAGGAAAATTGTAGTATAATGTAATACAATAAATAAACTTATGTCAAAAACGAATGTTGTTCTTACTAGGAATTTATTCAATTTATTTTATTTTTTTAAAGCGGGCCTGGTGGCGGGACTAGCGGCGGGACTAGGGACGGGACTAGGGGCGGGACTAGGTGGCGAGTAGATTTTTTTGTTCGGCGAGTAGATTTTTGGGTGATTTGTCGACCACTGCAAATAAGCATATTTGGTCATACAGTATATCAAGCACGACCGACTGGGATCCGAAGCGTTCTCTCCACTCTCCTCCTCCTAAGCTGGGCTTGCATCACGTCTCCACTACCACACTTCTTCTGGGTTAAATCCCTGGATGGCAGGCAGGAGGCAGACAGGCAGCACTGTGTTCGGCGTCCCACACACTGTTCTGCTTCCACTCTATGCGTTTCTCCGGCTCACCGGTTTCATCAAGAGTGTTCATGGATTGTTCAGCTGCTTCTAAACACCCTTTCCAATTATTCTATTGGTGGTAGTAGGCATATATGGGCAGGCTCTCAATCAAATGCTAATTACTTTGTAGCCAGTGTGTGTCAATACAGCAATGCAATTATACATTTAAAGCATGTAAATAGACACAATATTATTTCAAACACAAAAGTGTCGCAAAAGTTAAATCCTCCATGCAAACATGTAGGGAGGTCAAAACATATATTTAATAACATGAAAATATAAAAATTTTAAAAAAAATATCAACAGGATAACACATACTAAAATATATATTTAAAAAATTCTAACTAGGATGCAAATATATGCTAGAATAGACAAAGGGATAAAAGCAAATATTAGAAGCAACTACAAATACATTAAGCAATCTATGAGGGAAAAGTCCACAGATTAAAAATTAGGAGTGTATAGTAGGAACCAAATGTCACTCAAGAAAGGCACTAAGGTCATTGTCCCAGTTTGTATATCCAAAAGGTCTCTCTTTGAATTAAATCCAAGCTTCTGTTCCCCCCTCGTCAATGTGACATGAGCTGTTCGATACCTATGTAGGTTAACCCCTTAGGATCAGCATTATGTGCTGTAGAAAAATGCTTAGGCACACTATGTGTCAGTAACCTCCTTTTAATATTTCCTATGTGCTCCTGAATGCATGTGCGTAATGGGCGAATGGGCTTCCCGACATATTGGAGACCACACGAATACTCTAGGAGGTATACTGTGCCATAAATTTAGACCTACAATTTATGTCTATTGATTTTTTGGGCCTCATGCAGTAAGCGTCGATAAGGCACTTATCAACCACTTATCGGCCAAAATGGCTACTCATATTCAGTAAGCCTTGATAAGTGGACGATAACGGCCTGTATCGTCGAAAAATCTTTTGAACAAAATGAAATCGCCGACTGACCGGTGATAAGCCACGTTTCGACAATTTTTGGAATTTTCATAAACACGCGCTATTCTAGTACAGTAGCTGCGATTTGCCTATCGCCGCCTATCGCGGCCCTAAAATGGCGATTTTCTCCCCAAATCAATACGCCACAAAAATTTGGCAGATTGGTGGGGAGATGTGTCGATGAGCGGCGATATGTCGGGACTTAGAAAAATGTTGTCCTTTTTCCTGCATCGGATTGATGCCGGGGGTCTTCGGAGCTGATACACTTTAATACCAGCACCAGAGCCCCCGGCATGAATCCGATGCAGGAAAAATGCATTTAAAGCCACTTCATTACCTTAGCGGCTAACTGCTAAGGCAATGAAGGGGTTAACCACCCATGCCAGGCTTATTGTGGGTAGCGGGGGTGAGTGAAGGGGGTATCTGGCCCTTAGTGGGTGTTTAGGCCTTGCGGGAGGGGGGTGGGTTGCGGGTGGACGTAACCCCTTCATTACCATAGCGGTTAATACCGCTAAGGTAATGAAGGGGTTAACCCTACCGCTACCCACCCACAATATCTAAACACCCATCCTTGGGGCTAACCCCTTCTCCCACCCCCACTACACACAATAAAAACAATACACACACACACAACATCCCCAAAACCCACCTCCTAGGTCACAATAAAATTGCAATATTTAATAAACATCAATACACCCCCCCGTGCCCCCCATAATGTAAAACCATTATTTATTTTTTAACATACAGGATTCATACCCCAGACCAGGGGTCTCCAAACCAGTCCTCAAGAGCCGCAAACAGGCCAGATTTTATGGATATCCCTGTTTCAGCACAGGTGGCTCATCAGTGGCCAAGTCAAGCACTGAGGCACTGATTGAGCCACCTGTGCTGAAACAGGGATATCCATAAAAGCTGGCCTGTGTGCGGCTCTTGAGGACTGGTTTGGAGACCCCTCCCCCAGACCTACAGCAGTCCCCGGTGGTCCCAACAGGTGTTCGCAGGCCCCACTGTGCACCAGTACCCCAGGGGCTTGTGGTCTCCGGGTGGTTCCTGCGAGGTGCCATGGGCCTCCAGGTGGTCCCCGCGGTCAACCCCACAGGTATCTGAGGCCCTTGGGTGGTTCCCATGGAGGTCTGGGGGCCCCCGGGTGGTCCCTGTGGGTCCGCAGGGCCCCCATAGCTGGTTCTTCCCCGCAGGTGACCCCCATGGGTCCGTAAGTAGGACCTGTGGGCATCCGGGGGGTCCTCAGGTGGTTTCCATAGGTCCCCGCAGACCTAAGGTACCAAACCTGTATGTCAACAAATAAACATAGCCTACATTTCAATCAACCCCCCCCCTCCCCTCTCCACCCAAACACATACAGTACAGTAATGGGCAAAATAACTATTATCCAGATATGGATAATAGATTATTTACCATTTGTTAAACACACCATTAGCCAGCATAAATAAAGTAAATAAAGACAGTTCTACTTACCACAGCAATATGCTGGCCATCCTCCTCATGATACAGCAGGTCCCTCTGTCCTCCATTGCCAGAAAGCATACATACATAATAAAGACATTCTAGTGGCCCCTAACCCCTTAATCACCTTAGCGGTTAATAACTGCTATAGTAATTAAGGGGTTAACCCAGCCTGCCCCGCTACCCACCCGGGAAGCCTAACCACCCACCCCGGACTGACTATACCCACCCTCTACCCATTGAGTAGTATAGTGGTACATCACACCCATATAATAATAATATGGGCATGATAAGCCTCTATAGCACTCAATGGGCACCCTAATCACAATACTGTAATGCACCAAACACACAATAATAAAACATTAAAAAACACTCTTCACTAAATAAAAACAGTAGCCAGCTAATCCAATTAATACAAGCAATATCAAGATCAACAATTAATTCATTAAACCACTAACCAATCTAAGCAAATAATTACTCAAACTCAGAATTCTTTCTAACAGTAACCAATCAAACCAATTAATTACTAAACCAACTCAAAAATAATTCTAACAGTAACCAATCAAAACAATTAACTAATACAACATTAATGAATTAATTGAAACATTTAACTACAAAGAAATAAAATTTAAAAAATATCAGAAACAGCCATTAAACGCATTAGCCAACACAATACATCACTCATTAAAAAAAGAAAAACAATCACCAACATTTTATTTCAATGTAGCTGAAAAATACCATACAATTAAATCCACATAATAAACTAACATACTGTAGCAAAAAACAGCAGCAAATATTGTCCCAATAATATATTGATCTGTACTCGAAAGTAGTACAGATTAATATATTATCAGTCAATGTTCGATGCGTGTGTGTGTGTGTGTGTGTGTGTGTGTGTGACAGTGAGTGAGTGAGAGAGTGAGTGTGAGTGAGTGAGAGAGAGGGTGTGTGAGAGAGAGTGTGAGAGAGAGTGTGTGTGCGTGAGAGAGAGTGTATGAGTGAGAAAGAGAGTGTGTGAGTGGGAGAGAGTGTGTAAGTGAGAGAGTGGGAGAGAGTGTGTGAAGGGAGAGAGTGTGTGAAGGGAGAGAGGGGACAGAGGAGAAGAGAGAAGGAGAGGAGGGAGAAGGAGGGGGACGGAGGAGGAGGGAGGGAGAGATGAGAGAGAAGGATGGAGGGGGAGAGGGAGAGGGGTGGAGGGGAGAGATCGATGCGTGGGGGTGATGTGCAGGAGGGTGATGTGAGATGCAGGGGGGGGTGATGTTTAAACCAAAATCATTACAAAATCATTACAAAATATATATACATTGTTTTTTTCAAAAGTATGAGTTAATTATTATTTATTACCCCTACTGCTTTACATGTCTATTTTTGTGATTTACCCCTGTCGAACATGTCATACAGATAGGGGTTCCCCGAAATTTTTACGAAATACTTAAAGGGTTTCCAAACAAAACAAAAAAGTTTGGGAATCACTGCACTAAGGTAATGAAGCTGGCTGTAATTTTATTTTTATTACATAGGATTTAATCAGGGAGTCTCCGGAGCTGAAATGAATATGTGGGTAAGCTCTGGAGACCCCTGGAGACCCCCGGATTCAATCCTATGCAGTGAAAATAAAAGAAATTCCTTGATATACAAATCATGATTCCGATATAACCACCCTTTAGATTGTGAGAAAAGAATGTGAGGTTTTATAGTGTGATAGGCATATCGGAGATTAGTGAATTGCAGTTGCTGGCAAAAAATGCGAGTTTGGCCATTTTTTCAGCTTCCAAACTACTTGTTATTGCCAAAGTGCTATAGCACGATAAAAAGCTGTTTAAGTGCGATATTGCCACGTTATCGAAACTTTGCGAATAGCTACACATGCAATATCGCCCTTAAAGGGCACTTAACAAGCATTAATGCACATATCAAAGTTTAGTGAATAGGCCCCTATGTGCCAGTTATAGGCCAATCTCGTTACTCAATGTTGAAATCAAGATTTTCACCAAGATCCTGGACATCCGCCTTAATTCCCACCTCTTGCAGTTAATTAATATACTGTAGACCAAGTAGGTTTCATTCCAGGTGGAGAAGCATGAGATAACATGATAAACATTATAAGTGGGGGAGGCAAACAAGAGAGTCAGAGCTTTGTATGAGCCTGGGAGAAGGAATTAAACTCCAAAATAGAATTAAAGGACTGGATTAAAATATGAGACGTGACTCACTCCTCTTCGACATCGATAGAAACACGAGAACGCTTATAAACTGCTTTTTAAGGTGATACTACACACCAGCTAGATTTTCCCTAGCACATGTTGGAGGGAATGTGGTACTGCTGCGACCAGCTTTATTCTAACGTTTGCCCGGAATTGTTTTCGGCAGTTTGCGAACTTGGCCGCGCGCCAGCCGCCTTCCCCTCCCCGCGTGCGCATCTTCTTCCCCGCGTGCACATCGCATCTGCTCACCTCGCGATCCCCAGCTGCTCCCCCTTGCTCCCCCTGGCTGTTCCGCATCTTCCCCTTACCTTATCAACATTCGGGGCCTTCGGGGATGCCGGGGAACCCTGGCACGGTTTGACCGGCGCCACTGTGACGCGCGGCACGTGCCAGGAAACAGCCGCGAGACAGTCGCACTTTGCGGTGGCGGACGCTTTAGAATAAAGGCGTGATAAGCCTCTATAGCACTCAATGGGCACCCTAATCACAATACTGTAATTCACCAAACACACAATAATAAAACATTAAAAAACTAAAAAAAAAACACTCTTCACTAAATAAAAACAGTAGCCAGCTAATCCAATTAATACAAGCAATATCAAGATCAACAATTAATTCATTAAACCACTAACCAATCTAAGCAAATAATTACTCAAACGCAGAATTTTTTCTAACAGTAACCAATCAAACCAATTAATTACTAAACCAACTCAAAAATAATTCTAACAGTAACCAATCAAAACAATTAACTAATACAACATTAATGAATTAATTGAAACATTAAACTACAAAGAAATAAAATTTAAAAAATATCTGAAACAACCATTAAACGCATTAGCCAACACAATACATCACTCATTAAAAAAAGAAAAACAATCACCAAATTTTATTTCAATGTAGCTGAAAAATACCATACAATTACATCCACATAATAAACTAACATAGCAAAAAACCGCAGCAAATATTGTCCTAATAATATATTGATCTGTACTCTAATGTAGTACAGATTAATATATTATCAGTCAATGTTCAATGTGTGTGTGTGTGTGTGTGTGTGTGTGTGACAGTGAGTGAGTGAGAGAGTGAGTGAGTGAGTGAGAGAGGGTGTGTGAGAGAGAATGTGAGAGAGAGTGTGTGTGAGTGAGAGAGAGTGTATGAGTGAGAGAGAGAGTGTGAGTGAGAGAGAGAGAGTGTGAGTGAGAGAGAGAGTGAGTATGAGAGAGAGTGTGAGTGAGTATTAGAGAGAGTGTGAGTGTGTGTGAGAGTGTGGGAGAGAGTGTGTGAAGGGAGAGAGTGTGTGAAGTGAGAGAGTGTGTGAAGGGAGAGAGTGTGTGAAGGGAGAGGGGACAGAGGAGAAGAGAGAAGGAGAGGAGGGAGAAGGAGGGGGAGGGAGGAGGAGGGAGGGGTAGAAGGAGAGGGGTGGAAGGGAGAGATCGATGCGTGGGGGTGATGTGCAGGGGGGTGATGTGAGATGCAGGGGGGGTGATGTTTAAACCAAAATCATTACAAAATATATATACATTGTTTATTCAAAAGTATGAGTTAATTATTATTTATTACCCCTACTGCTTTACATGTCTATTTTTGTGATTTACCCCTGTCGAACATGTCATACAGATAGGGGTTCCCCGAAATTTTATGAAATACTTAAAGGGTTTCCAAACAAAACAAAAAAGTTTGGGAATCACTGCACTAAGGTAATGAAGCTGGCTGTAATTTTATTTTTATTACATAGGATTGAATCAGGGAGTCTCCGGAGCTGAAATGAATATGTGGGTAAGCTTAGGAGACCCCCGGAGACCCCCGGATTCAACCCTATGCAGTGAAAATAAAAGAAACTCTTTGATATACAAATCATGATTCCGATATAACCACCCTTTAGATTGTGAGAGAATAATTTGAGGTTTTATAGTGCGATAGGAATATCGGAGATTAGTGAATAGCAGTTGCTGGCAAAAAATGCGAGTTTGGCCATTTTTTCAGCTTCCAAACTACTTGTTATTGCCAAAGTGCTATAGCACGATAAAAAGCTGTTTAAGTGCGATATTGCCACGTTATCGAAGCTTTGCGAATAGCTACACATGCAATATCGCCCTTAAAGGGCACTTAACAAGCATTAATGCACATATCAAAGTTTAGTGAGTAGGCCCCTATGTGCCAGTTATAGGCCAATCTCGTTACTCAATGTTGAAATCAAGATTTTCACCAAGATCCTGGCCATCCGCCTTAATTCCCACCTCTTGCAGTTAATTAATATAGACCAGATAGGTTTCATTCCAGGTGGAGAAGCACGAGATAACATGATAAACATTATAAGTGTCATAAGTGGGGGAGGCAAACAAGAGAATCAGAGCTTTGTATGAGCCTGGGAGAAGGAATTAAACTCCAAAATAGAATTAAAGGACTGGATTAAATATGAGACGTGACTCACTCCTCTTCAACATCGATAGAAACACAAGAACTCTTATAAACTGCTTTTTAAGGTGATACTACACACCAGCTAGATTAAAAGAGATATTCCCTAGCACATGTTGGAGGGAATGTGGTACATATCTGGTCAGAGTGCCCCAAAAGACAACAATGTTGGAACGTAGTGCTAAACGTCATACTGTACACGCAGTCATAGGGGTAAATATACCTAGGGATGACTGATAACTCCTTAACAGGGATTCAGTTCCCAATTACAAGATTGATGTTATTGCATCTACAGTACATACTGTAATGCAGCAAGGAGGGCTTTCCCTCTTTTCTGGAAACAGATATCTGCACCCAACCTAGAGGTCTGAACTTCCAGAATATGGGATACCTACAACATGGAGAGACTCACCCATCTCTTGCAATATTTCCATAGACAAAATCGAGGCCACTTGGCAACCTTGGGTTGTTCATAACGCAACCTGAACCCACATTGACTAGACTAATAGGGACTGATATACCTCATCCTGCCTTCTGATCACTCAGCCCTGTTGTTGGTAAACAGCCAAACCATAATCCAACCTATGTCCATTCTCCCACTGCTCATAAGCTCTTGCTTCTCTCTTTAATTGTTCGCTTTTTTTGATGTCCGAATGTACTGTATGTCTTAGTAATTGGTACTATACAGTCAGTTGAATAGGTGTCATACTAATCTTTACTCTGCTTTTCTTTCTATAACTGTATTCAGTATTAACAAGATATCCTCACGGAAAGAACGGAGCACAGCAATTGCAGTAAGAAGGGGGCTAGATACCGCTATTAAAAATCCTTTATTCCATGGTAGACATCATGGCATGGGATATGTTAAAAGTCTCGAACGCGTTTCGGGCCGTCGCCCTTTGTCAACGAGAATATTGAACAGACTGCGGCTGCCGCAGCTGATATATTAGTTCCCCTGCCTCCAGCTGATTGATGACGTCACCTGCCATTGGCGCGGGATCGTCAAGGTATGATCTGGTTGGTCCACACCCTGGACCAATGAGCTCTTTAGGTTGCGAATTCATCGATGGTGCCGGGGAGGAAAAGGGGAGTGACACCTATATCAGGCGCGTAGCTACTGCATGTTGGAAACTCAACATGCACTAGTAACAGAATACAGGTTTAAAAACAATAGTATAAACATGTATAAAAGCAATCTTCTACTCTGAAGTGGAGAAAATAGAGGGCATGGTTATATCCAATGTATGGTTGTGTACATTATTATCCATTATATCTAATATATGGCCATATACAATATTATCCACAGTCCTTAATGTATGTATATACATAGGGCAAAATACATCTCTGCAGGTATAATTATATAATGAAAAAGATATACTATTTGCCAAGCATCTGTTTAGACAATCAGGGATATATATAATTAATTGTTAGGAGTTGAGCCTCTCTTGTGACATGAATAAACATTGGATATAACCATGCCCTCTATTTTCTTGTTATATATCTTGTTGCTGCTTTTCCCAACGTGATGCACGCCGTGGGACTCACTACACAGGATCTCTCTCTACTGTGAGTACACCCATCCGTTTATTACGGTTTTGGTATTCATTCATTGTTGTCCTTTCTCCAGGGGGATACTACATATTGTGTTACTGGGAGGTCAGAGATTTTTTACTGACACTCACCAATATAACACAGTTCCCCCACATCTTAGGAGATACAATCAGAGACACCTTTACACATATGTCTTGCAGAGAGTGGTGTTTCCCTGCTTTCCTCAATTAGAGGCATTATTCTAAATGGACATTTAAAGATTTCCTGCAGCTGAGCACGGTACACTGGGAACGCTGTATCCTAGTATCTACAAATGTATTCAGTATTAAACTCAATGCCTTACCGATGCATGTATGATATAATGACATTATCACATTTTGTTGTTTTGATTAACACTGCATTTCTTTTTTACGTATGCAAATTACTCTGGAAAACCTCATTTTAAAACAATCAGTGACTGTAACAGGGTAGTAATAGATGAAGATCAAAATTAAGCTTGCTCAATCGTTAGTTTTTTTCTGTCACTTGCTGGTTTATTACCAAAAAAATGCAAGTACCACAAGACAATGTAATATGGCTAGTAGTATTTACTACAATATTTCTTCATAAAATTGTTCCTCTTGAATATAATATGATTTACTGAGAGCTTTCTGCTATTATACAGTCAGCTTGTTCCTAGCATGGAGAAATAAAAATGTCTATATGCCTCTAATACCATCTAACCTGCAGCCTGTATAATCAATCAAGCTAATGCCTTGTACCTTTGCTGTGCATTTAGCTGTTTGCTAGCCCCTACCACATACACAATAGAGGTTGGCGAAAGTGCCCCACATTCTCGGAGTCTCAAGTGCTAAATATTTCCCCACACCTTAAAGCAACACATGGAGAGACACCAGTGCACAAAAAATGGGTACACTTGAGATACTTGGGAAATATGCTAATAGGACTCATAATTGCATTTATTCAAACCATGGTAGGTGAATGTCACTTTTAAAAACCCATTTGCGAATAAATGCAGTATTTGGGGTGAATTCGAATGTTGGGAAATAATTTGCCCATCTCTAATGCACATATGCATGCACTATGTTTAGAGTGAAAAAAACAAGGACTAGATCACGATCTGTTAATGACATTGAGTCAGATTGGCAATATTGAATGAATGCATCAAATAGTGATGAAGTAGCAAGATCATTGTTCATTATTTATTGGTTACTGCGTATAATAAAGAGCACTGACAATGCCATTGTCCTAGCAAGAACACCAGCAAACAAAATTGGGTTTACTTATAGCATGAAACTTGACTGAATTGCCTACTGGCCAACACTACTAGAATTATTTAATTCAGCTGAATACATTTTTTTCAATTAAAAGCAAAGAGAAAACAATTTTGTAAATGAAAATACAATTTTGAATATTACATTCATAAAGATAGTGTATACAAATCTGTTCATAAATGAATGACAGCATGTACTGTGGCACTAAGGCCTTTATTCTGTATGTTGTGAGGCTGAAGCTGTCTACCCTATACAGGAGAAAAAGTTAGTCTCATTCATTTGAATAGAACTGAATTTTCTCCAGCACTGGGAAGTACCTCACAGCATATTGAATAGGGGATAACAACAGTACAAAAAGGTAATGCTGCATCCATATGAGCTATTTTGATATCAAATTTATTGTCAATTAGGATGTACAGTATACATTTTAACTGACTTTTTATATATAATCGAATTTTGCGAAACACTTGAAGCATAACAACGTTCTGTGTGGAATATCAGGGTCCAGCTGGGTCTCTTTCATAACATCTTCCAAATAGTGTCACACTTAAAAGAGGTCTTGAAGATATATTGCTTTGACTTATTAGACGCCCATCATTCAATACCTAAAAAAAAAAACAGAAATGTGGTAAAAGAATACAGTGGGCAAAAAGTTTGTTTTTGTAAGAATAAAATTCCATTTTTAGAATAATTTAAGTTTATTATATTATAGCTGGTTAAATAACCAGGTCAAGCTCCTGGGGACCCCCGCCCCATCCTGTAAAAATATGTATTATTTATTGAGTGATTGCTCCAGCCTTGAAATACAATATCATTAGATATTCCCATTATTTTGCCCAACTTTATATTCAGAGAACATTATCTTAGAGGTACAGTAATATTAGGCCATAGAAAACCAAATAGCTACATTTTAATATACAGTATGCTTACCTTAAACATTCCAGGAGCCAAGTGAATTTGGCTGAGTAAGACCTCTGGAAATACATAGGAGGTGGCAAATGTACCACTGAGACAAAATGAATGAAATCTGGTTGAAGCCATTTCTACAGATTCCCCGCATGTTTTCAAGTCAGTACTTTCACACTTCAGTAATGTGCAAACCTACAAGAAATGCATATGTATTAAAATTCTCAGAATCAAATGCTATTTTCTGTATATGTGCAAGATTTCATAAGAATGTATGTTTCCTGGTTTGCATTCATTTTTTTGTATGAGACCAAGTGAACAGACAACATTGATAATAGCACTCAGAAGCCACTCTAAGTTAACATTCGGTTACCTTACTACAGTATAAGTTGTGTTATTTAGGGAAGATAGATACTGTACAGTTATTGAGAAAGAGAGCTGAATAACTACTGGAAAACTGTTGGGGGGAAAGTGTTTGGAGTGATTGATTGGTTATGTACAGAGATTCAAGTCAATCTCGTGAATAATTAACTTGTAAAGTGTCTTCTTTTCTTAGGGGTAGCAGTTTATTTTAGACCGTTTTAGAAAACTGGTATAAATGCAATAATGACTGACATCACGCAATAGCAGATACAGCATTGTAGACAATGACCACTTCAAGTGTCACTGGATATAGCCCTATTCTAAATGCATTTTCTCACTGTTACAAATACATACCTGTCTAATTAATACATTGGTGTGTATTCATAAGTGGAACATATCCTACATCCTACCACTAGTATGTGTTCCCCTTAAAACAAGAGAGGCATTTTACCTGCAAATAGTATTTTCCTTCATCCACATGAAGACCATCAAAAGCACCAAGTACATAGAGCTCATTGCTCTGCTTCTCCACCATGTTGTAACTCAAATGGCAGCAGAGATCATTTTGACAAATTGTATAATTTCCTTGGGGCTCTTGCAGTTCAGTAAATGTGAATTCATCAGAGAAAAGTTTGCCATTAAAAATATTGGTGCCAGCAGGAAAGTTTTCAATGCTGGAAGCATAAATGTCCCATTCAGTAGGTAAATATGTTGAAGAGTTCCGCGGATGTGCACTCAGGTCAGAGATTAGCAGATGGCCCTCCTCAGTGTCCATGTTATAATAATAAGGCACAACTTTATCTGGTGAAAAGATTCCACTACCTGTGAATGGTATGCAGATTTTTATTAAAAACAAAACATTTCTTATTATTTTTACTGCAGAACGAATACAAGAAATAACCATAAGCATGTTACATACTTGGCCAATGTGTTCTAAGACGTGCCCAAGTTTAAAAGCCACACAAAAATACCAAACAGTCCCAGACAGGAACAAAGTGAATGAATGACAGCAGGAATTTAAAGGATGTGGTCACATGTGTAAAGCAAACATGTACTACCTAAACTAACATAAATGCATATTTATAGATGTATTTAAAATACAACTAGTCATTTCTGAATATTGTTAATCCATTATATTGTATCATACTATTTTATGCTTCCAACTGTTTGTAGATTTCTTCTTAATCAATAAATATTTAAGCTAAAAAAAAGAAAGTACTACCTACTAAGACATCTCAGTATACAATAAGTGGCTGAAAGATTAGTATTATATAAGGTCATACTATTAGTATTGCTCCTTTGGTAATTAGATAGGGTGTAATTCCCGGGGAATAAGATTTTCCCATTGTATGGCCTGAGGAAAGGACTTGTCTATCCTGAAACATAAGTTAACTTACAGAAAGGCTCCTGTGTGCTTTTTCCATCATTCTAATTTTTGCATGGGAAAGGTTGCAATACTTGACCAAAATGACAAATTTTGCTGAGCAGAGCAAATAATAATAATAATGATGGTGCTCCGGTATTCCCCACACGTCTGCATACAAGCCAGACATGTGGGGAATACCGGAGGACCATCATTTGTGATACCTTCTGTCTGAAGAACTAGAAATAAGCCAAAGTATCAGTACTTTCTCTTTTGAAACTCTGGATTTGGGTTTTGTTTGATCATTTTTGCTAGATCATGTTTTTGATCTGATTGAGGACGTACTACATGTTATGTATGTACAGTACATTAACGTTGCCCCCCTTGACACGTTTGTGACTATTATTGTGTTATTTTGTATTTATTTTTTATTTATTTTTCCTTATTCATTTGTCCTTCCTGTTCACACTATGGGGCCTATTCACAAAGTAGTGATAAGTGGGTTTTCTGGGGGCTATGCACAAAACAGTGATAAGTGCTTTTAAGTAATATAAATGCCTTTATAGCGTGATACGGCCTGCTGTGAGATTTAGTAGCTAACCGATAAGGTAATGAAGGGGTTAACCTTCCCGCTAACCCCCTGGGGAGGCCTAACCACCCTCCACCGGGGCAACTATCCCCATTACCCACCTCCTCTACGCCAAAACACACAGTAATGGGCAATAGCCATGTCAGCCAAATCTGGCTAATAGCGCTTATGCCCATTTTTGGAAAATAAAAAATACACATTACAAAATACAACAAAATATACTGTACATTACAATAAAATCAAACAATATCCATCAAATCCCTGTGGTAATCTATGCCATCGATGTGCACCCCACTAACCCTCGACCCCCCCTCCCCCTCCCCACCACCACCACATACAGTTATGCGCAATAGCCCTACTAGACAGATCTGGCTAATAGCGCTTTCAGAAGCTTAACAAGAAGCATAACAAGTAAATAAAGTAGTACTTAGCCCTGCTAGGATGAATGACATCCTCGTCGTCCTCCATCCAATTAAGGGTTGATGGTTTAACCCCTTCATTACCTTAATGAAGCTTTGATTTTAGTTTATCTTTGTTAGGGGTGCCAGTATCTGGTGCTGTTGAATTGTACCGATCACGTGGGTCGTGACATGGGAGTTTTAAACTTGCAGGAGATACCGGCACCCCATACAAAGGCCTGTACCTCAGGAAGCAGGAGGCCCTGGACCTGAAATGAATGTGGTTCGACTTCAGAAACCTCCTACTTCAATCCTATGTACGAAAAATGAAAATAGTGCAATCTGCTGTAAGAGCTGTGTGGGGAGATGCACAGAGAGGGACTTCCTCCCTCTGATCTCTCTGTGCATCTCTTAGATTGGTGGCAGCCCAATAGGATTAACACATCGGGGGGCTCATTCAGAAGCAGAGACCCGTGCTCTGTTAATCCAATCAGAGCAGCCAGTTTACTGGGCTTTTGGCCGCAGGGAAGCTATGTTTTAGCCGCCGGTCGGGCACTGTTAATCAGAAATTTTGTTGCACCCAAAAGGGGGGGGGGGGACAGGCTGTTATATTTAAAAAAATTTTTTTAAAAATGGCGGTGATTGTGCATGCGAAGAGTTGAGGTCCCACAGGGTGTCCTGCCTGCTGCCTGTGGGCCCTGTCTGCTGCCTTTTAGTACCTGGCCCAGCCCGCTCCCCCCCTCACTTCCTCGATCCCACCCCCCTCCCAACGTGGGACGGAGGGCAGGGAAGCGCCAACACTGCATCCCCCGCGTGCGCCTCCAGCCCCATGTCGCCTGCCAGCCTCGCGCCCCACCCCCAGAACTCACTTCCGGCGTGCCAACCCAGCAGCAGTAGCCACGGATGATGCAGCAGCCGTCCGCCATCTCGCGCCCCCCCAGCTGCCTACCTCCCGTGCACCCCCTGAGACCACCTTCCGTGTGCCCCCCAAGCCCACCTCCCATGTGCCCCCCTCCTGTGCATTCTCTGAGCCCACCTCCCGTGCGCCCCCCCCCCCCTGTGCCCACCTTTCACCCCGGGCAGCTGCCAAGGGCACATCGGGGGCAAGGGGGGGAAGTGGCAAGGAAGCAGCACCCACCCGGTCAAGGTAAGTTCTCCACTCAACCCACCCCACCCAGTCACTCAACCCAGTCACTGTCACCCACTACCCAGTCACTGTCAAAGGTCACTAACCAGTCATTGTCACCCACCTCCCAGTCACTGTCACCCACCACCAAGTCACTGTCACCCACCACCCAGTCACTGTCACTCACCACCCAGTCACTGTCACTCACCACCCAGTCACTGTCACCCACCACACAGTCACTGTCACCCACCACCGTCACACCAACCCACCCAGTCACTAACCCAGTCACTCTCCCACCCACTCAAGTGTCACTCACTCACCCACCCACCCAGTCACTCACCCACCCAGTCACTCACTCACCCAGTCACTCACTCACCCAGTCACTCACTCATTCACCCACCCAGTCACTCACTCATTCACTCACCCACCCAGTCACTCACTCATCCACCCAGTCACTCACTCACCCAGTCACTCACTTACCCATCCACCCACCCAGTCACTCACTCACCCAGTCACTCACCCACCCAGTCACTCACCCATCCACTCACTCACTCACTCACTCACCCACCCACTCACTCACTCGCCCACCCATCCAGCCACTCACCCACCTAGTCACTCACTCACCCACCCAGTCAATCACCCACCCAGACAGGCAGTCACCTTACTTTTGTTGAAAATATAAAAATAAACAGGTTGCATTGTAATGTTTTTTTCTGTATCACAATAAGGAAACAGTTAAGTAAAAGTTGCGCGCTAAAAAATATTTTTTCGTGGTAGGTGCGCTATGGGTTCAAGGGGGGGGGCTGCTCCTTTCATTTGTCCTGGGCCCCATGATTTCTGTTAGCGGCCCGGGCATTGGTACTGTACTGTATGTTGTTTAGACTCATATTTGGTATTTTGCAGTGTTCTGCATCATTAATATAGCATAACATGTTATTAAACTATTTTATTTAAATTGTAGCAAAGGATTGTCATTTAAATGCTAAGCATATGCTTTTTATTTACCCGTCATTTTTCTGCTGGTGTTATGGGTGTTGGCTGATAGCAGATTAACGCCCATTCCCATGGCCCATGCTGAGTGGAATTCTATAGCAGTTAGATGAGGCAGGAGGTTCATCCACGCTGTCGGGAAAATGATGGTATCCACATTGTGAGCAACAACCAGGGCTACAGCTGGGTTATAAAAAAGAATATCAAAGCAGATGAATATGCCAAACTTTCCAAAGGGAGTGTCAAAGGTCACGACCTCAGGTACATCTGGAGCATTAAACTGGTCCTCTCCGAGGAAAAGGTTATACTGTGAAAGAGGGATATATTATTGCAATGACAAATAAATAATAATTTATGTTAGAACCAATTATCCAGCATATTAAAAATAAATATTTCCAACATTGAACAGGGTAATTTACAGAAATACAATCTAGCTAGTGGTGTAAAGTTAGGGTTTAAACATACTGTATATAAATTAGAAATTAACTTTAGACTTAAAATAATCATTCTCGAGACAAAAAACACTTATTTATGGTGTAAGTATGAGCCAATGTATTGCTTATATATCACTATAAAAACCTACCTTCAATATTTGATTTGACATAATACTATAATTCAACTAGTTTCTGCATCATTTGTGCAATAATTCCTGCAAGAAAGTAAATCACTCACCTTATGGTAACGTGCTGTCAACTTTCCATCAGAGTCAAACACAACAGCAGTATTGTAGTTATAATGACCATCTTGCGGACATCCAGCTTCAGAGACGTTACAAGCTTTTTTGTCTCCAATATTGGCAACCACATAAATAGAGTTGTTTTTTGCCAAACAACTCAGCCTTTCCTGTACTGGAGCTGGGCCAAACCTACAACATTTCAAAGTAAATATTAAACAGTGCATTACCTTATGTATGTAGGTATTTCTTTGTCTAATGTTAGTACATCTAGTATGTCCACACACTTTTTTCCAAACAAGAGCTACAGCAGGTTTTTTTTACGTTTCAACATATTTTCATATCCCATGTAATCTTACGTAACAGTATTACCATGCTTATGTACTCTTTTCCTCTATTGCTCAAGACTATAGTGACATACTTTTCTTACTCTGTGCGTCTCCCTGTTCCACATGCCCACCTGATTCCTTCCTTTCTTACATTCTGTGACCCCATGCAACAAGTCCCTACTGTTCCTCAGGTCTTCAACTCCTATCCTATGTATATTTTAACACCTTTCTCTCTTTCTAGATTCTTCCACCTCTCATTATACTACCACGCTATTGCTCACTTGCTGTGCTCTGATGACATCTGTCTCGTCTCTTCTCTCTCATACAGATTTTTTCTGTTGTTTCAGACGAAACATATTTCATTGCCCTCTATCTCTGAAAATGCTATTAAATAGGAAGGAAATCTATCAAGTTTGCCCACTTTCTTTGCCATGCACTCAGATACATATTGCACTTCCATTTATTCATGCTGTTTTTATATGTCTCCTTTCATACTATTAGATTGTAAACTCTTTGATGAAGTGATTTATTTTGTTTCATGCTTAATCATTTCATCCTCGATTGAGGATGTTGTCAGTTGTTAGTATGCTCCTACTGTAAAGCCATGTATATATGGTTTGTGCTATACAAAAATATATAATAATATCTTTCTAATCACCAATCCCAAATTTCCTGGCAACGAGAAGTAATTACCAACCCACTGAATAGAAGGTAATCTAAAAACCAACTGTTCACCCCAAGGAATATTGCTGATTTTCCTCACACAATGTTGTCAAGCGATCTTACTATCACTAAACTTGAATATGTACTACTCATTTCTTGAATAAACCAATACTTTAAATTAGACTCATCACCTCCAAAAACGTAAAACACTCTCTCGAACTTTTCTTCACTTAAAAAATGTATGTGGACTACCATCTGTTCTTTGCTATATTTTTTGTCCCATGTGTGTTATTTTACGATATGCGGATTATCAATAGAAGGAGTTATGGAAAAGCAAGGGTTATTGCACTCACTCATATAACACAGAATATCTCAGATTTTGTAAAGGAAATGGCAGTAATTATGCAGAATGACACAGAATATCCCACCATAACATATGACAGCGGGTCCAATAACTCCTGCTACATCTACATATATATGGCGCAAAATGTACTGTATCAAATTATGAACCTCTGTTCCTCAGACCTGTCAGGTCTGAGGTGGTGTAAACCTCCTTGGTTAGCAATCTGCACTAGATGTAAAAATGAGAAACATATTTGTTACATATGATACAGCTGGAGGAGAAAATGATGTAGTGCAGTGGTCTTCAACCTTTCTTTGGCTACGGAACCCTAGAATTAGATTGCAAAATTTTGGGGAACCCCAATGCTCTCCACCCCCCCCCCCCTCATCCATCTCTTTCCCCTTCCCCTCCCATCCCCATCTCTCTCACCCCCATCCATCTCTCTCACACTCCCCCATCTCTGTTTCCCCTTACACTCCCTCCCTCATGCTCTCACCCGCATCACTTATGCTCTCTCCTTCACTCTCTCCCCCTTGTGCTCCCTTCCTCTATTTCCCCTTACACTCCCTCTCTGTCTTCTCCCCTTTCACTCTCCCCCTCTATCTTTCCCCCTCACACTGTCCCCTTTCACTCTCCCCCTCTATCTTTCCCCCTCACACTGTCCCCTTTCACTCTCCCCCTCTATCTTTCCCCCTCACACTGTCCCCTTTCACTCTCCCCCTCTATCTTTCCCCCTCACACTGTCCCCTTTCACTCTCCCCCTCTATCTTTCCCCCTCACACTGTCCCCTTTCACTCTCCTCCTCTTTCCCCCCCTCACACTCATCCCCTATTCTCTCTCTCTCTCTCTCTCTCTCTCTCTCTCTCTCTCTCTCTCTCTCTCTCTCTCTCTCTCTCTCTCTCTCTCTCTCTCTCTCTCTCTCTCTCTCTCTCTCGACAGAAGCAGGGAGAGGAAGGATTGCAGTGACTGAGAGGCTGCCGTTGAGCTGGCTGGGTCACTTCTGTGTGGGAAGCTGCCGTTCCAGCGGACCTGGCTGGGAAGCTGCCATTCCACCGGGCTTGGCATAGCTAGGAGAGTTGTCCCAGCTCTCCCCCCTGGTGGTCGCGGAACCTCTGAGGGGTGCCTGTGGAACCGAACCGTGGTTGAAAATCACTGGTGTTGTGGATCAAAGCAAACCATTCTGTGTGTTGATACATATACTATAGCCATAAGGCTTCTTTGATTAGAAAGCATTATTGGGATGATACCCAGTCCTGCCGAACCCCGTTCACATTACTATGAAGTCAAATGTGACCTTGCATAGAGTAGCACATTAACAAGCTGATTCCAGCACCAAAGAGAACATAACACAAATGTAGCCAATGTTATTACACTATGTACCAGCGGGACAAGCGGTCATTGTTTTGAGTCAGCCTTGCACTATAAGGGTCAGGGATTCCATGTTATTCCATGTGCAGAAATGCACCATCAGGTACAGTACCATAATGTTGGCTTCATCTGTGCGTTGTAGCCATTGAAGGTGATTAAAGATATATCTGTATTCTGCTTTATCAGAGCACTTATTTGGTAAAGGAGGAAATACCAAGAATAATGTTCAGATTAACCCATCTGTTAACTCCTTAGTTTTCATTAAGTAAGGATAAATTAAAGACGATTGATTGACTGCTTATAGCAAACAGGAATCATCAATTTCCAGAAAAGTATGAGCTTTTGAACATGATGAGATAACTTCTATATCACTTTTTTTTTTTTTTTTTACAAGATAAACATTGCTTATATAACTTCTCAAGTGTCCTATACCTTTCAGGTTCAGAGCATGGTATCCAGTTAACCTCAGGATCTGGAATATCTTCAAGATAGGGATAGATTGTTTGTCTGCTAAAATTCCAGCCATAAATACCATCTTCTGGCGTGACAATTAAGTGTGCTCCCTGCAAAAGAGGAAAGTGGATACATTTCTATATATAATTTACAGAATATTAAAACACATACTGTTACTCAAAAATCCTAATGACAAAAATACAAAGCAAATGAGGCGTTTAAGAAAAACTGCTGCAATGGTTCCAGCTAGTAGATTAGTACCTGAAATACACATAAGGACAATGTTTCTTCAACAGTGTGCAAATAAGAAAACATGCAAAAACAACAGAACTCATACAGGTATAGCAAAGGTTATTGCACCCTCTGATAATGCAGAATACTGCATTGTAATGCCGAATGTCACAGAGTTGCTATAGGGTGCAATGGCAGTGATGACTCAGAATATCCCATCATAATGTGCCACCATGAGTACTTTTGCTACATCTGTATAATTAGTCCTTTCTTTAGTCATTGAATTCATATTATGTTCACTACGTCCTTAAAAATCATCATTGACTAAATTCTTTATACATTGTACGTCCTTAAAAATCATCATTGACTAAATTCTTTATACATTGTACGTCCTTAAAAAATCATCATTGACTAAATTCTGTATACACTGGCGACACACTTTATTCGAGCTCGGCTAGTCCCACGAATTCGGGTATACCCGGGTGTATTGAGGTTTGTGACTGTTTTCTGCCCGAGTGCATTGAGGTATTTTCCAGGCAGGGATTGAAGCATTTTATTCCCGCTGGCTGCAATACTGCACAGTATATATATATATATATATACTGCATTACAATTCATGAATTTATGCCATCTGGTAGACACGCGAAGCATTGCAGCCTATTAAATCCTAATCATTATCATTTAACAGATCAGCCGCCCGTCAGCCAGGCATGAACCCAGGCTGGGAAGGCAAACGCAACGGGGCTTGTCAGAGGTGAGGAGCGGCGCATTCCAGGTATCTGCCAGGTACATACTGGGCATTTGCTCGAATAAAGTGTGTCGGTGCAGTACATTGCTGTGATTTAATTAGAAGCTAGAAATGTACCTGTTGTGCTGCTGTCTTGATGGCTCTTTCTAATACATCCATGTTTCTATTCATTAGATCCAAGGCTTCCTGCAATGTAACAGGGTGTTGTGTGGTATCTGGAAGTATAACCACATGCTCGTAGACTGCTGCAATATATCTGTCCAAAGCATGACTGTTTGTAGCACAAAGTAAAGTATAGATGAGATGGTAGACAGTGATCATGGTGGAAGTCTGCATACAGTTGAAACTGGCCCCAAGCCGTGAGAGTAAGACCTATACTGTAGCTCAAAGTACAGTAGTTATAAGCTGCCTGTGTTATCAGTGTGTGAACTCCACTTTGTAACATCTGTCACAAAGTCACGCTGAAAATACATTGCGTAATTTCAAGCAGGGTTTCATAATAAAAGTGTCTAGGGTTTCAGTGTTGTACAGTGCCATCTAGGTAAAAGTGACTTGTACTTATATTGCATAGTTACAGTACATACTGTAGTAGATGAGGTTGAAAAAAACACAGTACAGCTCAACCCCGTTACAACGCGAATCCGCTTATAACGCGATGCAAGCGTGGCTCCCAATTTTCATATTTATGAATACTTTACAACACGATTATTGGTATGTTAAATACTTTATTGTACAATGCATACAATTGTACATTATTTGTAACGCGATCCGCTTATATCACAATGTGATTCTTTGGACCCCAAGCACAGCATTATAAGGGGGTTGAGCTGTATATCCATCAAGTTCAACCTATGCTAAATTTAGACAACAGATAATTTATCCTATATTTGCACTTACAGTATATTGATCCAGAGGAAGGCAAAAACAAAACTAAGTGAAATATCATCCAATAATATCTCATACGGGGAAACATAAATTCCTTCCTGACTCCAAATATTGCCAATCTTATTTCACCCTGGATCAACATCCTTCCCATGGTTACATATTTTGCATATCCCTGTATTCATATTGTAACCCCTCCTTGCCTGGCTCAAAAGTTGTTGCAGTGAGATAGCTGTGGAGAGGTACAGATGTTGGTGTACAGACTTTCAAACCTTTTTCTCAGGGTGCTGGTGTCCGTGCTGGCTGATGATGTAAGCTTTTAAGGTGAAATAAAGGACTCCAGGAACTTTGTTGCACAAACAGGGCAGGTTTTATTGACAGGACAGTTCTTATACCAATGTAGTCCTTGGGTCGGCCGCACTGCCCTCACGAAATCCACTTGTGCTCTGGTTTTTTTTCAACTGTGCATGCGGAGTGCTCATAAGGAGACTTAATGGCCCCATCATAATTTACCCAGCGGGGGTCCCTGCGTCTGAATGAAACTCGAGCTGTGTGAATCCTACTGGGCCTATTATTGAGATTCCATTTGAGAGGACTGCTATGGATATAGTGGGTCCCTTGCAGAAATCTACCAAGGGTCATCAATATATCCTAGTAATTCTAGATTATGCCACTCGCTATCCAGAGGCGGTGCCCTTACGTAATACTTCCTCCAAAGCCATAGCTAAGGAATTGTTCCAAGTATTCTCCCAACTCAGGATACCAAAGGAAATTTTGACAGATCAGGGCACCCCATTTACGTCTAAGCATATGCAAGAGTTATGCATAGAGCTAAAAATAAAGTCCCTAAGAACCTGTTTACCATCCGCAAACGGACGGACTGGTAGAGAGATTTAATAAAACGCTTAAGATGATGTTGAGGAAGGTGGTTAGTAGTGATGGGAAGAACTGGGACACCTTGTTGCCTTATCTCTTGTTTGCTATCGGAGAAGAACCACAGGCCTCTAAAGGGTTTCCCCCATTTGAACTCCTGTATGGGAGACGCCAAAAAGGTATTCTGGATAGCCTCAAAGAAGAGTGGGAGCAACAGGCTGTTCCAGGGAAGAATGTCATCCAATTTGTAGAAGATTTAAAAGAACGCATTTCTCAGGTTACTCCCATAGTCAGACAACATTTAGAAGTGGCACAGAGGGCCCTACAGAACCTTTACAACAGACAGGCTATAATTTGCAGCTTCTGACCAGGGGACAGAGTAATGTTGCTTGTTCCCACGGCTGAAAGCAAGCTGTTATCACATTGGCAAGTCCATATGAAGTTCTGGAACAGGTCGACCCGGTAAATTATAAAATTCGCAGCCAGATCGGAGGAAGGTAGAGAAAATCTATCACATAAATCTATTAAAATCCTGGAAGGATAGAGAGGTATGTCTGACGGTGGTAGCTAACAAATCCGGGAAAGTGGAGGATCCACTAGTTCGAATATCGTCAAAACTCACTCCTGAACAATATGGGGAAGCTATAGAGTTGATAAATAGGAACAGGGATGTATTTTCCAGCGTACCAGGGAAAACAAGGGTGGTTTCCCATGATATAGTCACCAAGCCGGGAATAGCCATTAAGATAAGACCTTATTGGATTCCAGAAGCCAGAAGAGGGGCTATTCAGTCAGAGGTAAAGAAGATGCTAGACCTAGAGGTAATTGAGGAGTCTCATAGTCAATGGTCCAGCCCTATTGTCTTGGTACCTAAGTCTGATGGGTCAATACAATTTTGTAATGACTTTAGAAATGTCAATGAAGTCCCAAAGTTTGATACCTATCCTATGCCCCAGATAGATGAGTTAATTGAGAGGTTGGCGATGGCCAGATTTTAATCACTTTATATCTTACAAAGGGTTATTGGTAAATCCTGTTAACAGATTCAGCAAAAGAGAAAACAGCGTTATCCACACCTGATGGCCTTTTCCAGTATACAGTTTTACTCTTTGGCCTTCATGGGGCACCTGCAACTTTTCAAAGGTTGATGAATGAATTGTTACGTTCCTTCTACTTTAAGGAGGAAGTACAGTTTCCAAAGTACAGCTGAACCTCATTATAACGCGGTGCTCGTGGTCCACATAATGAGATCGTGAAATGGCAGCCACAATCAGTGAGGACTTACCGGCATCTGCAGCTCTCTCCTCTCCCTGCTTCATCAGGCTTTATCCATGTGCGCGGCTTTCAATTTGACTTTTGAGCGCATAGGAGGGTCACATGGCCCTTCTCTGACTAATAACAGTGCAACAGTAAATACATTTTATATAATACACATCCAGGAATCGAACCCATGACCCTTCATATGCTAGTAGCAATTCTCTAGCTGCTACACCACAGGGTTGGTGTGATGAATCTGATTCTATATACAAACTTAACATCTATTGAATTGCATTGTGCAGTAGATCTTATGTGTGTTTAGCAGCTATTAGCTACTATCATATGGAGGCTCATGGGTTCTATTCCTGCATGTTTATTATATAAAATGTACTCACCGTTGGGCTATTATTGGTCAGAGAAGGGTCATGTGACCCTCCTCTGCACTCGAAAGACAAATTGAAAGCCGAGCACGTGGACGCAGCCTGATGAAGCAGGGAGAGGCCCTCCTGCGCCATAGAATAGTTCCTTTTTTAAGATTTGGGAGCCTTGAATAAATGCCTAAAAGTCAGGGGACCAAGGAAATGGATTTTGATTAAGCCATCCAAATAAATCCTTAGGGAATAGTCAACTAGAGGAAGCTATTAAAAAGTGGACCCCTAAAGCCACTACTGTATTCATCTGCAAATGTGTTGAGATTATCTAATGATGTTGATCGGTAGTTATAGATGCTAACAAACCTGTTTTATGTGTTTTGAAATTATAAACCAGTATTTTGTAAGTGATGTGATGGTTTCCTCTTTTATGTCCCCCCTCCTACCCTCCCCCTTTTCTTTTTGTATCCTCCCCCCTATTGAAAACTCAATAAAACAATTTGTACAAAAAAAAAATATTCCTAACAATGGCATTACAAACATCCAGTCACCAAAAAAAAAAAAAGCATTATTTCAGTGTAATGTTAAAACCCCATGTTAACATTAATAAACTTAAGTGGATACACGTTATTAAAATTCCTCATTTGCATATCATAACCAAAGTCCGGTATAGTTAACACTATGCATTTAATGGAGAAAACGTGACAAAGTTGTTATTGTTCTTTTAAGATGCACCGTTAGTGTTAACATGATGTTAAGTTAGTTCAGTTAACACAACATTAAAGCAAGAATCCACATCAGAATGAATTTAGCTTGTATAATATTAGTGCGTTTTTTTGTGTTAAAATCATGCATTTTTCATCTCTAGTTTTTGCTGTTACTATGATAACTTTTACACTGCATAGTCTCTGGAGGGGGAAAATGGCAATCAGTACACACTGCAGCTTTAAGTGACGTGACAGAGCTTTGTAGATCCGTGACAAAAACTCTAAAGAAAACAATGTAACGCCAAATCGACCAAAATTTTATATTGCTTCGAATGAGACAACAAACAATAATGCACATATTACATGTATAATTAGAATATACATATACAATAGCAATATTATTGATAAAGAGCTTGGAGCATGATGGAGGTCTTCATTAGAACAGGAGGACCGGTTTCATTTTTGTGGATCTTTTCCATAATTCCTACCAAATAGACTGACACTCAGAAGTGGTTTAGACGATATGCTAGGGAGACTCACTAGGCGTCCATCATTCAATACCTAATGAAAACAGGGGGGAAGAGGGGGGGAAGGAACAACATACAGTAAGTAACAGTTTTCATTGCATTACTTAAATCCTACTCAACAGAAACGCAAAAATTTGTAGTTTTTGTAGTATTCTAGAAAACATGTGAAAGTACTATTTTGAAAGTTGACATTATGTGGACATATCATTACAGAATATTACTTCAGTTTGTCCTAACATATATGTACCCTTTTGTCATACAATGTTATTGTCCTCCCTCCCACATTGTGCTGCGCTGAGGAAAATGTTGGTGGCATGCAGATAAAAGAAAATTATAACATATTTTAAAAACATTGAAAAGACTTAAAGGACTTTTTATCAAAACTATCCAAAGGAAAATTCCCTTGAAAGACCCTCTATGGAATGTTGGTGTTACAGCAATGTCCTAAAATGGCTTCATTCTTCCAACAATAAATTATGACAACCGCCATTTTACATTGGGTTTTTTTCTCCTCAGTTTGGAAAGAGGAAGGAAACATGTAAAGGAAATATTTTCTTTTAATAAACACATTACATGCTACTTTAAAACATACTTAGGATGTTTCTACCCCCTTTGTATCTAAAGCCCACTCCCGCCTTAAACTTTTCTCACTTACTGCCCCGCACCTCTAGAATGCCCTTCCCCTCAATACCCGACTAGCACCTTCTCTATCCACCTTTAAGACCCACCTTAAGACACACCTGCTTAAAGAAGAATATGAATAGCACTGTGGATTATACTGGACACATGATACACAAAGCTTGGCCCCCTGCAGACGCACTTACCTAAATTCCCTCCTACTGTCCCTGTACGTTCTCCCTACCTACAAATTAGATTGTAAGCTCCTCGGAGCAGGGACTCCTCTTCCTTAATGTTACTTTTATGTCTGATGCACTTATTCCCATGACCTGGTATGTATATTATCTATTATTTATTTGATTACCACGTGTATTACTACTGTGAAGCGCTATGTACATTAATGGTGCTATATAAATAAAGACATACAAAATAATACAATAATTGAATTTCTTTAAATCTGCTCATTATAATGAACATACACTTGGGAAGGGAGGGAGTAATTCTGTGAAAGCCAAAGCGGTCATTCGGGATGTTTTTGGTCGAAAATCCCCATTGACCTCAATGAGGGTCTTCAGCCAAAAACAGACCTAATCCCCACGCGCACGTGTGCATGTGTATATATAATTAATCCATTAGTATTCACTTAAATATCCTAAATAAACATTTGTTGATGCATAAGTTGATGCATACTGTATGTGTTGTAAATTATATCAGTAAGGTGTAAATGTGTATCAAATTTAATAGATGTACAAACCGACATAAGTGTAAGAGATAAACTACAGAGTAGTCAACATTAGTTAAAATAAACTTACACTTTCTATGTACTGTACAGTAAGTAGTAGTATATTCTCAAATTGATCACATATGAAATTCGATGGATGGCATTACGGAGTGTGGACGTACAAAGAATTGCTTCAGGAACAATACATAGGCCAATAATAACTGAGCAATCTTCTGCCATTAGACACTTTCCAGCACTGGAAGACCTTTTACAGCCCATTGACTTGAAGGTGTCTTCCAGCGGTGGAAAGTGACTTACGGCAGTAGAACTGCTTAGAAAATATGGCCCATAATCACTTATTTGTATAACACACTGTAGCTGAATTAGACATTTAGAAAAAAAAGTGGAATCTTATCCAATATGCTGGAATACATATTTTAAAAAGTTGTTTCTAACTGATCAATTCAATGAAATATTTTCAAAGTGAATTATATAAATTGTCAACTACCATTTGGAGCTAAATGCTACTATTATCACTGTGTGTGTGTGTGTGTGTGTGTGTGTGTGTGTGTGTGTGTGTGTGTGTGTGTGTGTGTGTGTGTGTGTGTGTGTGTGTGTGTGTGTATTGTTATTGCATATGTGTTTGTTAACTGTTACATATTAAACAATTGTTTACAGCCAACAACAAAATATAAATATATAATTAGTCTGACTTCTGATCCATAAGGGCTATAATCTTTTGCAATCAGTAACTTAAGTTGGATGATAGAATAATTAACATTACATTAAATTCCTCCATAAAAAGTGAATTCTTAGCAAAATACTTAAAATCCAAAAATAGATTTATTTTTATTTAAATCTCTAAGCTGTCCTTGCGTTACACTATTGTTAATCTTTTGGTTGGCTGGTTGAAAAACAAATCTTTCCTATTCTCCTATGATTTTATATCCTGATAATCTTACATTCCAAAATAATCTATGTCATGAAACAAGTCATGATTTATATACAGCCTTTCCTTACACTGAAATATTTCACAGAAGAACCTCAGGATTTTCACCAGGCATCCACACGTTGTGGCATCATTTATTATCTTCTGGTGTAACCTCCCCCTCACCCCCCTCCCCTGTTGGGTTACTAGCTGTTATCTCAAGGGTTAATGCCTGGGGAATTGTTGCAAAGTGGTGACCTTTATACTGTATATTTGTTGCCAAGAGTCTAACTGAAATTAAGCCACACCCCTTTTCTTGAAGGATCTCACCCTGTCACATGGGGTGGGCATTTAATAAGGAGCCCAAAAACTCTCTCTGTAGCAATGGTGACCTGTGAGGTCATCATAAGATATAAATATGGGAATATATGAGGTTGGGTCACCGACCACCGGAGTGCCCCAATTCCATTCGGAGGATTCCAGGAATAGTACCAGAGAAGGGGTCTCACAGTGTGTTTATGTAGTCCTGATAAGTGTGTAACTCTGTGTTAGATGTGCGGTCACCTTTCTTATTTTCTTAGTGAGGGAAAGTGTCCCCAGTTAGAGAGGGCCTCTAATGTCATCTGAAGAAGATATAGGATATCTAAAGGAGGATGTGCATGACAGTTCACAGTATCCCTAAACCAGGGCTCCTAAGTACCGCCACAATTAAGGTAGCTCTAACAGCAACCCCAAAGAATATGCACACAAGGTTGCTAAGGAAGACTACAAGGATGTGTCAGGATGATAGGTAGATGGGAACCTGGAATGAAGTACACCCCTAGGCTGAGTCTATGATAGTAAATGGGAATAACTGCAGATCATTACATTTATAGAAAAGCTGTTCCTCTTGTGGGAAGAGGAAGATGACTACAAGCCGTGTGTACCTCCCTGAGGAGATGTGTGGAGTCCCAGGGAAGAAACCTGTATTTATGAAAACCTGTCCTGTCAATAAAACTTGTCCAGTTTATGAAAAGTTCCTGGCACCCTTTCTTACACCCTGAAGAGCTTACATAACCATGTCATTACTTTTTACCGCTGAGGAAGAAAGCAAGACTTTCGAAACGCGTAGGGTGGTTCTGTGAGGTTCCTACTACTCGGGTGTGAGTGCTGTACCCTTCCGAAGCTGGGAGCTGTGAGCTGTGGTAAATCAAATGCTGGCGTAGGAATATCCAACATTTCAGCATTGCTGTGTTTGGTGCACGTGGCCCGGGCAGACCAGGAAGTATCTGTGTGTGTGGTCCTGGAGCTTCTGCAGTGCTGGGAGAGGACTGAGGCAGACGCAGCTAGCTGGAAAAACCTGTCCCTGCCCATAAGAGACTCCTCGTCTGAGCCCAGGTGTTAACAACAGCAGCAGCAGCAGCAGCAGCAGCTATCCATAAGAGGGGATACACTTTGAATTATCCATTGCCTGATTACATCCTGTTTTCGGTAAGCAGGTACCCCCACCCGAGTTGGAGAATCTTGCCTGAACCTAATATATGTTTTTATGTACTATTTTATGTGTAATAAGTGTATTTTATGATATTAATGATATGCCATATTAAATGCCATTGTGAGTAGTTACCTGTTGTTCTCAGCGTCTGTTAAGTGTTGTTTGTTTATGTATGTGTATGTTTTACAGTATTATGCTATGATTTGATTTCTTTGTATATTTACATGTTCACCCTTACCACGTGGAGCATCCAATCGGACGGGCGATTTCCGTGGCTCTGGTTGTATATTTTATAATATATATTTTAGAATATCAATTAGAATTGCTTTGATCATTACAGTGTTGAGCGCCACTGATATAACTTCTTTTCCACTTACATAACCAGCCAGCCGAACACCATCACTACTGTACCTCACACAATTGTGACCCTCCTTAGAAAGAGCCAGGTAAGGAGGAGTTACACTGGCATATGCTAGTGAATGGTTGTTTGATTTTCCCCGTGCGAAAATTGGATCTCAGAAAATACTGTAATACAGTCACATTCGGACTAGTGAGAATAACTTGCCTGAAACTTTCCAGCAGCCAACTGAACATCACTGAGCAAGACCTCAGGAAATACATAGGAAGTGGCAAAAGAACCGCTGAGAGAAAAGGATTCAAATCTGGTTGAAGCTGTTTCACCAGCTTCAACACACGTTTCCAAGCTTTTACACTTCAGTAATGTGCATACCTAAAATCAGAATAGACACATGCATTAAAATGTAGCTCTTGGCATTTAATTGTAGCAGTAATTTTCATTCCACAAATCATTCATTGCTTTCCGCCAATTTCCAAGAAGTACTAAAGACTCTCAAATCAAAATGAAAGTTAGGGTGATACCATTTACCAGCTCACTGATATTACACGAGAATTGAAAGTCTTCCAGACTACTAATGCTAGTGGTGAAAAAAAGAAGTTAATTACCATTACAGCAAAAAAAAATACTACTTGTGAGCACATTCACATGTCTTAGACAGGTCTGCAACCCTGCTCTTCCCCATTATCTCTTAGCATGCAGTGCTTCCACTGTAGACAGAGATTCTGGGAAATTACATGCAAATGAGTACACAGTGTCACCTTTTACATCATGTCTATTTCAATATAGACCCCTATAAAACTAAGCGACAAGATCAAAAGATAAAAAAAAACGAAACGTTGGTGTCATTTACTGTCATTTGCGTGCTTGGAACTTTTAAAGAATCAATTAAAAATGTTGACCCTTTCCTTTTATGGTGCATGTTGTGAACCAGGTGGTCTTCCAGGATATGACTTGGTAGTCCTTAATGAGAAGTTTCCTGCTTGCAGAGAAATTTGTTTGACAAAATTGCCTTTTGTATTCTCTTCAAAAATAGCTGCTGCTTATGAGTGACCTCATAAGTCATTGGTAATGATTGTCTCTCTGACAGCTTCATGTCGGCGGTCATATTAATTCCTTAAAATGACTGCACGCGTACATTTAATATACAGACGAGACAACGAGTATTCTAAAGCTTGCCTTAAACAAGACCCAGCATGTACCTGGGTCTTTTTTGGCGATTGCCACTAGTTTGTGTTAGAATAACCGCCGGCACTACAGTATTCCTCAACTGGGGGTTTTCTGGTGGTAAGACCGGTGCCGTCTATATAGGAGACCTATAACTTCACAAGTGCAAAAATAAACATTACCTCTATATGAAATACTTTGGAAGGCGCATGAAGACCATCAAAAGCACCAAGTACATAAACTTCATCACTTTGCTTCTCCAGTATATTATAATTTAAATGACAGCAGAGATTATTATGACAGACTGTATAATTTCCTTGAGGCTCTGTGAGTTCAGTCAAGGAGAATTCATCAATGAAAATTGTTCCATTGAAAACATTGGTGCCTGGGGGAAAATGTTCAATGCTGGTTGCATACAAGTTCCAGTTGACAAGAGAATGTGTTGGACAATTCCTGGTGTGTGATTTGAGCTCTGATGTCACCAAACGGCCCTCATCAGTATCTTTGTTGTAGTAATAAGGTCCCAGTTTATCAGGTGAAAATATACCACTTCCTAAGAATAAAACACAAAATATTTTAACAATGAAGGTAAGATTATGCCAAGTAGCTTTTCAGTGCAGTGGCTAAAAGTATTGTTAATGTTGCTAACATAACAATCATATTCAAGTATAATTAAATATATCAATATTATTAATAAAACATGGACATTTATTACAAACATTCTGATGAAGGGGTCTTGTCTCCCCAAATCATTGTGCACACATTATTTTTTATTGTGTATGCCTTTAATACAAATTGATAGAACCGAAACAGTAGTGTTACTGTACATCCCCCTCCCTTTGTTGAAATAATTGTTGTATTTAGTACTGTACAGTAGGTGACCATGGATGGTAATAACCTAGGTTTGTAAATGAAAAGGAAATCTTAATCCCCTAGTACCATCACACGTCGATCACTGGAAAACAATCTAGTGTATATCCAGAATTGACCCTTTAATCTGGGCAGATGAAACATTTGCACAGAACACACTCTGGCATACCTGCTACAGTTAAAAAGGTAAATTCTAATGTGAACCCTGTGCTGCAAAGTAATCCTGAGCTACAAGGGACTCAAAGCCTCTGCAATTCAGAGGTTAAACATCACCTTACGTCTGTTGGAAAAAGCTTCCTTAAAAAGTTGATAAAATACTTTCCTAAGCTAATTCATTTACAAAGTGATAATTGAAGATGCACGTTCAAATGCACCTTAGTTTCCCTACTGTTCTTGCCAGACAGTGTCCCCGGCGCGATAGACTTTTACATCTTTGTCCGCTGCACTGGGGACAGTGAGTCTTGCTACTTCTTTAATACTGAAGTACTCATTAAGATTGTTTTGATAACTATTGATGATAACTATTGATAATAACTATGGAAATGCAAATTCACTTGTTAACTGTGCAGCACAATGTACAATTCACCTCTCCATGTACAGTACCACTAGCTGACTTCTATAGGGAACTCACTAACAGAGCAATAATCCACACTTAACAGTTATCCCTGAGATCTGCAGCTTATCTGTTTGTACAATTTTACAAATCACTTCCATAATGGTGATCCTAAGTCTCAACATCAACGCATCTTACCTGACACGCTTCACACATCTATATTCTGCCTAAAAAAAAAAGCTGTGTGTGCTGTGCACGCGCATAGTAAGTGAAACTTCTTTGACTTTTGTCGCAGAAATTGACTTATAACGCGCGTGCTCGGCACACGTGTCAGTCAGTGTATGTCAATCAGTGAGTATGTATGTGCGTGTGTGTCAGTCAGTGTGTGCATGTGTGTCAGTCAGTGTGTGCGTGTGTGTGTGTGTCAGTCAGTGTGTGCGTGTGTGTGTGTGTCAGTCAGTGTGTGCGTGTGTGTGTGTCAGTCAGTGTGTGCGTGTGTGTGTGTCAGTCAGTGTGTGCGTGTGTGTGTCAGTCAGTGTGTGCGTGTGTGTGTGTCAGTCAGTGTGTGCGTGTGTGTGTGTCAGTCAGTGTGTGCGTGTGTGTGTGTGTGTGTGTCAGTATATGTCTCTCTCTGTGTTGTGTGAATGTCTCTCTGTGTCGGTCAGCGTGCGTGTGTGTCAGTCAGCGTGTGTGCCAGTCAGTGTGTGTTCGTGTTTGTGTCAATCAGTGTGTGTGTCAGTCAGCGTGTGTGCGTGTGTGTCAGTCAGCGTGTGTGCGCGTGTCAGTCAGCGTGTGTGCGCGTGTTTCAGTCAGAGTGTGTGCGCGTGTTTCAGTCAGCGTGTGTGCGCGTGTGTCAGTCAGCGTGTGTGCGCGTGTGTCAGTCAGCGTGTGTGTGCGTGTGTCAGTCAGCGTGTGTGCGCATGTGTCAGTGTGTGTGCGCGTGTGTCAGTCAGTGTGTGTGTGCGCGTGTGTCAGTCAGTGTGTGTGTGTGTGCGCGTGTGCGTGTGCCAGTCAGTGTGTGTGTGCGCGTGTGTGAGTCAGTGTGTGAGTGTGAGTCAGTGTGTGAGTGTGTCAGTCAGTGTGTTTGTGTGTGTGTGTCAGTCAGTGTGTGTCTCTCTCTCTCTGTGTTGTGTGAATGTCTCTCTGTGTTGTGCCCCCCACCCCTCCCCCAGGCGGAGCTGCGGACACGGAGCTGCGGACTCCCAGCCCCCCCCCCCCACCCCCGGCGACACGGTGATCCCGTTACCCCCCTCCTCCCGACTCCCACTACCCCCGGCTTAGTAGCGGACACGGAGCTGCGGACTCCTAGCCCCCCCCCGGCGACACGTGGTCCCGTTACCCCCTCCTCCCGTTACCAAAGCAGGACATTATTGGGGGTCTCCCTCACCTAACGGGGGCGCGCATGGCTCCTCCTCGCAGCTGCTGCTGCCGCCGCCGCCCTCTCCTGGCCTGAGGTACCCGGCGGTCACATCTGCGCATGCCCCCCTCAGCTCCTAGGTCTCCTCCGCCTGCTCACCTCCCCTGCACGGGGGTCCAGGGGGAGAAGCAGGATCCCGGGACTCAGGTCGGGCAGGATCCCTGCACGTCCGCCTCCCCCCAGATATCCAGCAGGGCGCGGGTCTCCATGTCCGACAGACATCCTGCCGGGCAGGGGGTCGGTGACCGGCCCGGAGATGAGCTAGCAGCAGGAGGCAGGCATGTGGCGTCCGTGAGCGTCACCATGACTACCGCATGCGCGGCATGTCAGCGGGCGCGGGGAACAGCGCATGCGCGGCATGGCAGTGCACGTTTGGGGGGAATGGCGCCGCTGCCTGCCGCTTCTGCGCATGTGTGGCGTCCGTCAGCGGCGCCATCACAACTGCGCATGCGCGGCATGGCAGCTGGGACCGGCGGCCGTTAGGAGCGGCGCAGCGGCCGGCCGTGTAAGGAGAGCAGCACCCTTTAGTCAGTGGGACACAGGGAAGCGGAGGTAGGGAAGAGGGAGGAGAGAGGCTGAGCAGCGGCTCCTCCTCCTCTCTCAGCCGGAGTACTTGCGGGGCTTCCGCCATCTTATTACACCCGCAGCACCGGAAGCTCTGCGGCAGCCATCTTGCTATACCCATGGCAGTGGCCGTTAGGAGCGGCGCCGGCGGCTATCGCCGCCGCCGCATGTCACAGCAGGTGTGTGGACAGCATGTCACAGCAGGTGTGTGTGGGGGAGCAGCGGCTGTTAGGAGCGGCGCCGGCGGCTATCGCCGCCGCCGCCGCATGTCACAGTAGATGCAGGGGGGGGGGGGAGCCGTGACGTCACTTCCGTTTCACATTTGTCCCCCATCTCTCCCGTTTTACCCCATCAGAATAGGTGCCACTAAAGAAGTTTCACTTCAAAAATATAAACCATTAGCCTTAACCATTAGTTATAGATATAGCCTTGGTTGCTCCAGACTATCTTTCTGCCTCCTGTCAAGTAAGTCCTAGTAGCTACAGGCAGTGACAGGCTATCCCGTGGGGTTTAACCTCCCTCACGCTGCCTCCTTGAGTGGCAAGAGAGGAGGTGACACTTGGTCTGTGTTGCAGGCCCTCATGGTGCAGACCCTGTGCACTCCCATTTTCGTTAGGGAGGATGCCTTCCAAATGAAAGAGTCAGTTCCTTCCCACATGGGGAAGGGAGAGTAGCTCAGCCCCTGCTGGGGCTGATTGAACCAAGATCTGTGCATAGCACAAGGTCTCAACATTATCTGCTGGCCAGCACCATCCAGGAGTCTTAAACCCATTTTCCACTACATGCAAATGCTGTTATACCATTTGCAGTGGCTGCATCAAATAAAGACACCTTTTATATACTTCTGGCTAAGTCACAGTCTATTGAACAGAAGTATAGGTGAAATACCTGTAGCCTAGGCAAGATCTTCCAGAGGTATGGGGGAGGAGAGGGAGTGGGGGGTGTTGTGAGTTACAATCCAGTATAGGAAACCCTCAAACATATTATCAAAGCACTCCAATCAAGACTCAGTGAAGATTATATCCTGAAACAGATTTTTCCTACACCACTGGAAACCGCCCCCAATCTATCAAATAGTAGGTCTAGAGTGAGACAAAACCGCCCTTGTTTCATATACTTGCAAAAATCTACAATGCAAAACATGCCTTGCTGTACAGTACATACCAGCTCTCTACCATACTGTATTTAATACCTTCTGTTTCCGAACCTCTGCCATATCAGATAAATAACGCTGTGAGGTTTGAAAGCTTGTAACATATCAACTATCTGTTGGTCCAATAAAAGGTGTCACTACTCATTGCTCCTCCATTATTTTACTACCATTTCCTATCACTAAAACATAAGATGAACAAGTCTCTCATAATTTTTATAAACTAGAGGTCTCTAGGAGCATAATCTCCTTGGTTTTAGCCCTGGTAGTCAATTGGTTCAGAGAATATGTTACTTGCCCTTGACAATTTTCAGGACAAAACATGGCTGTCATAAGCATAGTTGCTAGTAAACCAGTGAATAGAATTCTACTGAAAATGTTTCACCTTTTAAATAGATTATTGGCATTAATATTGCCATGAGGCTTATTTGTGTAAAAAAAAATGAAGTATCAACTAAATTGCGGAGAGTTACTATGTCTCAGGGGTAGCCAACGCGAGGACGGGTTTTCAGGATATGACTGCTTTAGCACAGGTGGCTCAATCGGTGGCTCAGACTTCGACTGAATAGGGATATCCTGAAAACCTGACCTGTTGACAGCTCTTGAGGACTGGAGTTGGCTACCCCTGCTATTGTTCATGCAAGTAAAAAAACTAATTCAAAAAGGTAAATACAGTATTAAGGAGCATTTCTTTCCTTTACAGACCGGCTAATAATTATACCATATACTGTAGCCCCATAACATGTCAATGTACTGTTTCGACCTATGTGTATTTAGGGTTGCCAGGTGTCCAGTATTTAACAGGACTGTCCTTTATTTGGACACTGTCCAGTAAAATATTAGAGGTAATACTGGATATGTATGTGTCCAGTATCATCTCTCTGGACATAGTGACTTGATCGGATTGGGGCTGCAGGATTTCCCAGAGTAAGGAGAGAGCAGGGCTATTGATGGGGGCTGACCATGAGGTTGTTAAAAACAGCAAGGCCCTGCTTCTCGGCGCTCCGCTTTTTTGGCGATCCGCCAATACCGAGAAGGGGGCTGCCATGTCTGCGTATGCGCAGAACGGGCCAGTCCGGGGTCGCGCGTGCACAGAATGGAGGGTTTTGCCGATGTTACGCATGCGTTGAACGCCACATTGCTGGTCTGTGCATGCGCACATAACGAAAATCGCCGGTTCTGCTTTCCGGCGGGTCCTTAGAACGGAATCCGCCACATGACTGGGTATAACATTTACATTGCTCAACATCAATTATATACCTGTCATATGCAAGCTGGTGTTGTGAATGTTGGATGACAGGAGATTGACTCCCATTCCCATTGCCCACGATGAGTGGAATTCAATGGCACTAAAGTGGGGAAGAAGATTAAACCATGCTGTTGTGAATATAATGGTATCCACATTGTGGCTAATAACCAGGGCTACTGCAGGATCGTGAAAAAGTATATCAAAGCAGATAAAAATGCCAAACTTCCCAAACGGCGTATCAAAAGTAACAAACTCTGGTTCTTTTGGTACATTGAACTGATCTTCACCATGGAACAGATGATACTGTAAAAAAAAAAAAAAGCATTTTTATTTGAGTGTATTTTATCAATAAACTCAACGTTAATTAACAATGGATACAACTATAGAAATCCTCTGTGTGTCTCAGCATATGGATTTTTATTTTCTTCTGAATTGAAAACTAATTGTGTGGAGACCAACAATAAAAAACATGGCATAGTTATTTGCATGTACCAGCAGGTTACAGGAATACTTAACATTAAAGGCTAGCTAGTTCATTTGCATAGTGTGGGGTAGCAAGTGCATCATCATTTGGCTAGGTCCACACTTTCTTTTGTTGCTTGCATTTTGACAGACTGACATTTTCTCATTTTCTTTTATTTTTCTCTTTAACACTTCATGTGTTTCTCACATGCAGTCTTTTTCTTTCAGCCTATCCCTCCCTAATGCCTTTGTGCACATTACAATTTAGTGTTAAAATACCTTTTTTGGCCCAGACGTACTGTACATGCCATACATTCTCTCACATATAATTTCTCATATTCAGACACCCAACCTCCTATACATTGGCCGATGGAGTACTTCCTGTTCGTCATGGTGGAAAACATTACAATGCAGTCCAGCACCTGCTTCCCACTGCCAAATTCTACAAATAACTTAAAGTACATGTAGCAGATGTTAACGAAAAATAACGCGAGAAATAACATGGTAAATATTGCATGTGTTAAGGAGATATTGTACGCGTTACGTGCGTTTTCAATGGCGCTCGGTGTAAAACTTATGGTAATAACGTGGTAATAACGCATAGCATAGTGTTAACACAAGTAATAACAGCTGCTACATCTTTACCTCAGCTGCCATTTCTTTCAAATCAAGATCTTATGGTGAGTTGGGCGGTCATGTACTAAGGCTAAAATTAATGGAATTCACCTATTTATTTTAAAATTACATTTAAAGATTATCCTGTTGTTAAATAATCTGGATAGTAAATTGGAGTGGCTTATTTCTATCTCATAATAGTTAAGGGAAAAAAGTGTCCCAAACTATTTTAACAGGCAAATTAAAAAACATGTCCCATATTAAAGGTTTTCCTTCAGCCGCACTTGTGTTTTGCAAAGAAAGCAATTATGTTTCACACTAATATTGTATTGATGTTGTAGGGAACAGGACAGACTTTAGGTGATCCTCAGGTTCTTTTCATTCAGTGACAGTGCCTCCAGTCACTGTAGGCTACAGCAGAGCTGCAGGCAGTGCCTACCATGACAGTTCTTTTTCTCCTGTACTTCTGTCCAATAGACTGCGACTTAGCCGGAAGTATATATTTGATGCAGCCACTGAAGATGGTATTACAGCATTTGCATATAGTGGAGAATGTGTATCAGGCCCTTGGATGGTGCTGGCCAGCTGATAATGTTGAGGCCATGTGCTATGCACAGATCTTGGCTCACTCAGCCCCACGAGGGGGCTGAGCTACTCTCCCTTCCCCGGGTGGGAAGGCACTGACTCTATAAATTGGAAGGCATCCTCCCTAATGCCAAAGGGGATGGCACAGGGTCTGCACCATGATTGGCTGCAACACAGACCCAGTGTCCCCACCTCTCCTGCCACTCAGGGAGGCTGCGTGAGGGGGGTAAAGACACCAGGATGGCCTGTCACTGCCTGTAGCTACTAGAACTTACAAGACAGGAAGGCAGAAAGATTGTCTGAACCAGCAATGGCTATATATGCATTCACTTGCATGGCTGAAAGATGTTTTATGACCTAGCAGCACATAGAAAATATGGCCCAAATATTATATCTAAGATCTGTCATTTGATAAAATGTTGTCAATAAACTTATATGTGAATTTCTATACTTATTGTGACAGTGTAAATGTGTGATCCATTTACCTTGTGGTAACGTGCTATTAGCTTTCCTTCAGCATCAAATGCAACAGTGGTATCATAGATGAAATGGCCATCTTCTGGACATCTAGCATCACTAGCATTGCATATTTTTTTGTCCCCAATATTTGCAACCAAATAAATAGAGTTGGTTTTTGCCATGCAACTCAGTCTTTCCAGTACTTGTGCTGGGCCGAACCTGCATTAAATTCCGATAAAATAAATATTAATTAAAGTCTGAGAATGAATTAAGGAATAATCTATATGCTTGTGAACAGGTGCTAATTCTCAAATCTTCTGTCTACTAAACTAACCACCCTGTATATTCCGTTTCTAAATACCATGAAACCTGTTTTCATTAGACATAAATGTACACAAATATGGTTTGCTGCAGGTCTTGAAATCTTTTCCTCAGTGTACAATATTGATAAAGTACATTTATGAGCACATTACTTGCAAGTCCAGTAACCAACCTCACACTGTTGAGACAGAAATGTTGAAATACAGTAGCTGTCTGTGAGTATGTTTGTAGACCCTCACTTCTTTCGACTCAGGCTTTGCTTAAAGGGCAACCAGAAGTCCCACAGGTGGGGAAGCAAAGCGGTGCACTGCTCAATGGTGATGGAGACTGGATCGTGTGAAAAAAATAAATTTTCACGTGAAAAGCTATGCTTTTCATTTACGTGAGGACAGCACTCTTTGACAAAGCGCTGCACAGCATGAAATGCATTAGAGTGCCCTCTATGTGTCCTGATTTTCATGTTGCCAGGTTAGAATAAAAGTGATTATTTCACGCGATCCAGCCTCCATCATCATTGAGCAGTGCACCGCTTTGCTTACCTCCTGTGGGACTTCCGGTCGTCTATTTCCTTCAGCCATGTGCACGCCTGACCCGGAGATACTTTGTGGAGGTTGTGAGAACCCTATACCACTGTTATTGATATTTCATCCTACTCAGGACTGTGCCCACTCCAGGAGTTACATACCCCTAGCCACCTCAGGATATGTCCCTGGCTCACAGCTGTGTCTATGGATAGTCCCCCTGGGCAACATACCATGGGGCTTGTTATATTTCCACAATAGGAGTTATTTATTATATACATACTGAATATCTTCAAATACAGTGTCCAGATTTACCTACATTTTATTACATAGTCATATCTGCATGGGTCATATATATATATAGACTGTGGGCGCACAGCTGGGGATATTTTTGTGACACACTCACACTGGATTCTCTGCTCCAGGATTCTCCATTTGCTTAAAAGGCAGTGTAAAACAGCAGAAATAACTTAAAGGGATTCATGTTAAAGTGGATTAGAAGAAAACAGTGACACATTGAGTGCTCATTTGCATGTTTTTACCCCAGAATCCCTGGCTGCAGTAGAAGTACTATATGCTGTGTAAATATGGGGTAAGGCAGGTTTGGGGACATGCCTGAGAGGTGAATGGGTTCATACGTGTTTACTCACAATAACTTATTTATGTGCCTGTTAAGTAACCACAACCATTGTCACAAAGCAAGACCAGCAACTACCCTCATACTGATGAGACCCACAGGTAGAAGATTTGTTGGCACTGCACTTCTTTTACCTAGCTTAAAAGCTTCGTTAAACAGCAGGCATAGTTGCCTATTCACTAAACTTTGATAAGTGACTTAATGCTGGTTAAGGGCACCTTTCATGCAATTTTGCATGTGTAAAGAAAAAATAAAAGTGGCGCAAGTCCTATTAATGAGGTGCAATAAATAAAGTCTCGCAGCTGGTGTCCCAGGAGGTAATTCAAACTTCTCCTTATATAAGATTTGTAGAAAATAAAGTTGTCCTCCAGCGCGTGGTCTTATTGCTCTTTTCTTCCTTATGTAGACAAAAAGACAACAACAAAAACACCACACACAAGTGGTACAGTATAATAGGCGTCGACACTCAGTATCTTAATCTATAGAGAAGTAGAGAACTTGACACTTGCCTGTGTATTTGTTCCCGTAGTGCATACTCCTCTATTTTCCTTCTGCTGTTACCTTAAAAAGTGGAGAGAGGCATAGCATAATACTGTTTATTACAAAAATAAGGGAGGTGAGATAAACATACACTTACAAACGACCAACCACATGGATTGTGGTGGTTTCTATTGCAGCAAGTGTCCTTTAAAAACGTCCTTGCTGGAGGTGCTTTTCAGTCACTTTTTCTCAACTCCTGACTTGTGCGCCTGGGTCCACGGGGATGGGAGGCTTTCTCAGACTCGTGCACAGTCTGTTGTGCCTCTCCTCGTCTGATTCGGCATACCGTGCATGCGCAGAGCTCCCTGCTGCTTGTCAGTGTTGGTTGGCTGATCCGCAGACTCCACAGGTATGGTGGCTCCAAAAGACCAAAAAGGGGATGTCCACATCAAACTAGTTTCGCCTGGTTTGGCTTCACCAGTGATGTCATTGTGGGTGTAATGCAGTGTTCTTTATAGTGGTTTGATTGTGCGCTCCTCCCCTTTATTCAAATCTACCTGATGACTCCTTACAATACAGTGAGCACAGAATCTTCTCTTGGAGACTATGAATACATTGCAGTTAAAAATATAAATACATAAAATGCATTGAGATAACTCCCTTAAACGGCTACTGTCATCTTCCCTCTTTTTGGTTCCTTATAAAACAATGTGTTGATTAGCCATGAATAGTATGAAACCCCATATATTCATAGAGAGCAGCAGTACATTCATAAAAAGCAGCAGTACATTCATAAAAAAGCAGCAATTTCCATGTCTATATTTAGACCCAAAGGAGTGAGTGTCTGTAAAGTAAATATCCAGAAAGTTTCTCTCGTGGACATTTTCTGACAGAAATCTCCTCCTCTCCAATCATGTTCCACTTTTTCAATTCCCCAGAATCTTAGACATTTTGGGTTCATATTCTGATTAGTTTTATAGTGTTGTGATACACTATGAGTCTCCAAACCATTTAAAATATTGCGTATATGTTCCCCTATTCTTGTTTTTAGCTTCCTGATCGTTCTACCCACATATTGCAGCTTGTAACTACATTCTAATGCATATATTACTCCTTTGCTATTGCAAGTAATATTGGATTTAATGATATACTTAACAGGTGATACATTGCTTAAAAATTCCTTTATTTTAATTTCCTGTTGTTGCTACAGGCTCTACAGTTGAGGCATTTAATGAACCCCTTTGAAGCTTGGTCTAACCAGTTCTCTTTTGGTTTGTTATTTATGGAACTGGGTACTAGTTTTTGTTTTATGTTGGGGGCTCTTGAAAAAAATCACATCCGGTTTTGGTCCAATGATTTCTTTGAGCCATTGGTTCTTCTGCAGCACATGCCAATGTTTGTTAAGAATACCCTTAATATCACCAAACTAGGTATTAAATCTGGTGACAAAGGGTATCCTTTGGTTACTCTTTCCTATATTAGCTGGTGTGTCTGTTTTATATTCTAACATCTTTGTTCTGTCTAGGTCATTAACTTTTTGGATTGCATTGTTTATTACTCTATCCTTATATTTCTTCTCAATAAATTTTTGTCGCATGGGTTCTCTTTGCAGTTCATAATCCTCTTTCCTTGTACAATTTCTTTTAAGCCGTCTGGGACACCAGCTGCGGGAATTTATTTATTGCACCTCATTAATAGGACTAGCGCCACTTTTATTTTTTCTTTATTGTATATCTGTATTCTCAATTGTTGGCTGCACCTATAAACATGGAGAAAACCTCTCTCTTTTACAATAGAATGCATAGAGAGCTAAGGTTAGACGAGGTATTTGATGTTTCATGTGATGAAGAGTTAATCACAACAGATGAAATACAAGGCAGTCCCCTTTTGGAAGATTTGTTCTTTGAGTTCCAGAAACTAGAAAATCTCATGACAAATGAAATCAAACAGGTCTGGGATTTGGCATCAATAGAAAAGTATCTGGAGCAAAAAAGAATTCCACGGGGACCATGCCTTTTTAAAAAACCCATCATAGAGCAGGATAACCCCATTTTTATGAAAGAATGGCACAGGGTACTTGATAATTGCTCCTTTGAGTTAAATTTAGAATAGATGGCATTTCATTTATACTTAATCATAATGTTTTCTGGTTTGAGGGAGACTACTTCCTACAAACAAAGGGTACAGCAATGGGTACGAGGTTCGCGCCAAGCTACGCAAATCAGTTTTTGGGCTGGTAGGAAGATCAAACCATCTGGTCCAATAACCCCTATGGCGCGAACCTCGTACTATACCGACGCTACATTGATGATATTCTTATCACCTGGAATGGAAACCAAGATTTGCTAATAACATTCTTGGAAGGATTGAATATGAATAATTTTAATTTAAGATTCACTCACAATATCAGCCTTACAAATGTGGAATTTCTGGATTTGCAAATTTTTATTGCGAATGGCAAAATCCATACAAAAACGCATTTCAAAACAGTTCATTGTAATAGCTACATTAGCGCTACTAGCTGTCACAAAAGGAGCTGGCTAGAAAATTTACCTCTTGGAGAATTCAGACGGCTAAAAAGAAATTGCACAAGGAAAGAGGATTATGAACTGCAAAGAGAACCCATGCGACAAAAATTTATTGAGAAGAAATATAAGGATAGAGTAATAAACAATGCAATCCAAAAAGTTAACGACCTAGACAGAACAAAGATGTTAGAATATAAAACAGACACACCAGATAATATAGAAAAGAGTAACCAAAGGATACCCTTTGTCACCAGATTTAATACCCAGTTTGGTGACATTAAGGTTATTCTTAACAAACATTGGCATGTGCTGCAGAAGGACCAATGGCTCAAAGATATCATTGGACCAAAACCGGATGTGATTTTTTTCAAGAGCCCCCAACATAAAACAAAAACTAGTACCCAGTTCCATAAATAACAAACCAAAAGAGAACTGGTTAGAACAAGCTTCAAAGGGGTTCATTAAATGCCTCAATTGTAGAGCCTGCAGCAACAACAAGAAACAGGAAACTAAAATAAAGGAATTTTTAAGCAATGTATCACCTGTTAAGTATATCATTAAATCCAATATTACTTGCAATAGCAAAGGAGTAATATATGCATTAGAATGTAGTTGCAAGCTGCAATATGTGGGTAGAACGATCAGGAAGCTAAAAACAAGAATAGGGGAACATATACGCAATATTTTAAATGGTTTGGCGACTCATAGTGTATCACAACACTATAAAACTAAACACAATATGAACCCAAAATGTCTAAGATTCTGGGGAATTGAAAAAGTGGAACATGATTGGAGAGGAGGAGATTTCTGTCAGAAAATGTCCACGAGAGAAACTTTCTGGATATTCACTTTACAGACACTCACTCCTTTGGGTCTAAATATAGACATGGAAATTGCTGCTTTTTTATGAATGTACTGCTGCTTTTTATGAATGTACTGCTGCTCTCTATGAATATATGGGGTTTCATACTATTCATGGCTAATCAACACATTGTTTTATAAGGAACCAAAAAGAGGGAAGATGACAGTAGCCGTTTAAAGGGAGTTATCTCAATGCATTTGATATATTTATATTTTTAACTGCAATGTATTTATAGTCTCCAAGTGAAGATTCTGTGCTCACTGTATTGTAAGGAGTCATCAGAATGTATGTATACATAATGAACATGATAGATCAACAATCAGGTAGATTTGAATAAAGGGGAGGAGCGCACAATCAAACCACTATAAAGAACACTGCATTACACCCACTATGACATCACTGGTGAAGCCAAACCAGGCGAAACTAGTTTGATGTGGACATCCCCTTTTTGGTCTTTTGGAGCCACCATACCTGTGGAGTCTGCGGATCAGCCAACCAACACTGACAAGCAGCAGGGAGCTCTGCACATGCACGGTGCTCCGAAACAGACGAGGAGAGGCACAACAGACTGTGCACGAGTCTGAGAAAGCCTCCCATCCCCGTGGACCCAGGCGCACAAGTCAGGAGTTGAGAAAAAGTGACTGACAAGCACCTCCAGCAAGGACGTTTTTAAAGGACACTTGCTGCAATAGAAACCACCACAATCCATGTGGTTGGTCGTTTGTAAGTGTATTTTTATCTCACCTCCCTTATTTTTGTAATAAACAGTATTATGCTATGCCTCTCTCCACTTTTTAAGGTAACAGCAGAAGGAAAATAGAGGAGTATGCACTACGGGAACAAATACACAGGCAAGTGTCAAATTCTCTACTTCTCTATAGATTAAGATACTGAGTGTTGACGCCTATTATACCACTTGTGTGTGGTGTTTTTTGATTTTGCATGTGTAGTTATTCACAAAGCTTCAATAACTTGACAAAATCACTTGAAATGGCTTTTTAACTAGCGTTAGCACACTATTATAAGCCGCGTGGTAGCAGAACAAATGCCTAAACTCACATTTTGTGCCAATCAACTGACATTCACAAGCCTTCGAGTTGCAAATCGTGGGTTAAATACGCACATTTTTTTCTTGCAACCTAAAAGGTGGCGAGATCGGAATCGCGATTTGCATCTGATGAAATTTATTTTATTTTCATTGCATCAGATTGATTCCAGAGGTCTCCGGAACTGATCCGCAGTCATTTCAGCTCCGGAGAAACCCCGATTCAATCCTAGGTAATAAAAATAAATTATAGCCCAGCTGCATTACCTTAGTGGCTAACTGCTAAGGTAATGAAGGGGTTAAATAGCAGGAACTGCTTTTTTGTTTGGTAGAGGGGGTGGGTGAAGCTTGTATTTGCCCCAGGGTGGCGTTTTGTCTCCCGGGAGGGTTGCAGTAGTTACAAACGCTAAGGTAATGAAGGGGTTAACCGCTCCCGCAAGGCAAGGTATCTCCTGCATTGTTTAAATGTCTTGCATCACGGCGGAGATACCGGCACCCCATACTAGGGCCTTTAATTCGGGAAGCAAGGGGTCCTCAGACGTGAAATTAATGCGGTTCAGCTTCGGGGACCCTCTGCTTCAATACTATGTTATTAAAATGTAAATTAAAACTGTATGATTGCCTGTAGGAGCTGTGAAGGAAGATGCAGCTCTCTCTGTGCATCTCTTACAGACTGCAGGAGCAAAATGGACTGTTAAGTTCATTTCGCTCATTAAGGAAACACAAACTCGTGCGGTTTGGCATTTTTTTACTAAACGCCCAAAAATTTGAAGTTTTTCTTAATAAATACCGTTTTTACACAAATTTCATAGCGTTCGCTAAGAACACGCCAACCTGATCGGTAAAGCAATGAACTTACTGTATCGATGTTTAGTGAATAGACCCCATAAGATGAAAGGGTTCCATGATAAAATGTATGACGCATGACTAATTAGCCACTTTGGCCACTAAATGCTTAACATTTGCATATACATGGATGTTATACTTTTATATTTTATTTGTAGTTTATGTTAAATGTCAACCCCTTTGATGCCAGAAGGCATTTCATTGCAATGCATTGCTAGCCTCTGGCACTAAAAAGGAGTTTAATCATTTTCTCCCATAGGGTTTTATAAGAAATCCCTTCATATAACACAACAGTGGAAAAGTGGGATATCTCCAATCCTCTCATAATTGCATTGCTAGCTCTGATTAACACTGTTTAAATAAGTTATCACTTATTTATATCACTAGCGTTATTTATCGCAGAGTTAACACAATTCTTAGTGAATAATAAACTTGCAATTTCAAATAATATCACTCCTATCCCATTTTTTAATAACACCAAATTATTTTTAATAATTTAATAATTTTTAATAACACCAAAAAAAATTAGGAGAGATAGGTCAAAGAGAGGAGGAGGGGTGTTATTTTATATTGCAGACACATTACAATTTACACTGTTAAATTGCCCACCAAGCCCACCCTCTTTTGAAATTCTAGTTGGCAAAATCTGCCTCCCCTTTTCTAAGCCCATCTTGCTTGCTGGCATCAACTGCCCCCCTAAAGCCCCTCTACAATCCCTGACTGATATCACCCAATTTCTTGGCTCCATTTCCTCTCTGAATGAGAAGAGTGAGCTGCTAGTTCTTGGGGATTTCAACTTCAATTGGCTTGACCCTAAAAACCACAAAATCCAGATACAACTCAAGTCACTTAACCTATCGCAACTCATTTCCCAACCCACACGGATAAACCTGAAATCGCATAACCATTCCTTGCTAGACTGGATTCTCTCCTCAAACCCCAGCAGAATCCAATCCTCTGGCATCCTTCCTGATATTTTCAGTGACCATGCAATAGTGTACTGTGTAAGGAAAATTAAACCGCCCCATTCAAGCCCTAAAGTTCTCCTCACTAGAACATTTAAAAACTTTAACCCACAACAGTTTCTGGATGACCTTACCAACTGCCCATGGCACAGAATCGATTTAATTCCCGACCCTGATTCTGCGCTCGACTATTTCCAATCCGAATTCTTAAAACTCTGTGATACCCATGCTCCACTACGCAAAATAAGGGTACGGGGGGTCCACCTTCCATGGGTTACACCTGACCTTATAACACTCTACCAGTTCAGGGATGCCTTGTGGAAAAGCTACAAAGTAACTGGCACTACCAAGGATCTCAATCACTACAGATGCATGCGGAACATGTGCACAAGGCAAACAAGGCATGCAAAAGCACAATATTACTCTGACAATCTCCACCAGAATACATCAAACCCAGCTAACTTCTGGAAGGTTATCAAAAATATATTCCAGCCTCCTAACCATCAACAACCAAGTAATATCACTAAGGGGGATATTACTTTGACAAACCCCACTGACATTGCAAATGCATTCAATGATTACTTTGTGGGGTGTGCCACTAACTTATTAGCGAAACGCAGCCCAAACCACAAACCTGAATCTCATCCTGGGAGTACCCCTCAACACTCCCACCGCCTCCCAACACTGCCCACAATTTTCAATTTGGTCCAGTATCTGAAGAGGAGATTACACAAGCGCTCCTCAAACTAAAACTAAGCAGCCAATGTGGACCCGACTTACTACAATCTAGGTTCCTACGACTTGGTGCCCCAGCCATTGCCAAACCAATTGCGTCCATAGTCAACTCTATCCTGTCTGCAGGCCATATCCCTAAGACCTGGAAAACTGCCAGAGTTGTCCCAATCTTCAAAAGTGGGGACAAAAACACTGTCTCAAACTACAGGCCAATCTCACTTCTCCCAATTCTTTCCAAAGTCATGGAAAAATGTGTCCACTGCCAATTAAGCGATTTCTATACCAAGACAAATTTCCCTAGCCAATTCCAATCTGGATTTCGTCCCAAACACTCCACCGTAACTACCCTGCTAAAAGTTTGCAATGAAATCCAGTGTGGAATGGAACGGGGACAACTCACTGGTGCAGTATTCCTAGATTTTGCAAAGGCTTTTGACACAGTTGATCATGCTATCCTGCTTAACAAACTCCAGAGCTCTGGAATAGGGAAGCATGCTTTAAACTGGTTTCAGTCCTACCGATCAGGAAGATCCCAACATGTGTCCATCTCAGGCTCTAACTCCAACCCCCTGGATATAACCTTTGGTGTCCCGCAAGGCTCTCTTCTGGGGCCCCTACTCTTCTCAGTGTTCTTTAATGATCTTCCCACAGCTTGTAAGGAAGCCTCAATACACATGTATGCAGATGACCAATCCTATATGCACACAGCCATAGCCTCTCTGACCTTCAACACATACTTCAGTCTGACTTTTTGAGACTCGAAAACTGGATTTCCCAAAACAAACTGTTTTTAAACACTGACAAGACTGTAACAATGGTATTTGGGACCAAGACTAAATTTGTAAAGCTTCCAGTGACTGAGCTCCTGATTAGAACCAACGCTAACACCACCCTAACACCTGTCACTAGTTTTAAATACCTGGGCTTATGGTTTGACTCCCACTTAACATTCGGGACGCACATTGATACCCTGACAACCAAGACCTATGCCAAACTAGGAGTACTTTACAGGAACAAATCCTCCCTAAGTCTCCTGGTCAGAAAGCGTATCGCACAGCAGATGCTAATGCCAATTATTGACTATGGAGACATAGTATATGGCTCGGCTCCTCAAACCCACCTTAGCAAACTTGACACCCTCTACAATTCAATTTGTCGTTTTGTTCTCCAATGCAACTACAACACACATCACTGCGAAATGCTCAAATAACTAGATTGGTCAACACTAGAGTCTAGGCGCAAAGTTCACCTTTCCTGTCTTGCCTTTAAATTCTTCATGGGCAAGCTACCCAGCTATCTGAACAAGCTCCTCACCCCTACCACATGCAGCACCTATCACCTGAGATCAGTCTCCAAAAGACTATTCATGGTCCCAAGGCTCAACAAAGTATCCGGACGTTCCTCCTTCTCCTTCCGTGCACCCCAAAACTGGAACAACCTACCAGAGACTCTCACATCCACCACCAGTTTAAGTTCTTTCAAATCTAAGGCTGTCTCACATTTTAACCTGGTCTGTAACTGTTTCATACGCTCATAATATATATTTTCTTTAACTGTGCACGCAATGTCTCTGTATATAATATATACCCTGTTCATTTATGTAACTGTACTTGAAACCATGTATTATTTGTTTTAATCTGTGCCCAGGACATACTTGAAAACGAGAGGTAACTCTCAATGTATTACTTCCTGGTAAAATATTTTATAAATAAAATAAATAAATAAATAATAAATAATGCAGCTATATCGACCTTTACTGAATCTAGGCATTTTAATTTTAGATATTACATATGAAATACATTCCTTTGCAATGCAATTTGTTATTTTAAGCAAGAGAAAAATACGTTTGTAGACTTTTAATAAACTGCACTACAACGACTTAAAACATTTTGGCCAAGAATCAGCAAAGCACAATGCAATAACTGCCATTCAAGTCAATGGCAATTACCACCCAATTGGATGCAATATCCTGCATGACACCTTGATGACTCCTGGCCTTTTAGATATGGCTTATGTACTGTACAGTATTTATATGATCAAGTACAACAAAAGTACAAAAAGCTTGACAGCACTCCATTGGTCTTGTGTTTATTATGCAAACGTTGATCGTATATGTTTGTATCACAAACACATTATTTATTTGACACAAGACCAGTAGAGTGCCGTACAGCTTTCTCTACTTTATCCAATTTTCCCTTAGGGTGTTGGGGCCATGTGCACCGACGGCACGTAAGTATTGTTTTTGAGAGTGCTCCCTGCATCATCTATTTACATGCCACTAACCTGTGCGGCTCAGAACATGGAATCCAGTTAACTTCGGGGTCTGGAATATCTTCAAGGTAAGGATAAACGGAGTCTCTTTGGAGGTTAAAGCAACAGATACCATATTCTGGTGTGACAATTATGTGTGCACCCTATTACAATAGGGAAAAATAAATATTATTGGACATAGTTTATGGAGTATAAGAGATTATATATATATATATATATACATATCTATCTATATATATATATATATATATATAGATAGATATATATATATATATATATATATATATAAGTTGCAAAAAAACCTCTACTCATAGGGTCATCAGAAACATAGACTCTAAACTTTCACATTCATTTATTATTAAATTCAAAGAATAATTAAAAACTACTATCCCCTTTAAAAGGAAGTGATGTAATTCATGTTGATTACAAATAAATAACGTATGCAGCATAAAAAAAAATATTTTTAAACTCTTTGCACTTGTATGTACAGTATGTATAACTTTGTTTATATAGCGCCAACAATGTACACAGCACTTTACAAAATACAAGGTAAATAAATGAAACCAGGTACAGTAAGTAACAACATAAGGCAAAAGGAGACCCTGCCCTAAAGAGCTTACAATCTAGGTGTACTTCATTGTGTTCTCCTGTAGTTCATGGAATAACAGAAATCAATACTAACATCAAGCATAAATCAATAGATTTTACCTTTTCTGCGGCTGCTTGTACTGCTGTTTCCAAGACATCTATGTTTTTGTTCATAAGTGACAAAGCTTCCTCTCTTGTGACTGGTGATTGATTTGGGTCAGGAAAGAAAGGAACATGTTCATAGACTGCTGCAATGAATGTGTCCAAAGCGTGACTGTTGAATACACAAAATAGATTGTAAATGAAAAGATGAATGAAAATCATGGTGAAAGCTTGTGCCTACTCGAATCTGAGAGAACAACAAGCCAGCATCTGAGTTAGCTGTGTGTTGTGTGTGGATTAGGTTGCTACAGTATGTATCTAGTTCATGGTCATGCAATACCGGAAAAACCTGGAGTGCTATAACATGAATAATAAGTAGCATTGTGAAACTAAATGGGCAAAGCCACCTAGGATTGACATTTTCAGTGAACTCTTGCACAACCCGTCTATGAAATTCGCAACCTAAAAATTGGAAATTGCTCAATGTAGAGAAGGAACTCTGTGTCCTGATTGCCAGAGAGTGTTCTGCAGCTGTAAGGTTTATGGTAGCAACATCAGTACTGTATACTGTATTTCACACTGGATTCACAATAGAGCAATGTTTCAAGGCCCCTTTGAACCAAAAACTGATGAAGGGGCAAGGGGACCTTGAAACATTGCTCTATTGTGCACACATAACAGTGTGTCTGCTAACATTTCCCTGTGTGTGCTGATTTTTTCTGTATTGTGGCTTTTTTGATACATTAAAGAAGAAACTTTGAGACCCAAAGCAAAACGTAAGTCCTTTTTATTATTTTTGAGTGCTGATCCAGTTTTGTTTTGGTACACTAGTATGCATCTTCTGGTATAGATGCAGGATCATAGCACCTCTAGAAAACAGCAGAGGATTGGTGGGACAGCGGACCCAAAGCAAAAATGTTGGATCTCATCAGCAGTTTCAAAAATAAAAAATAAAAAGTTTATTGAATTTCATAATAAAAAACATAAAACAAAAAACATAAATAGACAAAAAATCTCCTCCTCATACCACCTCTAGCTGAATTGTGTTAGACAGGATGAGTGCTAATTCATTCTATTTTAAGTTTTCTTTTTATAACTTCTGGCAAACATCCACTATTATTTAATTTTTTCATGAACTGAGATGTATTTTTATCATAAGATATTGCTAAGGGAGCTTTTTTATAAAGAAAAAAGTACATTTACAGGACATTAGATTGAATACTAGACATTCCGCCCAAATCCATTTCCCGTTATTACCCCGAAAATCATTTTTGCAGTGTAAAATCCGCAAACTGATTTGGGCGGTTTCAATCCGTGCGAATTCATCAAAATCCACCATTGGATACAGCCCATGGACGGATTTGTAGAATCTAATCCACAGGTTCAGCAATCTGTTGAAGAATTCTCAAGAATCCGCCAACAGATTGCTGAATCCGCGCATTGGATTCTACAAATCCATCGGTTGCGGAATCTGTGGTGTGTATTGGTAATAATTATTAAAAAAACGCAAAATCAGCCTTTTTGAGATTGATCCTCTGTGGATCCAAATTCCCCCAAACAATTTTGCCCATCTCTACTGAATACATCATAAAGATATTAAAAACAGACACTTAAACATCTTACACTGTGTAAACAGTAGCTATGCAGTGATAAGTTCATAAATAAATACATATTAAACATCCATATTGACTACCAATAGATACTAGATTCACAGTCTCATTTATAAAAATACTCAACACAAATAAATGTATTTATTTATAAAATGTTTTACAAGGAAGTAATACATTGAGAGTAACCTCTCATTTTCAAGTATATCCTAGGCACAGAGTTAAGATAACAAATACATGGCTACAAATACATGGTTACATTAAATTAACAGGGTTATACGGTATATTATATGTAAACACATTGCATGAAAAGTTAAAGATAATATATGCTATAGGCATATGGAACAGTTACAGACCAGATTAAAATGTGAAACAGCTTCAGTTTTTAAAGAATTTAGACTGGTGGTGGATTTGAGAGTCTCAGAGGTAGATTGTTCCAGTTGTGAGGTGAACGGTAAGAGAAAGAAGAGTGGCCGGATGTGAACCTTGGGACTGTGAACAGTCTTTTGGAGTCAGATTTCAGGTGATAAGTTCTGCGTGTGGTAGCTGTGAGAAGCTTGTTCAGATAGGTGGGTAGCTTGCCCAGAAAGTATTTTAATGCAAGACAGGAAAAATTAACTTTGCACCTAGGCTCAAGGGATGGCCAATCTAGTTCTTTGAGCATTTTGCAGTGATATGTGTTATAGGTACATTGGAGGACAAAGCGGCATATTGAGTTGTAGAGGGTGTCTAGTTTGCCAAGGTGAGTTTGGGGTGCTGTACTATATACACTATATCCCCATAATCTATCATTGGCATTAGCATCTGCTGTGCAATACACTTTCTGACAAGCTGGCTTATGGAGGTTTTGTTTCTATAAAGTACACCTAGTTAGGCATAGGTTTTGGATATCAGGGTATCAATGTGCAACCCAAATGTTAAATGGAAGTCAAACCATATGCCCATATATTTAAAGCTAGTGGCAGGGGCTAGGATGGAATTAGAGTTAGTTCTGATATGTACTGTAGCTCCATCATCGGTAGCTTTACAAATTTTGCCTTGGTCCCAAATACCATTGTTACAGTCTTGTCAGGGGAAATCCAGTTTTCAAGTATTGAAAAATCAGATTGTTGTATGTTAATAAGATCAGAGAGGCCGGTGCTGTGTGCCATGGCCAGGATGGGGGGGGGGGGGTTAACGGTATGTGGGTAGGGGGTGAGGGTGGTTAGCAATGCAGGGAGGGAGATTTACTGGTAACAGAAACATCTCTCTCCCTTCAATGTAATCTGTTTAAAGCCCCCTCCCCCCTAATGTGTGTTTCTGTAAAATCTCTCTCCCTTCAATGTACAGGTACTGTTATCTGTTTAACACAAACATTCGGGGGGAAGGGGCTTTAGGCCTTTATATCTCTCTCTCCCTTCAGTGTAATCTGCTTAACAGAAACATTAGGGGGGAGGGGGCTTTAAACAATGCTGTGTATAATGTATAAGGTTTTTTACAATTAGATAGATGTAATCCTTGGTTTTGTAAGGGTTAGTTTGGTTTTAAATTGTCTTTTCTGGTTGGTACTTACAGTATATATTGATTTTGGTTTACTTGATTGGTTAAAATACTGTAGTTGACTTGTTTGGAAGTGTTTGTGTTTACTGGTAGAGTAGCTTGCAATTATATTGTTAACATTCATTTGCAGAATGTACAGTACTGTATATGGTGCATAGATTTAATGCTATGCATCATTTACAGTATACAATGTAAATGCAATGTACAGTACTGTGTGGATTGTAATGTTATGTTTTATATTGTAAAATAAGTTAGGATTATTAAATGGATTATTATTATTGTCTGTATAGAGAAGCGTTATCTGTAGGACAGTATGATTTTGATAACCATTCTACAGTACATGTATTTGTACTATTGGTTCATCATGTGTGTGTATATATATATATATATATATATATATATATATACACAGTGTATATATGTATACTGTATATATGTGCAGTATATATACTGTATATACTGTGCAGTATATATTTATTTCTCTTCATGTATTTATTTATTTATTTATTTAGATTTATTTATTAATTGTGGGGCTGCTGTGCGTGAATTTTTTTTATTGGGGGTGAGGGGGGTGTTTGGCCCTTGGTGTGAGTTTACGACTTGCAGCAGCAGCACAATTAATAAATAAATCTAAATAAATAAATAAATGACAATAAATACATTTGAAATACATTTTAATTGATAGTGTAGATGTGCAGGGGGTCTCCGGAGCTGAAGCGCACAGGTTTCAAGTCTGGGGCCCCCGTGCCCCCCGAGATACAGGCCCCTTTAGGGGGTGCCGGTATCCCTCTGCTCTGCTTGGTTTACAGGCCGCGATCACGTGATCGGGGCCTTTAACGCAGAGCACTCAGCACTCAGAAACACAGGCCAGACAGATTTAAACACACACACAATAGGGGGAGGTTTTTTTTACATAGATTGCAGGGAAGCTTAACACACACACACAATAGGGGGATAGGGGGAGGGGGTTTTACATAGATTAGAGAGAAGGCAGGGCGTTTTAAAAGCGAGAATAGGGGGAGGGGTTTTTACATAGATTAGAGAGAAGGCAGGGAGTTTTAACACAGACGTGAAAAATATGTATTGAATGTATTAATTGTTTATTATGCCTTAACCCCTTCATTGCCTTAGCGGCTATCCGCTATGGTAATGACGCAGCACTTTCCGTATTTTTAATAATATTGATCAGGAGCAGGGGGGGGGGGGTTCCCTGAGCATTAATTTCTGGCTCAGGGAACTCCCTGCTCACTTTACAATATTATTAAAATAATGCTTCTTTACCATAGCGCATAGACGCTAAGGTAAAGAACGAGTGTTTATTTATACTGTATATTGTATGTGTTTTATTGATACTGTACATGTGCAGGGGGTCTCCGGAGCTGAAGCGCACAGGTTTCAGGTCTGGGGACCCCGTGCCCCCCGAGATACAGGCCCCTTTAGGGGGTGCCGGTATCCCTCTGCTCTGCTTGGTTTACAGGCCGCGATCACGTGATCGGGGCCTTTAACGCAGAGCACTCAGCACTCAGAAACACAGGCCAGGCAGATTTAACACACACACAATAGGGGGAGGTTTTTTTTACATAGCTTGCAGGGAAGCTTAACGCACACACACAATAGGGGGATAGGGGGAGGGGGTTTTACATAGATTAGAGAGAAGGCAGGGAGTTTTAACACAGACGTGAAAAATATGTATTGAATGTATTAATTGTTTATTATGCCTTAACCCCTTCATTGCCTTAGCGGCTATCCGCTATGGTAATGACGCAGCACTTTCCGTATTTTTAATAATATTGATCAGGAGCAGGGGGGGGGGGGGGGTTCCCTGAGCATTAATTTCTGGCTCAGGGAACCCCCTGCTCACTTTACAATATTATTAAAATAATGCTTCTTTACCATAGCGCATAGACGCTAAGGTAAAGAACGAGTGTTTATTTATACTGTATATTGTATGTGTTTTATTGATACTGTACATGTGCAGAGGGTCTCCAGAGCAGAAGCGCACAGGTTTCAGGTCTGGGGACCCCGTGCCCCCCGAGATACAGGCCCCTTTAGGGGGTGCCGGTATCCCTCTGCTCTGCTTGGTTTACAGGCCGCGGTCACGTGATCGGGACCTTAAAACGCAGAGGGATACCGGCACCCCCTAAAGGGGCCTGTATCTCGGGGGGCACGGGGTCCCCAGACCTAAAACCAACGCGGTTCAGCTCCGGAGCCCCCCTGCACATCTACACTATCAATAAAAATGTATTTCAAATGTATTTATTGTCATTTATTTATTTATTTTTTGGCGGCTGCTGTGTGTATTTTATTGTTGTGGGTTGCGGGAGGGTGGGTGAATGGGGTATTCGCCCCAACGATGGTTGGGGAGGGCTTGCGGGGGGGGGGTAGCGGGAGGGCTTAACCCCTTCATGACCGTAGCGGTATTAACTGCTACGGTCGTGAAGGGGTTAAGTGCACCCGCAATCCCCCCGCAAGTCCTAAACTCACACCAAGGGCCAAATACCCCCCTCACCCATCCCCACTACACACAATAAAGCGGGCACGGTGGGTTAACCCCTTCATTGCCTTAGCGGCTATCCGCTATGGTAATGACGCAGCACTTTCCGTATTTTTAATAATATTGATCAGGAGCAGGGGGGGGGGGTTCCCTGAGCATTAATTTCTGGCTCAGGGAACCCCCTGCTCACTTTACAATATTATTAAATCTCTCTCTGCTGCAAACACATCTCGCCCCCAGTATGTGCAGTAATTTACTGAACATGTACTGTAGAATAAATGCATAGTTTTATTTATTCGGGTTTATTACACAGTATACTGTATGGCCGGAAAACATCAGCATACAGTACAATATAATCCATCGAAATCCCCCCATTAGCCGTTTTCTTTTCTGAGGAAAAACAAAATGAAAAGTTTTAATGTACAGTAATGGTCAGCCCCCTAAAGAAGTACCCAGCCAGCCCCACCAAAATAATACGGCAAAAATACAGTACTCACCATACTGTACAGTATTACTAAATTTCCCATTCAGCTTGCGCCGGCGCCGGCCCACTTCCAGTCCAGCTTTCATCATCACCCACGTCGATAGTTTGCAGAGGGACTAGCCCACCTGTAGTCAGCGGGAAATCGCTTAGGTACATGCAAGCTTCATCAAAACTGGCTGCGAAATCCATCTCAGAGTTGTCACCGACGGCGGGGGCATCATGATAAGCTGGTGCTGCTGCTGGTTCTGGTTCTGGTTCTGGTTCTGGCGCATTGCTTGGCAAGGACTGTCGCTTCTTATTTCGTTTTAACACGACCCTTCGCCTTTTGCCGCCTCCATTATCATAGATACGGGAAAAACCCTGTGACACACACCAATACCCTCCAACAAATTGGGGCTCAATACGGTGAAAACAGGGGTCACTACATAACCTTTTCCTTATTGCATGCTTCCACAAATGAGGAGTTGGCGAAAATCTGTAAAAGTCATAGTTTTCGATAAAATACTGATAAATTTGAACAACTGTTGCCATCTTATCCTCTGTTGCATTAATAGCGGCCCATATCAAATAAGCATAACTTCTGTCAGGTTTTTGGAAAGCGGGCTCCACTTGAACACTCATGTCTCTGTAGAATAGTGTAAGCGAAAATGATCTTTGTCTTTATTTAATACAGTACTGTATGTAAAGCCTAAATTGATACATTTTTTGCAACTCTTCCTTCAGTCTCAAGGACAAGTTACAATACTGTAGCATACTGTACTGGGATAAAGTAACTTTTTTTGTAAACGAAACAACTTGCAAAGCCCACACATTACTTAAGTCATGAGTTTATGCCATCTGGTGGACAAACGAAACATTGCAGCCTAGTAAATTCTTCTCGTTATCATTTAACAGATCAGCCGCCCGTCAGCCAGGCATGAACCGTGGCTGGGAAGGCAAACGCAACGCAGCATGCAAGAGGTGAGCAGCGGCGGATTCCAGGTATCTGCCAGGTACAAACCGGGCATTTGCTCGAATAAAGTGTGTCGGTGCAGTAAGTGGTCCAAAACTTCTTTTGACACTAATCTGGTTTATAACCCGTGAATATCATATATGTTGACCAATATTCCACTTGAATGTGACACCACTAATCCACTATAGTTCGAATAGCTGGCCGGAATTCCACAAACACTGCCGTAAGAATCCTCCCTTATAAGTGTCCAGACATTATGCATCGAAGTGGACCAATAATGATATATAGACCAAAAAAGCAAAAAACTCACATTTGCCTGGTCTTGTGGATAATATTTCAACTCCACTAGGATTTTCTTCCTCCAGTAGGGTGTGCCTCCATTTTCCTCAGCAAGCAGATGAATCATGTATAGGAAAAATTGAGCACCTCCATGGTGCAGATCAATGGTACAAAAGATAATTTTATAGAATGCTAAAAATCTGCACTTACAATTTAAAAATACAAAATAGACGTCACTTAAAAGTGAATAGGAGTGTTATGATGGTTGCCGCAGCTCACCGCAACGCCGACACCTCGTGGTTCTTGTACAGCAGGCTTTCTGTGGTCCTCTCTCCACCGTGATGTATGGGGATGTATGGGGAATTACGCAATTACGTCATCGCGATGCTGCGCACGCGCACGAGGCAGCACTGAAGCGCGAGATTCATTTTGCGGCCATTCAAGTGGAAGAGGCGATTTACAGAACCACATGGACTGAATATTTGTCAGCGAACTACACCACCGGCCTTCTGTGAACAGTATCATCTTCACGCAGCCCTGAGGGAGCCAAGATCTGTGGACGTTTGCAGTGCAGAGACCGGATGGTGGTGAATTATTCACACAATGTTTTAATTGAATTTTACTCCTGTGAGTGCATTTCTTCCCCCCCCCCCACCTTCCCTCCCCTTTTAATTTTAAATCAACAGTATTACGCTATGGTAATACTGCTATATAACTGGTGTAGCAGTGCTCCAATTTTTCCTATACATGATTCATTTTCAGTGGGGATGGGCAACACTTTATTCTCCGTATCTGTAATGCTCGGCCTGTACACAAGCCAGACGAGACCCCGGGACTGAGGTGGAAAGGAGAAATACCACACACCTAACAGTAAACGGGGGCACGGCCGGAGTGTGGAAGTAGCGTAGCTGGTCCAGGGAACAAAAATAGAAAGAATTCAGTACTTGCCAACCCCAGCGTAGAAGGGTAAAGTCCGTAAGCCAATGGCCAAGGTGTAGGGAGTATACACAGAATACTCACAAACATGAGGTGGATAAAGGCACATAAAGGTATCTTTAAGGAATGGCTGCAATCCGTGCAAACGGGATATCACCAGACCGGTACTTTCCACACTGGACCTTAGGATAAGACGATACTGGACATAGTGTAGACTGTATAACACATTTAATATGGGTAAAATGAAATCCAATCAACTCACATGGTGTGTAAGATAAAAAAGCATTTAGATCACACATGGATCTCCGCAATCTCTGCAACCGGATGAGTCTTCTCTCAACTCTCCCTCTGTGCTGGCGTGCGTGTCACGAATGCGTATCACCGGCAGCCGGAAGTGACGACATCCGCATCCAGAGGTTCCGGTTTGTGTAAAGGATGAGTAAATCGTGTGCCTTGGATGAATGGTTTTGTCAGGAATCGGCGTTCTCCTCGTTCCCCACACAGAGCACTCCCTCCCCAAAGGGAGCCCCTGGACACACAAAACAATCCTGCCTTACCGGCCTCCACGGCTCCTCGCCCCTGCCGCCGTCGCGGGATCACTCCCCTCGGCGATTCCTCTGCTCAGCGCCGGGGGCGCCCACGCCCTCCTGCACGCACACCTGCACCATCCACTGGCTCGGTTCACGCGCGTACACGAGTTACGGAGCACGCTCAGTCTGCACACTCTTATTCCCGTCCCCCGGACCTCAGGCTCCACCCCCGTACACTGCACGAGCATACTCGGGTTACTAACAAGACTCACCTGGCCTGTTATGCCTGCACCAATCTGCAGTGTCTCCCTGTAGCTCTTCCTGTCCCGCCTCTGTTCCTAATTGGACCTTCCTGGTTTATCTAGCTCCTCTCTGCTCTCAGTCTTTGCTCGACATAGTCTCTGTATGGAAGTACTTCTGGATTCTCTCAGTGTTTTCACAGGTTCTGACGCGGCTGTACGACTACCCCCTCTGGCTCTCGATCTCGGCACTCCTTGGACAACGCTCACTCTGGTAACCCCTTGAACACGGCTTGGACTACGACCTATCTCCACTCTCCACTCCCTGACTTCGGCAAGGCATTCTTCACTCTATCTCTACAACCGGTACCGGCAAGTATTGTCTACCTTACTACACCTGGCCTGGCAACGCTTTATACCACACTCCGGACAGGCTCCCTTTGCTGCGGGTGCGTGTATTACCACTTCCCCCTTCAGCTCAGGGGACGGGTCTGGTCTGCATGCAGCACCGGCGTAACATTATGTCGAGCCCACAAGATGCAGACCAGACCGAACTTCAGCAGTTTCTCTCCAATCTGCTTCAGCAAAACCAGGCCATGGCGGATCAAATTGTGGCACTTGCACGCCAGGTCGCAGTACTCACAGACCGTGTACCGACCGCGACCTCGCCAGATGTAAGCCCCCACTCCGCAAGCGCAGCTAGCAGCTCAGATGTAAGGATTCCCCAGTTTGAAATGGCCCCCCATCTCTACAATACTGATCGCAAGAAGGTAGCCTACATTTATAACCTACTCACTGGCAGCGCCCTGGCTTGGGCTTCCCCGGTTTGGGAGCGACGTTCTGATCTTACCCAAGATTACCCGGCATTTAAAGCCGAGTTTCAACGAGTATTCGATTCTCCCGCTCGTCGGGAGATGGCATCTGTTTCTCTCCTCCAGATCACTCAGGGACGGCGAATGGTGACACAGTATGCTGTGGAATTCCGGACTCTAGCAGCCGAGACTAACTGGGGACAAGAGGCTCTCGTCTCCGTATTCTGGCAGGGCCTGGCGGATCCCATCAAGGATGAACTCTCTCGCCAATCCAGGCCGGATCAATTGGAAGTCCTCATTGATTTGGCTGTCCGAGTGGATCAACGTATCCAGGTACGCCGCTCAGAGCGCCAGCGCACTCGCTTCCCTAACTTTCCAGTTCCGTTCTCCAGTACTCCCAGCAACACTCCTGCTCCCCCAAGTGCTACCACATCTCTTCATCCTTCACTGAAGTTGCCTGAGCCAATGCAATTAGGGGTACAACGCATCCGCACACCGATACGGCAGTTCCACCACGCCGGGGGATTGTGTTTCTACTGCGGATCTGGTTCGGGAGTGTCCACTGCGTCCGGGAAACGGGAACACCCAGTGAGTACAGAGGGGCTCTCTCTGGGTGTAATGTCTCCACGTCCCCTTTCTAAAGTTGAACTCCCTAAGAAACTTAAATTTCCAGTCTCCCTTTCAGGCGAAAAGTTCAAGACTTCTACCGCCGCTTTCATTGACTCAGGAGCTGGAGGAAACTTCGTGGATCTTGAATTCGCCAGGGTAAACCGCATACCACTCATGAGGAAGAAGGTTCCCATCGCACTTGTCGGTATCGATGGACGTCCCCTTACCCCGGCCCACATCTCCTTAGAGACGGTTCCCTTGCTTCTGTCCTCACATCTGCACAAGGAGATCTTAGTTCTCGATGCCATTCATGCTCCTGGGATACCCATCACCCTTGGTCTTCCTTGGCTACAGCTTAACAATCCTCTCATTGACTAGACTTCCTCTGCTCCCATTTCCTGGAGGCCGAGGTCAGGCGAGACTCATCAACTGCTGGCCAATACCTCTGTTCCCGAAGTTATTCTACCTTCCGTTTACCATCAATTCCGGGACGTTTTCAATAAGGTACAGTCAGACCTCTTGCCGCCACAAAGGACTTACGATTGTCCGATCGATCTAGTTCCAGGTTACTCCCTACCCAAGTCCAAGACCTACCCCTTGTCGTTACCAGAAACTCACGCTATGGATGAATATATCCAGGAGAATCTCAAGAAAGGCTTTATTCGTCACTCCAATTCCCCAGCAGGGGCTGGGTTTTTCTTCGTCAAGAAAAAGGACAGGTTGTTGAGGCCTTGCATCGACTACAGGGGTTTGAACCACATAACTATTAAAAATCGTTACCCCCTTCCCCTTATTACCGAACTGTTCGATAAATTACAGGGGGCCAAGATTTTTTCCAAGTTGGATCTACGTGGTGCCTATAACCTGATGCGCATCAGGAAGGGGGATGAATGGAAGACGGCCTTCAACACGCGTAGTGGACACTACGAATATCTGGTAATGCCTTTTGGCTTATATAATGCTCCCGCTGTCTTCCAGGATTTCATCAACGACGTCTTTCGTAAGGTACTCAATATTTTTGTTATTGTATACTTGGATGATATCCTGATTTTTTCCAAAGATCTCCAGGACCATATACTCCACACCTCCTACGTCCTTTCCCGTCTCCGTGAACACCATTTATACGCCAAACTGGAGAAGTGCACCTTTCATCAGACCTCTACTCCGTTCCTGGGGTACCTCATTTCCGATGAGGGGTTTATGATGGACTCCGGTAAACGTCAAGCAGTCACTGAATGGCCAAGACCCAATTCTCTCAAGGCCATACAACGTTTTTTAGGGTTCGCTAATTATTATCGTAAGTTTATACGGAGTTTTTCCACCATTGTGGCTCCCCTTACTGCGCTCACCAAAAAAGGAGCTGATCCTTCTGCTTGGTCATCTGAGGCCATCTCCGCCTTCGAGACACTCAAGGAAGCCTATTCTCCGTCATCCCAACATTGAACTTCCCTTCGTCCTGGAGGTTGACGCTTCTGATTGCGGCGCTGGTGCCGTCCTTTCTCAGAGACCCACGCCCCAAGATAAGTTACATCCCTGTGCATATTTTTCCAAGAAATTCTCGTCTGCCGAGAGGAACTATGACGTGGGTAACAGGGAACTTCTGGCCGTGAAGATGGCTCTTCAAGAGTGGAGACACCTGCTGGAGGGGTCGAAAGAGCCGTTTACTATTCTCACGGACCACAAGAACCTTCTTTACAAAGAGAACGCTCGACGCCTTGGTCCACGACAGGCTCGTTGGGCCCTTTTTTTTTCTCGATTCGATTTTCACCTTTCCTATATCCCCGGGACCAAGAACGTAAAGGCAGGTGCACTCTCCCGAATACATTCTTCTGAAGAGAGGCCAGAGGAATCTTTGGAGACTATCCTTCCACAAGAGAGGATTTTCACCACGTCTTCTTTCAAGAATCTTGACAAGATTTTGCACTCCCAGAGACACATTCCCAAGGACTTGGTGGTTCCTGACAACAAACTCTTCGTACCTTCCAAATTTGTTCCAGAGGTCCTGTCTTGGGGTCACTCCTCTAAATCTGCAGGTCATCCAGGTTTTAAGAAGACTACTGATCTCATTCGTCGGAATTTCTGGTGGCCAACGATGTCTCAAGATATTCTGGAGTTTACCCGCGCCTGCCCCACGTGCGCTCAAAGCAAGACTCTCCGTCAAAAGCCTCAGGGTCTTCTGTTACCCCTTCCAGTTCCCGACTGCCCCTGGTCCCACATTTCGATGGACTTCATCGTGGAGTTGCCCAGGTCCAAAGGAATGAACACTATCTTGGTGGTCGTGGACAGGTTCTCGAAGATGTCCCATTTCATTCCACTTAAAGGATTACCCACCTCCCCCGCCCTTGCTGATATCTTTACGGAGCAGATTTTCCGGATTCATGGGATCCCTTCGTCCATTGTTTCTGACAGAGGTTCTCAGTTCGTATCCAAATTTTGGAGAGCTTTCACGAAGAGATTGGGCATCTCTTCTTCTTTCTCTTCCGCCTATCATCCTCAGTCCAATGGACAAATGGAGAGAATCAATCAATCCCTGGAGAAGTACCTGAGATGTTTTATATCCAATTTCCAGGATGATTGGGCTCAACTCCTCTCTTGGGCAGAGTATGCCGTCAATTCTGCAAAAAACGAGTCCACCCGGGATTCGCCCTTCTTTATAAATTATGGGTTCCACCCTCCCTGTCTTCCCATCCCCAACATTCCTTCTGGAGTACCAGCCGTAGATGAACGCCTTTCTTCCCTCCAAACCGCATGGTCCAGGATTCAGTCTACCCTTCTCAACTCCTTCCGCAATCGAAACTACAGGCCGATCATCGTCGTCGTTCGGCGCCCAGTTACAAACCAGGGGATTTGGTATGGCTCTCCTCTAAGAATATCCACCTCAAGGTACCATCTCCTAAACTGGCACCTAAGTTCCTGGGTCCCTTCCCTATTTGTGAACAAATCAATCCCGTGGCATTCCGGCTCCAACTACCACCCAGTATGAAGATTCCCAATGTCTTTCATGTGTCCCTCTTAAAACCATTTATCTCCAGTCACTTCTTTCCGGATCAGACTCGTAAACTGGATCCCATTACTGTCCAAAATAACGAGGAATACGAAGTTCACTCTCTTTTGGATTCTCGCCTATCCATGGGTCAGCTCCAGTTCTTGGTGCAGTGGAAGGGCTTTGGCCCTGAAGAGAGATCCTGGGTACCTTCAAAGGACATTCATGCCCCGGCCCTTCTTAAGTCCTTTAGGAAAAAGTTTCCAGAGAAACCGTTCTTGGACTGTCCTGAGGCCGTTCCTGAAGAGGGGGGTACTGTCAGGAATCGGCGTTCTCCTCGTTCCCCACACAGAGCACTCCCTCCCCAAAGGGAGCCCCTGGACACACAAAACAATCCTGCCTTACCGGCCTCCACGGCTCCTCGCCCCTGCCGCCGTCGCGGGATCACTCCCCTTGGCGATTCCTCTGCTCAGCGCCGGGGGCGCCCAGGCCCTCCTGCACGCACACCTGCACCATCCACTGGCTCGGTTCACGCGCGTACACGAGTTACGGAGCACGCTCAGTCTGCACACTCTTATTCCCGTCCCCCGGACCTCAGGCTCCGCCCCCGCACACTGCACGAGCATACTCGGGTTACTAACAAGACTCACCTGGCCTGTTATGCCTGCACCAATCTGCAGTGTCTCCCTGTAGCTCTTCCTGTCCCGCCTCCATTCCTAATTGGACATTCCTGCTTTATCTAGCTCCTCTCTGCTCTCAGTCTTTGCTCGACATAGTCTCTGTATGGAAGTACTTCTGGATTCTCTCAGTGTTTTCACAGGTTCTGACACGGCTTGTACGACTACCCCCTCTGGCTCTCGATCTCGGCACTCCTTGGACAACGCTCACTCTGGTAACCCCTTGAACACGGCTTGGACTACGACCTATCTCCACTCTCCACTCCCTGACTTCGGCAAGGCATTCTTCACTCTATCTCTACAACTGGTACCGGCAAGTATTGTCTACCTTACTACACCTGGCCTGGCAACGCTTTATACCACACTCCCTTTGCTGCGGATGCGTGTATTACCACTTCCCCCTTCAGCTCAGGGAACGGGTCTGGTCTGCGGGCAGCACCGGCATAACAGGTTTCAACAGTGAGACATGGAAGACGGGTGAAATCTTCATGGAGGGAGGCAACCAAAGCTGATAGGCCACAGGATTAACTTGTCTCAGAAAAGAGAAAGGGCCCAGGAACCTGGGAGACAGTTTAGAGGTTGGGGCCTTCAGTTTAATGTTTTTAGAAGAAAGCCAGACCTTCTCTCCAGGTACGAACTTGTGAGCCTCCCGACGAAGCCTATCTGCTTGTCTCTTCTGTCTTAAGACAGATTGCTGTAAAGCAGTTTGAATCCTCCTCCATGACCCCTGTAAGGTGGTTACCCTATCATCTGCTGCAGGAACTCCGGACCTGTGTGAGTGCATAGGTAGGCGGGTAGGATGAAATCCATAGTTTACAAAAAACGGTGATTCTTGAGTGGTCTCATTCTTGAGAGAGTTAATGGCAAATTCCGCCCAAGGAAGTAACTCTGCCCAATTATCCTGAGAATCGACGAAAAACAACGCAAATACTGTTCGAGGGACTGGTTCATACGTTCAGTTTGGTCATTCGATTTTGGGTGATAGCCTGAGGAAAAAAGTAGGGTAATGCCCAGCCTCTGGGAAAATGCACGCCATAACTTCGAAACAAATTGAGTACCACGGTCTGAGACAATGGACCACGGAACGCCATGAATACGGAAAATTTATTTTACAAAAATATCCGCCAAAGTACTAGAATTGGGTAGACCCTTGAGGGGAACAAAATGAGCTTGCTTGGAGAATCTGTCAACAACCACTAGAATAGTAGTCATACCATTAGAAGGGGGAAGATCCACGATGAAGTCCATGGCAATGTGACTCCAAGGACGGTCCGGGACTGGTAGAGGTTGTAGTAGACCAGAAGGCTTTTGAAGGACTGATTTATTTTGGGCGCAGACTTGGCAAGAGGAGGTGAAATCTCTAATGTCCTTTACCATATTAAGCCACCAAAACGTTCGCCGAATCAGATCCATAGTCTTCTAAAAGCCGGGGTGGCCGGCAGATCTGGAGAAGTGACCCCATTCAAGAATTTTAAGATGAATCAATGGAGAGAGCGGAGAGAGCAGCGTAGTAGGGGTCCGTAAGCCGAGTCCAAGGGATATAGAAGTCTGCAAGGTAGAGAGTCTAAAGCCAAATCCAAGAGGGTCCAGAGAGCAGCGTAATCGAAGTCCAAAGCCAAAGATCAAAATCCAGGGAGGTCAGCAGAGAATCCAGGGACAGGAACAGGGACTGCAACACAAGAGAGCAAAGCAGAAGCAGACAGCACCAAGGTACAGAAGCTATGCAGAGCAATGTGGTAATGGTGAGGGGAGACTAAATAGTGGGCTAGGACCTATCAGGGGAAAGAGAGGAGCGGAGGTGCGGCCCAAGGGAAGCCCTGATAGGGGAGAAGAGCCTGGGGGCGGACCTGGTGGAGCAGGGCCAGGAAAGCGTGACGATGCACGCGCCGCACTGGAGGAGGTGGGGTCAGGCTCCTGGCACTAGAAAAGGGAAGCCTGGGTCCGCGCGCGCCCGTAAGGGTGACGCGCGCGACCCGGAAGTGCGGGAGAAGCCGCGGGAGAGACGCCGAGGACCGGGGAACGCTGCCGCGGACAAGAGGCAGTGGGAAGAAGAGGTAAGGAGGCGCTGGTAGCGGGAGTCCCCGAAGCGCGGGTCCTTACAGTATCGTGCAGTCTGCAGAAGAGATGGAACAGCATATTAGTACCAAGACACATATTTGTCAAAGACTGCACAGGGATAACCTCAAAAGGTGCTTAACATAGCTATATTGACTCAAAGGAAAAAACTTCAATCTAATTCCTTGTTCATGCCTCTTGGGATCAGAGTTCTCAAGGTCCTGATCCATTTGAACTCTCCTGGCATTTCATTGGAAGGAGCCTGAATAGGTGTAGTCAGCAGAAGAGACCGGAATCTGTGAGAACGATCCTGCTCCTGACGTCTCTCCCAAATCTGAATGTCCAGGGACATGCAAAGGCTGATCAGTCCTTCCAGATCTGCGGGTAGGTCCCTGTCCGTCAGTTCGTCCTTCAGACTCTCCTCAATGCCCTGATGGACAGCAGCCTTCAAGGCCCCCTCGTTCCAATAGGTCTCTGCTGCCAGGGTCTTAAACGCGATAGCATATTGTCCCATAGTGCAAGAGCCTTGTTTTAACTGTAGTAGTGCAAATTCAACAGAAGCCGCATGGCCAGGAGTATCAAAGATTGTCTGGAAGATTTGCATGAAAGTGACGGAATCGTCCAACAAGGGGGAATCCTTTTCATAAAGAGGTGACGCCCAAGCTAATGCTTCATCCATGGGGAGCGAGAAGATATATGCCACTCGAGAGCGGTGTGTAGAGAAGGATGATGGTTGCGTGTCGAATTGCACCTGGCACTGGTTCAAGAATCCTCTGCAAGCCGAGGGAAGCCCTCCATAGTGGACAGGAGTCGGGATCCGGGGCTCCTTTAAGACCACAGATACTGGTGCAGCGTCACGAGCTAAAAGTGCGGGCATAGATGGGGTCATGCTGCGGGTACTGAGGTGGCTGCACAGGGTCTGCAGCATAGCGGAGATTGAATCCAGTTTCTGATCCAGTGTAGCTGTATGGGTGGCATGGGTTCCCAGAAGTTGCCCTGATGATAAATGGCATTTGTTACCTATACGGAGTCCATTGCGTTGCACGTGCAATGTTGCTGATTGCAAGACAAGATACGGACAAACAGGGCAGAGGTAGAAAGTATTACACCGACCTTGGCTTGGGATCAGAAGCCTGGGATGCAGGGGTAGTCAGGTTCAGTTCTGAGGTCGAGGTGGGCGGCAGGCAAGGGGTAGTCAAGTTCAGCTCCGCGGTCAAGACAGGCAGCAAACAAAACAAAGGCAAGACAGAGCTCAGACGGAGCAAGGTAACAAGTAATTTGCACGAGCAAAGTCCAAGGGCAACTGCCTGCTAATTAAAGGCTAGAGAGAGGCTTACTTCCTATCAGGGGAGTAAGGGCAGGATTTGCCAGGAAGAAGATGTCCGTGGTAGCTTCGGACAAGATGACATCACTTCCTGTCAGCAGTCATCCAGGATGTTTCAAACAGATCCCTTATAATCCTGTTATGGGGATGTGGATCTCCCTTGTTGTGTAGAGTGCTGCATATTACAATCTAGAATTGTACCTCTTTTGGCTGGTCATTGTGTACACAGGGACTTTATTTTTAGTATTTCTAAAAGCATCTTTTCTGACACCCTTTTTTTTAGAAATAGTAAGTCCATGGTGTAAGTATATCAAGTGCATACAGTACAAGTGGCATATCAAACTGCTACGTAACACCCAATTCCCCAGATTCTTCTGGGGCTGAAAAAGGGTGTTACTGCTGCGGCAGAGTTTATTCGAGCATTTGCCCGTTCTCTGCCGCAGCAGTAGCCTGGCGCGCACCCGAGAGTGACGGGCGCGCGCCGAAGCAGCGGAAGAGCGCCCTCCGATCGGGGCGCTCTCCCTACCGCTGCCGGGTCCGCCGGGTCCCCCGGAACCCCCTGCCACTGTCCCGCGATCGCGGGACACCAGGGCTCCCTCGGGGAGCCCCTGGACGCGCGTGCAGGGGGTGCACGCTCCCGAAGACGCGTGACCGCGCATCTATGACGCGCGGCACGCCGAGGGGCGGCCACTAGCAAGCCGGGAGATTTCCCGGCTTGCGGTACCGACCACACTCGAATAAAGTGTGTCGGTACTGTAGGTTGAAGTATTGACGTTTTGGAAATATCCAAATCTTTTAATGCCTGAATCATTTTATAATTAGGAGTGTACAGTACTGTAAAGACGTTCTTTTTGGAAAAGATTTGTAGGTTATAAATCTAAAAAAGAATTGGAGAATATGCACCTGTCTAAAGTAGACGTATACTTTTTCCTTGCTTATTTTGTGATTTCTGATTTTTTCCCTAATTGAATACAGTAGGTGATAATCTGAGCACAGTGTATATGTGGTAATTGGTGCATCACACAGTAAGCTCATAGAAGTAGAAATCTTTTGAAAGGAATCCAGAAAAACTGTATAATAACAGGAATGGTCATTCCAGGGAAAAATAGGGACCTAGTGGTGTGCACACAGCTACCACACAGAACAGTCCCTAATAGAACATCAATAACCCATGGGATATATGAATGAATATTCCAATACAAGACAGGTAATAGCAGAGGGGCTATAGCCCTTTACCTGACTGTAGTTCCGGATAAGGTAGATTCTTCCGCGTGCAGTCCTCAAGGGTGTATATCAGAGTATGTAGAAGAGTAGAGGAGCACAGCTGTCCACATCCAGGATGAAAGAAATAAGTATGGGCAACTCCAAGTGAAAACGGGATGAAACGCGTTGGTGCGTTTTCCTACCCCATTGCCCTGCTGATTTAATAAATCAAGATTCGATTTTCACTTGGAGTTGCCCATACTTATTTCTTTCATCCTGGATGTGGTCAGCTGTGCTCCTCTACTCTTCTACATACTCTGATAATCTGAGCACAACCTTTATTTTGCTTCTTAAAATCCAGTTTAAGATGCCTGAGCAGATGTCCTTATACTATGAGTCAAATTGTTATAGGAACTTCAACTTACTGGATGTAATGGATGCTCACCACAAACAGGATGGGACCGCGAGGCCAAGATGGGGATGTTAGTGTACACCGACCTTCAGCCACTAGGCCGCGTCAGGAGTGCAGAGTGGTAGTCATATAGCCAAGTCAGGGCGTGATACTCGCCGTGGTCAAGGGTTGGAGAAGTCGGGTGGTCGTAGAGGGTAGCCAGGGTCCAGGGGTAGAGATGGTAGAGGTCCAGATGCAAGCCAAGGTTGATGATTGGAGAAGTTGGGGGTCCAGATACAAGCCGAGGTCAAAACACTAAGAATACAAGGCAATGCACAAGGCAATAGAACAAGGAACAAGATGCTTGGGGTAAGCACTATGTGAAGCAACAAAGTTTTAGGCTCAGCCAATTTTCTAGAGGGCTGGCTGAGCATATAAAGGCCAGGTAGCCAATGAGCAGGGTGCACACAGCTGCCACAGTTTACATCAACTGCCCACTCGGTGTTCATCCACCCAATCGGTCGTCAGGGGGGCAGAGTATGCCGCTGGTGCAAGATAAAGGGGTGATCCTGGGTCAGCGTTGCGTGCTGGTATTAACCCCCTCACGTGATCCTGTTAGCTTTATGCCTGCGCATAGTTTCCTCCGCACGTGGCATGTCATATCAGTCGTCATGGGACGTGAAACGGAGGCAAGGACTAAGCCCGAACCCTGTGGTATCCCCTTGCCTGATAGTGTGGCGCTTGCGTGTAGCTTCCTTGACTTGCGGTGCGTCACCCGTATCGTCACGGGGGCTGGGCCTAAGACCGATCCTCGCACTTGAAGTACAGTATATATATTTTTAAGTTTCTACTTTTAAATTAAGGAAAACTGTAAGAATTCCAGTTCAGTTACCTTATTATACTGTAATTAGGTTTCAGTCCTGTGTATAAAGACAGGATGACACGCATACTGTTGAGTATAATATTCAAAGTCTGATGAAGGAGATCACCCTAATGAACTTGCAGTACAGCAGAAAAAACTGGACCAAACATAAATTGTAGTGTATAAATATTCTTTATTAAGGATAATTAAAATTATTGGTACCAGAAAATAAGGTGAATAAAGTGAACTGAATGCAATCAGTGCTCACTCCCCGTAGGGGCATAGGTTAAGTGCTTTCTGGAATTCATAGTGCTTATGTTTATCGTTCCATTTTGGATTTTTGGCACTTTGCCAACCATTGACCCCCTACGGGGAGTGAGCACTGATTGCATTCAGTTCACTTTATTCACCTTATTTTCTGGTACCAATAATTTTAATTACCTTAATAAAGCATATTTATACACTACAATTTATGTTTGGTCCAGCTTTTTTCTGCTGTACTGCAAGTTCATTAGGGTGATCTCCTTCATCAGACTTTGAGTGCATCTTTTAGGGCCTTATCTGTATGCACGGTGTCTTTGCGTCATACAGCGTCCTTTGTGTTTTGATAATTCTCCCTGCCCTATTGCACCAGTCTGTAATTGTGACCCTTGTGGTCAGACTAGGTTGAGAGGGTGCATCTCTTTTCTGTCTCTCAGTATAATATTGTCTGATTTGTAACTATTCTTTCTTTAATATATATTATATCGCACATATGATATTATAGGATATGAATGGTGGTGAATTGATATCTTCAGATAGATTCAGTTACATTAGGATAGGATTTTAAGTTATTATGTGATTGCAGTTGTGTTGGGTTGTCTGAGCGAGGGGGTGGGTGACATTTTAGTGACCATCGACTGTGGTTGAAGCTGATGCAATTGTGGGAGTGTATTGGATTGACAGGAGTTCTAAGACCTTTCCAGAATACATGCCATATTTGGTAATAAACTTATATGGAGGGTGGGTAGCTCCTTATCAGATATGACATCAGTTTCAAGCTGTAGGTCCTTATCTGATGATAGAATTAGTAGAAGAAAGGCTGATTAAGTAATTTTGTCTGGATAAATATAAATCGGTGTGTAGCTAGTGGAAGAGAGAAGGATTAAACCCAGAAGGATCAGACTGAGGAGGAGAAAGGGTTAACACAAGGAGAAAGAAGGAACAAGGTTTAACATCATGATGCCAAGATCAAACAGAAGGATTCCACTCTGGAACAGAATAATATGTAATCATCTTTGAAGATATCATCTTATTTGACGTCAACGCCATTTTGTACTATTTTTGTATGCGAGTATTAATCTTCAGAATAAACGTTTCTTTTTATGTGCTAAAACCAGAATGCTGAGTACTGTTATGCTGGAGTAATCTATAGATTAAATAACAAAGAACAATTCCTGCACCCCTACCCCTTGGGCTAAAATATACTAGTGACATTTTTACATTTAAAACCCAAGTCTGTGTAACAAAGGATTCATTTGGTTGCATCTTTTGATCAAAACTTGGATTCAAGACTGCCAACCTCGTCAAGGTAAACTTCGCTTAGCGGTACCTACATTGAATATATGCAATTTCTTATTGTCCAATGGACTAAGTTTTGTTAAGTATCTGAAAGTTACCTGAACGGGTTAAATAAATTAAGCATATACTTATTTGTGATTTAGTGCAATTAAAAGCTGGCCAAAACCAGTAACAAAGTTCCCTTATTATAAAGGTAAACTACAGTATGGGTGCACAAATATCCCAGTGTGAAATATTAATATTTCTTTCTGTCAACCATAAACACTCACCTTCAGTGGAGGGTGAAGTGTAGACTGACAATGAGGTGTATCATATCGTTATGCTAATTGGAGAATTGGTAAGGAGCTCTATCCTGAAGGGAGGAGCCATACACCTCCAAGAAACTGTTTAGTAAAACAGAAAGCAGGTGAGCCAAAACTTACCCATATGACGGAATGTTTGAGTAACACTATAATTAAATGCTCCTATGAAGTATGCAGCATGGAAAAGAATTGCCTAACGTTTTAAATGATATCAAAATGCCCACCATTTTAATAGCCATGAGTCAATGATTGATGGCTTATTTGTCCCACTCACTGGATGAATCATCATTATTTGTCTTGCCACAAATAAAATAACAGCTCTATTTGAACCCTTTGGTTGTCAGAAGCAACAGCACCAGAGTGCCACGACTCCTCTGGCAAATCTCAATCATGTGCCACGCCTCAGAGAGTCCTCTTCTTCCATTTCCCTGTTATTCAGACCACAATCTCCCCTGTAAAATGAGGACAAGAAGGATTTGACACAGCCACTAACTCATGGGGCCCTTGGAGCGCCAGACCCGATGTAGGGGCACTCAATTAGTTAATGGGTTTGAAAGCAAACAATAAAGTCTATGACATCATCACAAGGGTGAACATTTTTTAAATATTCTACTTGTTAAAGTTGCTAGTTTCATTTACTGTACATTATTTATGGAAAATTCAACTCAATTTAACTTTTGAGGCAGTTAGTACTTTTTTAATCAGCACTGAATGTGATTGTGAATTTTTTTTTTTTGCTGGTTTATATAAGCCAGTTCAACCTTTTCCAATTAATAGAACAATCTAGATTTGTATATTATTCTCTGATTTTTTTTAACTCCATTGCTACATTATTTCCATGTTCTTCGCTTTAAATTGTTGTTGATATTAGTACAGCATATCAAGCAGTACACATTACTGCTTCACAGTATGTGACGTCTCCTGTTCATAGCTGTGTTCCACACTGACCCCCTTACGTCTTTCACTGGCCATAACACGGTGATTCTTGTCCTTTTCATGCTTTCAGTTATTTTCCGTGACTCATATTCATTTTCAATCAGTTAATCTTCTTCTATATTTGTGTTCAAGAAATCCCTGTAGCCTTGTTTGTTTCAACACTGTGATAATGATATGTTATATGTTACATGTATATTATATTTCCCGTGGCTTGCCTGCTTTGTCCTAGAGTGAAATGGTAAGTTAGCGAATACACAAACAAACAAACAGACTATGACATCCAAAAAGCATGTGAATATTTCTGTATCCCTGGGGGTCATAAAAAACGTATTTATGTCAAGAATAAAAAAAATAACTATACACTTAAAACCTGTACATTTAGCCAATTAATCAAAAAGTCAATGTCATCAGAATGTATTTTGTTATTGATTACAAATGGTCATAATTTTAACCATTCAAAGAATGCAAGTTTAGCTCAGTGTATTACAGCCATAGCTTGTTGTATGCAGAATAAAGAACAAATAAAATGTGTTAAAATACACAAGGACAAATACAGGGAGCTGAATGGCTAGTCCATGCAGCTGAAAGTAATAGCCGCATAATATTACAGTGAGTAGAACACTGCTGAATAAGTTCTCCAGTACAGTATATCAACAAACAGTGCACAGTATATCCTTCTCAACAGAAAGAGCCATACACTAATGTACTGTAACAGCTTCTGTGCTTTTAATACTGCATCAGTGAAATCTTCTGGATATTGTTGCTTCTACAGTTTAATTGTGGGGAAGTATCAATATTTCAACAGTTAGGGGTGGAACAAGGTGGGGGCACAGGGGGCCCCCTGCTGTGGTGTAACCACTGTGCCGCTAACCTACACAATGAGGGTTGGCCCGAGATTGCTGATGGACCGCCCGTGTGGTCAGCTCTGCACCAGAGCAGCCCTCTTCATCACCACTCCCCACGGTAAGATTCCCAGATTGGGGAAAGGGGGGTGAGTGGGTTGATTGTGAGGGGGGATTGATTGTTAAAGGGGGGAATTGAGTGTGAGGAGTGGGTTGAGTGAGAGGGAGGAAGTGTGAGAAAAAGAAGGGGAATGTTAAGTCTGCCGCGCCCAACTGCCCGCTCTGTCCACTCCGATAAGTGCATGTTTAAATGTCCCACGCGGGACATTTAAGGAAGGCACGTCAGAATGGCAGGTCTAGGCAGTGTAGCTGTCCCATACGGACATTTAAACCTGACTTAACAGACCTGGCTTGTGGGAGCAGGCGGCCGGGAGCGAGAGTATGTTGAGCGGATAGTACAGTGAAATGTCACTGCGGCGTTTTCGTCAAACGCCCTAGACTGTATACAGAGTCCCCACTCTCTTTCCCACTGATTGCCGGGGAGAGTGTGGGGCCTCTGTAAACGTGTTATCTTTTTCGTGCCGCCCTCCTCCTTGTTGAGCGTCTGTAAGGATTCTGCTCGATCCGTGACGGGTTTTCACTATGGTCCAGATTTTCTGTCTCTCTTGCCCTTTGTGCTCACTGTGGCCATTTTGGGTATGGGCCCCTGCTTTATACGACTGCAGTTACTATAGGGAGTTGCCAAGCAAAGTTCTACCATTTGCAGCTCCTGTTGGTCTTTGCAGTGATGCTTTACCCTCTTGCCTGTTTTGATTCCCGTTGCTGACCCCAGACCATGACCCCGACATCACTACCTTCCGCCAGCCCTGACTTCTGCTTGTCTCCTGGACTTTGCAACTCTTCCGCCAGCCCTGACCCCTGCTTCCATACCGACTATGGATACTCTGTCCCTGGCCTCTGGTCGGTTTATTTGCATCCCTACCTCAGCCCTGTGGGTCCGGTTCCTGATTTGCGACGTGCACCGTCACAGCATAAAATGACGCTGCGATGTCACATAGTGACTCTTTTCCATGGCAACGTGACATTACATGGCATCACGTTGTCATAGAAATGCAGTGTCACAGCATCATTTGACGCCATGATGAGGGCGGTGCGAATCAGAAGGCAGCCCCAAGGTAAGTGCCTATGGGCGGCAGATTTTTAAATCCGCCACTGGAGGGGAGGGAGTGTAAAAGGGAAGTGAGTGTAAGAGGGAAAGAGTGTAAGAGGGAAGGGAGTGTAAGAGAATGAGATTGAGGCTTGTGGAAACTAGATTTATTTAGATTTTTTAATTTGGGCGTCCCCCTGTTTTAGTGCCCATTCCCCCCAAAGCTTAATCCAGCCCTGGTGAATGTGGATCCTGAACTTGGACTTCAAAAGTAGCATCATCTTATTTTAAAAAATGTGCTTTGAAAAGATTTCATCCTGCCCTTTCGAATGCGGTTTTTATTTTTTAAATCTGCTCTGTTCAGGAGATATAAATGTTTGAAATATCGATTGTCTGGAAAGTTAAAAATGGAGCTCTCCACAGAGCCCAGTGTAATCTAAAGGAGCTTAGTGCATCTGGGCCCATATGAGTTGGTGGCATTGCTGCTTTAAGTATGAATGGACAAATGAGACACTTTCTAAAGCCTGTGTTATACCATTGTCAGAAACAGTGTTTTAATGCAACATGGGAAGAACAGAATTTAAATAAAACTTGTTTTCTGTTTCAAACAGATTTGTTTCATACTCTAGATTCCTTGAGATCATGGGCTTCTAACACTGCTGCCTACACACTTACACACATCAAGGGAGCATGAAGCACAAGTATTAACGATGCATTTCACACGCATTGCTTTGTATACAATATTAAAAAAACACAAGAATCTGTGCATAAATGAGTGTCATTTTCCTATTATGCCTCATAATGGCAATGAAACCAATAATTTCCCCCCAATTAAGCACAGTGTGTATCAGTTTGATATTTGGGGAGTGCCAATTGAAGGAGTGTGGAAAAAGTCACACAACACACATTATAGTTCGTTGTATCAAGCTATGCTCCGCTTTGTAAATTTCTTTCTCCTTTTCTCTGTATCAAAATAAATGCCAGTGTAATTCTCCTGTGTGTAACTATATGAGACTTGGTCAACAAACTTGTTACATGACGCAGATTGAAGTAGAAAATGTGGTAATTTGTTAAAGGGTAATATTTTGTGAGTTTATACATAGAACTCCGGAGGTTGTTCTTATAAAGATGTGTTAGCACCATGTTAAAAGCACAAACATTAATGTACAATGTCGTTTCTACATGAAGGAGACACATACAAGTTTTTTTTTCCACAGGAACAAAAAAGTATCCACCAGATAGTACAGTATTACTCTTCTGTGTGTAATAAACGCTCTCTTTCTTCAACTGTTGATTGGGCAGTCTGCAAACTAGACCTGTTGGGAAGAAATATATCATAATAATAAATAATCACCCTAGCACATACACAATGAATCCCTGCCCTGTCAAGATTGCTATCAAGTTTCTAGTAACTGAACCATAGATTGACCTATGCATCGGGGAACATAGCATTATATAGGGGTTTCCCCACTACAAAGACAGGCTATGTATAAATTGAATTGTATTTAAAAGTGTACCTCGACAGCTCAACAAACTGTGCATGTGCGCTGAACGGGATAAACATGTAAAATAGTCTATTATCTGAAACAGACTGTTAGAATGCGTCATACCAAAAAAAAAAATGATGCAACTAGATGCAGAGTTTTATATCTTTTTATAATATTGCGTCCGGCAACCTTCTATAACCAGTTCCCCAAATCACAAGTTGATGTCAGAGGGTGAAAGAGGTAAATATTAGATGGATACCATTTTACTGCCTTTACGGTCCATTGTGGCCCTTTATACATAATCCCCAATGCCTTTTACTGGGCCATTTATGTTGCCTTAACAGGTAAAGCAGACATGCACAGCTACATTGCTTAATCTTGAAACCTTATTGTTTCTTAGGTATAGTTATTTGTTAAAGAGCTGAAATCCCTTATTTATTGAACTGCTAAGGTGATATGGGAAACCAAAAGGTCGTTAATCCTTACACTATAAAATGTTAAATCGTTTTCCATTACTGTACATTCATCAGTGCTAAAAAGATGAGCAATATATGTCAAGAACATTTCCTTAACATAAGTAACACTTACTTATAATTCAAATTACAGTTTTGCACTGAAATGTGCAAAAAAAACTAAAAAAAAAAAAAAAGTTTAAATTTTCCTTTATAAAATATTCTAAATGCTAGACATGAAGTCATATTTACTAGTCAAATTACCTGGTTTACCCGACAATGAATTTACAGTTATTATCACTTATTTTCTTTAATCGGCCATGATCATTACAACTTTTCATTCATTGAAGTATTCTTTCCCTTACTGACAGTAGATGGTGTTTCTTGTGCTTTTTTCAATTAGGCACAATAAGGTTTGAAAAGCTAATAACAATATATTCAATGTATACATATGTTAATATATTAAATGTTTGATAAGATGGTAACTTGCTTGTTTGAAAGGACAATATACATTAGCAAGTGGGATTGCATCTCTCACTCTTCCAGTAAACATGCTCAACACAGATTTGTATAAAACATAGGTAAACATCCCTTTATCATGTAAAGTAATGAATGACACTCAGATTGCATCAATTAATCTATGTACAGTATTGTGAAAAAAACTATAATAAAGCGCAACAAATAATGTGATATAATCAAGCTGCAGCCTAAACACCCGCGGTTTTCCCCAAAACCGCAAATGTAGATAATCTAAACAGAACAGTGTTTGTGGCGCAAAGTGATAAAACAGTTAATATGTGCAAATGATCCCAGTGTTGATTAGCACTGAAAAACACATAATACTATAACCCCAAGTAGAGGATTCTCCAGGTCAGCAGACTCTTTGTAGACCCTCATATGAAGAAAAGAACACAAATGCAGAGACTATAGTGCATTATCATTTACTTAAGATGACAAACAACATAGAGGGGAATGGTAACACACTCACACTCTCCCCGCTGGTAAGTAAACAAGAAGTGACTTTGGGCGCACTTCAACCCTTCTCCTTAGATGACAGCTCCCAATGCGACCGCTCCACTTCTCAGTCAGGAACACACCGCGATTGCCTCCGCCAGCGTCTCTCACCCGCAGTGGGGGCACTCCGCCGTGTCACGGTCGTCTCAGCAGTCTCCTTCCAATCAGGGCTTCTCAGGAGGTTGGGTACGGTGGCCATGGGCTTTTTTGATGCTTTGAGGCCACCGTACCCAAGCTCCTGAGAAGCCCTGATTGGAAGGGGACTGCTGAGACGACCGTGACGCGGCGGAGTGGCCCCACTGCGGGTGAGAGACGCTGGCGGAGGCAATCGCGGTATGTTCCTGACTGAGAAGTGGAGCGGTCGCATTGGGAGCTGTCATCTAAGGAGAAGGGTTGAAGTGCGCCCAAAGTCACTTCTTGTTTACTTACCAGCGGGGAGAGTGTGAGTGTGTTACCATTCCCCTCTATGTTGTTTGTCATCTTAAGTAAAGGATAATGCACTATACTCTCTGCATTTGTGTTCTTTTCTTCATATGAGGGTCTACAAAGAGTCTGCTGACCTGGAGAATCCTCTACTTGGAGTTACAGTATTATGTGTTTGTAACGGTGTTTCCCTGGGCCCTTCTGATCCTGACCCCATATGTGAGAAACTGTCCCAGTTACATGTCTGTGTAGTGTGGTGCACCTGCTGGCTCACAGGACTCCTGAGTCTCCCGCTCGTTGGTAGTGGGGATTTCACCATGACAGGCGTCTGAGGTAGTGTGCTGAGTCCTACTCCCATTTGGTACAGCGCCTCCATCCCATCCAGATCCCCACGATAGCAGGGAGGAGTTTCTGAAAGGGAACTCCTGGGTGCACCTTCTCCCTGAGGAACTCCACTCACAGGCAAGAAGGGTCTTTTCATGGGCATCTTTTCATGGGCATCTTTATTAGCATGTCGAGTGGCAGACTGCCCATCACAGCGGCCGACACTTAGCCGCACATCTTGTAGTGGCACTCCATTAAGAAGGTTCCTCCTGACTCTTTAATCAAGTGGTCTTTCCACCTCTCCCCTAAGGGAGACCACCAGCTGTGCCAGAGACCTGGACACAGTGTGTAATCATATTGTCCCTTTGCCACTCTGACAGACAGACTTGAACTGCTGCAGACACTTAGGATGAACACCTTGAACTCACTCCAACTCTGAACACTAACTTTTGGAAGTGCTGTGCAATATATAGGCTCCAGAAAGACCCACCTCTGTGTCACTAACAGTGGACACAAAGCATGCTGTCACTTCCTTTGCTACATATGACACATCACAGGGTTTGAGGGCAAACCTCCATGATAACTACTGGCAACCCTGCCTTTTTACCAGGAGTTACTGCTCAGTATGAGAGAGATCTGTACACCAATTTTACACATGGCTGCATGTTTTTCAGTGCTAATCAACACTGGGATCATTTGCACATATTAACTGTTTAATATATGTATTATGATTGCATTCAGACTCGCACAGGCTGAGTCTATCGATTATTATAAAAATGTACGCAACCACCTTATGATGCAGCAAGGGAACCGCTCTTTATAGCACTTATAGAATATGTGAGCCTCTTTTTAATTTGGTTGCATTCTTAGGTCCATTTCTAAGCGCCCCTTACTATAATTGATTAGAAGGAATTTTAATGTATTTCACGGTCTACCCATACTTCCTTAGAGAAATGGTAAATATGTTGGCACAAAATAGTCCTTACAGCTGCATACATATATCCTACTTTGCCCTCACAATATCGAAATTCCCAAGAATATACAGGTGTGTCCAGACTTGCTGTTTTAGATACCGTAATCAATTGCAGCCTGCCGGACAGCACTGCTTTTACGTGCCATCGTGGCCCAGAAGACCCCTTTCACCATCTGGAGTCGTCTCCCTGCAGGGCTGTACAGTATTTCCTTCCCCCTGGATGACGTAGATGCTCAAATATAGGGCTCTACATCATGAGGGGGAGGCTACATGACCATATTCGGTCATCTACATCAGGGGTACGTAAACTGGGGGGCGTGAGACTTTTTTTCAGGGGGGGGGGGACTTTTGAGGGGGGGCGCGGCTCACTTACCCAGCTTCAGTCGGCTTCAGTCCCTGCTTCTCCATGGCAATGCTGCATCAAATGACGCCGCATTAGAGGTAGGGGGCGTGGGGCATCAGACAGGGGGAGAGAAAGCAGGGGGGTGCATAGCAGGAAGTTTGTGCACCCCTGATCTACATCATCAAGGGACTGGAGAGGACATTTAAATGATTTAAGTGTAACCCTGGTCCCCAGCAGCTCCTGGAGACCCCCCTTCCCTGGCGCAGCTCGATCGCGGGTACTGAAAACCCCGACGGCTGCTTCCAAGGGTGGGGGCTGGAGCAGGGAGCAGCGCGGCTTCTCCTGCCTGCGGCCGGTTGCCGGGGACGCGATCGGGCCGCGTCTCTAAGGTCCCGGCGGCCGGTGAGGCAGGGCGCCGCCATTGAAGACAGCGTTGCGCATGCGCAGGGACGCGTAGGCGCAGGGAGGGCTCCTGAGGCAAGGATAGCTCGCGCGAGAGTAGGGGCAGCTCAGGGAGGAGAGAGAAAGCCCGGGAAAGCTTGCGCACGCGCAGGGCAGGGGAGAGAAAGCCCGCGAACCCCTAGCCTACCAGGGAAGGCTCTGAGCTGGGACTACATATCCCAAGAGCCTTTGCGAGCCCCATGTGACACCAGGGAGCCAATAGGGCTTAGGAGACCCCTGGGAAAAGAGATACATTTGGCGGGCTTGCAGCACGTTAGGCAGTCAGGAAGGAGCAGAGCAAGGAGGCAGACAAGGGAAGGAGGTAGGGTACGGGAGAGAGGGATCCCCTGTACTAGCCAGCACCCCCTTGGCCCAAGATAACTCTAGGTATCCCATATAGTGAGTGTTGCCAGGGAATGCCCTAGAGTAAGGGACCCTGTCACTCAGGTTAGTCGGTTGTTAGTGGGAGTCAGGACTGGGCCTCGTTAGGGGAGTAGGAATACTATTAACCCCTTAGGTCCCAAATAGACTCTCCCTCTCCAGTGAATGGTGTGTACCGTTCTGTGTGTGTTGTGCTGCATGTGCTGGGCGCAGTGTGTGCAGCGTGTGTGATTCCCTGCAGGCTGACAGTGTGAGCTGTGTGTCGGCTGCAGGTGCGTTAGGCTGTTAGGAGTATCTAGTAGTAGTAGTAGATACAGTTAGGGACTGGGTAGCTAGGGGAGTGGGACAGGGTATTACTCCGCAGGCCCTAGGAGATTTCCCCTAAGCCACCCAGGTTGCGGTTCATCAGGGACAGGCCCTAGGTTAGGGTTCCTGTCACGCTAGGATTAGTTAAGGATAGACAGGGATAGCGGTGTGGCTGTTCCTGTGGTTCGGTTGCTGTACCAAGAGACTGTTGTGTTCCCGTGAAGCGGTGGGACCCTCGTTGGGGTCCACTGCAGAAGTACCTGGATAGGATCAGACGGACGTCTGACCCTTTTAGAAGATAGTTGCAGTCCCGAGCATCGGAGTGCTCGGAAGGTACCTCTGTATATATTAAGTGCACCACCGGGCCCCAACACAGGGAAGCGCTATCCCTCACACTCACACTGGTCTTTATTGCTGTGGACACTCCAGAGACTGAGGGGAATGTGATGATGGACATGTGGGTGGGGGGATGGTACGTAGTTGTATTGATGCACTGGTATTGATATAGTGTTTTGAAGTAAGGTGTTGTCATTGTTCATTCAGTAAACCTGTTATCCATAATACTGTGTATGTGGTTTCTGAGTGGGTTCCTATGTAGGGTCATTCTACATTTCCATAGAATCCTACATAGGTGGAGGCGCTGCAAACGAAGATCCGTTCCAGAGGAGTCACCCCAGGCTCTCATTAGCGGAGGCTCAGACCTCCTGTGAGCCTGCAGGTATACGCACCACACCGGTAACACTACATGTTCTACTCACCCACACTATATATGAGATTGGGTGGGGTGGAATACCCGTTACATTTGGAGGCGCTAATGAGATTGACCTGGGGTGCCCTGTTTTCATTTTTCTAAATTGTGCTATTTTTGTTCGCCATGAAGAAGTCACGTGCTGATTTCCCGCCCGCGCGGGAAAATGTTGCAAACTGTCCGAGCTTGGCGGGAAACCCTAAGCCCCGCCCCCGCCAACTGAATAACTCTGTGCCGAGCCAGAGTCACTTAATGAAAGAGTGTGCTGCCCCTCCTTCAGATTCCACCAGGGGGAGCAGGCCCAGTGCGCCTTCACCCGTGACTGCTGTCTCCATCAAAGAAAGTACGGGGTGCAAAGAAAATTGCTCGTCGTCATATGGACTCTGGCAGACTAAGGCCGGGTGCGTATCCTTTTTGTTGTGCCCGTGTATGATCGAATCATTGAGTCCGTCGGGTAGTATGAACTTTGGTGTTTTGACGTGCCTGATAAAGGGGCGGTTGGAAGACGCGAACGAGGATGGGTGCCTGGAATGTTTCTGTAACCAGGGTGACTGCTCATTTTGTAAATTGGCCTGGGGACGCATGTGTGGCTGCTGCAGGATACCGACTCTGCAACCCGTGCCGTTGGCGGCTACAGGACAGACCGAGGAAAAGGGCACTGTGGCCGACATAAATGAAATAGACTCTTGGTTTCCTGATAGTGATGAAACAGACTGTAAGGGAGTACACCCCAATGTGTATGTGGCCTGGCACGCGCCAGGAGTGAAAGCCCTTACATTAATGTGCACATGCCTGCAAAAAGCTTATGTCCAAGGAGCCGACCTATTTCAGCTACCGCTGGATTTCAAGACCGGCACCGTGGATGGAGAACTGAGCATACAGTATTTTAGCCCTACATGTGACTGTTCTAGAGCGGCATTGGCGTGGGAGCCTCAATGTGAAGATTGCGGTGCCTGGTTCTTAAAACCTATTGTGCCCCAGCCTGAAGAGCCGGTCAGTATAACTAACCCATCTACCCTTCTCATAGACATTTCGGAGGGCCAGTGCGCCCAAGTGAACCTTCTAGACCTGGTTCCTGAGCAGGAACCACAGAACCCGGATCAGCCCATCCTGGAGCCGAGCAACACGTTGGCGGAGGATCCGATCGTGATGTTGCCAGCGGACAAGGTTGAATTCCCATCGGTGGCGATGCGCCTACCGGCGAACCACCCCAGCAGTGAGGCAGAGGAATCACAGGGTAAGGTGTATATACCCCCACCTTCTTCTAGTGAATCCAGCGACCCGCCACTTGTGGTGATGCGCCTGCCGGCGGACCACTTTAGTGACACCAATGAACACAATATCTCGGCGAATGCAGAGCCTGCTGTGGGCCCGTGTGCCCTAGAGGAAGTGTGTCCCGATGTTGCGGACCCGGCTGTGAGCCCGTGTGCCCTACAATGGTCAGTCCGACCTACTACAGAGGTACCATCGGTTCTAGAATGGGGACCAGTACCTAACGCCGACAAGGGTGAGTCGACTGCCCCAGGGGTGTCGGGGGTGAGCCTCCAGGTGACCGCGGAGCACGATGGCTCCTTAAGTCTGGTCGCCCGGGCGAAGGGCTCCCCTCTTCATCGCGTCCTGGCGGAGGTGTCCTCATTAGAAGGTAGCTGTCCAGGGAAGAGAGTGGACCAGTGTCTACCGTCGATCCTTCCGGAAGAAGGGAAGCCCATCGTCAGCCAGCAGAGTGGTAAGGAACCCCCTTGTTCCCCACCGACTCCGATGGAGGTGGCCGTGAAGAAGGCCAAAGCTACGGTTCCTGAGCGGAGTGTGAGCCCGTGTGCTCCGACGCAAGTGGTCCCAGGACTGGGATCCAACGCTCCCGAAGTTCGAGTCAGTGAGTGGACTGTCCCAGAAGAATTGGGGACAGGTCCCGATACCACCAAGGTGGGAACTGACAGCGTCCCCGAGGACCTGTTGGCCACCATGAATCACCGCAGGGGTAAGGTGTCTACTTTTTTCCCCCTGCCAGGTGAAACCGAGACATTTCCCAGTGCTTGCTTCTCAGTGGAAGCCTCGCAAGTCCGTAGGGACAAGGACTGTGTAAAGGACGATCCAGGAAGACTGGCCTCCTTTACGCCCAAAAAGGAGCGTGCCATTCGCCAGGTGGTGGACCGCGGGAAAGGTCCTGGCCTCCTGGTCTACCGCATCCCTGCCGCGGATGACCGGGTAAAGGTCTGCTTCCGAGACACTGGGCTACTCCTTCCACCAGGGGGAGGAAGTAGCGAAGAGCCAGAAACTTTCGCCTTAGAGTGTGCTCTCCAAGAAATTTTTCTGGGGGAGGCTCACGGACGCAAAAGTGAGGTACCCCCATCTGATCTGGTAGGGGCACCCCACAAACGGTCTCAGCTAGTCTCGGGTATTAATGGGTGTGAAATGCATTGTAACCTGGGGTTTAAAGTCACCATTGATAAGTTGTACATATGCACTGCCTTTTCATTGTATAACTGTGTACCATGCTATGTCGTTCCCCAAGCGAGGGCGTTGGGTGTTTCACCAGGGGGAGAGTGTAACCCTGGTCCCCAGCAGCTCCTGGAGACCCCCCTTCCCTGGCGCAGCTCGATCGCGGGTACTGAAAACCCCGACGGCTGCTTCCAAGGGTGGGGGCTGGAGCAGGGAGCAGCGCGGCTTCTCCTGCCTGCGGCCGGTTGCCGGGGACGCGATCGGGCCGTTGCTAAGGCCGCGATCGCGTCTCTAAGGTCCCGGCGGCCGGTGAGGCAGGGCGCCACCATTGAAGACAGCGTTGCGCATGCGCAGGGACGCGTAGGCGCAGGGAGGGCTCCTGAGGCAAGGATAGCTCGCGCGAGAGTAGGGGCAGCTCAGGGAGGAGAGAGAAAGCCCGGGAAAGCTTGCGCACACGCAGGGCAGGGGAGAGAAAGCCCGCGAACCCCTAGCCTACCAGGGAAGGCTCTGAGCTGGGACTACATATCCCAAGAGCCTTTGCGAGCCCCATGTGACACCAGGGAGCCAATAGGGCTTAGGAGACCCCTGGGAAAAGAGATACATTTGGCGGGCTTGCAGCACGTTAGGCAGTCAGGAAGGAGCAGAGCAAGGAGGCAGACAAGGGAAGGAGGTAGGGTACGGGAGAGAGGGATCCCCTGTACTAGCCAGCACCCCCTTGGCCCAAGATAGCTCTAGGTATCCCATATAGTGAGTGTTGCCAGGGAATGCCCTAGAGTAAGGGACCCTGTCACTCAGGTTAGTCGGTTGTTAGTGGGAGTCAGGACTGGGCCTCGTTAGGGGAGTAGGAATACTATTAACCCCTTAGGTCCCAAATAGACTCTCCCTCTCCAGTGAATGGTGTGTACCGTTCTGTGTGTGTTGTGCTGCATGTGCTGGGCGCAGTGTGTGCAGCGTGTGTGATTCCCTGCAGGCTGACAGTGTGAGCTGTGTGTCGGCTGCAGGTGCGTTAGGCTGTTAGGAGTATCTAGTAGTAGTAGTAGATACAGTTAGGGACTGGGTAGCTAGGGGAGTGGGACAGGGTATTACTCCGCAGGCCCTAGGAGATTTCCCCTAAGCCACCCAGGTTGCGGTTCATCAGGGACAGGCCCTAGGTTAGGGTTCCTGTCACGCTAGGATTAGTTAAGGATAGACAGGGATAGCGGCGTGGCTGTTCCTGTGGTTCGGTTGCTGTACCAAGAGACTGTTGTGTTCCCGTGAAGCGGTGGGACCCTCGTTGGGGTCCACTGCAGAAGTACCTGGATAGGATCAGACGGACGTCTGACCCTTTTAGAAGATAGTTGCAGTCCCGAGCATCGGAGTGCTCGGAAGGTACCTCTGTATATATTAAGTGCACCACCGGGCCCCAACACAGGGAAGCGCTATCCCTCACACTCACACTGGTCTTTATTGCTGTGGACACTCCAGAGACTGAGGGGAATGTGATGATGGACATGTGGGTGGGGGGATGGTACGTAGTTGTATTGATGCACTGGTATTGATATAGTGTTTTGAAGTAAGGTGTTGTCATTGTTCATTCAGTAAACCTGTTATCCATAATACTGTGTATGTGGTTTCTGAGTGGGTTCCTATGTAGGGTCATTCTACATTTCCATAGAATCCTACATAGGTGGAGGCGCTGCAAACGAAGATCCGTTCCAGAGGAGTCACCCCAGGCTCTCATTAGCGGAGGCTCAGACCTCCTGTGAGCCTGCAGGTATACGCACCACACCGGTAACACTACATGTTCTACTCACCCACACTATATATGAGATTGGGTGGGGTGGAATACCCGTTACATAAGCAACAGTAAGTCTGGGCACATCTGTAGGACAAGTCTTTTTTTCAAAGTAAACTCCTAATTAATAGTCCTACCTCCCAATCCAAGCTCATTGCTAGTCCTGCTCCTTCCTACTAGGGATGTTTTGCACACATTAACACTAAAGTTGACGATGTGCTAAGTTGTCTCACCTTCTCCTTTTTTGATGAGATTCCCAAATGTAAAATATTGTACTCAACAGACTCTGGAAAGTAAATGGAAAAGGAAAGAAATAATACAAAAATATTTTGCAACATTATATGAAAGTTGGTAAATCAGTATTGGATTCTACAGTACTTACAGACACTAATGGTACGAGTCCTTGCATGGCTGCTGCCCATTCAAAGTGAAACTTTTCATTTAGAAATCCGCCAAAAATTGGGCCCACAAACGAACTAGGTATAAGAACAAGAATAATTAAGTGATTAGCGGAATAATGAATCCAAACCTGATTTAGCCCTAGATTCACTAAACCATTTGTAATGTCACTTATAAAGATATTATAGAGCACCAGTCCCAGATCAGTCAAATAACTAACGCCCGGGATGCCTGGGCACATCCTGGGGAGTCCAGCTGGGGAGGATGGGGGGAGGGAGAGTGGGAAGGAAGGAAATACAACGGGGGAGTGGGAGGGAGATTAATACATGGGGGAAGTGGGATGGATGGAAATACAAGGGGGGAGGAGTGAGGATATGAGAGCATGGTTGTGTGTAAGAGGGGGAGGTGCTTGCATGACCACTGACATGGGGACCCCAGTGGAAACAATTTTTTTGTTTTATTATTTAAGGGGCACTTGAATTTTTTTTGCAAGGGCCCCCAAAAATATACTGTAGTTACACCACTAATGTTATCTATACTTTAACCAATCTCTTATCCATTCTACCACCTTTCATTTCAAAATTAAAGAAACACAAGGGTTTTCATAATACACTCATCTCTTCACTGTTTTTACATGTACTTCCACATGTACTGTACCTTTTTATTGATCAACCTAATAAAGTTAAAATAAGAAAATACAGTAAGCTCTGTTTTTCACACATTCAATTACATTCAATTAAAAAGGACTGGTTATTTACAACCATTTATATTTGGTAATAAGTATAAAGTTAAATACTTCAATAATAATATTTTCTTGGTTATTTAGTTAGATCCTTTGGCCAAAGCATCATAAGCCTGCATAGCACGCCAAGGTATAACCAAACTTTGCAGGTCCTAACACTACACTGTGAACACTTTCTTTTACCTCTGTATGAGGGGAAAGAAACATAGTAGATCCTGTTCTTGCAGCAAAATAAAGGTAGGTGTTTGGAGGTAGGTGGCACCTCCCACCAGAGCTCACCCCTCCTCAACTTTTTAACTTGGGAGGTCTTTTCATTTTGCTGCAAGAACAGGATCTACTATGCTTCTTTCCCCATACAGAGGTATTATATTATATTGAAGTATTTAACTTTATACTTATTACCATATATGTTTTGTCAATTGGATGTAGCATTGGGCACCCCTGTCTTTTGTTGTATACATTTGCCACGCTCATTAACACTCTTTTTGACATAAATATATATTCATGATGTGGTGGGTGTTGGAGTTTGAGCTTACTGGGAATATGTGTGTGTTAATCAACCATTTATATTGCAAGATTTAAAAAAGGCAATGATATAAAACATACCCAACAGACCACATGGCATTGAACAATCCAGAGATAAGACCAAGAGTGCTCAAGCCTTCTTCAAATCCATTCTCACTACAAGCAAAAATTATTTTGACATTACAAAATACTCATGCTATAAAATTATATTACAATTTCCCTAACTATTCTATTGTAATGACAAAAGAAACCACCTACCCGGGGATTTTAATTAACCTTTTGTATATATTTTTAAACGTTATTGTTGTGTTGTCACGATGACACCAACTTTTATCAACACATTTATATTTCTGGGTACTTGATTGAACAGAACAAGTTGCAAAATAAATTGTGATTTATTTCCTTACTAGACAAACACACGACATCTGCAGAATACACTTAAAACAACACTCACTGGGATAAGGGTACAAAATAAATTGTCCTTGGAACGAAAGAAATTGTCCTTTGCTTGCCAGTGCAAGAAATGCAGCCTTGGTTTTAAAAGTCCTGTGGTTATGTTGTTGTTAATCCCTTCACTCCTGGACTGGTTGCTGCTGTGCTGGAACAAAGTCTTGCATCTTTACATCATAGATTAAAATTCAGGAATCACACTTGCATACCTGGGGAGCCACAGTTATAGACTGGCCAAAGCTATCTTTAACATGTGGATCCAATCCCCCTCGTGGGAACAAAACAACCCACGAATAGCCAAGTTACCCACAGTTCATAAGACCGATCAAAAGGGCTGTCTGGTGGGCAGGGCGCATGGGTCAGGTTGACGCCCATGCCACTTAGCATACCTGGGCTACACCCATTTCTTGGCACCACTAAGTCTGATTTTTGACCCGAAGGGGTCACTAGCCTGACATCTGCTGTGCATCAGTATGTCAGTTATGCATACATTATGGGTCTGCTGGGTCTTTTCATAAATGACACTCTTTTAGACAGGAAGATGCTAATCAGCTCGATCTCTTTGAGGCTCCATCATAAAAATACCAGAGCTCATTCACCCATATCAAAGCTGTATGTCCACAGAATTCCTGCTTGGACTTACAAGAAATAGCTCCTGCCTTACATTTAAGATCTGGAGTTTTTACCCACATTATTAAACAACATGTTAAGATTGTGTTATAACTGAACCACTACATGCGCATAAATATCATTTTTACACTGTATTTGCACCTCACATATCAGGTTTCTGGGTGCTTTCGTTCTAGAATTAGTATTTCTCATTGAAATGCCGGCTTCTAGACTGCCATCATGTGTCGGTTAGAGGGTATGGCAAGCAATGCATCTTGTCTTTTACCCTCGCAGGCAATGGCCTGCAAATGGGGAATAAAAATGGCTGGGACAGGGCAACCACAGTAATGCAAATGAGGTATTAACCCTTTCCTCCCGTCAAATGTGTTATATTGAAATAAAATGTTATTCTTTTTGATTAATTGTGAGAACAATACTCACCCTGGTGTGTCAATTCTACGAGGAATACACTACTCCTCCAGTGGGTTATTGTATACCCATACCACTATGGTATTTATACTATACTTTGAGTGCAGTAATTGGGTTTCTTGTGTTAACTTTGGTTAACTTATGTCTCTACTATATGCGTTCACCCCATTGCACCTTAGTTTATCTTTCTAGTTAATTGGAGAGCGTTGATTCCATTTCTATAGGTTGTTAAAATTATCCAATGTAGTATAACAGCAGCCAGAGCACAGTCAATCACTAATAGTCAAAATAGCGCCAGGCAGACTCCAAAATTTGTTGATCAGCAATTTAATGCAGACATCCACAAAAAGCAGGAGCTACATGAACGCACCACCTACGCATTTTATGCCGAAGCACAAAGTGCTCAACGAATTTTGTAGTCTGCCTGGGGTTATTTTGACTACTAGTCATTGGCTGTGCTCTGGCTGCTGTTATACTACATTGGATCATCTCTAACTACAGACTGCACGCCCTGGATGCTCTAACAGTGTTCCTGCAAAGGATACAGGTATTGGGCCATGGTTCCATGTAATTGTTTCCTGTTACACATAACTGCTGCTTATAATTAATGGGTTATACAAATGTGCCATTATCTGTGGTCATCAAGTGGATGCCGCTAGGCATGGAGTCCCATCATCTTTTCATCATTTTGAAGAGTGATTAATACACAAGCATCCTGACGCTTATGGATTTATGACACAATATATGTGGTTGCATATGATTTTTGGAGCACCACAGTATCTCCTATTGAACTGTCTTGATAAAATTAAAAAAAAAAAACTAATATATTACTTAGGAATCACAAATGACACAGTATGTGTACTTTTCCACAATTTTTGAGACTGTGACAACTGCTGCAAGAGTTTAACTAGGCTGGAAAATGAAAACCATGTAAGTGACTAATTTTGGTGTTAATATTGTATTTTAATGTTTATTGGTGGTAGAGGGATTGGGTAAATGTGGTAGTTTCCTGAGGGTAGGTGATTAGGCCTCTCAGGTGTGTGGTATGAGGGGTTAACCCTTTCATAACCATTGCAGTTACTATCACTAAGGTAATGAAGGGGTTAACCTCACCCGCAACCTTCCCAGTAGGCCTAACACCCACCCTGGGGCAACAAGCCCCTTCATCTACCCCTTCCACCCAAAATAAACTAGTTACTCTGATGTAACCCATTCATTACCTTGGCAGCTAGCTGCTAAGGTAATGAAGCTGCATTTATTTTAATAACACAGTATTAAGGGACTCCGTGCTTCCCAAGTTACAGGCCCTGATGAGGGGTGCCAGTATCTCCGCCATGTTTAATTCTCCCACGTTAATTGACTCGGACATTTAAACAATGCAGGGAGATAGCAGCACCCCATAACAGAAACCCGAGTTGTTACCGGCGCTGAAATTAATGCGATTCAGCTCCGTAGAGACCCCCTGCTTCAATACGGTGTTATTAAAATAAAAGCCATGTGATCACCTGTTAGAGGCGCCATGGGAGAGTGACCGATTCTGTCCAAATCTTACTGCGCATCTCTTACAGATAGGTGCAAGCCGGTATGATTCACACAGTGCGAGCCCCATTCAGATGCAGGGACCCCCGCTCTGTTAAACCGGATGGGTCATTACCCCCTGCTATGCAGTGCGCCGCGGACGGTCAAAGCTTTGCACACTGTGCACCAGCACATACTCTCTGGCAGCTAATAGATACAAGATGCTACATCTGTAGCTCAAACACAAAAATACAAACTCTTTCGCAAAAAAATCAAGTCTAAAACAACAAATGCACAATATTTTGCGAAATGGGACAACTTCACACATATCTAGATGTAATGAATTAGGTACTGTATGCTAGCTTCCCATTCCCAAGTACTGTATAAACCTGGCAATTACCAACTTTTCATCTTGGAAATTGGCTAAATATTATGTCCCAGATCAACAAAAGGGTGCTAAGTTTTAGTACACCTTTACTACCATTCCTATGAATAATAGAGTAAATGTGTGCTAAAGCTCAGCACTTTTTTGTGGATCTGGGCCCAAGATTCTAGGCCACAGCATGAGTCATACTTACTATACACAGGTGAGCATTTCTGGGAAGACCGGTATGGTACACAGGCCAAGAGTAAAGCCATTCATGACCAGCACTAGGACAAACAGCCAAAGTTCACTGCAAAACAAGAACAAAGGGCTTAATCAATTGCATACATGCCAACACTTATCTTTAGTGGTTGAGAGATTTTGTCGCTGCCCCCATAGTGATCCTGGCCCCAACTCCTCTTAGGTTTGGGTTTTTTTCAGTGCCTCTCAGACCTCATCACTCCCTTAGGGTCATATCTAATCAGTGGTAAGGCACCATATGAATGGACCATAAGGTGTCTTACCACTTAGCAAAGATGGCCTTTTCTGTTAGTCCTTTATTGAAAGCTTTCACAAGCAGGGCCCTTCTTACTTACTTTATCTGTTTGCGCTTGTTTGTCCTTACTTGTATGTCATTCTGTTTATGCAATATACATAACTCTGTACCCTCATTGTACCACGCTGCGGTATATGTTGCTGCTTTACAAATAAACGATAACAATTGAAAACAATATGATAAATTCTGTGTGACAGTCAGCAGATAATACAGTAGGTTTTCCATTTATATTTTCAACTAGCTGAGAGACCCGGCGTTGCCCGTGAGTTAAATTTCCTGCTAGGAGGGGGGGGGGGGGGGGACAGTGGACAGGAGGTGGGGGGACACAGTGGACAGGAGGGGGGGGACAGTGGACAGGAGGGGGGGGGACAGTGGACAGGAGGGGACGACAGTGGACAGGAGGGGACGACGACAGTGGACAGGAGGGGGTGGGGGGGGACAGTGGACAGGAGGGGGTGGGGGTGGACAGGAGGGGGTGGGGGGTGGACAGGAGGGGGTGGGGGGTGGACAGGAGGGGGGGTGGACAGGAGGTGGGAGGTGGACAGGAGGGGGGGGACAGTCGACAGGAGGGGGGGTTGCTTAAAATTTCCGTGTCCCTCCTCTCCACTCCCCCTGTATGTTTCTCTGCTCCCCCCTCTCTCTCCGCTCCTCCCCCCCCCCCCATGCGCAGCTCCGGTCCCCACCCTACAGTGTCCCACACACACACACAGTGACACACACACACAGTGACACACACACAGTGACACACACACACACGTCACCTCTCCGTTTCTCACCTCCCAGCGCCGCCGCCGCGAGGCAGCTGCAGGAGGAAGGGGGTCCTTCCGGGCGCCGCCATCTTAGGCACTCGGCGCCACAAGGCTGCCCACTGCCTGTCTCCCCCGCCGGGGAGGGAGGTGACTGAGCGCCGGGGAGGGAGGTGGAGAGGGAGGTGGAGAGGGAGAAGGAGAGGGAGGGAGAGAGAGAGAGACAGAGAGACAGACAGACACAGAGACAGACACAATTGGGTGACGTCAGACCCACCAATCTGATTGGCCAGAGGCTGAGGACCAATCAGATTCACCGCAGATAGCACTAACCTTTCGATTTTATATATTAAGATCATTAACCTTGTGTGCATTAAGTGTAACTGTAGTGAAAAACATATACTGTGTGGCGCCAAATGCTAATATAAACAGAGTAACAATTCACTACAGAGTAACAATTCACTAGCATTAAGTGTAACACTTTTTTTTGAAGGAGACAGTTCTTTGTGCGGTGCAGGTACACAAATGATCCTCACAACGGGTACAACAGCACTGTGTTATCGTCATATCACTTCCTGTTATTTATATCATGTAACACAAAGGGAATATTGTTTATTATACTGTAGTATGTAAATTTTGCCTTCTCATTATTTGGTTTAGTATAACAGACTACTGTACCTGCATTCAGTGCAACTTATTGTGCAACTGCATAGAAGACTAACAGCTATAGTTTTAGAAGAGCCTGAAACACATAGGGAGAACTTGCATTACATTGTTTTATTATTATTATTATTATTATTATTATTATTATTATGAGAAGTTATGCTAGTCGTATATTCATCTTCCAGAGGCTTAACAGCAACAAAAGTAAAAATGATTTCCTTTTTATAAAGACTTATTATTAGTATTATTCTTTATGTATAAAGCACCGACACATTCCACATCACGGTACAATGGGGGTACAGGGTTATGTATATTACATAATCAGAATGACATACCAAATAAAGACAAATAAGTGCAAACAGATAGAAAAGGTAATGAGGGTCCTGTTAGTGAAAGTTTACAATCTAGTGAGAATAAGGGACAACGTTGAAGCAAAAAGGTAAAGTGAATCAGGCAAAAAGAGGGGGAAGGGGAACACAAAATGAATGAGTCCACTAAAGAATTCACTAACTGCACACCTACATATTGTAAAATCTAACTTTTAATAAATTTACTTAAAACATATATTACCAAACGTAGTCTACTATGTGTTTTTTTTTTTAAATGAATTAAATATTCAATAGCGTGCAACCCTGTCAATAAATGTATGATTGTGCAAACCCAAATGCAATATTCCTGGGTTTGACAGGACAGTGGATGCTGAAAGTCAGGGTATTAACCCCTCTGGAGTATAGATGCAGACTGTAGGTAACCGTATCCTACTCAGTGAGCCTTTAACTGGTCAAAGGCACAGCAATCCTGCAATGATATATATAGCAGCGAACACCTATGGTTGTATTAAATGCATATGCTAGAGAAGTGACGCTGACACAGACGCAATCAATCCACAATAACCCTCAGTATAGTTGAGCTGGTACTCACAGTGCCATTGACAGAGAGTTACCCAGCAGAGAGGCTCAGATTGTGTATATATCATGTATTATGTATAGCAGGAAAGCAGACTCACTGCCTGTTGTTATATTTATCAAGCTAATGCCGTCTGCATAGATAGAACCAGGAGACTAAAGGCACTACATTAAAACAGCTCCAAGTAGGAGACTGACACAACTGCGCGTCCAACACGCGTTTCCCTCCAGCAAAGGAGCTTCTTCAGGGACAAATTATTATTACTGGGGGAGAGGGGACTGAAACCTTTTATACCCCAGCAGTACCTTAATTAGTCATTAATGATTAACAGCTGTTGCACATACACAGTGCATCATATACCTAAGTACACCTCCTGAACACACATATGGCCATAGTAAGCAATAAAGACTATTAACTACACATTCAGATGATAAAGTGTCTTTTTATTATGTTGGTACGATTGTTTTTAGTTCTTATAACTCACCTATATGATCGGCGTGTAGAGCTGCACTGCGCATGTGCAGGGTGTTGGTGAACAAAGCAGATCCCACCTAGTCCTAGTGCGCATGCGTCGGCACTTTGAAAATATTTGCCAAGGTCCTAGTAACGTAATGGAGGCATGCGCAGGGACTTAGAAGCTGCTGATCATCAGCCCTTCAACTGCGCATGCCTGGGGACATAGTAATGTCCTCCTGCACTCACACTACCTTCCTGCGCATGCGTGGGCAGTTTAGATTCTCCCACCTTACCACAGCGCCCCGCACACGCGCAGGAACTGGGCAACTTTCCAATTGAACCACAGGAGCTAAGTGAGCATGCGCCGGGACTCTGAAAATGTCACAGCTTATACATCTAATCTCGCCTCGCACAGCGCATGCGTGAGGACTTTGAAATGAAAACAAATGTCCTTCACTGCTAGCGAGTGTGCGCTGAGTCAGTTGACAGTGTCTGATCGCATTTACATTGCGCATGCGCAGACAGGTGGAGAAGGTTGCTTTAGGATACTAATTTAAAGTGACATGATATTTGTACCATGCCACGGGATATAGGTACTGTATTTAACAGGGATAGAGAAGGAACAGCAGGACCTTAGTCCACTGTATTTTAAGGAGTGATTACTAGTGTATAGTTCTTTCTTTATGGTCCCCCAATGTTATTTCCTCCACAGTGTGTCATAATGTAATGTAGTGATAAAAATGAAAATAAAACAAATTAAAAAAAAACAAATAAGTGTATATATGCGTGAAGTTATTTTCTGCACCGAGTTAATTATACGCATATACACATGTACACAATTAGTGTGGCCCTGTGATCACTCCCCAACCCTCCCCTTGTTTTCTAAAAAGGTAAAGTGGCTGTTCATTGTGGGATGGTATGTGTGCCTAAGATTGAAGTATGGTCCAGATGCACAGATGATCCCATTAAAGTTTTGGGGTGAGGGGAGCTCTCCGTAATCAAAAAAATTGAAGTATGGACTAGGCTGCTGTTGAATATATTTACATAGAAGGGTAGCAAGCTATTTTCAATATTGCTTAGGACGAAGCCACTTTTTATTGCCACTGGCTAAAATCCATGGAGTTAAAAACATGTTTCCTCAGTGCACACAGTAACTTTGTAAGCAAGCAGAGCCGCCGACAGAGGGAAGAGAGCCGGGACAAGTGTCTCGGACTTCCCGCTGGCAAAAGCAGTTGGGACCTCTCATTGCTGCTGGGCCCGGCTCTCCCCCAGCTTTTGGCCTCCATCCCTCACTGACTCTTCTATGCTGAGCTTCTGATGCTGGCGTGCACCGGGCCTCTCTGAAGTCGGCGGGCGCCAGCAGCAAGCTGTTCTCAGCTTCCGGTGCGCACCAGCATGAGGGAGAGGCCCGGCCAGCATCAGAAGCTCAGCGTGAGACAGTCAGTGAGGGAGGCCCGCAGCTGGGCAAAGAAGTTGGGGGAGAGCCGGGGCAGCAGAGGCCTGAGACCATCTCCAAGATAGCCAAATCTGTATTTGGGGTTGTTTTTTTTTTAAATATGTACTTGGGGGTATATATATATGTATTTGGGGGGGGGGGTTATTATATGTATTTGGGTGGTTTGGTATGCATTTGGGGGGATGGTTTGATATGTATTTGGGGGGGGGGGTTCGTATGTATTTTAGGGGGTTGGTTTTGTATGTATTTGGGGTTGTTTGTTTTTGTATGTCTTTGGGGGTTGGTGTTTTTTTTTTTTTAAGATGTTTTTGGGGGACGGCAATTTTTTTATTTGTATTTGGGGGTGTTTATTTTAATTATATATATTTGGTGTGTTTTTTTTTATTATATGTAATTGGGGGTGTTTTTTATTATATGTATTTGGGGGTGTATTATATGTATTTGGGAGGGTGGTTTGGTATTTATTTGGGGAGGGGGTGGTTTGGCGTGAACATGTAATTGGGGGGGGATTTTTTGTATTGAGGTGGGAAAGTTTTTGTATTTGGTGGGTGTTTTTTTTTGGTATGTTTCTTGTGAAGGGGGGATTGTGTGTGTCAGAGGAGAAAATAAGTATGAGGATGGGAGACTGAGTGAGAGTGGGGTAATTGATGGAGGGGGAGCAGGGAGGGAATGAGTGAAGAAAAGAGGTTGTTAGAGTGACACGGAGGGGAGAAAAATACATGCGAGGCAGGGGGTAAGGGATTGAGTAAGAATGGGGTAATTGATGGAGAAGAGTAGAGTGAGAGGAGAGAGGGGCGAGTGAGGAAGAGAGGGAGTGAGACGGGTGGGAGATAAATACGTGGGAAGAGGGAGGAAAATAGAGATATGCTTGTGAGGTGTGAAATGGGGGGGGGGAGGGCTCACAAGATCGCCGACTTTAGGGGTGGGGTCCCAGTCGTAACTCTAGTCCTGCGGCCTTGGCAGCAAGTGACTTTTGGGAAGTAACAATTCAGCTTATCAGAACATTTTAAATTGATCTGAAACACAAAATACATATGTCCACTCATTGTGACAGACTCAATATTTTCCAAGCTTTGTTACTCCTCATTTGTTTTTTTTGTGATTTCGTAAAAAGAGATGGCTCAACAGCAGCTGCAACATTTCCACATCTGAACAAGCAAGAAGGAACAGAACATCTAAAAAGATTTTTTTTTAAATGGTGCCTCCAATGGTGAAGTATGAAAACGTAATTTTATTATCACAGTAAAAAAAGGAGAAATGCACTCACATTTGTTGCTTGTAAAACAAGCATATAGAGAAAAATGCATAGCTTGTCACTGTGCACATTTATACCCAGAAAGTGGCATAGATAAACACATTGGCAGTCAATGGGCATCCAAAAAAACCCACACAAATAAATAACATACAATCCATGTGTTTCTTACCTTTGATGTCTTCACCTCCGTCCTACTCGAGCAGCAACCTCTTGACCCTCGACGCAATGTGCCTCAAGCAGCCAATGCAAAGAAGTCCATGATCACACAGATGCAGCGACCGTTATTCGAACATTTCACGCGTTGTATAGCTCGGAATACCCATGTCAGGGCGCGTGATTTCTTCCAACCTTTCCGCCTTAAGACGCGAGTGCAGAAAATGGCATTTTAGCGTTCTGGTTTTTGTACTGTACACATTGCAATTCATTAATTTCTGCCACGGACACGCAAAGAATTGCACCTAAAGAAACAGAATCCATGAAATTCAAACAAAGCAACCGCGATAAACACGTGTGCCTGGGGTGATTGGCGGCGTGAATGCCGCGTGGAATACAGCAGAGCACACGAAAACGGCTCCGTGAAATGTTCGAATAATGGCCGCTGCATCTGAATATTGATTGAAGAGATATCTCTGGTAAGTTCTTCCTTCTACTTTCTTCGTAACAGAATGGGGCGGATGTTGTCCTGTCATCTTCTTTGCATCATATTAGATGGGACAGGCCTTATATAAGGCCTGTAATGTCACATTTGTTTGTCAAATGGTACACCCTCAATGCGATTAGCTGGTGTACCATATGATTAAGTCTATTTTTTTTTAAAGGAGGGACGTCATCTTAAAGGGAGGGAAGCCAGCCAATCAGAAAGGATATGCTTCCCTAACCTTAAAATTACGTCACCAGAAAACAAAATGAATGCCATCACATGGTACCCCAATCAATCAGATTGGGAAATAAACCATGTGAAGCATTACATGGCACACCACCGATCCGATTGGTTGGAGTACCATGTGACAGCTTCTCCCTTTTTTTTTTTTAAATGACGTGACGTCATCTTAAAGGGAGGGACGTCCCATGTCATTTGATGCCAAGAAGACGAAGGGACAACATTCGCCCCATTGGATTACAAAGAAAAAAAGACTTAAGAAAAGAAAGAACAAAGGAAGGAAGAACTCACTGGAGACGGCTCTTCAATCCACATATGATCATGGACTTCTTCACATCGGCTGTTTGATGAGCATTGCGTCGAGAGAGTCAGAAGTTGCTGCTCCAGTAGGACAGGGGTGATAAGAGCAAAGGTAAGAAACACATGAATTATGTTATTTAATTGTGTGGGGGGATTTTGAATGTCAATGTGCTCATATATGCCCCATTCTGGCTATAAATAAGCACTGTGACAAGCAATGCATTTGTTGGCAAATGCTTGTTTTTATTTAATTGATATGTATTGTATTTTTGGTGCTTATCTTTGTTTAGGGTGCCCATTGACTGCCATAGTGGCAAATGATGGCCATATTATGGGCATGGTGTACCACTCTGCCAATCAATTGGTTTATTGGCAAATGTTTTTTCGTATTGCAATGTTATGTATTTTATTCAGTACTTATTTTTTTTATTCGTAGCTTGCCTATTGATTGCCACACTGGCAAACCATGACCATATTATAGGCATGTGTACCACTGTGCCAATCAATCGGTTTATTAGCTTTTTTTTTAATTTAAATGTAATGTGTTTTATTTTGTGGCTCTTTTTTTTTTTTAGCCATATATAATGGACATGGTTTACCACTGTGCCAATCAATGGGTAGTGCCAATCAATGGGTAGAGGGGGTGAAGGGTAGGCGTAGTTGCCCCGGGCAGTGTGGTAAGGCATCCCAGGTGGGTAATGGGGGAGAGGGTTAACACCTTAATCACCGTAGCGGTTAGTAATCGCTATAGTAATTAAGGAGTTAGTGGCCAGAAGTTTTTTTTTTTATTGTAATGTTCCTGCCCATGGAAGACACGGAGGAACACAAGGACAGTCTTCATCCTGGCAGGGGTAAGTAGAACTTTAAATGACTTTTTGCTGGATGGATAATGTTTTATTTTTAATCAGTAAATGCGCTATTATCCATATTTGGATAATACACATTTTCCCCATTACTATACTGTATGTGATGGGGGGGGGGAGTTGTTGGGGGTAAAGGGAGTGTACAGTAGGGGGTTGTTGTATTTACATTTTTATTAGGGGAAGAGGGGGTGGGTGAATGGGGTACTTGGTCCGGGATTTGTGGTTTGGCCTCCCTGGTGGATAGCGGGAGGTGTTAACTCCTCCCACAACCTTCCTTGAAGGCCTAACCAACCACCCTGGGCCAAGTATCCCCCATTCACCCTCCTTCTCTGCCCCCAATAAAGCAGGTACTGTGGCTTAACCCCTTCATTGCCTTAGCGGCTTGCCGCTACGGTAATGAAGCTGCTTTAATATGATTTTTAATAATAGAGTATGGATGCATGGGGTTTCCTGGGCTGAACCACATTAACTTCAGCCTTGGGGACCCCCTGCTTCCCGAGATACAGGACCTGGTATGGGATACCAGTATCTGTCTGCAGGATTTAAATCTCCCGGTCACGTGGGCCGTGACACGGGAGATTTTAAATATGGCGGGGATACCGGCACCACATAATGGGGCCTGTAAAGCTGGAAGCAAGGGTTCCCCAGACCTGAAATTAATGCAGTTCAGCTCAGGAGACCCCCTGCTTCGATACTCTATTATTAAAATTCACATTAAAGCAGTGTCATTACCTTAGTGGCAAGCCACTACAGTAAATTAAGCTTTTTTTAAATTTTTTTATTTTAATAATAGTGTATTGTAGCAGGGATATCTCCCAGTCACGTGACGCAGGAGATTAAAAACACAAAGAAGATACCAGCACCCCATAACGTGGCCTGTAACTCGGGAAGCACAGGTCCCCGAGGCTGAAATTAAAGCGGTTCAGCTCCAGAGACCCCCTGCTACAATACTGTATGCTTAAATTTTACATTAAAACTACACGATCGCTTGTAAGGCTGCAGCCATAGTGCACGCGACCGCAGGCGCGCATGCCTACTTGAGCTCTGTCGCGTGCGAGCACTCTATGGCCGCAGCCTAAGAGACATGCACAGAGATGTCACTTTCTCTGTGCAGCTCGTCCAGGTTGCAGTTTAAACAAAAAGGTTCACGGGAGGAAAAAAAAAACCATGTAGTGCAATCTTGCATTTCTTTACCGAACATTAAAAAAAAAAAAAATGGTGATTTTTTTCCTTAGTGAATACTGTTTACTGACTGATCCTCCCTGTGTGATGATCCTTCTCAGGTGGAGGTGCTGTGTAAGTGAAACAAGATCATCCCAGGCTCCCGTCACGCCTCCTGTAAGCCACTCAGGTTAATTTCCCTAGACACTGGGGAAAGGGGGCTCCATATACGCCCATGGCCATGGCAACCTAGCAACGCATGCGCATTGCAAATTAGGCACTTGGAGGAGGTCTCAGGTCTGAGCCATCAATCCACTGCCTCCTCTGAACAGCAAAAGCATCCCAATTGTCAAGACAACCCCAACGTGCATGTGCGTTATAATAAACAAATTTATACAGCCGTACAATACTCTTGTATGCTTGATTCCCCGATTTTAAGTTATGGTGGGTAAAAAGGGCGACAAGAAACCTCCACCGTATAGCATATAGCAAATAAAAAGATCACTTGTGAGCACATTCACATGTCTTAGGCAAATCTGCAACCCTGCCTTTCACCATTAGCACCTAGCATACTGTGCTTCTACTGCAGCAAGGGATTCTGTTAAATTACATGCAAATGAGCACACCGTATATATACACATACACACACACACACACACACATATATACCCACACCTGTAACTGTGTGCATATAACAACTAACATCTATGAATACCTTTACTGCCATTATTGTTTTACTCATGCAATCTATTTTATTTTTTATATTTATTTCAACAATTTTTACTACTCCAGTTGTGGGGTGCACGGTAAGAGAAGGAGGAGCGGCCAGATACTTTGTTGAACCTTGGGACCCTAAACAGACTTTTGGAGTCAGATCTTAGTTGCTAAGTGCTGCATGTACTAGGGGTGAGGAGCTTGTTCAGATAGGCGGGTACAGTAGCTTGCCCAGAAAGTATTAGAAGGCAAGACAGGAAAGATGAACTTTGTGCCTAGACTCAAGTGATGACCAATCTAGTTCTTTTAGCATTTCGCAGTGATGTGGGTTGTACTGTAGTTGTATTGGAGGACAAAGCGGCATATTGAATTGTAGAGGATATTACGTTTGCTAAGGTGAGTTTGGGGTGCTGTGCCATATACTTTGTTCCCATAGTCTATAATTGCCATTAACATCTGATGTGCGATGCCCTTTCTGACCAGCAAACTTAGGGAGGATTTGTGCCTATAGAGTATCAATGTGCAACCCAAATGTTAAATGAAAGTCAAATCATATGTCCAAATATTTAAAACTAGTAACAGGGACTAGGATGGTATTAGAGTTGGTTCTGATCTGGAGCTTATTCATTGGAAGCTTTAGAAATGTAGCCTTGGTTCCAAATACCATTGTTACAGTCTTGCCAGTGTTTAAAAACAGTTGGTTTTGGGAAATCAAAGTTCAAGTCTCAAAAAGTCAGATTGAAGTATGTGTCCAAGGTCGGAGAGGCTAGGTTTGTGTGCATATAAGATTGTGTCATCCGCATACATGTGTATTGAAGCTCCATTACAAGCTGTAGGAAGATCATTGATGAACACTGAGAAGAGTAGGGGCCCCAGAACAGAGCCTTGTGGAACACCGCAGGTGATATCCAAGGGGCAGGTGATATCCAAAGGGTTGGAGTTAGAGCCTGAGATAGACACATATAGGGATCTACCCGATACAGTACATAGGAATTTTCCTTATTCCAGAACACTGCAGTTTGTCTAGCAAGATAGTATGATCAACAGTATCAAAGGCCTTTGCAAAATCTAGTAATATTGCACCAGTAAGTTGTCCCAGTTCCATTCCACATTGGATCTCATTGCAAACTTTTAGGAGTGTAGTTAGTGTGGAGTGTTTGGGGCGAAAGCCAGATTGGAATTGGCTAGGGAAATTTGTCTTGGTATAGTAATCGATTAATTGGGAGTGAACATATTTTTCCATGACTTTGGATAGTATTGGGAGAAGAGAGATTGGCCTGTAATTTGAGACAGTGTTTTTGTCCCCACTTTTGAAGACTGGCAAAACTGGCAGTTTTCTAGGCCTAAAGGATATGGCCTGCAGACAAAATAGATTTGATTAGGGAAGCAACTAATATGACAATAGCTGGGGCACCAAGTCATTGGAACTTAGATTGCAGTAAATCAGGTCCATATTGGCTGCTTCGTTTGAATTTAAGTAGTGCTTGTGTAATCTCCTCTTCAGATACTGGGACAAATTGAAAATTGTGGGCAGTGTTGGTAGAGGGCGTGGCTAAAGGAGTACACACAGAATGAGGTTCAAATTTGTAGTTCGGGTTGCGTTTTGCATAACCCACAAAGTATTCATTGAATGGATTTGCTGTCAGTGGGATTTGTCAGAGTAATATCCTCCTTAATGATATTACATGATTGTTGATGGCTAGAAGGCTGGAATATATTGTTGATGACCTTCCAAAAATTAGCCGGATTTGATGTATTCTGGTGAAGATTGTCAGAGTAATAAAGGCGTGTCTTATTTGCCTTGTGTAACACGGAGGGAGACCTCCGCTCAGCTAGTATAATATACTTAATAATTACAGCTGAACCCCATCATAACGTGGTACAAGGAGTCCACATAATGAGGCCGCGTTATAACCGGGATCGCAGAAAAAATGGCCAAGGCGTCTGCCAGAGGGATGGGGGAGGAGGATCTCACAGAGTCTGGAGAAGCCAGATGGTGTGTGTCTGTCTGTCTGTGTGTGTGTCTGTGAGCTGCTGGAGTGGGACGCTCAGGTGAAGCAGCACATGGTGCAGTTGGATAAGCGACAGATCCAGAACCTGGAAACTGCCCAGAAAAGAGAGTGACAGAACACCTGCGAGGAAATGTAACCAGGAACGTAACGAAACCACTGTATACACTGTTTCATTACAGCCTCATTAAAAACTTTTTCCCGCTAGAGATCTCTTGCTGGCGCCTCTGGCAGGAAAGGGGTTAAAATACAGAATTTCATTTGTGTTTATATGCACTCCAGAAGCTGGAGAAGGTGACCACTGTGAGAAGCGTTTGGATGGTTGTCGTACACCTGTTGATACCACGCTTTAGGTAGTACACATTAAACACTGACAATTAGTTGCTAGTTCTCCAACGGTAGCAAAGCCGATCGAAGGAGCAAGTGGAGTGTTTCTGCACCCTCGGCGATCACATGCTTCTAACAATGACGTCAGGGTGGCGACCTTTCTGACTATATTTTAGTATATACCCAATAAAAGTTAATTATTAACGAAATCATCACTACTACTTAACTGTATATGAGAGTGCAGCATACAGAGACCTGTTTCTTTTTTGTTATCAATGTAGCCAGAAAACAACAGATAAAGTAAAGAAAACATGTATACAAAGGGAATTTTGGTAATAAAATTAAAAATGGAGCACAAAAAAGGGCAGACAAGTACAAAGCTATATGCCTTTGTAGCCCGGTCCCCTTCTGTCCCTCCAGTTACCCTTCCCCCCCCCCCCCCATTACCTCTGCTGCTGCGGGGGCTGTTCTGTGTGGGGGCGGGCTCGCCGGTGGCTCCCTGGCCAGGGCGTCGCCATTTTGGGAGTTGCATTGCGCAGATGCGAAGCAGTCCTTAAAACCGAAGGAAACACCAGGGAAGCGCGTGCATGCAATGCGCACACGGCAGGCCATAGAGATAGGCTCCGCGGGGACTACAAGCCCCATAGTGCTTAGAGGCAGGAGATACCATGTGATGCCAGTGAGCCAAATCGCGTGGTCAGATCTCCTGAGGAGAGAGATACCATTTTGCAGGCTAGCATAGGAAGAGGCAGTCGTTGCTGGGACAGGAAAGGAGTAGGAGGTATGTGTGCAGGGGTCTGTGACCCTCTGCACTAAGCCAGATTTCCCCTAGGCCCCAGCTAGGCCCCGACTCCATCAATTAGTTTGTGGCTGCTTCAGGGACAGGCCCTTAGGTAGGGTACCTGCCCCATTAGCTATTGAAGCAGATAAGGGACACAGCTGTAAGCTGCGCAGATCTGATAAGTGTGGTCTGGTTCCAGAACATCTTCGTTGGTAAAGACTGTCATCAAGGTGGGAACCTCCAGTGTGACACCACCCCACGCGGAGGCGGACTCGTCGCGGAGGATATCGCTGGGTCGGCGGACCTCTTGGAGCCGACATCGGCACGCCGCGGGTGCTGTTGCACCCGGCAGGTACTTATACAGACAGTGCACCAACTGTTCTTACATAGTGGGCCGCGCGGTCACACACATTGGGATTGGGTGTGGGATTTGTGGGACTCTTTCGACACTGCATGGGTTACACGGCGGTGGGTTACAGCCGTGCAAAGCATGTAGGTAATTGTACCTCTAGACAATACAGAGTTGTTAAGTTACATATATGTTCCCCAGTAAAGGTACTGATATGTTATATTGTGTGATTGTTGTGATTGGGTCCTGTGAGGGGTTCCTCCCACTACGTTGGGATCTCTCTCAGGTGGAGGCGCTGGACCAAGATTCCAAGTATATCACCCCAGGCTCCCTGAGGTGGAGGCTTAGCACCAAGTTGTAGAAGAGAAGGCCCCACGCCCCCTAGTGGCGCTACTCGGAGGATACCGGTATTGTGTAACTGTCTTTAACCAAATAAGAAAAATCCTCGATCACTATAGCTGCCAGTTCCTGATGTCCCCCGTAGACACTTAGTCATAAAGAATCACAATGGTCTGGCCATACCCAATAGCCTCTTAATCGAGGTAGATCTTGTATGAGTAGCCAACATAAATCCTCGAGGGAAAACTCACTGTTTGCTACGTGTGGACGTCTGGCAGCATCGGCGTGCTCCTACCTGAGCGGGTAACAGGATACAAGAGAAGGTAAGGTGGAGCATCTGCCTGATGAGGAAGATAACAGACCGGGACCACTCAAAGAGTACTCTTTGATAAAGCGCGGTTAGCCGTGCGAAACGCACAAGAGTGAGTCTATGTTGCTTTTTATGCCATTAAAGCGTTTGCAGTGATTTGAGTGGTCCTGGTCTGTTATCTTCCTCATCGGGCAGATGCTCCGCCTTACCTTCTCTTGTAAAGGGCAGCACCAGTAGCTTTCTGTGTTTAAGGGGGAAACAGGACTACACCTTTATGAGACAGTCTAAAAAATTGGTTGCGGGAAAGATGTGAGAGTGTCATTTTTACCATCTGCCGCCTCTAAAGTGACTGTATAAAGTGAATAGCCTGCTGCATTGCTTGCACACCACAGCTAAAGGAATCATTCCAAGAAAGCTGAACTTCTTAAATTGCTCTGCTAAAGCATCCTGTTTTTAACCACATTTTTCGATCCCAGTTGTAACCCCTGAGTAAACATTGCATTGGCAATTTTCTTGAGTGATACACACTTCAATACAGCTAGCTAAGCTTAGATATGGGCCTTCGGAGGCAGCCACTAGTTTGAGTCTGTCATTCTATTGATTATCTCTGACCAACAATCAGCTATTAACCTTCTATATCCACAGCGTCTATGAGAAATATCAGGCTTCAGCAGCATTGGAAGCACTGATAAGGCGATGGTAGCCTGACGAAATGTATTTACTTCCTACTTGGCTAAGAATGGGAGTGATATATTACTGCCACCCATAACATCTCTATCACATCATAATATATTAATTAATTAATAATCCCAGAAGAACAGGGCATTACAGGCCAATAATGCCCTGTTCTGAGGGGATCAATACTATTATAGGCTAAATGTAGGTTTTTTTCATAAAATAATAGACACTTTTGTAAAGATATATAACTCGGTACTACGCTGATGCACCTGTGTAAAAAAAAAAAGTAATGTAGCAAATGAGAGGGGAGAGAGGTTGGGGGAGGGGGAGAAGAGAGGGGAGGGGGAGAGAAGCGAGAGAGGTGAGGGGGAAGAAGAGAGAGAGGTGAAGGAGGGGGAGAAGAGAGGTGAGGGAGCGAGGGAGGAGAGAGGGAGAGAGAGGTGGGGGGCCGAGGTGAGGGGAGAGCAAGGTGATGGCGGAGCGAGGTGAGGGAGCAAGGTGATGGGGGAGCGAGGTGAGGGAGCAAGGTGAGGGGAGAGCGAGGTGAGGGGAGAGAGAGGTGAGGGGAGAGCGAGGTGAGGGGGGAGCGGGATGAGAGAGATGATGGGATGAGGGGGGAGAGAGAGATGAGGGGGGAGAGAGAGATGAGGGGGGGAGAGAGAGGTGAGGGGGGAGAGAGAGGTGAGGGGGGAGAGAGGTGAGGGGGGAGCAAGATGAGGGGGAGAGAGAGGTGAGGGAGGAGAGAGAGGAGAAAGAGGGTGGAAGGGGAGAGAGAGGTAAGGGGGGAGAGAGAGGTGAGTGGGGAGAGAGAGGTGAGGGGGGAGAGAGAGGTGAGTGGGGAGAGAGAGGTGAGGGGGGAGAAAGAGGGGAGTGGGGAGAGAGAGGTGAGTGGGTGAGGGTGGGGGGAGATGTTGAGGGTGGGAAAGGGATGAGGGGGGAGAAGGGGGGGAGAAGGGGAGGGGTGGGTGAAGGGGAGAGTGGGAAGAGAAGTTGGGGAGAGTGATTTTAACTACAAACTAAAAAAAAAAAAACAGACACAAATTACCATAGCAGAAGCTATACAAGTGGTGAGAAAGTACTACTGATGCAGCGGCCGTTATTCGAACACTTCGCGCTTCATGTACACCAGAATCCCGATTTGAAACCACGGGATGAATTCCAGCCTCCCCGCACTGAGATGCGAGCGCGGCGAGTGCAGAAAAACTCATTTTAGTGTTCTGGCTTTTAAAAACATGAAATTGACACAGTAGCACAGTACTGTACACATTACAATTTATCCATTTTATTGCAAACGAAGAAACAGAATACATGAAATTCAAACAAAACATCCGCGATAAGCGCAGGTGCCTGGGGCGATTGGCTGCGTTCCTGCTGCGTGGAGTACAGCAGAGAACTCAAAAACAGCGCCTTGATGTGTTAGAATAACGGCCGCTGCATCAGTACAGTAGCAGCTGTGAGAGATAGCCTGCATGTGCTGTGAGAGCGAGCCTACATGTGCTGTGAGAGCGAGCTTACATGCGTTGTGAGATAGCCTGCATGTACTGCCGTGCTGTGAGAGCGAGCCTGCATGTGCTGTGAGAGAGAGCCTGCATGTGCTGTGAGAGCGAGCTTGCATGTGCGGTGAGATAGCCTGCATGTACTGCCGTGCTGTGAGAGCGAGCCTGCATGTGCTGTGAGAGAGAGCCTGCATGTGCTGTGAGAGAGAGCCTGCATGTGCTGTGAGAGCGAGCCTGCATGTGCTGTGAGAGAGCCTGCATGTGCTGCCGTGCTGTGCGAGCGAGCCTGCATGTGCTGTGAGAGCGAGCCTGCATGTGCTGTGAGAGAGAGCCTGCATGTGCTGTGAGAGCGAGCCTGCATGTGCTGTGAGAGCGAGCCTGCATGTGCTGTGAAAGAGAGCCTGCATGTGCTGCCGTGCTGTGAGAGGAGAGGAACAGAGATGCCGCGCTCTCCCTGCATCTCTGAAAGGCGAATTGGCAAGTTGCCCGGAATTCTAACCAATCAGTGAGCAGGGATTTCAGTAATGCCTGGAATTTTACTGCTTTAGCCTATAATTGTAGTTATCCCCATGCCATACAATCTGGCGAATTGTATGTCGCCCAATCCTATTGCACTAAGTTTTTATAAACCCTAACTTGGGGAGCATTATACATTATATATTGAAGAGACATTATAGTCTCTAACGTACATGTTTTGTTCCTTTTTTGTCTGCACCAATACTAATGTACAGCTACCTACTATTGACTTACACGTTAAGTGTAGGATTCTACACAATATAATATACAGAGCATTCAGAAGGAGTGGCTCAGTGAGTAAAGACACTGACTGACACTGAGATTGCTGCTGGCGAGCCTGGTTCAATTCCCAGTGTCGGTTCCTTGTGACCTTGGGCAAGTCACTTTATCTCCCTGTGCCTCAGGCACCAAAAACATAGATTCTAAGCTCTATGGGGCAGGGTCATGTGCCTGCGAAATGTCTCTGTAAAGCGCTGCGTACAATTAGCAGCGCTATACAAGAACATGCTATTATTATTATTATTATATACAGTATATATCAGAGTATCACCATTATTAGTATATATGGGTATATCTCTGCGATTTAGAGATATGTCTCAACTATAGGGACCCATTTAGGATCCAGTCCGGTACCTAGCATCTTTTAGGTTTTAATTAGTATATTTATTGTGTGTTTTTCTCTCTTTTGATTGTAATTTGATTATTAAACCATTATATTATTATTACATTAGTAGAGGTTGAGTGCTAATATTAGGGATTCTTTTCTCCGTTGTAAATGTTTATTTGCCTTGTGCACATATTTTGCAGTTTTCTGTAGTTAAGATCCTTTGTAGTGCCAGTAAATTGGTAGCTTTACCACAAGGCATCCCTAAAATGGTAGGGCGCTATAAGGTGGGCCCCCGTACTCTTATTCTGCATAGTGGAGTTTTAAGAACTCTGATTAGAAATGATCGAGCGCAGAATCAGGGTCAGGTATTAAGTTGATTCTGTACTACGGGCAGTTGGTAAGATCAGCCAGAAACTGTTGTGGGTTAACGTTTCTAAATGTTCTAATGAGTAGAACTTTAGGGCTTGATTTGGGTGGTCTGATTTTCATTATCCAAACTCGTTTATTGAGCCAAACACACTCTATTACTGATTCAGGACTGGAAACAGGCTTTCGTTCACACACAGGAGCACCGGTAATTGTATCATTTATTTTCTTTTTCTAAGGTGTGCAGCATTCACTTTACTTGTCTGATTTTCATTATACCATACACTATTATATGGCCAAAGAAAATATCAGGAAGGATACCAGAGGATTGAGTTCTACTGGGACTAGAGGAGAGAATCCAGTCTAGCAAGGAATGGTTCTGAGATTTCAGGTCTGTCAGTGTGGGTTGGGAAATTAGTTGCGCAAGGATAAGTGACTTGAGTTGTACTTGGATGTTGTTGTTTTAAGGGTCAAGCCAATTGTAGTTGAATTCCCCAAGAACTAACAGCTCACACTTCTCGTTCAGAGAGGAAATTGAGCTAAGAAACTGGGTGATATCAGTCAGGGATTGTAGTGTGGCTTTAGGGGGGCAGTAGATTCCAGTAATAAGAATGGGCTTTGAAAAGGGAAGCAGATTTTGCAAACGAGGATTTCAAAAGAGGGTGGGCTTGGGGGGGCAATTTAGTAGCATAAATTGTAAGGTGTCTTCAATATAAAATAAGACCCCCTCCTCCTCTCTTTGACATGTCTTTCTCGAAATGGAGTATCCCTGAAAGGCGATAGTTGTATTGAGGGTTTTAGGAGTTAACATGTTTCTGTGAGAATGATGACTTTAGGTTTATGCATAAATCACCATGCCCATCCATGTTCATCTAGTCTAAGTGTTTTTTGAGTTGAAAAGGGAGGGCCTGGGTTAAGTTCAAAATCACCTGCAAAAGAGAGTAGCAGTATAAATAGAAATTTGAGTAGTTTGCAAGTTGTAAATTTGTGGTGTTTTCCATTTGAGTGGGTAGAGGTTGGTGTGCTTGTTTTCAAAGTTCTCCATCAACATTCAGTAGGTAATGCAAGGCTTTTGAATAATGCGGGTGTATGATATTGGGTGTGGGCCAGGAGGGAGGAGTTTGTAGTGGATAAAGAGAGTAACATTTCCATGAAGTCACAATAAAGAATAGAGTTGAGACAAGTAGCAGGTTCATTATGACAATGGTAGGTAAAGTTGTATGAAACTGTTGTGAGCCAAGTGAGTGAATGCAGAGTAAACAGCAGAGGTGTGCCTTTTCCTTGCCAACATTTTTTGCTCCATTTCCAATTCTACAGTCTGTTCATGGATTGGAGAGGGATTTGGGGGATAAGAGAGGCAGTTACTGTATGTGCAGGCAAGTATTGGGAGAGACTGCAGTAAATAAAGTGTACATGGGGGTTAAATGTTCAGGTTAAGCATTGGATAATAGTATGGTCAGATAAGATCACCGTTTGTTGCCTTGTGCAAATTAATTTGTAGAAAGATCCAGTCCCCAGTCCACCTCTAGTCCAACTACAGTCTAATTACGTATTCACTTAAAGATTCACACTTTAAGATGCAGCGCTCTTAAGATTCTATGCTACCTTACCACTACCATCTACCAGGGGTGAGCAAACTTGTTATGCAGAGCCCCCCTTTTCATCCATGAAATTTCTCGGGCCCCCCCTGCCTGATGTAATCAATCACATGACGTCAGCGCACGTGAGCTGGTTCAGCCATTGAGGGCGAACCAGCTTTGTAATGCCCCCGCCACGCGTCTACAAAAAAAAATATTTATAACACAAATTACATAACTTAAAAATAAATATTATGATATTTGTCTAATAGCGTCCCCATTTCTGCTGTATTATTAATCTCTCTCTTCCCGCCACATTAGAACCTCTCAGGACCTCTCTCCACTCTCCCAGTCTCTCCCTCTCCCTGTATTTCTCACTCCCCCTCCAGTCCCTCTCTATTCCTCCCCTCAGTGTCTCCCCCTCCCTCCCCCCACTCTCTCTTTCCCTCCCACCAGTGTGTCTCTTTCTCCCTCCCCCATTGTCTCTCACTCTCTCCCCTCTTCCAGTCTCACACTCCTCTCCCAGTCTCTCCCTCTCCCTGTATTTCTCATTCCCCCTCCAGTCCCTCTCTATCCCTCCCCTCAGTGTCTCCCCCCACTCTCTTTCCCTCCCCCTGTGTGTCTCTCTCTTTCTCCCTCCCCTAGTGTCTCTCTCCATCCCCCCCATTGTCTCTCTCCCTCCAGCCATTGTCTCTCCCTCCCCTAGTGTCTCTCTTGCACTCTCCCTCCAGCTATTGTTTCTCCCTCCTCCCGGTGTCTCTCTCACACTCTCCCTCCAGCCATTGTGTGTCTCTCTCCCTCCTGCCAGTGTCTCCCTCCCTCCAGTGTCTCTCTCATCCCCATTGTGACGATAGCTTCCACAGGCTTATTAATATTACACAAAAATAATTGGGTTTGAACTGAACGAGGCTTAAGATATAATAAATTGTATTTATTCCTTAGAATAAAGGTGAACACAACAGATAATACAGTAACAAACAAGAAGTACACTTACTTAAGGGTTGGGGAATGAGAAGTATGATGTAGCATTTCTTTCAGCAGTGAGGAAATCATTCAGGTGATATCAGGTAACCATATCAGCAAACGAAGACAAAGGATATATGGGTGGACAGCCGTTTATAAACCATTCTCCTTCTATTCTTAACCTTAAGCACAGGGGATTGGTTTACAATTACCTCCAGCCACTCACTAACGTGGGAAAGCATTCTGACCCATGCCCCCCTGCTAGTTGGCACATGGGCAGTAGAACTCTGGGGGTCTCATTTCTGAAGCCCCACATTTACGTCAGGAATGCCAGAAAGTCTACTATTTGGAGTTCTGGCAGGAAAACCTTTGTTGAAAGGTGTTAACTGGAACACTTAAGACCTGCCCTGGTTTGGGCTTCGGATAAACAGTGAGGGTGATAAAACTCTTTGAACAGCACTTAAATCCTAGACATAGCGGCGTCCCCAGGGCCATCTGCTACCTTATGGCCCAAAAGAATTTCCTTTTTGAACTTATCCCTACCTTAGGATACACTATTAAGCATAAAACATAAACGTATTAAAATATCCGGTTCCGTTAGGTTTAGCAGGTCCAAACTTCCCAGTTCGCATTGCCAGAACTGGGACACCATATGGTCAAAAAAGCGACTTGCTACGACCTAAGAAACCGGAGTTACACAAATGCACATTAAATCATTTTAATACAAAAATCTCCATTGAAAAAGAAATCTCAGCTTTTCACTAAATCCCCATTGAAAACAACGGGCAGCTCCGCCATAGACTTTCAATGGTAAATCGCCGCCATTGAAGTCAATGGGGGTTTTCTGCCATTGAAGTCTATGGGAAAAGTCCCGAACTTTAAGGGGGTCCATACTCCGTCGGGTTGGTCCAAGCGGGTCAAGGATGGTTCTGCAGCGATGCCGGAGCAGTGGCTACAGATACCCCAAACCCTGATCCGCTGAACCCTCCGGAACCGGAGATATGGATTCCTAAAATTCAGCATTTCTCACTTAGTCATTTTTCTGAGCCGTTTCTGCCGCCGCCGGCAAAGCCTATGGCGCGACCCGCTCTATCTGGTTCGACCCTTATCGGGGGTCCAGGATTCGGGGACCCGGTGGTGGTCGAGTGGGGGGACGCTTAGGAACTAGGGGCAAAAAGAATTTTATCCCTAGGTGCCCTAAAACAGTTTATTTCCCCGCTAATTGACGTTGAACTTGACCCAGTGATTTTAGCTCTTTTGAAAGACATTGTATCCGCTTTGCGGTTTGCGGTCTGGACGGCAGCCAACTAGGTTACCTCGAGGCATCTCCATTGAAGTCAATGAGCCCATTGACTTTCAATGGGAAACCGCCGCTCTCCCTCTCGGACGCCACCTGCTGGTCACTACAGGAAACAGGACGAAAACAGCACAAATTCCTATTGAAATGCATTGAGCCCTAATGGCGGCCAATGGGGACCTGCAAAATGGTGCCTGAAAAGGCGGGAAAACTACACTGGCGACACACTTTATTCGAGCTCGGCTAGTCCCACGAATTCGGGTATACCCGGGTGTATTGAGGTTTGTGACTGTTTTCTGCCCGAGTGCATTGAGGTATTTTCCATGCAGGGATTGAAGCATTTTATTCCTGCTGGCTGCAATACTGCACAGTATATATATATATACTGCATTACAATTCATGAATTTATGCCATCTGGTAGACACGCGAAGCATTGCAGCCTATTAAATCCTAATCATTATCATTTAACAGATCAGCCGCCCATCAGCCAGGCATGAACCCAGGCTGGGAAGGCAAACGCAACGGGGCTTGTCAGAGGTGAGGAGCGGCGCATTCCAGGTATCTGCCAGGTACATACTGGGTATTTGCTCGAATAAAGTGTGTCGGTGCAGTACACAAAGAGCTATAATCATTAAAGAATTATTAACCCTTGTGCTCCCGGATGGATTCTAGTGTGTGTGTGATGCAAACACTGAGTAACCAGACATTACAATGGAACAGGGGAAATACATTTACATGTCATAACAAGGGTTACATCACATTTCTGGACCTCAGCCCAGTTAACCCCTTGTCTCCCTGGTGCGGTCAGGGGTGGCCAAATGGGGTGCAACCCCTTTAATACCGGGCCACCCCTCTCTCTCCCTCTACACCTCCCCTTCTTAATGCGTGTCCTGTGGCCCACTGGCCCTGACGGGGAGTGGGGCACTGCTGGCACCATTAATGAATTCAGTCTCAGAGGGATAGTCCTGGCGTGAAAGCCCATCAGCATTGCTGTTTTCACTGCCCTTTTTGTGCTGAATGGTGAATTCAAATTCTTGCAAAGCCAAGCTCCATCTCAGCAGTTTGGCATTTTCCCCTGATACCCTCTGTAGCCAGCTCAGGGGATTGTGGTCGGTAATGACCGTGAAAGCCCTCCCATAGACATAGGGCTGGAGCTTTTTGAGTGCCCACACAATGGCCAAGCACTCCTTTTCAATGGTGGCATATGCCACCTCCCTGGGGAGCAGTTTGCGACTGAGATACACCACAGGGTGCTCTTTGCCGTCGTCCCCCACCTGGCTCAACACAGCCCCCACACCAAAGTCAGAGGCATCAGTCTGAATAAGAAAATGCTTGGTATAATCTGGGGCAGCCAGGATGGGGGCCTCAGCAAGCGCAGCTTTCAGTGCCTGGAAAGCAGTTTCACAGGCAGGAGACCAGGTAACAAGCACAGGCAGTTGCTTCTTAGTCAGATCAGTCAGGGGTTTGGCCACGGCGCTGTACTGTGGGACAAATTTCCTGTAGTACCCTGCGGTGCCCAAAAAGGCCATGACCTGTTTCTTGGTTTTTGGAACAGGCCACTGAACTATGGCTTCTACCTTGGCTGGCTCTGGCTTGAGATGCCCTCCACCCACCCTGTGCCCTAAGTACAGGACTTCTGCCATCCCTACCATACACTTAGTGGGTTTTAAGGTAAGCCCAGCCTCCCTGATTCTATCCAGCACCGCAGCTACATGTCCTATGTGGGATTCCCAGGAATTACTAAAGACAGCAATGTCATCTAAGTAAGCCCTGGCATAGCTCTGCATCCCTTCCAGTAACCTATTGACCAGGCGTTGGAAGGTAGCCGGGGCATTCTTCATCCCAAATGGCATCACCAAAAACTCATAGAGGCCACTTGGAGTGATGAATGCTGACTTCTCCCTAGCCTCCAGGGTCAGGGGAATCTGCCAGTAGCCTTTGCTCAGATCCATGGTGGTCAGATACTTTGCCCCCGCGAGTTCATCTAGTAACTCATCCATGCGGGGCATGGGGTAAGCATCTGACACCGTCCCAGCGTTGAGCAACCGGTAATCCACACAAAACCGGGTGGTTTTGTCCTTCTTAGGCACTAGGACTACTGGACTTGCCCAAGGGCTCTGGGACGGAGTAATTACCCCTAGGGTCAGCATCTCCTCAATCTCTCTCTCCATACTTGTCTTGACCTCTGCTGACACTCTATAAGCGTGCTTATGCAGAGGCTGCAGGTCCCCTGTGTGTACTGGGTGTTTGGTGAGATGTGTGGTCCCTGGCATGTCAGTGAAGAGGGCGCTATACTGAGCTAGCATGTCCCTGGCTTCTCCCTTCTGCCTAGCACTCAACTGTGCCCCGATCTCTACCTGCTCAACAGTGTTTCCTTGCTTTGCCTCCCCTAGGAGATCAGGCAGAGCATTGCTCGCCGGATCCTCCAGCAGTGGGCTACAAATGGCCATTACTGCTCCCATACTCGGTGCTCGGTATTCCTTTAACATATTAATGTGATATGTCTTGTGCCTCTCAGGCGCTACCTGTACAACATAGTTGCACTCATTCACCTTTCGGATGACCGAATACGGTCCCGACCAGGCAGCCATTAACTTGTTCTCCCGAGTGGGTTTGAGAACAAGCACCTGCTGTCCTGGGATGAACTCTCTGCTACAGGCCTGCTGGTCATACCATTGCTTCTGCTTGGTCTGAGCAGCCCTGAGGTGGTCCTGGGCCACCCCCATAAGCATCTCTAACCGGTCTCTGAGATCTACCACATACTGGATCACTGAAGCATCAGTAGCGGTAGTCTCCCCCTCCCATCCCTCACGGAAGAGGTCCAGAGGTCCACGTACCCTGCGGCCATATAGTAGCTCGAAGGGGGAGAAGCCTGTAGATTCTTGCGGTACCTCTCGGTAGGCAAACAGCAAGTGCTGCAGGTGAATCTCCCAGTCTTTCCCCTCCGCCTCTATAAAGGTCCGAAGCATCTGCTTCAGGGTACCATTAAACCTCTCACATAATCCGTTTGTTTGGGGATGGTAAGGGGTAGTGCGCTGGTGCTGTACACCGCAGGCATCCCAGAGACAATGTAACAGTTCACTCATGAACTGCGACCCCTGATCAGTTAGGATCTCACTAGGGAAACCTACCCTAGCAAAAATGTTCAGCAAAGCTGCTGCCACTGTCTTGGCACTTATGGTGCCCAGCGCTACCGCCTCAGGGTACCGGGTGGCAAAATCCACCACCGTGAGGATGTAGCGCTTCCCTGACCTGCTAGGAATCATGAGGGGTCCTATCAGGTCCATCGCTACCTTCTGGAAGGGTTCCCCTATTATCGGTAGGGGTCTCAGGGGTGCCTTCACACGGTCGCCCGCCTTACCTACTCGCTGGCAGGTATCACAGGAGCGGCAGAAATCAGCCGCATCCCTGGATGCCCCCGGCCAGAAGTAACGCTGCAATAACCGGGCTCGCGGTCTGGTGACCCCCTGATGTCCCGCTAACGGAATAGAGTGAGCTACCCGTAACAATTGCTGTCGGTACCCCTGGGGTACTACTAGCTGTCGCTTACCGGTCAATCCCTTCTCTATTCCCGGGTTCCCTTCTTCTCTGTATAGGAGTCCCTTATGCCATAGGCAGCGCTCAGTGCCCTCCCCTGCCTGAGATTCGGACGCCCGAAGTCTCACGCCGGCCAGGGTAGGGTCTGCCTTCACTGCCTCCCTAAACTGGGCTCCTAAATCTGGCCCCCCCCCAGTCATGTCATTGTCAGGGGAAAGGGACACGGTAAGGGGGAACAGTAAGTCAGCCTGTGGTTGCAACTGATCCTGGCTTACCTCCCAGGGCTCCTCTGTGCCCTCCGCTAACGTTGGTCCCAAAGGCTGGGGGACTGGGGTGGCCACCGCCGGCATTGCCGCAGTCTGGCTCCGGGTAACCGCCGCCACTGCAGCGGGCTGGGGCACATGGTCGTAGGTGCAGGTCATCGGTCCCAGGTCATTGCCCAAAAGAATTTCAGCATCCAAACCTGGTAAAACCCCCACCTCCCGCACACCCTTGCCCACCCCCCAATCCAAAAAAATGCGGGCCACCTGCAGGAAACGTGGCTCTCCGTCAGCCACAGTGATCTGCATCCCAGGGCCTGGGATCAATTCCTCTGGCCGGACCATATCAGGTCGGACCAGGGTCACTGCAGCTCCTGAATCAAGTAAGCCAACTGCTTGCCGGTCACCGACTGTGACCGGGGTGAGATGCTTGCTCCTGCCGTCTGTCTGCTGCAGGTCTGCGCTGTGATGCTCTCCGCTCCTGGCTGTAGGCACTGAAGAAACCGGGGTAGGGGTGACATGGGACGTCTCGCTGGGAGTTGTTTCCATGACCGGTCCTGGTTCTTTGGTGGAAGCCACCCGCACGCGGGCTACCGGCTTTGCAGCTGGGGTGCGTTGCCCTCGGTAGGGTCCATTGGAACGCAGGGGTTCCGGGCAATCTGGTCTGAGGTGACCAGTGCTGTTGCAATTGTAGCACCGGCGCTCATGCCGGAGCTCTCCCGCCTTCTGTGACCCGCTGCCCGCAGGCGGCTTTTGGGTCCACTGGGGGGTACTCACAGCTTTCTTGGCCGGCGCCGGTGGGGTTACCGCTTTGGCTGGTACCTTGGCGGTCATCTGGGACCGGCTGACCACATAGTCATCTGCCATCCTCGCCGCCTAGGTGTAGGTCTTGGGCTTTTTATCATACACAAAAGCCCTCACCGCCGGCGGGCACTGCTGCATGAGCTGCTCCTGAAAGATGAGGTCCAGCAGGCGTTGGTAAGTCCTGGCCTCAGAGCCCTCCACCCAGTGTAACCCGTACAAAGCCATGCGGGTCACATAAGTGACATAGGTCTCCTGAGGGTGCCTCTCCGCCAGCCGGAACTTACCCCGGTAAGCTTCAGGGGTAAAACCGTGCTGAAACAGCAAAAGTTCTTTCAGGTGGTCATAGTCATCAGCAAACTCCTCTGTAAGCGCCATCAAAGTCTGTTTAGCCAAGCCGGAGAGTAGCGGGTCCAGGCGTGCAACCCTATGCTGGGGAAGCACCCCGTACCGCCGGCACTGCGTTTCAAAGTTCCTTAGAAACATGTCAATCTGATCAGTGCCCTCCACATACTTGGTGAGACTGTGCTTGTCCAGTTGGAGTTCATCTTTGGGGGGTCGGACCGGGGGGCAATAAGCGGGTCTGTTCACTGCCATAGAGATAAACTGTAGCCGCTCCTCCGGTGTCCCTCGGTCTCCCCACGCTGTTATCAGTGCCAGCATTTCAGGGGTAAAGGGACTGGTAGCCGCAGCTACCCGTGCCCCTCCTGCTGCACTTGTCCTGGGAGGTGCACTTGGTCCCTCCCCGGGATCCTGCCAGCCCGGCACTGGGTTCAGTCCCTGATCTCCGGGCGGCTGTAAAAGGGCAAGCTGAGCTACTTCCAGGACCTCTGGATGCTCAGCTTCATATGCGGTGACTGCAGCAACCATGTCCTCGACCGCCTGGTCCACATATTCCAGTCCATAGGCACGGCACTTGTCCTTTAGCTGAGTTCTAGTTCTCAGGTAATAGAGGTTCTCCGCTTCACTCATGGCTCTGAGTTCTGGGTCGCAGCAGTGAGGTGGTGTGACAACTTGCGTTACTTGTTGCACTACTGTGTGTTCAATATCTTTAGTCCCAGGAACTTGCAATTACTATCAAGTTCCCACTGGATCACAGTACCCCGCAGAATACTGTAATCCAGGTCCAGTTCAGTCCCACCAGCTGCCACCAGTTATATTAATACGCCTGTGACGATAGCTTCCACAGGCTTATTAATATTACACAAAAATAATTGGGTTTGAACTGAACGAGGCTTAAGATATAATAAATTGTATTTATTCCTTAGAATAAAGGTGAACACAACAGATAATACAATAACAAACAAGAAGTACACTTACTTAAGGGTTGGGGAATGAGAAGTATGATGTAGCATTTCTTTCAGCAGTGAGGAAATCATTCAGGTGATATCAGGTAACCATATCAGCAAACGAAGACAAAGGATATATGGGTGGACAGCCGTTTATAAACCATTCTCCTTCTATTCTTAACCTTAAGCACAGGGGATTGGTTTACAATTACCTCCAGCCACTCACTAACGTGGGAAAGCATTCTGACCCATGCCCCCCTGCTAGTTGGCACATGGGCAGTAGAACTCTGGGGGTCTCATTTCTGAAGCCCCACATTTACGTCAGGAATGCCAGAAAGTCTACTATTTGGAGTTCTGGCAGGAAAACCTTTGTTGAAAGGTGTTAACTGGAACACTTAAGACCTGCCCTGGTTTGGGCTTCGGATAAACAGTGAGGGTGATAAAACTCTTTGAACAGCACTTAAATCCTAGACATAGCGGCGTCCCCAGGGCCATCTGCTACCTTATGGCCCAAAAGAATTTCCTTTTTGAACTTATCCCTACCTTAGGATACACTATTAAGCATAAAATATAAACGTATTAAAATATCCGGTTCTGTTAGGTTTAGCAGGTCCAAACTTCCCAGTTCGCATTGCCAGAACTGGGACACCATATGGTCAAAAAAGCGACTTGCTACGACCTAAGAAACCGGAGTTACACAAATGCACATTAAATCATTTTAATACAAAAATCTCCATTGAAAAAGAAATCTCAGCTTTTCACTAAATCCCCATTGAAAACAACGGGCAGCTCCGCCATAGACTTTCAATGGTAAATCGCCGCCATTGAAGTCAATGGGGGTTTTCTGCCATTGAAGTCTATGGGAAAAGTCCCGAACTTTAAGGGGGTCCATACTCCGTCGGGTTGGTCCAAGCGGGTCAAGGATGGTTCTGCAGCGATTCCGGAGCAGTGGCTACAGATACCCCAAACCCTGATCCGCTGAACCCTCCGGAACCGGAGATATGGATTCCTAAAATTCAGCATTTCTCACTTAGTCATTTTTCTGAGCCGTTTCTGCCGCCGCCGGCAAAGCCTATGGCGCGACCCGCTCTATCTGGTTCGACCCTTATCGGGGGTCCAGGATTCGGGGACCCGGTGGTGGTCGAGTGGGGGGACGCTTAGGAACTAGGGGCAAAAAGAATTTTATCCCTAGGTGCCCTAAAACAGTTTATTTCCACGCTAATTGACGTTGAACTTGACCCAGTGATTTTAGCTCTTTTGAAAGACATTGTATCCGCTTTGCGGTTTGCGGTCTGGACGGCAGCCAACTAGGTTACCTCGAGGCATCTCCATTGAAGTCAATGAGCCCATTGACTTTCAATGGGAAACCGCCGCTCTCCCTCTCGGACGCCACCTGCTGGTCACTACAGGAAACAGGACGAAAACAGCACAAATTTCTATTGAAATGCATTGAGCCCTAATGGCGGCCAATGGGGACCTGCAAAATGGTGCCTGAAAAGGCGGGAAAACTACACAAAGAGCTATAATCATTAAAGAATTATTAACCCTTGTGCTCCCGGATGGATTCTAGTGTGTGTGTGATGCAAACACTGAGTAACCAGACATTACAATGGAACAGGGGAAATAAATTTACATGTCATAACAAGGGTTACATCACATTTCTGGACCTCAGCCCAGTTAACCCCTTGTCTCCCTGGTGCGGTCAGGGGTGGCCAAATGGGGTGCAACCCCTTTAATACCGGGCCACCCCTCTCTCTCCCTCTACACCCATGTCTATCTCTCACCCCCCCATGTAGCTCTTTCACCCCCCCTCCCCATATCACACTCACCCCCCTCATGTCACTCACACCCCCTCCCCATGCCTGTCTCACACTCACTCCCCCATGTCCCAGTCTCACACTCACTCCCCCATATCCCAGTCTCACACTCACTCCCCCATGTCCCAGTCTCACACTCACTCCCCCATGTCCCAGTCTCACACTCACTCCCCAATATCCCAGTCTCACACTCACTCCCGCATGTCCCAGTCTCACACTCACTCCCCCATGTCCCAGTCTCACACTCACTCCCCCATGTCCCAGTCTCACACTCACTCCCCCAAGTCCCAGTCTCACACTCACTCCCCCAAGTCCCAGTCTCACACTCACACCCCTCCCCCAGTCTCACACTCACTCCCCCAAGTACCAGTCTCACACCCACTCCCCCAAGTCCAAGTCTCACACTCACTCCCCCAAATCCGAGTCTCACACTCACACCCCTCCCCATGCCCCAGTCTCACACTCACACCCCCATGTCCCAGTCTCACACTCACTCCCCCATGTCCCAGTCTCACACTCCCTCCCTATGCCCCAATCTCACACTCCCTTCCCATGTCCCAGTCTCACACTCCCTCCCCATGTCCCAGTTTCACACTCCCTCCCCATGTCCCAGTCTCACTCTCAACCCCCCATGTCCCAGTCTCTCACACCCCATGTCCCAGTCTCACCCCCCATGTCCCAGTCTCACCCCACCATGTCCCAGTCTCAACCCCCATGTCCCAGTCTCACCCCCCCATGTCCCAGTCTCACCCCCCCCCCCCATGTCCCAGTCTCACCCCCCCCCCATGTCCCAGTCTCACCCCCCCCCCATGTCCCAGTCTCACCCCCCCCCATGTCCCAGTCTCACCCCCCCATGTCCCAGTCTCACCCCCCATGTCCCAATCTCACTCTCAACCCCCCCATGTCCCAGTCTCACTCTCAACCCCCCCATATCCCAGTCTCACCCCCCCATGTCCCAGTCTCAACCCCCCATGTCCCAGTCTCACCCCCCCCCATGTCCCAGTCTCACCCCCCCATGTCCCAGTCTCACCCCCCCATGTCCCAGTCTCACCCCCCCATGTCCCAGTCTCACCCCCCCATGTCCCAGTCTCAACCCCCCATGTCCCAGTCTCACCCCCCCATATCCCAGTCTCACCCCCCCATGTCCCAGTCTCACCCCCCCCATGTCCCAGTCTCACCCCCCCATGTCCCAGTCTCACCCCCCCATGTCCCAGTCTTACCCCCCCATGTCCCAGTCTCACCCCCCATGTCCCAGTCTCACCCCCCCATGTCCCAGTCTCACCCCCCCATGTCCCAGTCTCACCCCCCCTCCATGCCCCAGTCTCACTCTCAACCCCCCATGTCCCAGTCTCTCACACCCCATGTCCCAGTCTCACCCCCCATGTCCCAGTCTCACCCCCCCATGTCCCAGTCTCACCCCCACCATGTCCCAGTCTCAACCCCCATGTCCCAGTCTCACCCCCCCCCCAAATGTCCCAGTCTCACCCCCCCCATGTCCCAGTCTCACACCCCCATGTCCCAGTCTCACCCCCCCATGTCCCAGTCTCACACCCCCATGTCCCAGTCTCACCCCCCCATGTCCCAGTCTCACCCCCCCATGTCCCAGTCTCACCCCCCCATGTCCCAGTCTCACCCCCCCATGTCCCAGTCTCACCCCCCCATGTCCCAGTCTTAGCCCCCCATGTCCCAGTCTCACCCCCCATGTCCCAGTCTCACCCCCCCATGTCCCAGTCTCACCCCCCCATGTCCCAGTCTCACCCCCCATGTCCCAGTCTCACTCCCCATGTCCCAGTCTCACTCCCCATGTCCCAGTCTCACTCAACCCCCCATGTCCCAGCCTCACTCAACCCCCCCATGTCCCAGTCTCACTCTCAACCCCCCATATCCCAGTCTCACCCCCCATGTCCCAGTCTCACCCCCCCATGTCCCAGTCTCACCCCCCCATGTCCCAGTCTTAGCCCCCCATGTCCCAGTCTCACCCCCCCATGTCCCAGTCTCACCCCCCCATGTCCCAGTCTCACCCCCCCATGTCCCAGTCTCACCCCCCATGTCCCAGTCTCACTCCCCATGTCCCAGTCTCACTCCCCATGTCCCAGTCTCACTCAACCCCCCCATGTCCCAGCCTCACTCAACCCCCCCATGTCCCAGTCTCACTCTCAACCCCCCATATCCCAGTCTCACCCCTCCATGTCCCAGTCTCACCCCCCCATGTCCCAGTCTCACCCCCCCATGTCCCAGTCTCACCCCCCTATGTCCCAGTCTCCCCCCCCTATGTCCCAGTCTCACCCCCCATGTCCCAGTCTCACCCCCCATGTCCCAGTCTCACTCCCCCATGTCCCAGTCTCACTTCCCCATGTCCCAGTCTCACTCCCCCATGTCCCAGTCTCACTCCCCCATGTCCCAGTCTCACTCCCCCATGTCCTAGTCTCACTCCCCCATGTCCCAGTCTCACTCCCCCCCATGTCCCCATCTCACTCCCCCCCATGTCCCAGTCTCACCCCCCCATGTCCCAGTCTCACTCCCCCATGTCCCAGTCTCACTCCCCCATGTCCCAGTCTCACTCCTCCCCATGTCCCAGTCTCACTCCCCCCCATGTCCCAGTCTCACCCCCCCATGTCCCAGTCTCACCCCCCCATGTCCCAGTCTCACCCCCCCATGTCCCAGTCTCACCCCCCCATGTCCCAGTCTCACCCCCCCCCATGTCCCAGCCTCACTCAACACCCCCATGTCCCAGTCTCACTCTCAACCCCCCATATCCCAGTCTCACCCCCCCATGTCCCAGTCTCACCCCCCCATGTCCCAGTCTCACCCCCCTATGTCCCAGTCTCCCCCCCATGTCCCAGTCTCCCCCCCATGTCCCAGTCTCACCCCCCCCCATGTCCCAGTCTCACCCCCCCATGTCCCAGTCTCACCCCCCATGTCCCAGTCTCACTCCCCCATGTCCCAGTCTCACTCCCCCATGTCCCAGTCTCACTCCCCCATGTCCCAGTCTCACTCCCCCATGTCCCAGTCTCACTCCCCCATGTCGCAGTCTCACTCCCCCATGTCCCAGTCTCACTCCCCCATGTCCCAGTCTCACTCCCCCATGTCCTAGTCTCACTCCCCCATGTCCCAGTCTCACTCCACCACATGTCCCCATCTCACTCCCCCCCATGTCCCAGTCTCACCCCCCATGTCCCAGTCTCACTCCCCCATGTCCCAGTCTCACTCCCCCATGTCCCAGTCTCACTCCTCCCCATGTCCCAGTCTCACTCCCCCCCATGTCCCAGTCTCACCCCCCATGTCCCAGTCTCACCCCCCCATGTCCCAGTCTCACCCCCCCATGTCCCAGTCTCACCCCCCCATGTCCCAGTCTCAACCCCCCCCATGTCCCAGCCTCACTCAACACCCCCATGTCCCAGTCTCACTCTCAACCCCCCATATCCCAGTCTCACCCCCCCATGTCCCAGTCTCACCCCCCCATGTCCCAGTCTCACCCCCCCATGTCCCAGTCTCACCCCCCTATGTCCCAGTCTCCCCCCCATGTCCCAGTCTCCCCCCCATGTCCCAGTCTCACCCCCCCCCATGTCCCAGTCTCACCCCCCCATGTCCCAGTCTCACCCCCCATGTCCCAGTCTCACTCCCCCATGTCCCAGTCTCACTCCCCCATGTCCCAGTCTCACTCCCCCATGTCCCAGTCTCACTCCCCCATGTCCCAGTCTCACTCCCCCATGTCCCAGTCTCACTCCCCCATGTCCCAGTCTCACTCCCCCATGTCCCAGTCTCACTCCCCCATGTCCTAGTCTCACTCCCCCATGTCCCAGTCTCACTCCCCCACATGTCCCCATCTCACTCCCCCCCATGTCCCAGTCTCACCCCCCATGTCCCAGTCTCACTCCCCCATGTCCCAGTCTCACTCCCCCATGTCCCAGTCTCACTCCTCCCCATGTCCCAGTCTCACTCCCCCCCATGTCCCAGTCTCACCCCCCATGTCCCAGTCTCACCCCCCCATGTCCCAGTCTCACCCCCCCATGTCCCAGTCTCACCCCCCATGTCCCAGTCTCACCCCCCCATGTCCCAGTCTCACCCCCCTCCATGTCCCAGTCTCACTCCCCCATGTCCCAGTATCACTCCCCCATGTCCCAGTCTCACTCCCCCATGTCCCAGTCTCACTCCCCCATGTCTTGATTACTGTAACCTCCTGCTGTCCGGCCTTCCTGCCTCTCACCTGTCTCCCCTACAATCTATCCTAAACGCTGCTGCCAGAATCACTCTACTCTTTCCTAGATCTGTCTCAGCATCTCCCCTCATGAAATCCCTCTCCTGGCTTCCGATCAAATCCCGCATCTCACACTCCATTCTTCTCCTCACTTTTAAAGCTTTACACTCTTCTGCCCCTCCTTACATCTCAGCCCTAATTTCTCGTTATGCACCATCCAGACTCTTGCGTTCTTCTCAAGGATCTCTTCTTTCTACCCCTTTTGTATCTAAAGCCCTCTCCCGCCTTAAACCTTTTTCATTGACTGCCCCTCACCTCTGGAATGCCCTTCCCCTCAGTACCCGACTAGCACCCTCTCTATCCACCTTTAAGACCCACCTTAAGACACACTTGCTTAAAGAAGCATATGAATAGCACTGTGGCTATTCTGAACACATGGCACATAAAGCTTGGCCCCCTGCAGATGCACTTACCAGAACTCCCTCCTACTGTCTCTGTACGTTCTCCCTACCTACCAATTAGACTGTAAGCTCCTCGGAGCAGGGACTCCTCTTCCTTAATGTCTAAAGCACTTATTCCCATGATCTGTTATTTATATTATCTGTTATTTATTGGATTACCACATGTATTACTGCTGTGAAGCGCTATGTACATTAATGGCGCTATATAAATAAAGACATACAATACAATACAATACAATGTCCCAGTCTCACTCCCCCATGTCCTAGTCTCCCTCCCCCATGTCCCAGTCTCACTCACCCCCTCACCCCATGTCACACACGCTGATGCAGGAAGCAAGGAGATGCTGCTGTGTAGCTGTGTAGCACAGCGCCACCTAATGGCCAAAAGAAAAATTGCAGCTGCAGACGGCTTTTTTTCCTCTGCTCCTGGCAAAATCGCCGCTGCTTCCTGCGCCCCCCCTAAACAATCTTGCGCCTCCCCAGAGGGGCGCGCCCCCCAGTTTGCGCACCGCTGATCTACTCAATAACTAATTTACACACTGTAGACTAAGGCCTGGGACATAGTGATTAAAATCAGTGCGGAGGCGCGCTGAGGCTCAGGGAAAGCAGTGCTTTCCCTGGCCTTACACAGCGCGCCATCCGGGGTGTGTCAGGGGCGGGTCTGGGGGCGGGCCAGTGACGTCACGGAGCTGGTTCGCCCTCATTGGGCGAACCGCTCACGTGACCGGCCCTGCGCTCCGGCGAGCGCCAAATTTGAAAACTTCCTGAGACACACGCTTCCCAAAGCGTGAGGAAGCATGCGCGAGCCCCTGATAAAGCCGCTCTCATTGCGGCTGCCGGGGCTCAGTGCCGAGTGTGAGCGCGCCTCAGCACGGCCCAGCCTTGCTCACGCCACTATGTCCCAGGCCTAATTCTCTGAAGGCTGAATAGTATTCCTACAAGTGTGTTTATAAGAGTTTTATTACCTGCTTTTAACTGAGGTACCCCTTTCTTTTTGCTTAGAAGTGTGCACACCGATAGATAAAAGTACAAAAGTTACTATCAGTACAGAAGGTTTTTCATCAAAATTATAAAGATATACAAGAAAATAAAGATTTATTCATAAACTCAGACTATTTACATACTTTTAGTTATTACAGTAATATACCCAACTGTTTACATATATCACTATTCATTATTAATACAAATAGCACATTTACTGTACATATTAGAGCAGGGGAGCGCAAACTTTTAGTGCTGCGTCCCCCTGTCTCTCCCCGCCCCCCCCCCCCCCCGGCTCTCGCACCTCCCGCCTACCTTCATCTGCGTCAGATGACACTGCGGGGGCGTGTGACGTCAGGTCACATGGTGCCGCTGTGTAATTTGACGCTGCGTTGCCATGGCGACACAACACAGACCGCTGAATCCCGGTACGTAAACAGTTGCAGGGGCCTCACACGATCCCCCAGCATTTAATTTAAATGCCTGGGGGAAGAGTGAGGGGCCTCTGCAACTGCCCGCGCCCCCCCCAGCACAATCTCCCGCCCCCACATGGGGTCGCACCCCCCACTTTGCGCTCCGCTGTATTAGAGCACAGAAAGAAAGGAAAGCAAGAAGTACACATTATCATACCTCTCAATGTGAAATATAGGAGCAGGTCCTAGCATAAAAAAACATGCTGCAGTTCCTAAATTGCCAGTAATGAGCAGCCATTTCCTCAATCCCTAAACAAAGTCAAAACAAAGGCCTTAGGAGATACAGGAAAACTAAAATAGTATTTAAAAAAGATGCACAGACAGGATTTTTAACAACATGGGCAGCTGAAACAAAATTCTTAAGCCCAAATGTGTCATTTGCCTTGGTTTTCATCATTTGTTTTCTTTTTCACAAGGGGCAATTTCATGTGGAGAAACATCGAGTCATTACCTAATCAAATATGTTTTTAACAAAGATACAAGGCTTTTAGGTAATAGAGATGTGTTCATGTGGAAGTTGATTCGCAAAATGAAATTAGAAAAATATGCGCATAATTTTGAGCATATGGATTTAGGGTGACCATATTTGTCCCGGGACAAATGTTGTGCATGTGACAGACACTAGTGTGCATGCGCGATCGGTGTTCAGGGTGTTCGTACGCATGCTTGATCGGCTCTTGCTGGGTGCTCGTGTGCATGCATGATCGGCGCTTGCTGGTAAGCTCCAGCGCACGAGTGGTTGGCGCCGATAAAAACCGGGACAGTGGCAAAAAAAAGTCGGCACAGAGGTCTAAAAACTGGGACTGTCCCGGTTAAACCGGAACATCTGGTCACCTGACATATGGTAGTATATAAAATGTTATGTAAACTGAATTTAAACATGACCTGCACAGTGACTTTCAATATTTTTCCATTATTCTTTACATTTTGTGGATTATTTTGAATAGTATTACAAAATTCATCTGGTTTGTACATTTTTGAGAATATGTAGCGAATTTCTGTTAGGTACAAAATGTAATGTGCTATAATGGTGGTGGTAGTTGAATGGCCAGAAGCCTCGTGACGTAGTGATTGTTGTACAATGTGCAGAAGCCTATAATACCTGTCTTTGGAATACTGTCAATGTTGATGCAACTGAAGAGAGGCTCTTGTATGCTATAGTATGTAACATATTTATATTCTATAATAATATGATTTAATATACTGAATATGAAAATTAGGATTATGTATACCTATATACTGTACATTCTGAAGGTATATGCAGAAGATATTTAGCATTAAGGAATCGTGTAGATATTATACTTACAGGCAATTTGTCACTTATCAGTCCCATAAGTGGTGAACTGAGAGAATAGGACAAGGCAAGTCCCAGGAATACCAAACCAACGTACCCAACTTGTAAATGAAACTGAAAATATAAGAAACAGACATGGTTTGTATCACTACTAATCAATATTGTGTTTGACTAGAAATACATTTCTACTTAATAGACTGACTTCTAAAGAGGAATATCCTAGGTCACATTATTTCTGTATGTGTTACATATGAAACAGTAGGTTTGTTTGTCAGTTCTGGTCAGGAACGGATTATATTGTATGATATTCGTTTTTGCATGGTCAGCGCCTAAAGAACATGCACTGATTGGAAGCAAAGATTTTAATTTGGATCTTCACTCCACCAACTTCCCTTAAAGCGTCAATCCAAGCGTGCACAATTTTGGGCCATTTGGGTCTCCAAAGTTGTACCCCACACATTTTTAGCTCTGGGGACCCCCTGCTTCCGGATATACAGACTTCTGTAGGGAGTGCCTGTAGCCGGTGCGATCAGCTAGCAGGGTTCGTGTAATGGCAGAGTTTCCACGCTTCAGCACTCAGTGAGCCAATAGGAAGCTGTGACGTCATCAGGTTCAGCTTCTAACTTTGCCAAGATACCGACACACCCTTTGAAGGTAAGTATCTCGGGGTGCAGGGAGTCACATGAGCTGAAATTAACGGGGTTCAGCTCCGGAGATCCCCTGCTTCAACCCTATGTAAAAAAAAATAAGAAAATAAAAAACGGCTTGGATTGCACCTTTAAAGTATCCATGTAAAGTACTAGTAAACTTTCTTCACACAACATAAAAGCCAAAAGCTATCCAGGGTGCACACAAATCTAAAAACAGAAACTGCCTTTGTAATTAGATGTAGAACTCTGTTTGAAATACTGTATAAGCATAAGTAGTAAATTAAAGCTACTAACTTTTTCTGTAACAAAAAGTGACAGGGTTGGATCCAAAAACCCCAAACATGAGCTCAACGAAAATATAACAAAGCACAATATCAGAAGTTTAGGAATTGTAAATAACATCCAGAAGGAGTCTTGGCCAGGAACAGAATCTGTGTAGAAAAAGGAAATCTAGTTAAGGATGTTTACTAGGTCTACAACGCACATATGCACATGTAACCCCCTGTGTCTAAAGACCTGCAACCTACAGCGACAATACATGAGCTCCAACGGTGTACTGGTACTACACATATAGGCCTGACCATCATGGATTGGGAAGCATAACGTGGACGATAACACACATACATGCACAGCGCTTAGGCGAACTGTAATGTTATAAGTTGTATTGTGCCTTGTATGTAGTGATCATATTCGTAAGGATCACGTGGTTATGGATTACCCATTTGCTATATCTACATGTCCTATACATAAACCTGTTATATACATCCAAGTGTCGTGTCCCGTTTACTGGCCCCACACAGACGTGTTGTCCACTAACATAAGTATACAGACAGGCCCCCGCAGAAGGCGTTTAGTCTGAGGTATAGTAAAAAGAGAGGGGTTACACGCATAACTATAATTAAAACAAACTTTCTCCCCCTCCTATGTACAACATGAAAATTATGTTCTATTACAGTATCTTCAACTTTAGGCTGCGTCCATAGACATTTGAGCCATGCGGAGGCTGAGGGAAAGTGGGTGCTTTCCCTGGCCATGGTACGCGCGCTGTCCATGGGCGTCTAGGGGTGTGCCAGTGACGTCACAGAGCTGGTTCGTCCTCATTGGGCGAACCGCTCACGTGACTAGCCTGTCACGCCAAGAAATCAGTTTTAACTGATTTCTTGCACAAAGCGCCCCCTCCCGTTTCCACGCGCCCGCACGTCACATGGACACAATCACACGCACGACGCAGCCTAAGAAGGAGTAAGAGTGGGAAGAGGGAGAAGGGGAGCGTGCTCTTGTTCTCCTCCACTGAATTCTGTGCTGTTTAATTAGCCCATGACTCAAACACCCAGAAAATCTCTCCCAATTGTATTTTCCTGGTGACTTCATAATTGACCCAGATGTTTCATTCCCTGGCATCAAAACATAAGATGAAGCCTTAAAACTGCTTTAATACAGGGGTGTAGAACGTGCTCTTTTGCTGCATTTATCTGCTCAGCAATGCATTGTGCATGAAAATGGTGCAGTATTTGTAACTCAGCTACTGAATTTTCATTAGCCTGTAGGTAAGTAATTTTCCCTCAATATTGCACTTACAACAGGTATCTTATACAAAGCTAAACATGTTACAGTATATAGTAATACTGCATCACTATTTACTTCCAAGCCTCCAAGTGCAACACAAATAATTATTCTACTGCCACAATACTTTTTGTCCCCGCCCATTTCATTTTCCCCCAGTACTCATGGCAAGTCTGGCATGGGAGAGTAGGTATTTAAAACATTTGCTTGAGTTAACAGGCTACAGAATATTTTATACTAATTTCATCTCTAAATTTGGTAGGAATCAGAATAATTTAGTACGGATTAAAAACAATCTGCTTGATCTGTTTCTATCACAGCCACAACATTATAGAAATAATGACATTTACAGTAGAGATTATATAACTTGAGGAGGGACTACAATAGGATTATAAAATAAGAGGAAATAACACCCAAGAAAAAAAGTCATATTCATCAATTCATCATCATGAGTCAGCATATGCCTTACAATATTTCACTCCAGTCTCTAACACTGTGATCTAGGTCTTAGACACATGATGTTTTCATCACTATTTTTTACGACTTTAACGATATAGGAATGAAACTGCAAAAGTTCAAATAAGTGTGAACATCAGTAGGACTCCATATTAATGAACACTTTGTATAGGTATTATTACAGACAGTGTGACATTTGTAAATCTAGAAGGACATGTATATTACTCAAAGGCTTGGTACAGCAAATAAAAATACCACGTGTGAGCACATTCACGTCTCAGACAAAGGTCTGCAATCCTGCTTTTCACCATTATCTTCTAGCATACAATGCTTCCACTGCAGCCAGGGATTCTGGGTAATTATATACAAATGAGTACACAGTGTGTCACTCCTTACTTCTTATCCATTTTAAAGTTACAGAAGTGCATAGCCAGTAATACTTAGGCAGCGTTTATAGTGGCAGTGATGGCACGCGCAGAGCAAACAATAAACCTCTTCTTATAACGGCCAGCTATAGAGCGTGGAACAGCACGAGCGAAGAAGCATGACCGCGATCCTTGAGAAGACAAAAATTTTGTCAGGACATAATAACAATCATCAGTTCCTTAGCACTTAACATACAGCTTCTCCATTTTGGCTTTATTTTTGTTAAATAAATCATGATACGGTGTAATATGTCATGTGTTGTTGTTCATCTGAGGTTGTATTTGCCTAATTTTTAGACCTGCTAAGGAACAGATGATTGTTATTATGTCCTGATATGTAAAACCATAGAATTCAAAGAGGGTGTACTTTCTTTTTCACACAACTGTAGTTGCGTTGACGGCGCATCGCGCCAAAACACATACCTTGTTGTGCATCATGCTGCAGATTATGAACGCGACCGCAACCAGGCGGAGGTACTACCGAGCGGCAGTATCCAGAAGACAAATGAATTTGTCTCTCTATACGGCTGCCACGTGAAGCGGTTCAGCCAATAATGGCACATCACTCACATGATTTCATAGGCCACGCCTCCGCAACATCCCCTATCACATCCCGCCTGTCGCCTGCATAGAGTGCGGGATTCGCGCACACGGTCCGCGCAAATGACGTCAAGCGGTCGCGCGCACTGCACTATAAGCTTGGCCTATGTGATAATGGGGTAAGACAGAGTTGCAGACCTGTCTGAGACATGCAAACGCACCACAAGTGGTATTTTTATTTACTGTACAGTGGTGGAGTTTTGTCACCTTTTTTTACCCACCATAGCTTTTTTTTTTTTTTTTTTTTTTTTAAATGGAACATTTTTTTCAAATGTTTAAAAACACAAATAATCTGCTCTGAGATCTCGGTCAGGTTGAACCAATGATCAGTTTCACAACTTATATTTTTGTAAGTAAAATGCATAGTATTCGTTTAGAAATAATAAACAACAACTAAATAAGAATACAAAAACAACCTCTCTAATTGTTTCAGCATATAGGACAACAGGGATAATAGACAGAACTGTACAAGAGAAGATATCAGAGTAAACATGGAGTAATTAAAATACTGCTTCAATTCTGAATGGGCATAAGGGTAGTGCAATTACTAGTGGAGGTGAAGGTACAGTAACCCCAGTTCTTCCCACAGATTACTTCACCTACTACGCATTACTCTGCCCACATTACATGCCCTACTACGCATTACTTTGCCCACATTACATCCCCTACTACATCCTTGTTCTGACCTTAAGCTCCCTAATAAAGTCAGGAAACAAAAATGTGAAAACAAAGGCATATTTTCTCTTTTAGTAACATTTAGTAACATTTAACCTATGCACAAAATAGACTGCTTGCAGTATGAATTCATGTTATATTACTGAAAGAAGCACGTACCATATTTTGGTAGGATGTAAATATTCAGTGGCACCATCAGTAGGACCACACAGCCAACGGCAATGAATGGAACCTCGTAACCAAATGATTGGTACAGAAAACCTCCAATTGGAGGACCCATGACAAGGCCCAGGCCGGTAAAAATTTCAAGACATCCCTGCAGGTTATAGGAACGAAAATTATTTTAATTGTTTCAAGCAACTAAAACAAAAGTAACATAACCCATTTCTATATACTTTTTAATCAACATGTAAAAAATGACATATATATATATATATCAACTGTAAATATTACTGTAAATATTACTGTATGTTCATTTACATGTCTTAGACAGGTCTGCAACCCTGTCTTTCACCATTATCGCCCAGCACACAGCACTTCCACTGCAGCAAGGGATTCTGGGAAATGACATGCAAATGAGCAATATTGTGGAGGGTTTTTGTCACTTTTGTTACCCACCATAACCTTAATAAGTGTGGTGAATACCTACTCTTAATCTCAAACGAGCATAGCCAGCACAACCAACCTCACACTGATGATACCCATCAAGGTTGAAACATGTCTGTGAGTGGGTTTACTGGCTATGCATCTGAGCCCAACCTATGCTTAAAAGCTGTGTTTAAAGCAGCATGCATTGGCTTAAGTGTTGCTCGTGTAATATGAGCTTGAGACAAAAGGTAGCACTGTGTGCTCATTTGCATGTCATTTCCCAGAATCCCTTGCTGCAGTGGAAGTGCTGTGTGCTGGGCGATAATGGGGAAAGTTAGGGTTGCAGACCTGTCTAAGACATGCAAATGAACATACAGTAATATTTCCATTTGCTATATGCTTTACTGTGGAGGGTTTTTGTCACTTTTTTTTACCCACCATAACCTTAATAAGTGTGGTATATATATATACATATATATATATATACCCATACCCAGTTAAAATCAACCCCACACTGATGAGACCCATCAAGGTTGAAACAGCTGTCTGTGGGTGGTTTTCTGGGTATGCACCTTAACCCTGGCTGTGCTCAAAGCTGTGACCATGCAGCAAGCTTAAGCCTATAGGGAACCATGTTAAAAATTGTTTTTGAGGCAAAAAGTGACACTGTGTGCTCTTTTGCATGTCATTTCCCAGAATCCCTTGCTGCAGTGGAAGTGCTGTATGCTGGGTGATGATGGGGAAAGGCGGGGTTGCAGACCTGCCTAAGACATGCAGATGAGCATACAGTTGTATTTGTATATATATATATATATATATATATATATATATAGCTAAACCCCGTTATAACGCGCCTCGCTATACCGCGATTCGGTTATAACGCGGTTTTCCCGTGGCTCCCGTTAAAAAAAAAAAAAAAAAATTTGCACACTGCACACACTCTGCTCATTGCTCACACTGCACACACACTGCACACTGCACACATACTGCTCATTGCACACACTGACACACTGCACACACACTGCTCATTGCTCACACTGCACACACTGACACACTGCACACACACTGCTCATTGCTCACACTGCACACACACTGCTCACACTGACACACACTGCTCATTGCTCACACTGCACACACTGACACACTGCTCATTGCTCACACTGCACACACACTGCTCACACTGACACACACTGCACACTGCACACACACTGCTCATTGCACACACTGCACACACTGACACACTGCTCATTGCACACACTGACACACTGCATACACACTGCACACACACTGCACACTGCACACACACTGCACACACACTGCTCATTGCTCACACTGCACACACTGACACACTGCTCATTGCACACACTGACACACTGCACACACACTGCACACTGCACACACTGACACACTGCACACACACTGCTCATTGCTCACACTGCACACACTGACACACTGCACACTGCACACACACTGCTCATTGCTCACACTGCACACACACTGCTCACACTGACACACACTGCTCATTGCTCACACTGCACACACACTGCTCACACTGACACACACTGCACACTGCACATTGCTCACACTGCACACACTGACCATTGCACACACTGACACACTGCACACACACTGCACACTGCACACTGCACACACACTGCTCACACTGACACACACTACACACACACACACACACACACACACTACACATATACATAAATCAGCCTTACCTTGGGGATGATTGGTGAGGCATGTGGCTGCAGGGGGGGGGGGGGCGTGCCGGTGGGGG